>NC_091950.1:65646272-66285439 GCF_031021105.1 Erythrolamprus reginae
AATATATTGGATGTGAGGGTGATCTGCTGAGACATCTGGTCGAAATTCAGTGCCACATGATTTAATGATTATCGCTAAAAGGAATGGAATTTGCTGAAAGAAATATAGCCTCCACAGTAGATTGAAACCAGTAGCTTGGAACTGTATGTTTTAATTAATTACAAACATGGATCTCTGAAAATATACCTGCAACCACCCAGAAGTTTAAATATAAGCTAAACTTTCCAGATAAATTTAACAATTCAGTGGTAATTTTCCATTGTGATCCCCTTATATAGAGCGCTGGTGAGACCACATTTGGAATACTGTGTTCAATTCTGGAGACCTCACCTACAAAAGATATTGACAAAATTGAATGGGTCCAAAGACGGGCTACAAGAATGGTGGAAGGTCTTAAGCATAAAACGTATCAGGAAAGACTTAATGAACTCAATCTGTATAGTCTGGAGGACAGAAGGGAAAGGGGGGACATGATCAAAACATTTAAATATCTTAAAGGGTTAAATAAGGTTCAGGAGGGAAGTGAACACAAGAACAAGGGGACACAATCTGAAGTTAGTTGGGGGAAAGATCAAAAGCAACGTGAGAAAATATTATTTCACTGAAAGAGTAGTAGATCCTTGGAACAAACTTCCAGCAGACGTGATTGGTAAATCCACAGTAACTGAATTTAAACATGCCTGGGATAAACATACTGTATATCCATTGTAAGATGAAATACAGGAAATAGTATAAGGGCAGACTAGATGGACCATGAGGTCTTTTTCTGCCATCAGTCTTCTATGTTTCTAAAGTTTCTATGTAAACAAAATTTATTTACTTTTGATCTTGGTCAGTGTTTGATTAGAAGTTGCATTCAAAATGTTTAGCCTGAGCAAAATAAATATACGATAGCAATTTTCAATCTCCTTTGAAGGTCTAGAGATAATTTATATTTCTTTTTATTTCTTTTCCCAAGGGAAAAAAAAATCAACACAATCCAAGGGAAATTCGGAAGTCTAAAAATATGGGACTGTTTTGCATGTCGTCGCACAGTGTCCAATCATCCAACAGTGATACAGACAATGTAAATAATTGTGAAAAAGAATGAGGTTAACAAAAATGCATTGCTTACTCATTTCCATGGCATTCATTTCCTTTTGTCTAGTTGTCATCTTGTCCCAAAGGTGCTTTTCAAGAGACAACTGGACTTTGTTTTTTCTTTTAAAGACATTTTGCTTTCCATCCAAGAAGCTTATTCAGTTCTGACAGGATAGTGAGGAAGGGAAGGCTTTATATTCCTTGCAAGCCCCTGGTTATTTGCATCCCTTTAGAAGTTCATTGAAGCACTTGGAGGTTTATCTGTGTCCTCAGGGTTACTTAAGAAGTGCTCCTGGTTCCTGTAGTCTGAGTAGTAGTAGTAGGAGCACTACTCAGGTGTCACAGATATACCTCCAAGTGCTTCAACGAACCTCTAAAAGGATGCAAATGACCAACTTCCTGCAAGGAATATAAATCCTCCCATTCCCCACCATCCAATTAGAACTGAAGAATCTTCTTGGGGGAGAAGCAAAAAGTCTTCAAAAGAAACATAGAAGATTGACAGCAGGAAAAGACCTCATGGTCCATCTAGTCTGCCTTATTTCCTGTATTTTATCTTAGAATGGATGTATGTTTATCCCAGGCACGTTTAAATTCAATTACTGTGGATTTACCAACCATGTCTGCTGGACGTTTGTTCCAAGCATCTACTACTCTTTCAGTAAAATAATATTTTCTCACGTTGCTTCTGATCTTTCCCCCAACTAATCTCAGATTGTGCCCCCTTGTTCTTGTGTTCACTTTCCTATTAAAAAACACTTCCCTCCTGAACCTTATTTAACCCTTTAACATATTTAAATGTTTCAATCATGTCCCCCCCCCCTTTCCTTTCTGTCCCCCAGACTATACAGATTGAGTCCATGAAGTCTTTCCTGATAAGTTTTATGCTTAAGACCTTCCACCATTTCTGTAACCCGTCTTTGGACCTGTTCAGTTTCATCAATATCTTTTTGTAGGTGAGGTCTCCAGAACTGAACACAGTATTCCAAATGTGGTTGCACCAACGCTGTATACCAGTAGTTCTCAACCTGGGGATTGGGACCCCTTTGGGGATCGAACGATCATTTCACAGGGGTCGCCTAAGACCATGGGAAAAGACAAATTTCCCATAGTGTTAGGAACTAAACTTCTATTCTGGCACATTTTTACAATCTGACCAATCAGGCGTTTACAGTGGGGGCGTCCCTCTGACCTTCCTGCCAATCAGCTTAAAGCTCTGTTGGGGGAATTGGTGCTAGACTTATGGTTGAGGGTCACCACAACATGAGGAACTGTATTAAGGGTCACAGCTTTAGAAAGGTTGAGGACCACTGCTCTATACAGTGGGATCAATAAAAAGCAAGAAAGTCAAATTGCCTCCTGAAAAAGCATGGTTTGGGACAACCGTGACCTGGATGACTGAGAATCTCTACAGACTTTTAGTTGTCATATTCTATCACCTAAGCCCAAAGTAGCAGACCTTCTAGCTACATCTATTTCTTCTATATTTACGGCTTGATGACCCATGGAACCAACTCCCCCTGGAGATTAGAACTGTCCCCACCATCCCTGTCTTTCGTAAACTACTCAAGATTCATTTATACCGCCAGGCATGGGAGAGTTGAGATAGCTCTTCCCCCTAGGCCATTACAAGTTATGCATGGTATGTTTGTGTGTATGGTTGGTTTTATAATAGTGGTTTTTAGTTGTTTTTTATTATTGGATTGTATATGTTGTGTTTATTATTGTTGTTAGCCGCCCCGAGTCTGCGGAGAGGGGCGGCATACAAATCCAATGAATTATTATTATTATTATTATTATTATTATTATTATTATTATTATTATGAAGGGGGGAGGGAAACTGGGTCAAGTGAGCAACAGGCTGGCCCACGCGTGCATGCATATCCAACTCAATTGCAAATTGAACTGCATGCATGTGCACGCCGGTCTGATGCTCATATGAGTTGAGCTGCACATGCCAGCCCACTGCTTATGCTGGGTTGCAAATAGGAGGCCCAGGAGTTGGGGATCCCTGTACTAGAGGGGACCAGAAGAAACTAAATACTACAATTAAAGGAGGACACTTCAATTTACTAATACAGAATGAAATGAATATTTTAACGCTGAATATATCAAAGAATATTTTTGAACAATAGACCCAGAAGTTAATTTTAGGAGTCTATGTTTAAAAGATGTTATGGGAGAGGGACAAGTTCTATCTACCAAGATTGAGATTGATTTTAAAGTGGATTGACAGGCTACAGTAGTGATATAGAAAAAGATATTATATTGGCTTCACAAATGATGTCTTAATAATTAAAAGGGGTATACAAATAATAAACAAAGTGAGTGACTAGTATAATTTTCTTATACTGCAGTTCCGAAATAGACCTGTGAAAGCTCAGAAGAATTTTTTGACGAAGCATGTTGAGCTTCTAAAAAGAGTACAGAGAAAAGCAACAAACATGATTAGGGGACTGCAGGCTAAAACATATGAAGAACGGTTGCAGGAACTGGACTATGTCTAGTTTAATGAAAAGAAGGACCAGGGGAGACACGATAACAGTATTCCAATATTTCAGGGGTTGCCACAAAGAGGGAGTCAACCTATTCCCCAAAGCACCTGAGGGTAGTACAAGAAGCAATGGGTGGAAACTAAACAAAGAGAGAAATAACTTAGAAGACCCATTGTACCTATCTGAACGGTCTTCTCGATGCACTGGAAGGAGAGTCCAACATGGGTAATGTACCAATCCTATTGGTAGAGACTGAGTTATAATTAGCATAATAATAGCTACCGCCCCCTTACTGCTCCCATGAGCCCCAGTTTTAAAAACGAAAAAAACAATGTAAGAGGATAACCAACTTTTATTAGTACAACTAAACTTTAAACTCCTCATCTCTGACGTCTCTGAACTTCAACTAGTCGGGTGGGTTTGGACTCTCCTTCCAGTGCATCGAGAAGACCGTTCAGGTAGGTACAACGGGTCTTCTCCACTGCATCTGGAAGGAGAGTCCAACATGGGATATACCAAAGATTTACTGCCCATGGCAGGGAGAAGGTCTAGACTGGGACGTTGGAGATGCACACACTTTCTGTAGCACACGTCTACCAAACGTTGCCTCAGCGGACGCAAATGAGTCCAACTTGTAGTGCTTAATAAATGTCGTAGGTGCTGCCCAAGAGGCAGCTCTGCAAATATCTTCTATCGAGGCCTGTATCGTCTAGGCCGCCGATGTGGCCGCACTCCTGGTTGAATGAGCTGTTAAGCCCGTCGGGGGGTCGTGTCCTCCCGCTCTGTAGGCTTCCAGAATGCAGTCCTTTAGCCAACGACTTATCGATTTAGAAGATAGTCCCAGTCCCATTCTGTGTTGAGAAAATGAAATAAACAAAGTCTCAGACTTCTTGAATGTTTCAGTCCTCCTGATATAAATCTTTAGAGCACGTCTTACGTCGACTTTATGCCATCTTAACTCTGATGGATGGTCTCCATGCGTGCAGAAGTCAGGCAATATAAGTTCCTGTTTCCTGTGGAACAAGGTGTTCACCTTGGGAGTGAACGTCGGATCTAGGCGGAGTACCACTCGATCTGGATAAAAGATACATAAATCTGGTCTCACAGAGAGGGCTGAGATCTCTGACACTCTGCGTGCAGAAGTGACCGCTACTAAGAAGGCTGTTTTCAAGGAAAGGAGCCTAAGTGGGATTGATCTCAAAGGCTCAAAGGGTGGTTTTGTCAAGGCCTAAAGTACTATCGAGAGATCCCATGAGGGGAACCTCCGTACAGGTGGTGTATGTGAATTTGAGGCTCCACGTATAAAGTCTCTTACCCAGGAGTGATGGGCTAGCGAACGAGACTCCGGTATCTGAATCATGGTGGAGAGTGCTGCCACCTGTCTCCTTAACGTGTTAGGAGCCAGTCCCCGGTCTATTCCTGCCTGCAGGAACTCCAGCACCGTAATCACTGATGCCTCCCTGGGACTCTTGCCCTCCTTGCTACAAAATGTGCAAAAGGCAGCCCATGTGGCCTGGTATATCCTGGAAGTTGAGGGACGTCGAGCAGCCTGAATTGTGTCGATGACCTTCTCTGGCAGATCTTGATGCCTTAATCTGTGCCTTTCAAGTGCCAGACGGTTAGTTGTAGCCACTGGGGATCCGGGTGTTGTAGGTTCCCCTGGCTGAGGGAAATGATGTGGTCTGGCATCCTCCATGGTGGTGTTACTGACAGAGCCATCAGTTCGGCGAACCACGGCCGGCGTGGCCAGTGTGGTGCCACCATCAGAACCGCTGCTTTTTCTTGGAGAATTTTCTCTATGACTCTTGGTATCAAGTTTACTGGGGGAAATGCGTACAGCAGTCCTGTCGGCCAAGCTGACAGCAAGGCGTTGACCCCCTCTGTCCCCGGTTCCGGAAAACGTGAAAAGAACCTTCAGGTCTGCGCATTCCGGTCGGTGGCGAACAGGTCTACAGATGGAGTCCCAAACTTGTGCGATATCTGTTGAAATAGCGCTGGGTCCAGCCTCCACTCTGATGGGTCTAATGTAGTCCTGCTGAGCCAATCTGCCTGGGTGTTGTTGGTCCTGGCAATGTGCTCCGCGGATAAGGACGCTAGGTGAAGTTCGGCCCAATCGAATAGAATAGTCTCTTCCATGAGCCGACGCGACCTCGTGCCCCCTTGGTGGTTCAAGTGGGCTCTGGTCACCACATTGTTCGTAAGCACTAGTATGTGTTTGTCCTGGACAATAGAGTGGAAAGTCTGAAGGGCTAGAAAGACCGCTCTGAGTTCGAGGAAGTTTATGTTTATAGGTGTTAATTCCTCTGCGGTCCATGCGCCCTGCGCCATGTGGGGGCCGATGTGATATCCCCAACCATAGAGGCTGGCATCTGTAGTTAGAATCATCTTGTCTTGTATCTGAAAGGGAGAACCCCTGAGCACTGCTGGTGATGTCCACCATCTCAAGGACTCTCTGACATTTCGCGGTATGCGGATCCGTTGGTGTGAGTGGCTCACCTTGGCTCTTTGTGCTGGTAGTAAAAGCCACTGTAGATCCCGGATATGGTGCCTGGCCCAGGGCACAATTCCTATAGCCGAGACCAGTGTCCCTAATACCTTTGATAATAGGGACTTTGGCACTTGCCTGTGTTGACTGAGGCTGAATATTTGAATATTTGTTATTCTCTCCGGGGAGAGTGAGACCAAGCTTGACGAGGTGTCTATGATCGCTCCTAGGTGTAAAAGTCTGGTTCTGGGAGTCAGTTGACTATTCTCCACATTGATGGTGAAGCCATGATCTTCCAATGTCTGTATGGTTCGGTTTAAGTCGTGCCCTGCCTGCGTTGGCGACCTGGATAGTATGATGATGTCGTCCAGGTACGCCATCAGTCTGATGGATTGAGAGCGCAGGTGAGCTGTCAGAGCATCCAGGAGTTTGGTAAACGTCTGTGGAGCTGACGAAAGGCCGAATGGCATGGCTTTGTATTGGTAGTGTGTTCCTTCGGAACAGAAACGGAGGTATTTCTGGTGCGACGAGTGTATAGGAACATGCAGGTATGCCTCTTTCAGATCGATGGACGTTAACAGGTCCTGTGATCTGATTGAGGCCAAGATAGTTTGTAGAGAGTGCATGTGAAATCTCCAGTACTTTATGAAGATGTTTAGTTGTTTCAGGTTGAGGATCAACCTGCAACCCCCTGAGGACTTGGGGACAATGAAAATCCTTGAATAAAATCCCTTGCCCTCTTCCTGGGGTGGTACCGGTTCTATGGCCTGTATTTCCAGCAAATGCATGATCTCTTCCTGTAGTTGTAGTTTCTTTTGCGGTTCCCGAATCCTCGGGCAGTGTATGAACCGATTGGGGGGTTGTCCCACAAACTCCAGGCGAAGTCCTCCGGACACCGTGGCCAGGACCCATAGGTCTGAAGACGAGGTGTGCCAGGAAGCGCTGAAGTGTTGAAGCTTCCCCCCGATTGGAAGTTGTTTGGCAGAGTCACTTAGAACGGCGGAAACCTCTCTGGTTGTTCCCCCGAAAGGGCCGCCTCGAGTTCTGGTATCCCCTGGGTCTGTCCTGAAATGACCCCCGGTCGCTCCTGAAGGTCTGGTGCGAGAACTGACCTTGTGAGTATGGTCTGTGGCTCTGTCCTGCTCCTGTGGGATTATCCCAGTGGGGAGTCTGGCGCCTCGTAAATGGCGTCGCTCTGCGGTCCTGGCGTCTGCCAGTTCTGGGGAGGACTTTCCTCTTGTCCTTGTCCTCAATGAGGACCTTGTCCAATATATCCCCAAACAGCATAGATCCTTGAAACGGGGCAGACGCCAATCGCCATTTGGATTTCAGATCCGCAGGCCAGTGTCGGAGCCACAGGAGTCGGCGTGCTGCAATAGTGGTAGCCATACTTCTGCTGGAGAATTTGGCCACATGTAATGTGGCATCTGCGGAAAATTCCGCCGCAGCTCGCAGCTTGGCCAGGTCCTGACGTAGCCTGCCATCCTCCGGTCCTAGGCAGGACTACATCTCTTGCAACCACCGGAGAGAAGCTCTATTTATGAAGGATGCAGCAGCTGCCACTCTGAATCCCCAGCTTGACATCTGGTGTGCCTTTTTCAGAAGTATCTCTGCCTTCCGGTCCTCCGGCTTCAGGCTTTCCCCTGTTTCTGACGGCACCAGGGCGCTAGAGACCAATGTCACGACCGGTTGGTCTATGGGTGGAAACTCGAGGGTTTTCTCCACCTCCTCGTCGAACGTGTAGAATCTACGTTCCAGGTTAGACGGGCCTTGAGCAGCCGCTGGGTATTGCCAGGGGCGTTTGGCTCCCTGCAGAAATATGTTAGATGCTGGAAAATATTCCGATTCGGGCTGAGGTTCCTGAAGTAAGGTGTCTGGTGCCTGGTTTGCTTCTTCTGCTGTCTTAGTTGCTCCAGGCAGATTCATCACCTGTTTAGCCTTAAACAACAGAGTCCTGAACAGTGTTGGCTTAAACAGGCCCACTGGTTGAGGCATTTCAGGGGTTGTTTCGTCCTCTGAGAGGTCATATTCCCTCTCCAGTGATTGGTTCCTCTGATATGGACCCCAAACCCGATGGGGGCGGTGCTGACCAAACTTGTGTTGCTGCTTGTGATGGTTGTGGGCCATATTGATGGGCCCCAGCTGAGATGCCTTGTGAATAAACATTTGCAATTAAATTTTGCAGGTCAGGTGGCATATCCTGCCAAGTGCTTGCCTGCGCTCTCAGTCCTGCCGCTGTAGGCGTGAACGTGGCTGAGGGACCCTGAGAACCCCTTCTAGGGTAGCTGGCTGAACCAGGTCTGTTCCACGAGGGGCCCGGTGAAGGCATGATGTGAGGCACTGCAGGGGATTGCCTGTCAGGTGACCAGTCCCCTTCATGTATGGTTCCAGGTAGCCCAAAGTGTAGTGGGGTGACTGGGTCAGGTGTTGAGGGCAGCCTCTGGGTCAGTGGCATGGTTGATGGGGAGGCTTGTAAGGCCGCCTCTAGCTTTTTCTCTAGGGCCTTAATGCGCTTCTCAGCCTCTTTCAGAGATGAGGCTGAGGCTGGGGATTGTGAAGCCTTTGACTTCTCTTTGGCCTTCCCCTTAGGTTTGTCCTTGGCCAAGGTAGGGGAGGTTGCCCTCTCATTGCTCGCTTGCTCCTCCATAATACTCACACTTGTTTGAGAATTTGAGGAGACTTGAAAATTCCAGCCTTGAGAGCCTCGTTAATCAGCGAAAAATGGCTACCGTTTTGTAGCCCAATTGCACCTGCGTACTGAGGCTTGGTGACCTCTTCGCGCCTATCAGCTGCAGAAAGGGCTTCCGCTTCGCGCCTTTGGGGTTGTGCAAGCAGCAACCCAACATGGCGGCCCCCATGCCGTTCGTGGCTTTTTCTCCCTTTGCGGGGGGCGCTGCAGCCTCTTGCCGCTCCGTGGCCAGCGGTCCTCCTGCCGTGTCCCAGGCTGCATGTCCGCGGCTTCCCCGGTGTTGCCAGAGCCATCGGCTTTCCTGGCGGTAGCGGCTCGCCCAGCAGCTTTCATGCCGCCGCCGCCAGCGGCGTCGTATTCGGCGACCGCCAAACAGCTGAGAGGCGCGGCTCCGCTCTCCTGGACTCTGTCCTCTTTGGAGCCCGATCGATCACGCCTCTGAGCTTCCCAGTGGGGGGGGGCGGACCCCCCCACCTTCAGCTCACAGCCATTGAAACAATTGGCCAGGTCTTTTCTTTATCCACTTTGCCTTCAATCTTCTCTAAGAACTGGCCATGCAATGCTTTGTTCCGCCAGCTGTCCATACGATATTGAGTTACAGTTTTTCTGTACTGGTCCTTAGTTTGCTTCACCTTGAGAAGCTTCCTATTGTTGACCTCCATCAACGCTGACTCTTTGCTCTCCTTCACATAATCAGCTAATGCATGTTTCTCTTCTTCCACTGTCTGCTTCACTTGCAAAAGTCCTCTGCCGCCTATTTTCCTTGGTAAATACAGCCTGTCAACGACACTGCGGGGGTGTAGTGCATGATGGATCGTCATTAATTTTCTGGTTTTCCTGTCCAGGTTTTCCAGGTTATTATTATTATTTATTAGATTTGTATTCGCCCCTCTCTGAAAACTTGGTAGGAAGGAAGGAGGAAGGTAGGAAAGAGGAAGGAAGGTATGAAGGAAGGAGTTAGAAAGGAAGGAAGGAGGGAGGGATGTAAGAAGGAAGGAGGGAGGAGGTGGGAAGGAAGGGAGGAAGGAAGGAGGTGGGAAGATAGGAAGGAAGGGGGAAGGAAGGTGGGAAGGAAGGGAGAAGGAGGGAGGGAGGGAGGAAGATGATGAGAAAACTCCAGTTGTATGTTATCTCAATGCTCCCCATTAACACACATCTCTCTCTCACACACACACACACGAGCACACTTTAGACTTCCCACTCCTCGTTCTGATAGAATTTGCTTTGGAGGACAAAACAGTTTTTAATCAGAATCCATCACTAAGTGGCCAGTCGTGGACCATTCACAACACTTTTATCATTTATTCCATTTATACAGCCACCAATCTCACAAGAGATGAGCCACCCTCGTTCTTACACTCCAGGTCACTCACAATTAAAAGATAAATGGTTCCTCCCCAAATAGTAAATAAATAAAGCAACAGTATAAACAAAACAAAACATTTAAAACAGTATCCCCCCTCCTCCCCTCCTCCAACAATTTTATTAGACAAAATAGACTATATATATTTTGTCATAGTTTATTATTTTCTGATCAAAATATCTACACTTAAAATCTTTCAATTTTGGGAGTGGCAACATATCTATCTTAATGTATATACTTCCATTTTTGTCTTTATTTTTATGAAAGTTAACTTAATATTGGAAGTTGGCTCAAGATAGGTGATGTTCCTGATATTGAGAAAAAAGTATATAACAAAGATTAACAAGAAAAGTTGCGTTTAAAAATGTATTTCAGTAAATTTACATTGCTTCATGTATTCAAGTTACATATAAACAATTCTTTTGTTAAGAAACATTGATCATAAAACTGAATCCAGATGCTTAAATAGATTTTTAAAAGTCATTAAAAGACACAGCAGCCTGGAATGTTGTTCTACTAATGAAAACAGTGCAATGGAACACCTGCCACCTTAAGTACAATATTACCATATAAAGCAGTATTAGCCCATAAGTTGCCATTGTTAGGATCTAATTCACAGAATGCCCAAATTTCATACATGCAGAATCTACTGATCTCACTATCACAGGTGAATCAGAGTTTTGAAAGTGGAAATCTACCAGGTAGTGGGAGTCTTAAATGAGAGCACAGGCATTGCTAAATGAGCCGTGGTGGTGCAGTCGTTTGCTACAAGCTACTTTGCTGCCCGCCAGCTGCCTGCACTTTGGTTGTTCGAATCTCTCAACGTTGACTCAGCCTTCTATCCTTTTGAGGTCAGTAAAATGAGGACCCAGACTGTTGGGAGCAATGCTGACTCTGCAAACCACTTAGAGAGGGTTGTAAAGCACTGTGAAGTACAGTGGTACCTCTACTTATGAACTTAATTGGTTCCGTAACCAAGTTCTTGAAAAGTTTGTAAGAAGAAGCAATTTTTCCTATAGGAATCAATGTAAAAGCAAATAATGTGTGCAATTGGGGAAATCACAGGCCCTGTTTCCTCCCAGGAGATTCCTAGAGAGGCCCCATGGAAGTTTCTCCCCACCTTTTCTGGCCCTGTTTCCTCCCAGGAAATTCCTAGAGATGCCCCATGGAGGCTTCTTCCAGCCTTTTCTGTCCCTGTTTCCTCCCAGGAGATTCCTAGAGAAGCCAAACGGAGGCTTCTCCCTGCCTTTTCTGGTTACAGTTTCAGAGGCTCGGGTTTGTAAGTGGTTGTTGAGAAGAGGGAGAAAAAAATCTTGAACACCCGGTTCTTATCTAGAAAAGTTTGTAAGTAGAGGCATTTGTACATATACCACTGTATATATGTCTAAATGTTATTGCTATTAATGCTACAAAAAACAGAGAGTTGTTCAGAGCTTTCCTACTGCAAACATTAGTGCTCTTCCTGCCTTAGAGGTAGCCTACACAGCATACAGTGACACTTCCACATTATCAGGCTTGCCATTATCAGCATCTTTCATTGGGCTTCATTTTTTTTAAAAAAAATTTTTTTGCAGGGCTGTCTGATGGGTGTGATGAGTCTATTTCAGTTCCTGATGACATTATTATAATCACTTTGCTGAATTACCATAAAACCCAGGAAATAAGCTATTACCCAGCATCAGTCCTCCCAAACATTATCACAGAGCACTGTGTATTCACAGAACAGCATAAACTGTCAAAATTAGAGTCCATTTAAAACAGCAGCTGTTCCGTCTTTTCTAAGCAAGCTCTCGATGTAAAAACCTCACACTATGCTGGTCTCCTTTTAATGTGGCTTTCAACAATTAAGAAGAAACAGCCAATCTTTTCTGAAATGACATATTTTAAATGGAAATTTCTTCCTCACCAAGCTCTTCAGTTACTAACAAGTGGGAAGAAAAACATTAAAGTCAAACAAACTTCCCAATTGATTTTTCCCCTCCGCTGGTAGATTAAGATATTAGAACCAAAGAGTTAGGCATTATTATTTGCTTTTGACTTTTTTTTCATAATAAATTATCCATCTTCTATCTTGACTCTGAGCATTTACTCATCTATCAATTTATATGATAACTCAGTTATAATCTATCATAACTAAGACTGGATTGAAACATCTGGCACAAACATTTTCCACTGAGATGGCAGTATCAACCAAACACTTTCCATGATATTATGCTCACAGGTATATTTATTTTGTGAAATAAAGTGGGTCTTGTCTTTGCATTATAAATTTAATGCACATTATTTTGTTATAATTAAATACTCCAGTTGGATTAATTTGCAGAGTATAAAGAAAATATATCAATATTTAGTTGGGATATTAACCATATATTTAAAGATAAAATAATAAATTATTTTTGTTTATTTTTCCTTTTCTACCACTGTTCAAGCCACAGGTACCTTCAACATTATATCCTTAGGAATTTATAAGCGAATGGATCTTTAGGACAAATCAAGTAATGGCCCATGATTATTTCCAGGAGTTCTAGAGGAAAACACATCTATTGGCTCCTGGACACACATACACCCAAGATAGAAACCATCGTATGCTGAAATGACCAATATTCCAACAGATCATTTAGTCAACATTTACAGTGGAAGCATAGTGGTAGGCATTAAAGACAACAAACCAACTAGCCAATGGGGTGCAAGTGTTTTATTTCTGATCAAGCTGAAAGGAAAGAGATATATTGATGGACACACTGCCTGACTTCCATCTTTGGCAAAATCCATCCTAACATTTATTTGATAATGGAATAGTTCTTCAGCCTGCCTAATGTTATGCCTAAATATATTATAGTTTTACTTATTTTGGATTAATTAGAAATTAATAGTCTAGGGAGATTCTCACCCATGCCCAATTTCAAGAGTCCAGTTGAGTTTCTGAAAAAGCACATTTGGTAGAAATTAACAAATACTCACTTACCACTGTCAAAATATTCACTAAGGCTGCATTACTACTGTATTACTATTAGTCTTCTCATCATTCCTATCACCCATCTCTTCCCACTTATGACAGTATGACTGTAACTTGTTGCTTGTATCCTTACGGTTTATATTAATATTGTTTCCTGATTGCTTATTTGTACCCTATGACAATTATTAAGTATTGTACCTGATGATTCTTGACAAATGTATCTTTTATTTTATGTACACTGAGAGCATATGCACTAGTGAGAAATTCCTTGTGTGTCCAATCACTCTTGGCCAATAAATAATTCTATTCTATTCTATTCTATTCTATTGGAGACAAATGTAAACTATGAAAAAGAATATGTACTATTGGTGATCCTCCATGAAATGTCCACCCACCTATATGAAAGTCAACTTTTGATCTCACTGTAAAGAAGAGCGGCTTTATTGTCTTGGATGTTGAGCTGTGAATTTTACCCCTTGCATATTTTGACTTTATTTTCTTACTGTTTAAAAATGTTTCTCATTTTTATTTTATTGCCCCAGTTATCCTGGAAAAGTGCATATCAAACATTTTCAGTGTTTGCTGTAAAGAAATCGCTATGCGACAGGGAAATGAGCAGTGTTGCTTTAAGAGTCAACAGTAAATTAGCTTGCCCCAAACAGTGGTATAATTAGCTGTTAGTAGCTTATTAAAAGAATGGCAAAGGCCAAGCAGCCATCTGGGATCTTCAGTTTCCTCTGATTGTTATTATGTCAAGATCAGCAAGCTGTATTACTTTTCATGTCACTGGGCTAGCCCTTATTTTACATATAGATTTTAATGAAAGATACATCACTTTAAAATTAGGAATTCATCAGATGCACTAATGAACAGCTTGGTTCCCTACTTCCAGATCACTAAATACTTTAAATGAGAGTGAGACACTCACATAAGCGTGCTTACACACACACACAAACACACACACACACACACACATACAGAGAGGGAGAGAGACCAATTAAATATTCACTTTGTGTCAAGTGAAACCTGAGCAAGCAATGCACTCTAATAATACATCAGAGGACACTATTTTTGCTTCTGTTTACACACAATGCAGCCATAATGCCTCCAAGTCCCAGAGGAATCATTCTTCTTAATGAAAATTAAAACCAAGTCAGACTCAGATGTGCTTATTCACAAATAAAGAGGAATGCGTTTAACATAAAAGAGATACATTAGCCTTGCGCTCACTCAAATTACTTAGTATAATCCCTAACATATTGTTATGTTCTCTTCTCCCACACATTATACGTAGAATATGAACCTCTTAACTATACATAGAAATACATTTTATACTGAGATTTAAGAACACTGTGCCATTTAACTGTTATTAAATATATAAGGCTTCTCTGAATTAAAGACATCCCAAAAAATGTAGCTATTTTATATAAACATTTTAGAAGTTTATAACTCAATATGTTTGAATCAAATTGTTTTGCAAGATTTTATTTCCTTCACAAAAATAAATAAATCGCAAGACAGCAAAAGTTGAATGAGAAATGGAAAATTCTTCCATTCAGTCTCCATTATCTAAAATAAGTTAATTAACCAAGCTTTTCTCAATCCAACTTCCTCCAGATCTGTTGTATTCCAAAATATTAGTCATGCTCCAGATCTATTAAAACTATGGGCTCTCTGTGACAACTGGAAACTGTCAGAAATAATAATCTGGTTCAGGAAGACCAGAGTATATAAATAGCAGATTTCTTTTCTGTTAAAAAATAAAAAATAATAAAAAGTAATAAAAAGCCAAATCTACAATATTGACTAAACCTTGTAACTGCTGATTAAGCAAATATTTATGTAATGAGTCAATTTTTCTTTGAATACAAAATATTTTAAAAATTACCTACGGTTGCCTTAATTTTTGTTGCCATAAAAACGCAAGCAAAATTAATGCCCTATTTGTCTACATTAAAAATGATCATTTTTCCGGGGAGGGTGGGGGTGTGCCAATTTTTTCCCCCCAGGGAACTCCATGGAGAGGGTTTGACCTAGTTCCCTGCCCCTTGGGAAAAAAATCATCACACTGGAAAGCCAACCAATCAGCAAAACAGCAATAACAATAAGAGTTTTCCAATTCTATACAGCTTAAAATACAGATATAATGTTGCCCAAGTGTATATGGGAAGCTGGGAAAGTCCCAGAAAACCATGCCAAATAATGCAAAATAAGACATTCATCCAAACCCTTGAGCCAATAAGAAATTGCTGCTGGGTTGACTAAAGGGGAGAACACCCATCTGGGATTCTGTTCTACAATATAGAGGGATGGCATACAAGTCTAATAAATACCAAAAAGTAACCGGAAATGCAAAAAGAAACCAAATTCATATCACTAAACATCAAGGGACTAAATATCTCACAGAAAAGAAGGAAAATATTTTCAAAATTAGTTAAACAAAAAAAAAGAAATAATATGTTTACAAGAAGTTCAAACACAAAATAAATATTTAGAATACCAAAAATTAGGAGAGCTATATGTATCACTGGGAGGGGCGGGGGGAGAAATATATGAACAAAAAGAGATTAAGTCCAAAGGAATAAAGGCTGACCCCAAATGGAGATGCAAAATGGTAGATATTAAAACTGCAGGAGAAAAAAACATTGTTAGTGAATATATACGTACCTAATAAAAAACAAAAAAAGTTTTATCAATACACAAGAAATTTATTAAAAATTAATTATAAAAGATCACATGACTTCTAATCCATGACGGTTTCTCATAAGAAATATTCATTTATATGTCAATTTCCTCTTTTTTCTATGTTAATTGCTTGTTTTTTAAATGACACTGTTATTCAGATTGAAAACTGCATCCCAGCAAAATCTAAAGAACAGCTGCATTTCAATCCACACATGGATATGAAGTATCAATTCAACTTCAGACTGAACACATCCAGCTAACTTTTATATGCTGTACGTACACACTGATAGGAAACAAACCAGTTTTTTAATCACCAGAGCTTCCTGCAGGATAAATGTTTCGTAGTATTTGGGGTCTAAGATGCCTTTTATGTGCCATTTTTTAAACAAATCTCCTTCACAACCCTTCATTTTTTGCATTTCAAATGTTTATCTTTCAGATAAATGTAAAACTTTTAGAAAGACACAGTTCAAAATAGAGTTTCACTAAATAAAAGCAATAATATCCAGTGAACATAACAAATCAAGCAACTTAACCATTTTAGTTGAAGCTGGTATTGCAGATGTAACAGACCTATTTCTCTTTGTAATTAGACACCATTGCAGCAAATTATTTTTAATTATTAGTTACTGATAGTTTGCTTAAATATTTCTGTGAACTCTTAGTTACATAGCGAATCATATTCACTTCAAATCCCAGTGGTATGTGTAGAAAGAGATACAGATATTTATTTAGAACACGCTAAGCATGTAAAAAGAGATCCGTGAATTTACTCTGACCACCATAGAATAGAATAGAATAGAATAGAATAGAATAGAATTCTTTATTGGCCAAGTGTGATTGGACACACAAGGAATTTGTCTTGGTGCATGTGCTCTCGGTGTACATAAAAGTGTGCACTTCCATTGTGATGTGAACCAGTGGGGAAGGTAAGTAGAATGTTAGCTTCCCTTCTGTCCCATAACTGTAGATGCATCCATCTACCATTATCATGCCTAATAAAAGATGAAGCAATTTTCAAACTGCAAAGACAAATAGACATTCAGATCTTCTATTTATTTATAGGATTTGACAAATGTGCTACCATCAGCATAGAGAAATGGAAAGGTTAAATGCACATAAACATATGTGTGTGTTTCTGTGTCAGTGTATTCATAAATAAAACAATAATAGTACAGTACTTGATTTTCTCATAAATTAAAACAATTAAATAATTTAAAATGACAGTTTTCAAATGGCATAATAAACCAGAAAACAAAGCATACTAGTAAATGTTCCTTCTTCTTTCTTTAAAAGACAAACCACAAAACCATTTCTTCTTGTGGGTTTTATTAGGGTCATAGTAACTCATGAAGGATGGAGAATGGTCTCCTTATTTATGTTACCCAAGGTAGTTGTGAGGTTGAGGTTTTGCACAAGCATTTTGCATTCAGTAATGAATACCATGTGACAGTAATGTCTACAGCACTAGCATGAAAGAATATAATAAAAAAAAAACAGTTATGCTTAGCTTTGAGTGAAATCAATGATCACTTGAGTTTTAATTCAGCTTTGAAAAGTTTCCATGAACTCTCAATATCTTAGAATTCCATATAAATAAAAGCAATTAATTCTTGTTTACATAGCACTTTGTAATATTTAATAACTAATATATCAGTATAGTAAACACAGACACAGTAATGATGATGATGATGATGATGATAATAATAATAGTAATAATAATAATAAAAAAAAATAAAAATAGATTTGTATGTCGGCTCTCTCTGGAGTGGCTCAAAACAGCAATAGTAATACAATAGAATACAAATCCAATATTAAAAATTAAATTAAAAACCCATTTTACTAACTTGCTGGTAAGACATGATGTGCATGCAGATATTTAAGGATAATCTTGGAAGATCTGCTTATGATTTAATTTAATTTAATTTAATTTAATTTAATTTAATTTAATTTAATTAATTTAATTTAATTTAATTTAATTTAATTTAATTTAATTTAATTTAATTTAATTTAATTTAATTTAATTTAATTTAATTTAATTTAATTTAATTTAATTTAATTTAATTTAATTTAATTTAATTTAAATTTAATTTAAATTTAATTTAAATTTCATTTATAGGCTGTCCTTCTCCTGGCGGACTTTGTCTTTATAAGAAACACTTTACAAAAAACACTTGGATTTCTAGAAAGAACTTTATTAGTAGTAGGATAATGTAACAGAATCTTGAACTCTCAAAGCAGTACTCCAGTTCAACTTATATCTTGAATAATTAAGGCAGAGTTACTTCAAGTCTCTTTTTCCCCCTCTCCCCTGGACTCAGGAATGTTTTCTGTAACAACCCTGCTTCCTTCAGTAATGGTCGTGCTCCCTCCTCAATACTCGCAGTGTCTTTCATCAAAGCAGGAGAAGCTGCTCCAAGGAGTGAGGACCACTGTGGAAAACTCTGTTGAGTGACCTCTTTTTGTTTCTCAACCTTAGCTACTTGGAGAAGCCAGGACTTCAACTCCCAGAATTTTCCAGCCAGCCATGTTGTTCTGGGAGTTGAAGTCCTAGCATCTTCAAGTGGTCAAAGTTGACTAATACTAACCTAATTCCTATCCTACATACTGTATATGGGACATCAAGCATTCCAAACTGAAGTGAGTGCACCTGAAGGAGATTACCCTCTACTCGATAGCAACATTATTTTTATGTTTTTATTTACTATCCTGGGTTAAGACTATACTGTAGGCTTTATTTACTATCCTGGGTTAAGATTATCCTGTAGACTTCCTGGTGCATTTATGAACTGGGGACTTCCCATTATACCATACTAGTTCTCCACAGAGGCTTCTTGTCTTCTACTATTAAATGCTACCTGCTCAAAGAGAAATCAATATTATTTCCTCAAGGGAACAATAGCTCTGTTTATATTTAAACATTCCTACAGTTTACTGTGTATGAGCTCCAAGTAGAACCAGAAACAGGCTACAGGGTGCAAAAGGGAACTGAAGCCAAAGATAAGTGTGATCATTAAAATAGACAAAAACATTCTAGGAATGTTCTATAACAGGAAGGTCAATTATTATTTCTGTAACTAAAGGATGTCCAGGTAACAAATTAAATGACAAATTGTGACTACACATTCACTCAAGCACAATTGCCAATTTGAACTCTATTACTTCTATTATAATTTTTGCCATCATGTATGGAGGAGGGCATAAGATAAAATCTACATAAGGCTTATTTAATTCCGTGTATTTCCCTCTCCCCCCCTCCAAAAAATCCTGTCACTTCACTGCAACTTCAGAGCCTATCTACTTATTAACATCTTATTAACTGTGCTTTTTTATGATTCCCGGTGCTTATGTTTTATGTTTTAATTCTCTGTAGTATATGCATTTTATTTATTTTATTGTAAGCTTCCCAGAATCATGTAAATAAATAAATAAAAAATGTGACTTTATTTGGCTGTTTGTTTTTATATAGTCTATAGAGACTAATATGATCTAGAACTTCACAAAGATATATACTTTTCTTTCCCTTTATTTTTTAGCTTCTGCCATAATTATGTTCCTGTCATATATCTGTTACGATTATATAAATACGGGCTGGTACTTCTGAGGAGGAGGAGGAAGGGATGGAGGGGTATAAAGAGGAACTCTTTTTGTATGCACTATATACAAAGGTAAAGGTTACCCTCACACATATGTGCTAGTTGTTTCCAACTCTAGGGGGCGGTGCTCATCTCCGTTTCAAAGCCGAACAGCCAGCGCTGTCCAAAGACATCTCCGTGGTCATGTGGCCGGCATGACTAAACGAAGGCGCACAGAACACTGTTACCTTCCCACCAAAGGTGGTCCCTATTTTTCTACTTGCATTTTACATGCTTTCAAACTGCTAGGTTGGCAGAAGCTGGAACAAGTAACAGGAGCTCACACCATCATGCAGAGTCAGGGATTTGAACCGTTGAACTGCCAACCTTTCCAATTGACAAGTTCAGCATCTCAGCCACTGAGCTACCCCCTCCCTTGTTCTATAGCCACCATAGTCTCATATGTTCTATGTATTTTCTAACAATTTCTTCTACCTTACATGTCAACGTGAGACAAAAATCCAACAGCCCAAATCATCAATTATTGGCAGCATGTCATTAGAATTTAAGCAGTACAATTTAAAATTATTGAAAAAAGAGTTGCAAATGAGTCCAAGTGCCTTAGAAGAGCCAATAAATGTGTTCTCCTGGGTAGGAATTATGTATCTTCTTTGCACACTTACCTTTGCAGCAACAGATTTTTGTATTGAGCATGAGACCATTTCCTTTTTTTATGAACATGCTTGTAACACTGGCATTCAACAAAAAGAACAGTATCCTGGGAATGTAGTCAGAATTTAATATGGAACATCCACATTCTTTGAAGTTTGTGCCCAGTAGAAAGAGCACATACTTTCTGCTCCAAAGAGAATAATTCTCATGGCCAGTTGTGCTTTATATTCAATGAATTCCATATATATTGTACTGGCAAAACATACTGCACTTCCAAACAGCTTATTTGGCAACAAATGTTGAAAAATCAACAATCCCCTTGGATTTAAATTAATTTGAATATTTATTGAATAGTTTGAACTGTTTATCCTTTTGGCACCATAATGTATGTAAGTTGCTGAAAGGAAAATGAAACCTTCATACCTCACTTGATGTGCTTGAGGGAGACAGGCATTCAAGAGAACATGTTCGCATTGTGCAGAGTCAGTATTTTTATTTCCACTAGATTCATGCAACATAAATTCTTACATGCATCCCCGGTATGAACAATTATTTGAGTCTCACTGAACGGTTTTTCATTTTAATTTCATGGTAATTTCTTTTTTTGTAGGCATTATATGTAGCTAATTTAGATGTGTATATTGTTTATTGTACACTCCACTACAGTGAGTATCTCTTGAGCTAGGTTGCTCCCACACTTAAACTACAGCATACTTAAGCACAATTGCATAGGTTCATTATACAAGATAGACCTTGGCTGTCTGCCTAACACTTTTATTGAGTAAGCTGACTGTCTAGTAAACTGCCTACTCTCAGCTGCCTTACTGTTGTTACAGTAAAGATGAGAAGCCCCATAGTATTATATATCAAATTGCTCAAAACACTGGTGACTTGGTTGAAGCTGATACATATCTCTTCCTCGCTGCAAAAAGTTCTACAATTTCTTTCTTTTCTTTCTATTGCCAAATGCCATATGGCAAGTGTTCATCTATAAATTATAGGTTGTATTTCTTATAAATAGCCAGAAAGGTAGTGGTTTCTTTTAAATAAAAACATTTGTATGGACTACAAATACATTTAGAAATAACATCTCAACATTTTACATGTATGTTAATCACCAGAAACATTATTTTCAAAGGAAAATTATCTATACCTTTACTTCTACCTATATGGTATGAAGTTGTATGTCGACATAAGCACAGGTTCAGAGAAGTATCCATCAGAGAGAAGGCAAGAGAAAAGAACAGAAAGAAAGACATAATAAAAAAACAAAAAAAATTAGATCACACTGCACATTACTTGAACATAAACCAATAAACACAGCGCAAATGAAACAATACTCAAAAGCACACATATTAAAACCAAAAAAATAGAATCACAAACTACACACAGTGCAGATTAAAATATAATCTTAAACTCTTTAACTCCAACTTTATATGGAGAAAAGCCAAGCTATCATAATAGAAGCATGATAAAAATCCAGAAAAACATATCAAATTGACCAGAAAACAAGGTTAAAACAAAGAAAAAGAGGACAGTATTCTCTGGAAATATATTTTCCACCTACCCACAATGACATAGGATGAATATCTTGCGTAGTTGAACTGGGTATATAAAGACACACTGAATTTTATATTATATTTCCACTGTATATAATATGTTTATAAAAATATAATTATTTATACAGACACATTAGCATGTTAGACACAATTTTGATGAACTTAGGGAAAAAATTAGCTGAAAAGAGAAATATAAGTGCTCAAAAGAATGAGCTTACGAAAGAGAAATGAAAGAAATTTCTCCCCCCAATTTCTCCCCCAATCCCCAAATCTTCAACCTTTCATTATCTACAATAGACCTCTCCCCTTTTCGAAGAGGTCTGTAAGGGGCGTGCGTAAGTGCACCTTCATGCCTACAGCCCCTGTCCTAATGTCTTTTTATCTTTTCTATCTCTACTTTATACTTATATTATGTTAAACATACTACAATACTATATTTGTATGACAAATAAATAAAATGTCAAATGAGTTCATATGACTAAATACCCTGTTTCCCCCAAAATAAGACATACCCCAAAAGTAAGGCATGTCAGAGATTTTGCAGAATTTGCTAATATAAGGCACCCCCCGAAAATAAGGCGTAGTCAAGTTTACATACGGTATGGTGGAAAAACATGTTACCATTCAAAGCTGTTCATAGCAGTACCGTAATAATGTGGCGTCCCCTGCTGGCCCCTTCCATCACTTTGTACCGTCCAGTACAGCAGACATAGTCTGCTGCTGTCTCACCGCCATTACAGTCTCCACTACAGTGCGTAGATTGTAGTTCCTCTGGTGGCCGGAAGCTGCAATAGCGGGAGTATACTGTTGTATCATATAAGTGCCGTCGTTTCTGTGGGTGGGTGCCATACTGACAGGTACCGTACCGTAATCAGTGTACCATACGGTACACTTTCTTTGGGGGGTGTCAGCTTTTCTGCCTGTGAATTTGTCTTATTTGAGAAATATAAGGTACCTCCCGAAAATAAGACGTAGCACAACTTTTGGAGCAAAAATTAATATAAGACAGTGTCTTATTTTCAGGGAAACATGGTATAAGGAACAGGAACAAACACACCATGTTAAGGGGCAGCCTAAGGACCCAAGATTGCCTTTAAATAGAAAGGACTTTCAGTTTACCAACAAAAAAAATGTTGCGCTTATGCATAACATTGTTATTTTTGCTGAGCAAAATAGGATTTAGTTTAACATGAAAACCACAGTACTGTGTTCATTTAACAAACCCAAGTTTAAAAAGTGCTGGCTTAATGAAGTCTATATCGGGGTGAAATGCCTATTGAATGCTTTATGTATGCACAGCAGGTAAAAGAACCTAAATGGCGGCATCCAGATGGGTGGGCGGAGCCTCATGCTCCACGACTGGCTCTCCAATGGCAGATAGGCACAAGCGAACCGGCAGCATTTCACCCCTATAGGTATATAGGCAATATGTCATACTGACCAGCCCCATTCATCAAAATTCCAAACTAGATGTGCTGTGAATTCACTTCTTTTCATTGCTTGCTATGGCCAGCAAATACAAGTAGTATATACTTTTTCAATATTAAAATGACTATTTGGCTTACAGAAGAATACTCTACAAATGTATCTCATAGTGAAAGATGCAAAAATCAAACATTTGGGTCACCCTGATTTCATCCTGCCTTTTTCTTTCTAGACTCAGTATTTTTAAAAAGGTGCATTCATTCTCTAGCTAGAGGTAACAATAACAATGTAAAGGGAGTTATCAGTTCCCAAACTGTGCCATGTATCGAAACAAGGATAACCTGCCATAATGACATGTTTCTAAAGTGGAAGACTTGAATTCTATTCCAAATATTATACATTATACTATACATTTATACACCTTAATCTTGTGATCCCAGCTCCTTAGTTCCTGCCCTGCTGCTGGATGAGATGAAGACACATGCCCAATTATTATTATGGTTGATCACAAAGTCAACCAGATGTTTTACTCAAATAGATACTGAGTCCTTCCCAAGGACCTGGGATAGGCAGATCTTGTTTTCTAGTTATAGGTACAATTGCAGAATATAAGCAGTTCCAAGCTTATATCCTGTCTTTTGCTATTGCAATTGCCTTTTGCAATTGACTGATTGCGTTTTTGTCAATGCTGATGATGTTCAAATAGTGTTCCAGTTGTTTTGCGATTGTACCCTAGGAACCTATCACTATTAACACTACCTTTGCTTTATTTTGCCACAATCATTCTATTTCTATTTGCAGGTTTTGGTACTTTATATAATTGATTATTATTATGCCACTTAACTCCCAGCAACATGTCTATCTAAATCTTTCATAATCTGATGTGGAATACTCCAACAACTACATCATTTCTTTATGATAACCATAATACACAGTGTATCTGTGACTTTCAAATAATGCATCACAAATTGGCAACTCAAATTCAATAAGCATGACTCCTGTTTTAGTTTCTTCTTTCTGCAGACCAATCCTGCAGAACAAAATATATGTATAAAATTATTACATCCAATGCTGCAAAGTGAGAGGAGAGTGACTGTTAGCTATAAATGTTGCCTCCCAGGTCCTTGGTCTATACCATGAAAACTGTCATTATGATCTTACATATCACTGACTAATTTTGAAGGTCAGTGACCAACAAGTCACTGTACAAGAGTTGAAAACATGAAGGTTACACTTTCATATAAGAGAAGGAAATTTTTTTCATTTTTCCTCCAATGTTACTTTTATATGTATAAATTCATTTACTCCAATGCATTGCACCTTGGGTCATGAACATTCTTTTCTGTAGAGTCTGTCCGGGAAAGGAGTGATAAAAATGCAAAAGTTTGGAGAAGATATATAGCACCTTGGTTGTTTTCCAAAAAGGTTGCTGACTGAAACTTTAATTAATTGCTGAAGAAGGCAGGGAAGAAAAGACTTACCTTGTTCGCTCATCATCAGATGTGAAATGCCTTTGAGAAACAGAAAAGGAAGTAAATAAGACAGAATAAAGCAGAAAGAAAACACAGGAAGACCTTTATATAGCACAATAATTTGGAGAATATCACATACTTCATCAATGAATGTATGTCTGTTATATTCCTTGCATGCATCAGGGGTGGGTTCCTCCCAGTTTGGACCAGGTCACCAAACCGATAGCGACCTGCTTGTGATGGTATAATAGCATCACGGATCTGGTTCGGTCGGTGTTTGAATGGCTTGTCCTCTTTCGCTGCTTGAAAAAGAGACGATCCGCCTGCCCCTAGGTTAATACTGTCCTTTATTTCTTCACCCGAACTGATCAGCTCCTTAATTGGGTTTCAGGCTGAATCCTGCTACTGAGCATGCACAGAAGTGAAATTGCACTAGGGGATTTCCGTGTGTGCATGAGCACAGCGGGCGTGAAACATTGGAATACGAACCAGAGGTGAATGGAGCCCACCCCTGGCATGCATGTATACATATACATGCACATGCTTCCTCTGTTACAGGAGAAAGTCTGGACTGCAGAGAAAGAAAGGGAATACAGGTAGTGTAGTCCTCAACATATCACCACAATTGAGCCCAAAATTACTCTTGTTAAGTGAGACATTTGTTCAGTGAACATTGCTCCAGCTTATAACCTTTCTTGCCAAAGTTGTCAAGTCAATCACCACAGTTGGTAAGTTGGTAACCCGGTTGTTAAGTGAATCTGGCTTCCCCATTGACCTTGCTTGTCGAAAGATCGCAAAAAGGGATGATACGACCTTGGGACACAGCAATGGCCATAAATATGAGTCATATACCAAGCATCTGAATTTTGATCACATGATCATGGGGATGCTACAAAGGTTGTAAGTGTGAAAAACGGTCATATTTTTCAGTGCCGTTGTCACTTTGAATGCTCACTAAATGAATTATTGTAAGTTGAGGACTACCACATTCCATCAGTGTCAGTGAGAAGTGATTTTAAGAAAATAAATATATTCATAATTAGTTGTTTGTACAAGCCCTGGAAAGAAAGGCAAGACAACTTATAATGGTTTTGAAGACTATCATCCTTATTGCATTGCAAATATTATAAAGATGTCATGCCAAAATATTCTTCATGTAGACTATCCACCATCAACTTCAAAATACCACTCCAGGTCTTCAACCATTTTTAATTCACTTTGATAGCATATCAGGATAACAAATTAATCCATCAGATTTCACAACCAATACTAACCTTTAAGATTGTTAATTTAAACAGCAATGCAAATCCTCCTGAATAAATGCTTTGAAACATACAGAAGTACATTTTGAAATCCAAATGTTTTCTACATTCATGGAAGGGGTTTTGTAAGCAGCCTGGGAAAACCATATGTGGAATGAGAAATGTTTTCTATGGATTTCTGAATTTTCCAAAGCATCTCTTTCAAAAAAATTTGCACAGCCCTAGTAATGTAGTCATCTTTTTTTTTCTTTACTTCTAGAAACCTCAATCCAAATCATTCAAAATAAGTAAATATTCATCCAAAAGAACTCTTGAATTGATGGCATGTATACCTATGCATATATTATACTGTATATCATAACTGCGGTGAGACTTTTCTATGCACAACAGTGGAAAAAGTTGACATCCATATAGTGGAAGAATGGATGGTAAAAATGATAGAGTTTGCAGAGATGGCTAAATTGATAGCCTTGATTAGAAAAAAGACACTAATTAAGTTTAATGCGAAGAGGAAACCCCTTTTGGACTTTTTGCTCAAACAGAAAAAAAATTAAATTATGATATAAGAACCCACAGAATAAAAGTTTAACTGAAATTTGTATCTATAATTGCTGTAAAAGAAAATTCAAAATAATTTATTTACATATATTAATTTATTTATTTTCCCCACTTCTTTCTTTTTTCTTTCATCTTAAATATTAGTTTCTGCTAGTTTTTATCTTTCTTGTTTAAAAACTAATACTTATTATTTAAAAAAGCCAGACTTAATCATGATAGACCTCAAAGCAGTACTTTCAGGAATTAATGTTATCTCTTTTTAAATATAAATATGCAGTTACGCTTTCCATATTAAAGTACGTATTGCTAATTGTTCAAAGTGCCTAAGAGCTAACTTTTGGCTCTACAGTGTATGAACTCAGCCTCTTAAAAAAGGACTTTTAAAAACTAGATTCAGAGGACAAGTATATGAAATAATAATCTACTGAAACACTGGTCATTTTTATAAGGACTTATAGGGGGCATTTTTGTGGATTGGGTACTTAAAATAGAAACCTTGGAACTATCAACTATTTTTTTGACAATGTTAATCATGGCCAGGCTTTTAGCACTTACAGAGAAGGAAATTAAAGCCACTAAACATAAAGGAATAGAAGTGCATTAAAAAAGCCAGTTTAAAATGACAAGTGATTGAGGCAAAGAAGGATGATAGAGTCTTTTTGTTCTTCTTAATTATAGCTTGTCTTGTTGTACTCAGCCCATGCTATATTGGGTGGAGGGTTTTTTATGTCAGCTAGAACAAAAAAACTGTGTCAGCATGATGGAAGACATATGGTTCTATTTAGTTCCACAGACTACTGTTTCTACCTATGAATGACAGCAGGGAAGAATTATGGAACATAACTAAAGCACAGTGAAAAATGGATCTTCTTCAGGAGTAGGTGCTGCTAGTTTCTGTTTAGTGATGGAGCTAAGTCCAATCAGTGATGGAAGAGAGAAGAGATAAATGAATTTCCTGGCAGGTGAACTTAGATTAAAATCAGATTTTCAAAGCAACTTCACAGAATTTCTTTCTAGATAAAAATGAGGAGATACATGGCAGAGAGAAATGTTCTCAAAGAATCTGGGTTTCTTTACCTCTGCACATACTGAACATAGCCTCCAGACTTTATGGTGTTCACTTGATAAAACCGTGGTTGTGTTAGAAGGCAAACTTATCTAAATCATTAATATTATTTTTATTTGTTAACATTTTTAATCCTGCCTTTATTGTTTTTACTCAAGGAGATGAATGTAACTAATATTCTTTACACCTCCTGTTTTCCCCACAATAACCTTTGAGGTGGTTCTGCTGAGAATGACTGGCCCATGCCAATACATGGTAGCTAACGGTAAATGACCCTGAATAGTGGGCCAGCCTGGAACAACTTCCAATCCAGTTACAGGTAACAATTGTGCTATTCTGATCCCCCCCCCTCCCATACCTAATTGAGACATTTTAAAGTAAATCTCTGTCAACTTCAGACAGAAAATAATATCATGTTGATTAATGTATTCCTATCTTTTTATATCTAATGTCTTTAGCTTTCTTAATTAACACTTGGGAAAGCTATCCCAAGTAATTTCAACTGACTTTTTCTTTCATGGGCAAGATAGAAAATAGATTCACTTTCTGTTGCATAGCCCTTGCCTACTTTTAAAATATAATTTTGATTAAGAATTTTTATTGCAATCATAAAAATGAATATACACACAATATATATGTGTGTTTCCAAAGTTGGCTGTAAAGGTATGTGCTTTGGACATTTTGTTGTTACATTAAATAACAATCTTTGCTATTGAATAGCAGTATTTGCAATACGTATATAATTTAATGTGAAAGTTAAATGTTGGTATTTTACACTCATAAAAAAGAGGACATAAATATTAAATGAAGCCAAATAATATGACTCTAAATCAGGTAAGATAACATGTTAAGTGTGAAACTAGCTATACAAATGCCATGGGTTTTATTTCTGGTTTAAGATCTAAGACAATTTGAAAGAAACTGAGAAATGAAATAATGATTATTAAAAGTGAAAATTGATGTATGGTAATAAGAAGACCAACATGCCAAATAGATGTAGATGCAGTATTGGTTCTAGATACAAATATTTCAAATATGCTTATGTTATAAATATTTCATATATGTTTATATTGACTATATTTGATAGAGGTTTTATATTAGCTGCCCTTTAGTTTCAGTTTTCTATCCTTGCACATGTGCTGCAGTTCTGTTTTAATACAACTGCTCTTGTGGCTGATCAAAGCTTGTAGCAGGCATTGGGTAGGAAACAAAACAGATGCACAAATATATGTACAAAAAATATGAATGTAAGTTCTGATATGAATGTAACATCAAGAAGTAGCTGTAACAGTACTTTTCAATCTTGACAAATTTTGAGATGCGCAGAATCAGCTCCCACAATTCCCGTGCTGGCTGGAAAAATCTGGGAATTGAAACCCACTCCTCTTAAAGTTTGAAAAACAGCAGCTTCCAACAAGAATCACTCCTACAAAGTTTTCATTCATTCCAGAAAAGTTAATGGAGGAATTCCCCAAATCCTCATTGAAATGATGTTCAACAAATATACATTAGCTTTTCACAATTGATATCCTTCACCATGAGAAAGTAATAATTTGAAAGGCAATTTGGATTTGGTGGTCAGATCTTCTGTAGCTGGTCTCACAGAACTGGAAAATTCCTTAAATAGATAAGAATTCCTTAAATAGAAGAGAAAAGATTTTGAAACTTTCTGCCCAGAAATGGAGTTAATCATTACCAAATGTTGTTTCTCTTATAGTACCCTCTCCTAATTCTTTTTCAAAATTTTCAAGAAGCTGTTGTATCCTATGCCTCTTTTTTATTAAATGATCCACTTTCAGATCTCATTTTTACGTAGTTGCAGATTTCTTCCCAAATCTTAAAGATTCCCCCAAAGAATATCTAATTTTAGTGGAAATTGGAATACAATCCATTTTCATAGTAGAATCTGATGAGCAATTTGTGGTACTTTTTCATTATATGATTGAGAGCCACATTGAGTTAATTTAATCTATGCTCTTTGCCTCTCTTTTCCAGGCACCAACATTCAAATTTCATCAGCCAAAATAGTCTAGAGGAAGCAAAGAAAAAAAGTAACAGCAGAGGTTCCTCATAATAGCAATAGAAAAATAAGTATTCAAGGTCCAATTTCATTCAGAAAGCTACATTTTTTGTAAAAAGCTACAATTCATTTCAAAATTTTAAATGTTTTTTAAATGGGTACCTTCCACATTAACTGAGAATTCAGTGGATTGAAAATTGAACTCATCTGGAGGATACCAAGTATGATGTAAATAAAAAAAGCTGCCACAAGTCATTGTGAAAAAGTTAGCTATAGATCTAGCCATGACAGTATAATTTAAGTCATTTTATAAAGATGAACTGAGCCTTAATACTAATAATATTTACAATACAATATTGTCAGACCATAGCCCTTTTAGTTCAGGTCTTTTGCCTACTACACTTTATGCTATTTTAAAATGTATTCTTTGCTATGGGAATTTGGGAGGGGCAGTTGTCTGCATGTAGCCTTAACCATTTTTTTCTGGATTGTCAAGGTCATCCTTTATCTTTGTTTCTGCACCTGCACTAAAGGAGGTGGGAGTTGCTGCCATGTTGGCAGATGAAGACTGGCTAACGTGATGAACTTAGGGATGTGAGAACAAGGGATTGAACTTTCAACTGGGTGGAGAAACCCCTGGGACTTCAGATTTGAGTTTCTCCCAGATGTGCCAACATGGCTTTACTATTAAATTGGAACTTAGCTCGTACTTTGCCTTGGACTCTGATTTAATTTTTGATGCTATTTGGAACCTTGACAATTCCATCATTACCTAAAGCAGAGTTGAGTATCCAAAATGAATTAAATAAAGTCTCAAGCAGATTGTTAAAAGAAGAGGGATACTAGTTCTTGTGGGCTCCCTGGTAACAGAAATATCAGTCCAAAAATTAAAATGACTGGCATGAAAATGAGGAATTCACTCCAATCAAGTTTCATTTCACACAATTTTGGCAGCCCTGTATTACAGAAACCCTGGGGATACCCATTTGGCTACAGCCAATGCTAGACCTTTCATGAGAAGCTTGTAATACTGAACAATAGTTTTGGCCTGTCTAGTTGATTAGTTAATCAATGAAGCTAATTTATTCCATTATTAGACTTTTTGTACCTCTGGCTATCAAAAACTGTGTGTCTTGCAGTTGGATTCTACTGTCAGATCATTGTTACTGTACTGATAGTAACTTTCCTAGTTTTAAATCAAAAATTATGATTTTTATATATGAAATTAACCAGTAAAGTTAATTATATGTATGTAAAAATAAGAGTTCTTTAGCATCATAAAGTCTATGTATCGTGGTATGTGTCCATGGAATAAAGTCTACTTCATTAATAAGTGCATCATGCATCAATATAAAGACAGTGTTAAAAAAGATGTCATAGATGAGAAAATTTCTTTTAGAGTTATGTCATGTTGCATCGTATTATGTCTTTGGTCAATAGCTCCTATTTCCTTATTTCCTGTTCATAAAGAATGTAGCTACATGAAGAAAAGTCAAATATAGTTTCTTGACTTGATTAAGCAAAATGACTACAGAGGTGTTGGATGGAATTTGAAAAACCCTTGAGTTTTCAAAGAAGACAGGGAGAGCATGAAGAAATGAAAATAAAATTGAACAACAACAGTGATTGATAACAGTGATTGAGCTCAAAATTTTTATTCAATTAAAAGTTAAGCTAAGAGCCTCAAGGGATAAACAATTTAAAGAGAAAAAGAAAAAAGCCTGTAGCCTTTCTTGGATGGAAAGTCCAAAGTTTAGGCATTGTTAAGGGAAAAAAGGAGAAAGTTTGTAATTTATTTCTCCAATTGATATTAAATAGATAAGGGACTCCTATGGAATTCTTAATCAAAGACAAGATAATATAATAAATAGATTGTTGCAAGTATTAAAAAGGTAGTATGAATATTAGATAATTTTATTCTGAAAAAGATAAGATGAGAATAAAGTGGGAGCATTTGTTGAAATAAAGCTAGGCATCACACTTATAATTTATTCTTTGAATGTATGGTGTTTATTATAAAAAGATGTAACAGTAGGTAGGCATTCTACACTATATGTAAATACAGATCCAGTTGATAGTAGTTCTTTCATTAACATCCATGCTGTGGTCTCCAGATGGAAAAGCAGCAGCTCTTCCAGCTTGTATCAATACCATCTGTATGGCCTGCTAAATTATTTCCCATTGATACTGAACACTGCAACAAAGGGTTTACCTGTGTTTACCCTTTTAAAAAAATTCCCAGCTTAATTTTTGTTGTATTGTTTAGAGAGTTAACCTGGGGGCAAGAATTCACTTTTTCCTGTTCTTTATAAGCTGGTCTAGGAATCTGAAGTTGAAGACAAGGTAAGATGGTCTAAATAAATCAGTAAATAATTCTTGTCTCACTACATGTTTCTTGAACTGCTTCTGTCATGATCAAGGTATGCCATCAGTGATGGACTGTCACAATTAAGATGGGCCAAGTAGAATCGGATCAACTACTGTCCCAATTTATGCAGACATGGGATTTAAAACTACACTGTCCACGAAGCAGGCAGTTTCACATCAGAAGATCATAAAATCATGAGTGATAGATCATGATCTCTGAGCTATATCCAACAAAGAAATAAAGGTCCTTACTTTTCTATACTTATTTGACATTTATTTCACCTTTATTACTTATAAGTAACTCTAGGCAGTGAACACACATAATACTCCTTCCTCTCCTTATTTTCCCCACAGCAACAAACCTGCGAGATAGGTTGTACGAACAGCTGACTTTCAATCCAAAGGCAAAATCAGAAGTCACAATTTCCTGGTTTCTAGACCACTACCTCATTACCTCAAACTGGCTCTTTGCTACTAAGAGCCTCACATAGTACTAATTCTGCTGATAATTACATGGACTATGTATAGAATTGAAATGTGATAGAACATTACATGCAGGGTAGATAATTATCTCCAGTAATTGCAATGTACTTTCTTGAGCACAAAGGCAAGGTCTGAGAAAGATAATAATACCAGAATATTGGTCAATTGTGGGATCCTTCCAGTTCTGATGATGAACACTGTTCTAGTGGGCAATGAATTGTCTGCAAGAAAACAATCAACTCAGGAGAGCACTAAAGATCCCAAAAGCAGAATGGAACACACTGCTCGAAAAAGTAAAGGGAACACTTAAACAACACGATATAACTCCAAGTAAATCAAACTTCTGTGAAATCAAACTGTCCATGTAGGAAGCAACACTGATTGACAGTAAATTTCACATGCTGTTGTACAGAACCAAGTATTCAATGAGAATATTTCAATCATTCATATCTAGGATGTGTTACTTGAGTGTTCCCTTTATTTTTTTTGAGCAGTATATAAGGCTATCAGGCCTTTGGCAAAATGTTCCCTGTCCAGGGTCCTGAAGAAAAGTCTGCAGTTCCAGTACTATGCCCATATGTCCCATATTATAAACCATTAGTTCCAGGGGTGAAATGCTCCCAGTTCACTCGTGTCTGTCAGTCATTGGAGAACCGGTCACAAAGGGAGCATGAGGCTCCATCCACCCAGAATACTTTGTGCCTAGTTAAAAATGAAAATTATACATTCAACTCAAATTGCCTGATAGCAGAAGAAACCATTAGTCTACCATTCTATGCTGATCACTGCAGTCTTCTGGGGCTGATTTCCATTTTTTTTAAGAATGTGAGCTAAACCCATACTATGTAAAATATTTAATTTTGAATCCCTACTTCTCTTTCCTGGCTGTTGCATGATAAAGCTTCCTGTGTCACAGGAAAAATAGAGCCATCTAGCTGGCATTGAACAATAGGACTGCTGATTTCAATGGAAGATAAATCAAAGTTATGAAATTAGAGTTGCACAGTAGAATGGAACAGTGGGATAAGCATGGGAATTGGTAGTCAGTGTTCATTTTGGATGAATATTACCTTGAAGTGGAGAAATGAATTAGGTTCATTTTGCCTGTCTTCATTCAGTATATTGCACCATGACCAATTTCTGGGCACTAATTGTTACATTTTGACATTTCAATATATATATATATATATATTCTGATTTAGATTTCATGAAGTTCTTGAAAATCTCTATGTAGTGTGCTTTCCAAGAAAACTTCATAGTGTGCTTTCCAAGAAAACTACTACAACCCCACATTTGTGTATCCCATGATGTGTTTATCTAGTACAGTTTATGACAGTGCCTGCCAATTGACTTTAAAATATGTTCCAGAAGCAAAAGACCAAGTGTTGACTTTAAGAGCAACATTTCATTTGAAATGGATTAAAAAGTAACAATGAATCCATATTATTCTTAATTTGTATTGCAGCTGCCATGCAGAGTATTTTGGCACTTTATAGTGTGCTTTCCAAGAAAATTACAACAACCCCACATTTGTGTATCCCATGATGTGTTTATGTAGTACAGTTGATGACAATGCCTGCCAATTGACTTTAAAATGTGTTCTAGAATTCACAACTGAAATCCTTCTTCATTCTCATTCCCATTTTTAGAAAGCAGTTTCCTCCCATACTCTGGCACACTAAACACTCACCTGGAACATGACTGGCATCTGATGAAGCAGTTTCATGGGGAGCAGGAAAAGGGAGGAAGAAAAGAAAGAGAGAAAGAAAGAGAAAACATATTAAAAACTCACATGCATACACACCAGCGGCTTAGCTTCTTTGCATGGAAATCAATTACATGCAAAACCAGATATTTGCTTTTAAAAAATCATCAATCCTCAGCCATCTGCCCATCATGCAAGGGAAAAGGTTTGGATCCTCTCTCCCCTGTGCATGTAGAAGTTAATCAGATGCCCTATCTGTCTGGAGAGAGAAAGAAGCCCCAGAATCAGATAGATCCAACACAGAGACCTGCAAGAATATTGGTTAGAATATTCTGTGGTATTAATTTCACAAATAGATTTTAAAAGGAAAAAGAGATTGTCCTCACAGCACAACAGTTCTATTTTCATAAATTCAAGAACATATAAGTAATATTGGAGAAAAGGGCAAATTGTCTCCCCTTCTGAAAGGCTTTGTGTGAATTTATGACCAATTATTGGTTTCCCAGATTCTAGCAAACAAACGAAAAGAAAACCAAAACTACTATTGTAGTTCTTTATGCCCAGTTTCCTGTGACCATCCTTCATTGCAGACATTGCAGAAATTTTACTGAAATTTTCTGTGTACTCCCTTTCCGATTATTAAATGTAAAAACACATATTTTGCATTAAGAAGCACATCTTTCTCTCATGGCATTTCTTTTAATAGAAACAGTAAGTAAGCAAACCAAGGTGAATAAATTCATTATTTCCTATCATCTGAATCCTAAATAAATTGTTTTGTATGCCTACATCCTTTATTCTTACCCCCTGAATTGCCACACAATTTCTGAAAAAGCAGAAACACAGTAATCTTACAAACTGAACCAACTAGTCATTCATCTAATCTTCTTTGATTACAATAGAATATGCCACGTTTTTTGTCATTAAAAGCTAGCACCTTTTTAAAAATTAGTAGTTAAATATGAATTCACTTTCGGAGAGTTATGAATACCATCCATAAATATCACTGAATTACCCATCATACAAGACAGACAATAGTGAACTTTCAACAGAATTAAATGATTCTTCTATCTTACTTGGGAAGGGGTTTGGTAGATTAGTTTACTAGATCATCTTCTGGAGGATACTGTGAATGTTCTCTTCAGGAATCCTGTTTTAGCCCTGACTGTCCAAGAAAATCAATGATCTTTTTCTTTTCTTTTTCTTCATTTTTTTAAACAATGCAATTCCTGGGGAGATAGGAAGATTCGATCTGAGTACATGATGCTAAAAGATAAGATTTAACTCTTATCATGTTCTCAATCTAAATCCCCTCTCAAATGTCTATTTGCTGCATAGGAAGGAACGCACAAATGGCTATAAGGAGCTATTTCTGTTTAAATAATAAACTTTCCTTTCTTTGTCACATTGTTTGTGGTTTCTATTTTAAACTCATTTTCCTACTGCCCAGATGGCAAATTCAGATACATGTGCTTAGGTAGCAAAGAGTGCAACAGCTTGCAGTTTTGATGTTAAAATTATTAGGTACGTTTGCAATGTTGCTTGTACAAAATATGTTACTATACTTTTACAGTACAGTACTATACACTAATGGTGCAATTTTAGATATGCATGCACAACTTTACATATGGTAGTCTTATTTTTTTTTAAATGTACAAAAATAACCAAAACCAGAACTCTTCATATTAAAAGAGAGAGTGTAAACATTAGCTCTTCAGAAACTAATTCATTAAGGGTGGTTGCATTTTTCAGTTACTTGTATTGTTCTCTATATTTACTTAGCAATAACACTTAGATTTATATACTGCTTTACATCCCTCTCTAAGTGGTTTACAGAGTCAGCATATCACTCCCCAACAATCTGAGTCCTCATTTTAACCCATCTTGGAAGGATAGAAGGCTGAGTCAACCTTGAGCCTGGTGAGATTTGAACTGGTGAACTACAGCCAGCAGTCAGCAGAAGCAGCTTGCAGTACTCCACTCTAACCACTGCGTCACCAAGGCTCTTACTTGATTTAGAGTTTTTAAAAAACCACTCTTACTTGATATAGAGTTTTAGAAAGCCATAGTTTTAAAACAAAAACTACATTGAAGTTCAAGTACTTTTGGTATAGAACTTGCAACCTCCCCAACTCTTTTTTGCAGTGTTCAAAGCCTCCATAATGTCACTGAATTTTAGCCTCTCTATCACAGTTAAGCAACTGGACACTGATTAAACAAAGGAAAATCTGACAAAGACCTCTAAACATGGAAAATCATTGCCCAGTCCAAACATTTAACATAGCCCAATCTATGTCTTTGCTGCCCTTTTTTTCTTCCTTCCCCCCAAATTAAATTTCTAGCTAGTAAAAAGCAGTGTCTTAAATTAAATTTATTCAAGGTGATTTCTGGAATTATATATGAGATATCTATATCATTTAATTCAAAATGCTGGTGTCACCACTAGTATAAAGAGATTAGAGAACACCACTAGTATAAAGAGATTAATGCAACTTTGAATCAGTTAAAAGACTGCTACTTTAAAACCATGAGCCCCTGCTAGCAGTCTTGTAACTAAAAATAAAATAGAGCAAAATTCAAAGAATGTAAATAGTCTGTAACCAAATAATGTCTTTGAACTGATTATTTTATAGCAACAATAGAGCAACAATATTAGAGGGAATAGTGTCAGTAGCTATGGAGTTTTACTTTAAAGACAGTTAATTTTAAAAAGATTCTGTTTGAAAAATACAGTGACTGCGGTACAGGAAAAGTACTTCACTCTTTCTAGAACTCTCTGAACATAATTTTTAATAAATCTTTCAGTATTAGCTCCCTAGCCTAATATGGCCACTTGCCACAGTCATCCCTATCTCCAAAAAAGGAGATCCCAGCAACATTGAAAATTACAGACCTATCTCCTCATGTTGTGTCACCTGCAAAGTCATGGAATCAATCATAAACCAATTCATTACACTCCACCTTGAAGCTAATAACCTTCTTTCCAACAAACTATTTGGTTTCAAAAAAAAAAATCCTTTAATCTACAACTCTTACACTGCAAAAACATTTGGACCACTCAACTTGACCAGGGTAATTCAATTGATGCAATCTATATCAACTTTTGCAAAGCCTTTGACTCAATTGTTCATGACAAACTTCTTCTGAAATTTAAATCCTATGGCATCTCTGCACTATTACAAGATTGGCTAACAGCATTCCTATCTAGCAGAAAAACAAGTGGTCAAAATAGCATGTACCACATCTCATCCTGCTCCTGTCAAGGCAGTGTTTTAGGACCAACTCTTTTCATACTATACATAAATGATCTTTGTGATCACATCTCTAGCAACTGCATTCTCTTTCCGGTGATGTTAAACTATTTAATACCTCCAACAATACTGCTACCCTTCAAATAGACCTTGGCCACATAGCCAAATAGTCAAAAATCTGTCAACTTCAAATCTCAACCACTAAATGCTCCGTCTTACACATTGGAAAAAAGAACCCAAATACTAAATATAAACTTGGAGGAATTGAACTTATTGTTGACCCTCACTCTGTCAAAGAACTTGGGGAACTCATATCCAATGACCTGAGTCCTAGAGCCCACTGCAACAACATTGCCAAAAAGGCTTTAAGAGTTGTTAACCTAATCCTTTGCAGCTTCTTCTCTGGTAATATTGAACTGCTAACAAGAGCTTACAAAACATTTGTCAGACCAATCCTAGAATACAGCTCACCTGTATGGAACCCACATTGCATATCTGACATCAATACAATTGAAAGAGTCCAGAAATATTTCCCAAGAAGAGTCCTTCCCTCCTCTTCTCACAACAAATACCTTACTCCCCAGACTTGAAATTCTTTGATTAGACAATTTAGAACTCCGACGTGTCCATTCCGACTTAACTATAGTTCATAAAATTATATACCAAACTGTCCTACCTGTTAGCAAATTCTTCACCTTCAACCGCAACAATACACAAGGAAGTAATATATTTAAACTAAATGTCAACTGCTCCAAACACGACTGCAAAAAATACGACTTCAGCAATAATCAACACCTGTAATGTACTACCTGACTCTGTGGTTTCTACTCCTAACCCCAAAACCTCTCCCCCTTTCTAAGAAGTCTGTAAGAGGTGTGCATAAGTGCACCATCGTGCCTACCATCCCTGTCATACTGTTCTATTGTCTTCTATCATTACTTTTTATCATTACATATCTAATGTTTTATTTGAACAAATTACTATCCTATAATTGTTTTACAAATATATATAAATAAATAAATAAATAAATAAATAAACTATTCTGCCAAGTAGATTTTTACAAACAGAGAAAGAGAGCTCAACCCAAGTGTGAGCTCAACCTACCCTGTTATTTCTCCACTAGAAATCCTCGTCTTATAAGGCTGCTTTTTTTTTTTGCAAACTCCTTGCATTAGAGAAGCCCTCTTCAGTATACTTAGCCCCTTAAAACCCAAAGCTATTTACGCTCAAGCTAGCTTGGATATCAGCCCACCCAATTTTTCTTTTCAGTGATGCAAAAGTTGGAATGTATACAAATGCAAGGGTTCGCAAGCATTTCTTCAAGGCAAAGGTTATCCTCTTTATCTAGCTTAGTGCTCTTCAAAAACAGCATGAGAAGTCACTTGACAACAAAATGCCTAATTTCTTTTGTCCAAGACACAAGAGCCCATTCACTAAGGTTTTGTGGAGTTCAGAGCTGCAAGCCAAGGTTGTTTGCTTTTGCTCTTTGATGCTAATAGCAGAACAGAAGTAAGGATCAGCGGGCTGACTGCCTTTGTCAGATACTGTACAAACTACTTGGATAAAATAGAAAGGGAAATAGTGAAGATCAACGGAGATGAAAAGGAAGAGATGATATTGTAGCTCAGATCCCTGTCACGCCTGTGGTATGAAATGTCTGCGGCTTTTAATTTTATATGTTTCATGTGAATTTTGTCAGATGAATAGTGATTCACTGTCATTCAGGGAGAAAAAAAGATGGAAAGCTTTTGTTCAGCCAGGTACAAACTGTGCAGGACAGGGTAAAGCTATGTTGGGCATCAGTCCTCCTAACACAAAAGAAAATGTACAGTTCTTCAATGTCCTTTCCTAAAGAATAGTATACATATTTATCTGCAGTATATTTAAGCCATTATTCATACTGGTTAATGAAGCAGACAATCCCACAGTCCATGTTTCTGAACAGACGTCAGATGGGAATAATCCCAGAATGAAAAGGAGCTACTGAATTAATACTGAAAGGCTTTCTCTCCAGTTACTGGGCCACTTGATCCTTTTAGTGATACCATCCTTGGTGGGGGGGTGGGGATCAGATTCCTTACTCCCTTTGTGAATTTCAATGGGAAATATTTTGAAATTAGAAGCATTAAGGGGAAGGATAACAAGGAACATGGAGCAAAGAGGTTCTTCTAGAAACTGTCACATTTACACACATTCAGCTGCTAGTTAACAAACTCTCACAAATTTTCAACTCACATTTCCAATTCCTATCCTCTTCCTTCTGTTTCTCTGCACATACTTTAGAGAGCTCCCTCTAGCCAAATTGTGCATTATGCATCTCACGAGAATGTGTTCGTTCTTATTCGGACATAAATTGCATTGTGCCATAATGTGTTTTATTTGGTTTCGACTCTGAGTCCAGATACCCTGTTTCCCTGAAAATAAGACAGCGTCTTAATATTAATTTTTGCTCCCAAAGATGTGCTGCGTCTTATTTTTAGGGGATGATTCATTTTTTTTTCAATGAAGAAGAATTCACATTTATTGCTGAACAAAAAAAAAAGAACATTTATTATATACTGTACAGTAGTTGTCATCACAAACCAGCATAACCAGACATACTGTGAATCCTATCAAGAATTTCTTACTACTACCATACCATTATATACTACTACTGTGTTGGATGTGTTTTAAATCTGATTGATACAGCGTTTGGGGATGCAATTTATGGACAGCAGTGTTATATATGTTCTGTTCGGGAACGCTGTGAAACAAAACGTCTCCTGCGTCTTACTTTCGGGGAATGCCTTATATTAGGTAATTCTACGAAATCTCTCCTATGTCTTACTTTCGAGGGTGACTTATTTTCAGGGAAACAGGGTACTACAAATTTAAAACCACGGAGTGTAGCTTTGTTTGTATTGTATAAACCTAGCCACCTGGGATTGACAAAACTGTCTCAGCCCAAAAAACTATTGTAAGAAACTGAAAAGTTGTACGAGGGTACCTATGAAGATACAAGGCTTACTTGTCCCCTTTTATGCAAATTCACACATTAAACATTTTAGTTTATTTATTTTAAAAAAAATTAATTAAAATTAAGTGTTCTATAATTGTATAATTCTTAGGAAAAGTAAGAATTTTTATTTCCAACTTAGATTCTTTTTTAATAATTCTATTTAATTTTTTTCATTTTTAACTGACTACCGCCTATAATAAAATGCTCTCTATCATATTTCCAGGATTGTTATATTATTTATCTATTTTTGCAATTACTAGAATTACAGAACATGTATGAAGCATTTTATACCAAGGATCTCTTTAAAAATAACATATGGCAAATTTTATTGAGTTTTTCCACAATTCCTGTATTAAAATTCTGCATACTATTGTCATATAATTGTTACTTGTTCTGTCACATATCTAATTTCTCTCTCTCTGTCTCTGTCACTCTCTCTCTCCCTCCATTGCGTGTGTGTATATAAAAATATCTCTCTCTATCCACCCATCCATCTGTCCATCCATCCATTCTTATAGCTAATCTTGGTTCTATATTAGCATTTTATGTTCTGTCATGTCTTTCTTTCTGTCAAATTGTTTTTCATTTTCATGGCAATCTGTAATTAGATAATTCTTCTCATATCTTTCTATACCTCCATCACTGAACCCACATTTAAGATGACCTCCTACCAAGAAATAAAACTTTATGCAAAGTCTTTGATGTTGAAGATATGCATATTCAACTCAGACTACTTACCTAATTCATTGCTAGCATACAGTATATATCCGTGATGGCAAATCTATGGCAGGCATGCCACAGGTGACATGCAGAGTAGAGCCCTCTCTGGCGCATGCGAGCTGTCACCTAGCTCAGCTCCACTGTACATGTGCACATGCTTCCCACTGGCCATATGGTTTTTATATGTCTGCTGTGCATGCGCAGAAGGTGGGACATATGTAAGAAAGCCTCCGGAGCCTGGGGAGGCAAAAAATAGGCCTCCTGGAAGTTCCAGAAGTTCAAAAATGGACCAGTTTCTAGCCTTCAAGGGGCCTCTGTAGCCCAGGGGAGGCCATTTTAGTCATCCAGATGCTCGAGGAAAGCCTTTGGAGCCTGGTGAGGGTGAAAAACGGGCCTCCCAAAAGTTTCAAATTGTTGTTTCACAGACCAAAAACAAATAAAATTTATTGAAAACCCCCCCCAAAATCTTTAAGATGTATGGCCGTGGTGGCAAACCTATGGCACATGTGCCATGCAGAGCCCTTTCTGTGCCAACTGTTCATATGATTTCTGGCACACGCATACTCACCAACCAGCTGGTCTTTGGGTTTCTGGCGCTCCAGAACATGCAAGCACATGGGGAAAGGTTCATCATCACTGCTGTATGGACTTCAATTCCCAGAATTCCCAGCCAGCGTGCAGATCTAGATGATTGATCATGCTAAATGTTCCTGTCCAATTCACCCAGAAGGATGCAAATTAAGAGTGAGAGAATCTGCCTTTGAATAAGTCAGGAAGCTTTAAAAAAAATTACACTGCTCTTTAAATTAAGCATTTAGAACTTTGGCAAAAGTAATGTGATGGAAAAGCAAAGGCAGGAAGTGAACCCAGTTTCCATACTGCCGGGAAAAAAAGATAATACTGTTAACAGTGTAATCCCTCGAAAAGGAGTGATTAGGGCTTCACCACAAGCCTTTATTGGACCAGTGGAAATGCTATGCTCCCATATATTCCAATAGGTATCCAACTGTTTTTCAGTACATGACTATTTGAGATTAAAGAATATTTAAATAAAATATCTTTGTATTGACAAAGGTGTAATTTGGGAAAGAAAGAAAAAGATTCAGGAAACTAAGGGTGCTGGGAAGCTGGTTAATCTTTCTGGAAACTCAGTGCGATATCATTGGACAATAGGTATACCCAACAATGCTTTGCCTGAGCCAAGGATATTAGGAGCCAAATATTACTTATTTACTAGTGTCTCCATAAGTGGTTGCTCAAAAAATCAGTACTGGCATGAGCATCAAGAGTCTTTAAATGATACAGAGGAGAGGACCTTTGTGATTAACTGCATTGCATATTAAGGTCTTTCACTTCATAAGCTACTAAAGATAAGTTATAATATTTAGACCACAGCACTTTTTTATACAGAGAATAAACGGTCAAATCTTCATAGCACTTTCCTGGTGAAAGTTTCATTGACTTGTGCTGATGGAATACTCAGAAGCACACTGTGAATTATTAAAATGAAGGATCTTATGTTCTATGATTGTTTCCTTTTCTGAACCAAGAAAAACATAAATTACAGTTCCTTACGTGTAACTAAGTTTTAACAAAAGACACATGCTTCAGTTTCTAGCACTGAGTCAAGGTGGTTGGATCAATAAAAATCACAATAAGCAGAGCCAGGCACAGTAATCTTCAGTGCTTCTGGACATTCTAGAAAGAGACATGTGCGTGTGTTTGCGTGTGTGTTTGTAAAATAAAACAAATATGCATTTGGCCCATGCAATGGCTGATAAAAGGGCCTTTTTTGATCAAACCAGGACAAACTGGGGCCAGATGCAGAAGTTCAAGCAGAACCCAACGTAACATTGTTCTGCTTCTAACACAGAAATTAAAAAATGATCTTATTACTGGCAAGATCCATAGGCCACTCTGAGGTTCCAAAATGCATTGTAATATTAAGAAGCTCATTATGGTGTTCTACAGCCTTGCATCAGGAACATAAGGCATATGTGAAGTATATACCAGAATCCTACACACTAGGTACAATTGTTTGGTTTTCTAAGCAATGCCTTATTCTGACCCAAACTACAGTAAATCTCTGCCATACAAAAGCAAATCCTGCCAGTCACAATCACAAAGCTTTTTTCACCGCTGGCTTGGATTGTTCTGACAGTTTTGCCATTTTATCACATCATCCTGTCATCACTTTTTTTTTCTGTGCCTTAGAACAGCTTCTCACTTTTTAGCATGAGGATTTGGGGTCAAGATGTAACAAGGAGCATTGCAATCAAAGGACACCCTTTCCTTATCTAAACAACACAGAAAGATTCAGAACTTTGCTTGAAGTCACAACAGATATCCTAGAGCAGTGATGGTGAACATGTGGCACGCGGAGCCATATCTGAGGGCACGCGAGGCACTGTCCTGTGTCAGCTCCAGTGCACATGTGCATGCAGTCCAGCTGATTTTCGGCCTTCTTTTTGGCCGTTTTCACTTTTCTCAAAGTTCAAGAAAGCCTCCTGAATCCTGTGGAGAGTGAAAAACAGCCCACATGGCCACTGGAAGTCTGGAGGCTTCAGTGAGGCCCCTGTGCATGCGTGGGAGGCAGCATGGGTTTGTGTGCATGCGCGGGGGAGAACATTACATTATGGATGGGGCCAAGTGCCTGCACACTATCATAACCATGTGCACCCTTTTGGTACCTGAGCTGAAAAAGGTTCATCGCTGTCCTAGAGTCAAGCAGACCAAATTATCAAGGGTATAAGATATTGACAAAATTGAACGGGTCCAAAGGCGGGTTACAAGAATGGTGGGAGGTCTTAAGCATAAAACATATCAGGAAAGACTTAATGAACTCAATCTGTTTAGTCTGGAGGACCGAAGGAACATTTAAATATGTTAAAGGGTTAAATAAGGTTCAGGAGGGAAGTGTTTTTAATAGGAAAGTGAACACAAGAACAAGGGGGACACAATCTGAAGTTAGTTGGGGGAAAGATCAGAAGCAACGTGAGAAAATATTATTTTACTGAAAGAGTAGTAGATCCTTGGAAAAAACTTCCAGCAGACATGGTTGGTAAATCCACAGTAACTGAATTTAAACATGCCTGGGATAAACATATATCCATTGTAAGATAAAATACAGGAAATAGTATAAGGGCAGACTAGATGGACCATGAGGTCTTTTTCTGCCGTCAGTCTTCTATGTTTCTATGGATAAATGTGGTTATTGTTCTTCTGATATGCACTCTGCTTTACTAGTCAAAGAACTTCTGTCTCCAACTACAGCAGCAACTACAAGAAACGTGTGCAAACTATTTCATGTCCAAAGCACCTTACCCTGTTTATTCTTTGCCATCACTAGCAGGAATGTTGTCCCAACTCTCCTATCTTTTTCTTTTTTTTTTTTTTTCAATTTTTTTATTATTTTTCATAAAACAAACATACAGACGTACAAACATTAAACATAAAATGGGGATGTATTTCCCCGCTTCTTTTGAAAGTATACATTCAAATAGAGAAAAGAATACATAATCAAACATTTGTTGAATGTTAAAAAGTCTAGTAAAAAATTTTCAAATCTTAAATGCAATATTAGTACAGTATAAGTAAAAATGCTTAATATGTTATTTAAGTGTAATATATTCATCTAATCAAACATTCAAACTAATCTCAATTACTAAGCATACATAAAACAAAATTTTTAATATATCGCTTGTGAGTAAACAACTATGTCAAAATCATCAACAAATACATCTAATATTGTTATTACCTAAATAAAAACAGATCTATCTCTTATTTTTTCTTATCTAACCATTTATATATGTTGTTCCATGTTTCATAAAATTTTGTATCTTCTTGATCGTTTAATCGTCTTGTCATCATATCCATTTCAGCGCAATCTAATATTTTAGCTATAACTTCTTCTTTCTTGGGGATTTCCTCCCCCTTCCAGTTTTGCGCGTATATTATTCTAGCCGCAGTTAATATGTGTATAATTAAGTAAAGAGTTTCCTTCTTGTAAGTCTGATTAGTAATTCCTAATAAGTAAAATTCCGGGGTGTTATCTATGTCATATTTTAATATTTCTTTTAATATCTTCTCAATCATCTTCCAATAAGTTTTAGCTTTGCTACATGTCCACCATTGATGGTAATAAGTTCCTATATCTTTCTTGCATTTCCAACACAGTGGGGATGTTTTAGGAAACATTTTTGCTATCCTGTTAGGTGGAAGGTGCCATCTATAAAACATTTTAATTTGGTTTTCTTTTAATGAAACTGACTTGGTCATTTTCCAATTATTAATCCAGACTTTTTCCCAAGTATCTATATCTATTTCCTTGCCTATATTTCTGCACCATCTTATCATGGTATCTTTTAGAGTCAACTCTATATTTTTGTGAGCGATAAGAAATTTATATATTTTCCCTATCATTTTTACTGAATTATTAATAATTAAATGACTTAGCAAATTCTTACTTTTATTAAAAGTATAAAGAGTTATATCCTTCTGGTATCTGGATCGAATCTGGGCATAATGCCACCAATCTATTATTATCCCTTCTTCTTGTAGTTTATTCCTAAGCTTTAGCTTCATCTGATCATTTAATAATTCTTTATATCTATAAAATATTTTCGTGTCTTTTATAGATTTTGGATGTGTTATTGCTTCTAGGGGGGCTATCCATTCTGGAACATTTAAGAAGTGATTTTTCTTTATGTCCTTCCAAACCTCTAGTAAATACTTCCTTAATGTGTGTCTTTTAAAATATGAGTGATTTTTTTCCTTGTCATACCATATAAATGCATGCCAACCCAGCATAAGATCATGTCCTTCTAAATTTAATATTCTTTTATTCTCTAAGGTTATCCAATCTTTAATCCATGTTAAGGCGGCGGCCTGATAATATAATTTCCAGTTTGGAAGACCAAATCCTCCTCTTTCTTTAATGTCTTCCAAACAGTTTATTTTTATCCTTGCTTTTTTCCCTTGCCATATAAATTTTTTAACTAAGTTTGTCAAAGTTTTAAAGAAAGTTCCCCCTGGGTTTATTGGAATTACCTGAAAGAGAAATAAAACCTTAGGCAAAATATTCATCTTGATTGTGGCAATTCTTCCTAAAAATGATATTTTCAGGTTGTTCCATGTTTCTAAATCTTTTTTAATTTCTGATAATAATTTTATATAATTATCATTTTTTAAAGTTATTGTTTTCGCTGTTAAATTTATTCCTAAATATTTTACTTTCTTTACGGTTTTTATTCCAGAAATATTTTCTAATTTAGTTTCTTGTATTTTATTCATATTTTTGGTTAAGAAAGAAGTTTTACTTTTATTTATCTTTAAACCTGCTACCTTTCCGAATTGTTCAATAGTTTGCAATAAAGAAGGGACAGTTGTTATCGGTTCTTCAATTATAAACGTTAAGTCATCTGCAAAAGCTTGGAGTTTGTAAGTTTCGTCTCCTATAGTTAAACCTTTTATTTCGGAATCCGCTCTTATTTTAATTAATAAAGTTTCAAGTGTCATAATAAATAACAATGGTGATATAGGACATCCTTGACGAACTCCCTTGTTTATATCAAGTGCTTGTAATTGGTTATTATTTAATATTATTTTAGTCGTTTGTTTTGAGTATATAGTATCTATTAAATTAACAAATTTTGAGCCAAATCTCATTTTGTTTAATTGCATTTTTATAAATGTCCAGTTAACGTTGTCAAAGGCCTTTTGAGCATCTAAGAACATTAAGGATGCTGTCTTATCTGGATGTTGTTCATAGTATTCTAATGTATTTATTACTGTTCTTAGGTTATTTTTAATTTGTCGCCCTGGTAGAAATCCATTTTGGTCTTGATGTATTATTCCATTTATAATTCTTTTAAGTCTATCTGCATAAATGGCAATAAATATTTTATAATCTACATTTAATAAAGATATGGGTCTATAATTTTTGATTTTTAGTGGGTCAGTGCCGGATTTGTGTATTAAAGTTGTCAGCGATTCTGACCAAGATTTCGGAATTTTGCCCTCAAGTCTACATGAATTAAAAATTTCTAACATATAGTTTCTTACTATTTCATTGTCTATCTTATACCATTCTGCCGGTATAGCATCCGGACCAGTGGCCTTATTGTTTTTCTGTTTTTTAATTATAGTTAGGAGTTCTTCCATTGTTATTGGACCATCCAACATAGTCTGTTGATCTTCTGTTATTTGTGGTAATTTTGAAGCCTGTAAGTAATTAAAAACCTCATCTTCACTAACATTGTCTTTGGCATAAAGATCTTTATAAAAGTTATAAACAATGTCCGCCTTTCCTTCTGTATCATATTTTATTGTACCATCTTTGTCTTCTAATTTTTTTATCAATTTGGATTGACTCTGCTTTCTAAGTTTATATGCTAACCATCTGCCTGGTTTATTTGCATGTTCAAAATAATGTTGTTTTGCTCTTTTAATTTTTTCAGTTATTTGATTTTGTTCTATAATTCTAATTTTATGTTTAATTACATTTATTTCTGTTTTAAAGTCTCTGTTCTTGGTGTGTTGCTGCGATGCAAATTCCAATTGTTTTAATTCATTTATTAGTTGTACGTACTGTAATTTATTTTCCTTATTGTATTTTGCTGTGTAAGATATTGTTAACCCTCTTATATAAGCTTTGAGTGTATCCCATATATTCTGTGGAGTGGTGTCTGGGGTTTTGTTAATCTCAAGAAATATTTTTAATTCCTTTTCGATCCAATCTTTATATTTCTTATCATTTAGTATAATTCTATTCATCCGCCAAATATTCTGTTTGTTGTTCCTTCTTATATAGACCACTATTGGGTTGTGGTCAGCCCATGTATTAACATCTATCTCTACTTCCCTTATTTCTTCTGCAACCATTTTTGATGTCCATACCATGTCTATTCTTGTCCAGATTTTGTGGGGATTAGAATAAAACGTAAATTGTCTTTTATGGGGGTGTCTTTCCCTCCATATATCATTTAGCAATAATTCTGTTTTCATTTTTTGGAAAGTACTAGGTAGTAGATTTCTTTTTGTTTTTTTCCTTTTATTATGGCTCCCTCCCCCTGAATGGTCTAATTGCCTATTCACAATAGCATTAAAATCACCTATTATTAATACATTCTCAATAGCTAAGTCTATTATTATTTGATGTAAATTTTTATAAAATATCATTTGGTCTTCATTGGGAGCATAAATAGAAACAACCACTATAGGTCTAGGTTCAATATCAACTTGTACAATCAATATTCTACCATCATTATCCTTATATATCTGTTTGGAATTTATAGAATTCTCTACATACATCACCACACCTCTTTTTTTTTGATCTGCTAATGCAGCATACATTTTTCCAATTTTGGGATTCAACAATAATTTTTGGTTATCTTTTTTGATATGTACTTCTTGTAATATTGCAATTTGAGCATTTTGATTTCTGATTTTAGAGAAGATTTGTTTCCTTTTCCTTGGTTCATTAAGTCCGTTAACGTTTACCGAAAAGATCTTTAGATCTTTAGTTGTTGTCATTTAGTGGGTTTTTTGGTTTCTCGCTGAGGCTGAACTCTTCTTATAGCACCTTGGTCCTGCTCTATTGCTAGAGCTGTGGCCCCCAATAGTTCTTCTTGTTGGATTGCTAGTATCTCCCCTGATTGCTGTTGTGCTGGTTGTTGATGAGCCTCTTGTTGTTTATCTGAAAAGTCCATGTGGCTGATGCCACTATTTTCAAAGAAATACCTAGCTTGTTCTACATTTTCCAGCTTGTATCTTGTAGAACGCCATGTCAGAGAAAGACCTTGTGGGATTAACCAACGATAGGTTATATTTTCTTTGATCAAAATTCTGGTAAGAAACTGGTAATCTCTTCTGCTCTCTCTGACACTTCTTGGAACTTGTTTTAATATTTTTATTTCCACTCCTTGATGTTGGAGTTTGGAGTTTCTTGCCCAATGGAGTATGTCATCTCGCAAAGTTTTCCTGGTGAATTTGATATGAATCTCTCTTGGAAGATTGTGGCGACGGATGTAACTATTCGAAGTCCTGTAAACTTCATCGATTTCTTTCACTAGCGCAGCAGGATCCTCCTGGAGTATACCTCCAATCGTTTCCGCCATAGTCATTTTTAAATCTTCATCTTTTTCCTCTTTCATATTCTGAAATCGTAGTCCATACGAAGCACGTTGCATCTCCAGCTGAATAATTGATTCATCATGTCTTCTGTGTCTTGCATCAGCTCTCCCTTCGAGATAATCAATTCTTTTTGCGTTTTTGTCAGATTTCTCTTCAACCTTTTTCACTCGATCATCACTTTCTTGTAGTGTTTGTTGGATCTCCTTTATCTGGTCTTTCACCTCGCCCATATCAGCTTTCAGTTGGGCCATCTCCTTTTTAAATTCTGCCAAGTCTGCTTTTATGGCTTCCCTTTGTTGTGTTGCATCCTCTTTTATAACCTCTCTTTGTTGGGTGGCATTCTCTAGAGATTTAAAGATAGAGTCCTGCATATTGTTTAAAGTTTCTTGTAATGTTGCAAAGTTGGGCTGCGTTGTTTTGTCTTTTTCTTTATCCTTGGAAGACATGGCTGAGGCCTGGTGTGTCGGGGAAGGACGTGGGGACACTTGTGGAGAAGAGATTGTTGCAGTAGGTTGTTTTTTGACTGTTTTAACAACGGTTGAATAAGTTGACATTATCAATTTTGAATCCGCTGTTTAAAATTTGAGTTAATTTAAATCAATCTAAATTTATATATAGTGAAAAGGAGAAAATTTCTATAAATTCCAAATCTATTCAATCTATTTTATTAGCGGTTACGCTTAAATTATAACTATTCAATTATCAAGAAAGTTCAAAATTCAAAATCCAATATATATTGTTATTAATTATTTTAAAAATTTAAATTGTCTTTAAAAATTTAAAGATATAATACCTCAGGAAACTAATATAAAACTTTTAGGAATAAAAAACCAGTAAAAGTTAAAAATAAATGGTCTAATAAAAAGACAAAATAAATGACAGCAAAGAAAGAGTAATAACTATTTTAAAAAGGGAAAGTTTGGAAAAGTACAAAGAAAAAAAGAAGAGAAAAAAGATTTAATAAGGCAGCAAGAAGAGGGAGAAAAAGGGAGAGAAAAAAAAGGAAATGGGGAGTATTTCAATTCAAATAATTAAAATAGAGCAGGAAACCAAGGTTTGCTAACAATGCATAGTCTTCAATTCAAACTTCTTTCAAAAATAGAAATAAAAAGAAGGAAAATCAGAAGGAGAACAAAGAAAGAGTTAATTAATCAAAAAGAAAACACAATATGTATAGTTATGTTCTTCTTATAAATCAGGAGATTATATTAGATGAATAAAGAGTGTGAATCCCAATGTCAGAAAATACAATTGTACTTAATCCCAATTGCAGGTCTCATGAAAAAAAAAAAAAAGTCAAATTAATAATTTTCTTGTAGTTAAAATGGAGTCTATGTTCTTTTCCAAATTCAAGACAAAGGCAAAAAAAAATAGATCCCAAGATGGAGTCAGGTTAGAAGTCAGAAGTTCATATGATCAGGCAGATGTGAAAAGGTTCTCAGAAGAAAAAATAATCCCAAGGAAAAAAAGCAATCAGCAAGTAATCCAAAGTAGTTCAAAGACAGTCAGCAAGTAATCCAAGTAGGTTAATCCAAAGGTAAATATTCCAAAGGAAAGGTATCAGTTCCTTCTATTTCCCATTTATTTTCAAGTTGTTATATAATGATATTATGTTGCAAAGACAACAGGATGAGAGAAAAAAAAATAAGGCAACAAAGTTATATTCCTCCGCAGTTAAGATGTCAGCCCAGAACACAATGTTTTAACAGACTATAAAAAAGAAATTTTAGTCATCTTTACTAACTTCTTTTAAGCATTGAAATCTTCTAAATAGCCATTTCCAGTTCAAAATCTTTTATTGAAGCATAGAGTAAGAAAAAATATTTTATAGATTCCAAAATTCAAATACAGGATGGAAACAATGAAGATGAGAGAATTTAGTCTCGGCTGTTATTTGCGGATGAGACTCAGAAAAAAAAAAACTTTCACTTTCGCCTCGTTAAAAAAAAAACTTTCCCTTAAGGCTTGCGAACGATCAAATCTTCAGATTTTGGTCTTGAAACAAAGAGGAAATTTTTTACCTTGAGTCCTTTATCGGATGTATTCTTTTTCAGTTAGATAAATGTAGAACTTTCAATTTAAAGCTTTTTCTCAGCTTCCCGCTGGGTGAGGGGAGAAAGCGCTGGCCGGTCCTCTCAGACGAAGAGGATCGGTTCTCCCGTCTTCGGAGCTGCGGGGCGAACCGCTGCCTCTGGAGTCTCAGCGATGGCTCCTCGGGCAGAGGGGAGCCCCCTGTTCTGGGATCGGGCCATCCGAGCCCGATCCGATCGCGAATGCGACCTTCGAAGGGGGTAGAAGGGATCGCTTGGCAGAGCCCTGCCAAGGATGTCCCGCCGCGATCACCACCAAACCGGAAGCCCTCAACTCTCCTATCTTTTTCTAAGGGCCTAAAGATGGGGCTGGGCCAGTGGACTTGGGATGCCGGTGGGGGATCAACACAACGGAGGTGGTTGATTGAGTAATAACAGATCCCGCCTCCCTCCCACTCCACCTTCCTCCATGTGTTTCTGGTTTTAATGTTTGTTTTTAACTTTTTATGTTTTAGATTTTATATAACTGAAAGCTGCCAAAGTTGCCCTATGATAAAATGGGTAGCCAATAAATGTTATAAATAATAGACCTAATGCAGCATTTTAGCTCTTTCTGATAATCGGAGAGTGGTGTAACATTCACATTCTCTGGCTCTTTTTTCACTCATTTTTTAAAAATTGAAATCCAGCAATTGGAGAATGAATTAAAATTCATTGGTGAGTTAATCAACACAGGTATTTCATCCACTGCTTCAAATTCTATCGTCTTCAAAATTGCTTTTGAAGCACAGATGGAAGCAAAAAGTTATTTTCTCTATGAGGAGGAAGGTCTATGAGTCTACAGAGAGGGGCGGCATACAAATCTAATGAATAAATAAAATAAATAAATAAATAAGGTCAGTGAAGAAACTACTGATAACTCCAAAGAGGTAACTAATGCCTTGTATGGCTTTTTCTTCTGAACCCGGTGATCTGTTTATAAAATGCCCAATCCACTGGCCACAATCTCCATGTAATTGCTCCTAGCATAAATTCAGAAGCCATAGAATTGGTGCACCTTCAGAATCTTTTTGTGTATGTACACTTTTATGTACATTGAGAGCATATGTACCAATGACAAATTCCTTGTGTGTCTGATCACATTTGGCCAATAAAGAATTCTATTCTATTCTAAATTATTCTATTCTATTCTGAAAAAATATACCTTCTACACAGAAGATAACGTGGATACAGATCTAGCTAATTTTTTTCCTGTAATGCTATAATGACACTTTTGCCCACTGTCTTGGGATCATTCTTTTCATAACAAGATTGAATAAAGTAGTCCGCAATACTCAATACACAATACAATTTCCAGAGGCAACAGAAACTATCACAGATTCTTTTGTCATGAGGGCTCGGGTATGAAAATCCAATACTGAAGGGAATTCTTGAGAAAAAAATATACTTGTAGCATTCAACGATTTTGCAGAAATGAATATATGGCTTATTTTTATTTGCAAACATACAGAATTTTATACAATCAGACACAGCTCTGAGGGAGAAAGACACACACACACATACATACATACACACACTTTATTTCTCTGAGAGGGAAGAAGTAATAATTTTGGGTTACAATTCCTAAAAGCTGGTTCAGTACACATTACTGTCAACATGTATTAGAATACGAAGGATGTCAGAAGGATTTCCATTCACAGCTCTGAAAATGCCCACATTTCTGGAAACACTGAATTACATTACAAATTTAGTATTTTTTTCAAACGCTTGTGTTTTTCCCTCCTTTATAGTCAGCTGTTTGTTTGCCTTCAGTGGTGTCATCAAGCCACTAAAATATCACAGGCTCGGTTTTAATGTCATCTTTTTCATCAAGAAGCTTTTGACTGTGAGAATATACAAAATGATCCAGTCAAGAAGAAGCAATAACATTTAAAGAACGTTAGGATGCCAAATAAAGCTTTAAAGTGTATTCCAGCTTTTCTTGTTTGTTTGTCTGTTTTAGAAAGGCTATTTTTTACCACAGTGAAATTAGGGAACTGGAGATTGTATGGCAAATCTCTACTGATATGAAACTGCAAACATTGCAGCATTAAATCTTTATTGAAAATATTTTTCCCCAGATCATGGCTCTGCAATAATCAACATTTAGTAAGAATCTCTTAGCAATCAGCAAATGGACAAATCAAAGAAAACACATTTTTAGAAATAAAGGAGGAACAGCAAGCTGTTGTTAACACCAAAATGAGACACCAGCCGTATTCCGTCCTGAGGGAACACATAGTGAAACATCTAACTTCATGGAAATATTTCAGTTTGCTATTTTTGGAAAAAATATGAATTTGTCAGAATTAATCAAGCAAGAATTTTCCCCAGCTGTCCCTTACCAAAGGGGAGGGGAGGCTCAGCTGAATAAATTCAAAGTAATCTTTCACTATGTCAGGGATTAAAATTTCCTTCTTAAAAATGTCAATTTAATTATTTTTATTTGGTATAATCACCCCATTCACACATACTCAAATTCTTTGGGTAAACAAGTCAGTTGCTTGTTTAAGCAACCAGTTTTCACAGTGACAAAATGCAGAAAAAAATAACAAATAATAGGAAAAGAAAAGGAATAAGAAAATATATGTTTATTTCTTCACTCCTGCATGTCAAAAATGACTCAAAATATTCATCAAAACTGTTTTGGGAGATAAAAAATACTTTTTGGAAGGTGAGATAGAAATAAATAAAGTATTTATACAAAAATGTAACAATAAATGCCACTCATTTAAAATTTAAAAGCAACTTAGAAATAAGGAGAAATTTCCTGACAGAACAACTTGTCTCCAGAAGTTCTGCATGCTCCAATACTGGAAGTTTTTAAGATGTTGGATAACCATTTGTCTGAAGTGGTGTAGGGTTTCTTGCCTAAGCAGGGGGTTGGACTAGAAGACCTCCAAGGTCCCATCCAATTCTGTTATTCTATTCTATTCCATTCAGTGTGATGGTGCAAATCATTCAAATGCAGTTCTGAGCTGCGTCACTAGACATTTAACATCATGATCAAGAGAATTCATTATTTCTCTTTTTTGTATTTGTCAGACCACATCTATAGTACAGATTTCATTTTCAAACGCATTTCAAGAACAGTGACAAACTGGAATATTTCCAAAGGAAAGTAACCAAACTGACAAAGGCCCTAGAATGAAAATAAGGAATATCTTGTAGTAATATATACAACTTGGCTGAAGAAAACGGCTATGGGGAGATATGGTATTTGTCTAAAAGTAGCTGAAGAGCTGTCATAAAGACAGCAAAATTGTTCAGTTTTTGCAAAAGTGGCGACAAAATGGGTAGAAGTGACTAAGAAATCTATTTTAGCTAAACAGGAAAAATATCAATAGTAAGATTTGTTCAAAAATAGAACAGCTTGTTTCTGGAAGTGGTAGACTCTCCTTCATTGGAGGTATGTAAGCAAATGGCCATCTGTTGAGGATCCTATCATAATGAAGTCTTCTTTGGACATGAGGTTGGACTACATGATCTTCAAAACCTCTTCCATTCTATTATTATAAAATTTGAGGGACCATCAAATGGGGGTAAATTAACAGATATATTTCCTCTCTGTTGAAGAACTGTGAATGGGAAAAATGGGATAACTAAACATTTCCCTAATACAATTTGGAAACCCGTCTTATCAATATGTCAGCAAATGGCAAAATACAAATATTAAATTGCACTTTAGAAAACCTTCTAAATCACAATCTCCATAACCAACACTTAAGTGGAATCACAGTTGTTAAAGTTTTTCTTCACAATATTCATCCACTTATACCATGGAAATTATAATAATCCTGAAACCGAAAGATGCTGAACTGTCTTCATTTCAAAGCTAAATGTCTTGATACAAAGTCCCAGGTGAACATGCCCTCAGGGGTGGGTTCCACCTACTTTCATCACTGGTTTGTATTGCAACATTTCTTGTGTGTGCATGTCCCTTCATGCAATTCTGCTTTTGTACATGCTCAGTAGCTATAATTATCCTGAAACACAGCCTGTGCTTCGGGAAAAGGAATAAAGGTAAGTATAAACCCGGGGGTGGGTGGGAGGGCCCTTTTTCAAGCAGAAACAGAGGAAAAAACTTCCAAACAGTAAAAACATCAGAGAAAAATCCCCCCCCCCCAAAAAAAGATGGTGGTGCCCACAGAGCAGCACCAACAGAACTTGATCTGTGATGCCATCATGACCACTATTGGTTTGGTCAATCCGGTTCAAACCTATTATAACTGCTATCTGTTTAATATCACACATTCCCTAATCATACAATGCAGTCATTATCTCAAAAAGACTGTATCAAAAGACTTACGGAAATGTATAAATGAGGATGAAACACAGTTAAAATGCAGAGGTTGTAAAAAAAAATATGGTTGTGATGTATTTTTTTTAAAAGACTGCAAATTAATAAGGAAACAGGACGAAACAGACTTACAAATGTATAAATTCAAAACAGGCACAAGTAGGAAACAGACTATGTTCAACCCAACATATCCTATATGGAGTGTCAACATAATGAATCCCGGCGTCTGGTTAGTGTTGTGGTTCCGTCTGAGGCCCCTCAGGGAACGGCTGACCTTCTGTCGGTTTCCAGCTCAGAGGGAGAGGCTGAGGAACAGGAGGTGCAGACAGACGAGGAGGAGGAATCCCAGGCTGAAGAAGAGGGAGGACAGCCAGAGTCCCACCAGGGGGAGCTCTCCCCAGCAAGCAGCCAGGATTCCTTAGAGGAAAATGCACAAGCCATAATTGATCTGCGACAAAGAAGAGCTACTCAGAGAAGAAATCAATTGGCTAAGTACTTTCAGCATTAACGAGGCAACAGCTGGGTTTGGGTGTGGTGCTCTTGGGAAAGGCTAAAAGGCAGACCCACCCTTCCTGGCTTGTGGAGTTTTATCTTTGAGAGTCGTGGGACCTGGCTGTGAACTTTTGCGTCTTGGAATCCTGGTTTGTGCCTTTGACTATTGAAACCTTGGGGGGGGGGTGCCAGCAAGAAGCTTGCTGTATTGTCTGGACATCAGGACCCTGCTGTAACGTATTATAGCCTGTCTGTTGGGAAGAACAGGTTTTCCTCTGTGCTTATTTTTTCCAGCTATAAAATACTTTTGGCTTTTACCAGAGTGTCTGGCTGTTTTTTCCAGTTGGTGTTGAGGTCTGGGGGAACCCAGACAGAACAGTTAGGTCCCACAGAGTTGGCCTTCTACAGGTCCTGTCAACTAGACAATGTCGCTTGGCGAAGCCTAGGGGAAGAGCCTTCTCTGTGGGGGGCCCAGCCCTCTGGAATCAGCTCCCCCTGGAGATTTGTACTGCCCCCACCCTCCTCGCCTTCCGCAAGAATCTGAAAACCTATTTATGCCGTCAGGCTTGGAGTCATTAGACCCTAGCCTCTGGCCAATGAGTATGTGGTATGTTTGTGGTTTGAATCTGAATGAATGATTTTTAATGTTTTAGCCTCTTTTGAATGGTTTTAGATTATTTATATTAATTGGATTTTAGATGTGTTATTCTACATACAAGTCCAATAAATAAATAAATAAATAAATAATGCAGTGTTTAAGGAGTTGAGGCTAAGATTGTAGGGGCCCTGGGTCATGTCCATCTTCAGGCACATTTAGTGACTTTCCACTAGACACTCTGCTTCGATTCAATAGGATTGTCATATGCGAAACATTGAAAAAGAGTATGCTATGTGTCTCATCTTGGGCTCCTGAAGGAAAGACAAGATATATATATCTAACAATTGAATAAAATTTTGTTAAGGAGCAATGGCCATGTTTTCTTCTTTTTATTATTCAAAATTAAATTCTCTTGGGCATAATTCATTTATAGTTAAAGAGACTTTCTAAAGGAGCAAGATAAAATAATTCCATCTGGCGAGTCAACATGTTTTAAGGACTAAAAAGAAGAAAGTAGGGGGGGAAGGGGGGCTAAAGATTTAAAAGCTTTCCCCAAAAGGCTTAAGGAGGAGTGAATGTAAGAAAACTTAAATTGGATAAAGGAGATAGTTATTCTGAATGATTTTTTAAAAATGAAATTACTTTTTATTCAATTACAATTTATTCAAATTGGAATTAAAGTAGACAAGCAAACTGTACCTTTGTGGGAATATTATTTGTTTATTATTAATGAGTATAGACAATTGGTAAAATTTTACAAAACAAAAGATAAAGATCATATGAGCATCTATGGTGTTGACTGTAATTATTGCAATGAGATTTGATATGAAAGTATTAAAGGCACAGGAAGAAAAAATGGGGGTGAGGGGAATATCTCTTTTTACTCTTTCCCTTAAAATTGAAACACTTTCACTTTTGGATTATAGTACAGTGATACTCATCTTACGAACTTAATTCATTCCGTGACCAGGTTTGTAAGATGAAAAGTTCGTAAGACGAAACAATTTCCCCCATAGGAATCAATGTAAAAGCAAATAATGCGTGCAACCCCATCCCAAAAGTCACCCCTTTTGTCTTACGCCACTGGGAATCCCACCTCCGGACTTCCGTTGCCAGCCGAAGTGCTGGGATTCCCCGGAGGCTCCCCTCATTAGAATTCAAAGCAGCGCCGGCAAAAATGAAGGGATTCCCTTCATTTTTGCTGGCACTGCTTTGAATCCCAGCAACGGGAGGTTCAGGGGAATCCCAGCACTTCAGCTGGCAATAGAAGTCCGGAGGTGGGGTTTTCCAGTGAGGGGAGCCTCAGGGGAATACCACCACTTCGGCTGGCAACGGAAGTCCGGAGGTGGGGTTTCCCAGCGAGGGGAGCCTCAGGAGAATCCCAGCGCTTCAGCTGGCAACGGAAGTCCGGAGGTGGGGTTTCCCAGCGAGGGGAGCCTCAGGAGAATCCCAGCGCTTCGGCTGACAATGGAAGTCCGGAGGCAGGGCATCCTAGTAGTGGCGGCTCGGGTTCATAAGGTGAAAATAGTTCGGAAGAAGAGGCAAAAAAATCTTAAGTACCAGGTCCGTATCACGAAAAGTTCATATGAAGAGGGGTTCGTAAGATGAGGTATCACTGTATTTACAATGGCAACCAACAGAAGTGTCAAAAATAGCAGTGGGGAGGAGAGGATTACTAATCCAACCTGCAGAGAGAGGAATTACACCAAGATTAACTTCAGATGTTAGAAGAATTGGGCAATATGTTACCTGAATCACTTGATACTAAATTGGCTAAATCACTGGATACTAAATTGACAGTTTTTGAAAAAAGAATGGATGAAACACTTGTAAAGACAAAAGAGGAGATAAAAGAGGTCAAGAAGATTGAAAGCTCTGTAAAATAAGTGACTGGATATGTAGTACAAATTAACGCTAACAGTGGAAATTCCAGATAGTAAAACAGAAGTTATGGATACAGAGCCAGAAAGAGAATTAGATAATTTGGCACTACTGGAACTGAGAGAAAAGGAGATTGAAGAGATTGAAGGAAGGAGATGGGAAAAAGGAATGACCTCTCCACAACAAAATAGAACTTCTGAGAAAAATGTTAAAATTACAGAAGGCCAAATACCAAAAGTTGGACAATTTTGTGAGCATATGGGGACAGAAAGATACCAATTCAAGGGAATACACCTACTTTTCTAAAATATATAGATCCTTTTTGAGCATAGATATGATTTAGATTTTGAAAAATATAACTACTAAAGTTTCTAAAGTAGAGATATTAGCAAGGTCGTTTTCAGATCATAATCCTGTGAGCATAAAAGAAAATCCAGTTCTTTTACACAGAAATTAAATATCATAGAAACATAGAAACACAGAAGACTGATGGCAGAAAAAGACCTCATGGTCCATCTAGTCTGCCCTTATACTATTTCCTGTATTTTATCTTAGGATGGATATATGTTTATCTCAGGCATGTTTAAATTCAGTTATTGTGGATTTACCAACAACGTCTGCTGGAAGTTTGTTCCAAGGGTCTACTACTCTTTCAGTAAAATAATATTTTCTCATGTTGCTTTTGATCTTTCCCCCAACTAACTTCAGATTGTGTCCCCCTTGTTCTTGTGTTCACCTTCCTATTAAAAACAATTCCCTCCTGAACCTTATTTAACCCTTTAACATATTTAAATGTTTTGATCATGTCCCCCCTTTTCCTTCTGTCCTCCAGACTATACAGATTGAGTTCATTAAGTCTTTCCTGATACGTTTTATGCTTAAGACCTTCCACCATTTTTGTAGCCCGTCTTTGGACCTGTTCAATTTTGTCAATATCTTTTTGTAGGTGAGGCCTCCAGAACTGAACACAGTATCCAAAGGTGGTCTCACCAGCGTTCTATACAGCGGGATCACAATCTCCCTCTTCCATTATCAATTCCTGTGATAAAAATAAAAGTCCTACCAAGAATTGTTTTTTTAAAAAAATTCAAACAATACCTATTTTGACAACTAATACACCATTTTAACAACAGCAAAATAATACAATATGTCTAAATTTGTGTGGCAGAGGGGAAAAAATGAAATAAATGTAGGGTGTTACAAGATGCAAACGAAATTGAAGGATTCAGTTTACTTGAGCCTAAATTGTTATTGTAATGAAATTGTAGCTTACTGTTTGGAACGGGTGCTGCTAAGAAATAGAAAGGCATACCATAACTTCCTTCAAGGCAAAGAGAACTCTGTCATTCCAAAATTCAATCACTCTCTATGTACTATCCATGCACCCTTTCTAGAGTCTCAACATGTTTTTTACATCATGGTGACCAAAATTAGATGCTTCCAAGCGTGGTGTTATCAAGGAATTATAAAGTAGTATTCACACTTCACTTGATCTTGATTCTACTCCTGTGTTAATGCAGCCTAGAACTGTGTTGGCTTTTTTTGGCACCTGCAGCACACTGCTGGCTCATATTTAAGTGATTCTCCACTAGGACTCCAAGATCCATTTCACAGTTATTACTATTAAGCCAGGTACCACCAGGTATACCTGTGCATTTTGTTTTTCTTGCCGAAATGTAGACCCTTACTTTTTTCATCATTGAATTCCATTTTGGTAGATAGGACCCAATGTTCAAGACTGTGAAGATCCTTCTGTATCTTAAGCCTATCTTCTGTAGTGTTGGCTATTCTCGCCAGCTTGGTGTTATCTGCTGTTTTAGTCTTCAAACCTTTAAACATTTTAGTTAATCATCTTGCACTGTGGGCTATTTCTGCTAGCTTAGTGTCATCTGAAAATTTGATGAGTTTCTCTTCTATTCCTTCACCTAAATCATTTATGAAGATACTGAAGAGTACTCAGCCAAAAACAGAACTTTGCGGTACTTCACTCTTCCTTCCATGTAGATGTAGTACCACTAAGAACTACTTGAGTATGGTTTGTCAGCCAGTTATAATAAATAAAATACAAATAATAAATAATAAAAGAATAAATAAAATAAAATAATGCAGTAATATCTCGTCTTACGAACCTAATTGGTTCCCGGGGGAGGTTCGTAAGGCGAAAAGTTCATAAGGCGAAACATTGTTTCCCATAGGAAACAATGTAAAATGAATTAATCCGTGTGGGGGGGGGAAACGGCTGTTTCAAAAGACGACAGCTGGGCAGTGGGGCTTCTCGTCGGCCTCCCGAACGCCGAACCCGGAAGTTCGGGTTTGGCATTCGGGTTCAGGAGGAAGCTGAGAAGCCCCACGGCTGTTTCAAAAAGCGACAGCCGGGCAGCGGGGCTTCTCGGCGGTGGCAGGTTTGTAAGACGGAAAACATTCGTAAGGGGCAAAAAAAATTTGAACCCCGGGTTCGTATCTCGGGTTGTTCGTATGTCGAGTGGTTCGTATCATGAGGTACCACTGTACATGAATTTTAAAATAAGGGAAAATACAGGGAGGGAATTTAGAAATTTGGAATTGAAAATAAAGAAACATGAAATTATATTTCCCACCAAAATAAGGTTTAAGAAATGCATATGTAGACATAATTAACTGAAAAAATTTAGCTAGAAATGAAAAAATAGCAGGAATTCAAATAGAAATTTAATATGACATTTAATTTGAAAATGTTAGAAGCAGGAATCTTGGCAAGCTTACAAGCACAAAACATGTGATACTGTCTGTATATTTCAAGATTTTGGTATTCTTGTGAAAGCTCTTTCAGAATGTGTCAGTTATTTTGTGGAAGACCTCATGAGATTTCAGCTTTGTCATAAGAAATTTTACTTGCATAAACATTATTAGCAAGCAGACGTACAGTATAAAAAGGACTATTGGAAAAAGTTGTTCTTAACTATACAACTGATTAGTAGCAAACTGTTGAAAAGTTCCATAGTTTTATTCATTTTTCTTCATTAAATAAGTATTTTAACCAGTGGTGAAATCCAGATTTTTTTTTACTACCAGTTCTGTGGGCAACTTGGTGAGCGTGGTGTGGCTTTGTGAACATGGCAGGGGAAGGATACTGCAAAATACCCATTCCCACCCCACTCCAGAGGAAGGATACTACAAAATCTCCATTTCCACCCCACTCTGAGGTGATATTTGCCAGTTCTCCGAACTACTCAAAATTTCCACTACCAGTTCTCCAGAACCCTTTTTAAACAATGAAGGCACTGCTTTTTTGTGTAACCACCTCTCAAATTCCACAACCACATGGCTTCCCAGCCACCAGCCATAGTTCTCAGATAGTATAATCCCAGGATCAGGCCTCTTCAAGTTATACCGTCCTACATCAAAACCACCCCACCCCCGATTATCCCCAATTTAAGGAGGTTTTATATACTGTAGGGTAGGTTTTTTAAAAGGCCTAAGTAATGTTCTATTATGACATGAATCAAGAGATCTGCTTTATTTTTAAAAGTTTAAATTAAATATAATCAATACATTTCAATACAGGTAAAAGATGTTTCTCAAATTGAAAGAAGTAAAATCTTCCAATAAATAAATAAAAGAACAACAATGCAGATATCAAGACTTTGAATTGAAGTGCAAAGGGAAAAAGCCCTTTCACATCTTTAATACAGTCAACTATGTAAGGTCTCAAGTTCAGTTAAGATGCAGACCTAATCAATGGGCAGCCTTGCTAGATCAGACCAAATGTCCATGTAGTTCAGCAGATGTCACTCGGAAGCCCGTAATAGGAACTTCAAAGCAATAATTGTCTCTTCTTCTGCTATGGCAACTGATATTCAATGGCAAGTTCCTCAGAACAAGTGGTTTTGATGATAATGATGAATCACTGATAATCACCTTTTATGAATTTACCAAATCCATAGTTAAAGCTCTGTGATCTATTAGCCATCATAACACCTTTTGGAAGGGAATTCCAGAAGTTAACATCTGCTATATAGAAAAGCATTTTATTTGGTTTCTTCCTAACTATTACTAATCAATAACATTGAAAAAAAAAACCTTAGCATTACGAGTCTTAAAGAAATTAATTTCTCTGTATCTACTTTCTCTATACTACATGTTTTTTAAAGATATGCCATTAATCTATTCTCTCTAGTATTACTGGGAATGGTAAGATGCTATTCATTGTGGTGAGATAATACTTGTTACAACCAGTAGCTCCTTAGAGGACTGAAGAACCAAACAAACTGCCAACTGGTTGCTTCAATATTCTGAGCAACAGTTTGCTTATTTGCTTCCAGCTTAATTTCAAGGTTGATTAATATCTGTTTGTTTCCAGACAACTGATTGTGACGTTGATTGATTAATATGCAGTACTGGAGTATCATCGTATTTGGAGCATTATGTCTGAAAAACACAAGCTATTTCTTCAATTGGATTATAGTTATACATTAAGAATGCAAGATTTAACTTTCCTGAAAAACAGCTAGCTTCTTTTATGCCTTATATGTACATTTAATCAATTTAATCAATCATATTTGGCTCCTCTTCCAAAGTTGGGTCATTTTTTCTCTCTGTTTCATTACCATTTCCACATACATCACTTCTAAAGTAGGGAATATTCTGTAATTGTAGAAGCTCCTCAATTAGTTTAGAGCCCTGATTACAATAGGAATATGAATTGCACTGCAGTATCAGGTATACCTATTCTTTCCCATGCAATTGGTAAGATCAAGTAAGATCAAGTAAGCAACAACACGGATTTAATTAAGGTAACTCTAATGTTACTCTGGAATAAATACAGAATAAACCTGATTCATTCCTAGATTTCTCATAACCTTTCCCTTCCCCACACAAAAGCGCCCACATACTTTAAAAGTTATTAAGTACAGAACAATAATTGAGGTGAAGGGCATCCAAGTTTGAAAGAAAAACATTTAAAGTAAATTCTATGAGCAACACCTGAACAAAGCTTCTGTTAAGCATCCGTATATCCAAGAAATGTTTCTATTGGGCTAAAATAAAATTGTCTGGGAAAGAATAGAAAAGTGAGGTCATTTGATTTTACATGGATAATAATTATTTATTTATATTACCATTTTTCCATTTGCACTGTGAATAGTTTACAACCAGATCAAATCTATAGCTTTTTCTGAGTCAAAATACAGAGGAAGCAAAGCAATTCAACAGTACTGTACATTGTTTCAGACTTACTCTCTCCATTTAAAACATACTTCCCATCATCTCTGAACCTCAGCAATTCACAACTATTAGCAATTTTGTCTGCAAAATTGCAGCAAATGTGTCTGCAATGAAGGATGGTGGAGGGCAATGCAATTCCACTCAACAGCAACATTGCTGCTACTAGTCAGCAATGGAACTCAGAAAATCACACTGCTTCCCTAGGTGGGATTGTCAATCATTACAAAAGGCAAAACTGGAACCAATAGGTAAGAGAGAAAGTGCAGAAAACAGAGTAACTTTAAACAGATGGACATTGTGAAATATCATAAAAACAGAGTCACTTTTCCCCTCAATTCTGACCAGTTGGAACAGTCATGGTGTGCAGGTCTTCTCTTAGGTATTCAAGGGTTGTTCACCGGATGTACATTCTCATTGGCTTCCACAGGATTTTTTGTTTTGTTTTTGCTCTGTTGTAACTGAGATGTTCCAATTGCTTTCCATAATCTCCACCTTTAAAAACTTGCGTAGGAGTTTAGAAAGTGTATACTCAACCAATTTTGTCAACTAAATCCACATAGTAAGCTGAGTAAACATCAATACAATGATTTCAAATAATGCATTAGTTCCTTCTCCTAAGTGCTCAGCTTATTATTGTGCCTTAAGATACCCTACTTCAGTGTTTCCCAACCTTGACAACTTGAAGATATCTGGACTTCAACTCCCAGAAGTCCCCAGCCGGCTGGGGAATTCTGGGAGTTGAAGTCCAAATATATTCAAGTTGCCAAGGTTGGGAAACACTGCCCTACTTCTCCAACACAAAGAGGAAATGATTTATATCATTAAAATAATTCTCCTCAGGAAATTAATTAGATGTCTCTGCCACATGTCACAGATCAGTTCACCTCCACTTCCTCATGAAATTGACAATCCTGTTCAGGGTTGCAAGACTGTACCTTGTTAATTTAACAATCCAGAAATGTAATCATCTTCTTCACATATCTCACGTAGTATTTCTGTCCATACTTTCTCCAAGAAATTCAGAATTCCACATATTAATGTACTTTATTACCACAGGTAATATAAAATGTGTATTTTTGGTATGTGTGTATACAAAAAAGAGAAAACATGCTATCCGTCAATAGAAAATTATAATAACTTGGGTACAGGCCGAGGGAGATTGCTTTTCTATCTGATATTTACAACTATTATTATTAGAACAAATTATGCTTACACTGCACTGTGCAGCCTGCAAGCACTTTGCAGCCATTAATTAGTTCATCTTGTGTTGGTGGCCATCTGGATCACCATCAAATTAAGATATGTTTGGGAAACAGTATCAAAACATGCAAAAATAAATTTGTTCTCTGGAGAATGCATGGAAGCATGGAAGAATAAAATAGATTGCATTGGGGGCGATTCACCGAAATCTTTGTGGATTTCCACCCAAAACATCAATGACAGTAGCTCTATTTAACATCCCACTAAATCAGTTTTGTTAGACTAGGATGGGCCGAGTGGGCCTCAATTCACATGTTCTCCAGCATGGCTGTGAAGCATTTGTTGATCACAGTTAAGTGTCTGTCCTGAACTCTATTATGTGGTTAAATAAAATTAGAAGCAAAAGTTTCAAATTCCTCTTCATGACTTGGCTAGGCGAAAAGGTGAAATGTCAGGGGTCTATGGCTCAATAGAGGCTTGATCCCAATACTTCTCCTTAGCAGGATATATGATCCCAATACTTTCTGAAAATGGAAACTTATCATTCTAATCCAATCATGTTAGAATTGCAAAAATCTAGCTCATTTTTCAATTGTACCCAGATGCAGAATTGGGAGCTTGGTCCATGACAGAACTTTCATATAATAATTCCACCCCTTCTTAATTCTATCAAGTGAAGTGAGAAGGAATCACCACAAACTAGAATAGGAAATAATGTTATGGAAAAGGCTGTATGAATTGTTACAGAAAAGTAATATCAACAACTGCAACTTGGGCATCTTCCTCGACCCACAGCTGACCTTAGAATACCATTTTTCATCTGTGGAGAGGGGGGCATTTGCCCAGGTTCACCTGGTGCACCAGTTGCGGCCCTACCTAGGCAGGGAATCTCTACTGACAGTCACTCATGTCCTTATCACCTCAAGGTTTGACTACTGCAATGCTCTCTACATGGGGCTACCTTTGAAGAGTGTTCGGAGACTGCAGGTAGTACAGAATGCAGCTGTGCGAGCAATTATGGGTCTCCCGAGACATGCCCAAGTCTCTACAGCACTCCACGAGCTGCACTGGCTGATGATTAGTCTCCGAACACAATTCATTCAAAGTATTGGTTATGACCTATAAAGCCCTACATGGTATTGGACCAGATTACTTATGGGACCGTCTTCTGCCTCATACATCCCAGAGGCAGATCAGGTCTCACAGAGTCAGCCTTCTCCAGGTCCTGTAAGCCAGACAATGTCATCTGGCGGGGCCTAGGGGAAGAGCCTTTTCTGTGTCGGACCTGGCCCTATGGAACAAACTCCTCCCAGAGATCAATACTACCCCAACTCTCAACTCCCAACTCTCCCTGATTTCTGTAAAGTTTTAAAGACCCACCTCTACCAGCAGGCTTGGGACCATTGAAATTTTAATATCTTGCCCCGCCCAATGAATGAATGTATGATGTATGATGAACGAATCTGTTTGTTTAACTTTTTACTATGGAGATTTTTAGATAGTAATTTTATTCAGATTTCTAACATGTTTATATTACCTTTGTTGTAAGCTGCCCTAAGTCTCAAGAGAAGGGCAGCACAGAAATCAATCAACCAACCAACCAACCAACCAAACAAACAAACAAACAAACAAACAAGCAAACAAACAAGCCATAACAACTTCATATTGTTTCCTTTTTTACTTTTGGTTTATGATTCTTATTACTAGGACTTATGTGCAATTCAAGCTGTGGGATCAGAGACAGAAAGTCTTAATGTACACCATGTCATCTCAACCTCAACCTATAATAACAGCAAAAATCAGAGGAGCCCAGTGGCTGTTTACCTTTGTGAATTTTAAAAAATTGCAATTCGTATTCACTCATCAAGAAAATGGAAATAGAAGCAAATATTATGGTCATGTTCATTTGTTTTTTGATTACAAAATATATGTAAATTAAGAACAGCCATCAAGCTCTGGAGCAGAGCCAGAACAGTTATTAGTGTCATAAAATTGAAGGAAGGTGATAACAGGGCATTGTGCGCCTGCAAGAAAAAGTCAAGCAGCTGCCATCAAGCCCATCTGGAACAGGAAGCTATGCCCATGCCAAAGGGTCAGGTGGAAGATAGGTCCTAGCTACAATAACCTGGTTCCTTCTTTCCCTTTAATGGAGCACAGAGAAATATGTTCACTCCATAGTCAAAAGTGTGATAATTATAGAGTAACAAGCTCCACTGTCATTCCGGAGGCAGCATCCCCAGGAAATCTTGCTCTGCAATCAAGGAAAGAAGTGCAATCAGGCCCCTATTCAGGCTTTGTTTAGAAACAGCCCCTGTGGGAGGAAGAGGCTTTGAGATGTTGCTTTGTGAAGGGGGTAGTGAGGTTGGCTATATGGTATATAGAGGAGCTCAATGCAAGTTCTTAGCGAAAATTTCACTCAGCCCCACCTGAAACACCCAGGGAAGCCATAGGACAGATGGATGTTTGACGTATCTCCTCAAATCATTCTAAGTAGAAATCTCACTTCTGAACATAGTGAAGGATATCAGTGTCATTTTCCATGCTCCGTGCCATGTGCAACTTAAGAACTGGCAGGATTGGTCTCCATCAGGGCAAACTAACTGGTACTCCTCCAATACAGTATTCTGAATTAGTTTCCCCACTCGTTACTTGATGGATTTGAAATGTAAGACAACGAGAAGACATTAGTTTTTGGTTTGAAAATTGTAGTTCTTGAGCTATGTATATATGATATGAAACAACGTATTAATTGAACAATCAACATTACTAGCTCTGTCTCTGTTACAGCACATCTAAGAAAATGCTCTGATGTTATATGGCACTGAAGAGTAAAACTATTGTTTTCTACAAACGAGTCTTCATCACTTATCTGGTTCATTAATTGCCACAATATATTCTGATATCTTATCTAGTCTTTCTGCATTACTTTGCATATACAGGGGGTGGACAGAAAAATGGAAACACCTTGGAAAATCATCAAAATATCTTTTAATATTGTGTTGGTCCACCTTTTGCGGCAAATACAGTCTCAATTCTCCAAGGTATTGATTCATACAAATTGTGAATTGTTTCCAAAGGAATTTTAGCCCATTCTTAGCCCATTCTTCAGTTAAAGCACCCTCCAGTTCTTTTAGAGACGATGGTGGTGGAAATCGACTTCTTACTTGAATCTCTAAAATCGACCATAAATGCTCAATAATGTTGAGGTCTGGTGATTGTGGTGGCCAGATGAGATGCTAAACTTCATTAGAATGCTCCTAGTGCCACTCTTTAACACTTCTTGCTCTATGGATTGGTGCATTATCATCTTGAAAGATGGCATCCCCCTCTGGAAACAGTTCTTGAACCATAGGATGAATTTGGTCGGCCGGAATTCCTAAATACTGATGGCTGTTAATTCTTCCATGAAGGAAAATCATTGGCCCAGTGGATTTCCAAGAAATAGCACCCCAGATCATCACTGAACCCCCACCATGTTTGATGGTTGGGAGAAGGCAGCCTGGATGAAATGATTCTTTTAGCTGTCTCCAGACATAAACATGGACGGACGTCGGAAAAAGGGTAAACAATGATTCGTCAGAGAAAATCACATTTTGCCACTGATCAAGGGACCATTTCTGGTGGTTTCTACACCACTCTAAACGTTTTGAAACATTTGTCTTTGAGAGCAGAGGTTTACCAATTGCAGCTCTTTCGTGGAATCCAGATTTGTGAAGCTCCCTTCGAACAGTTTTTGTAGAAATTGGGTTCTGTACATGTCTATTGAGCTCTGCAGTGATTTTAGGAGCTGTGGTCTTGCGATCCGCTCTAACAATTCGCTTTAGAGTCCGACGGTCTCTCTCAGACAACTTTGACTTTCGACCAGACCTGTGCTTGGCTGAGGACATTTTCCCTTCTCTTTCAAAATCAGTCATTACTTTTGAGACATTACTTCTTGAAACGCCAAACATTCGGGCACTTTCTGTTACATTAGCGCCTGCCATTTGAGCACCAACAAATTGGCCTCTTTGAAAGTCTGAGAGGTCTGCCATTTCTAGAAGGTTATAACCAATTTCATTATATTTATGTAAAAAAAAGCTAGTTTAACAAAACATATTAAATAACAGAATTTAAAAATATATATATATATATATATGTCATGTTCAAACATTATGATGCCAAAAAGTCAAGTGTTTCCATTATTTTGTCCACCACTGTATATATTTGGACAACCTCATTCCCACAGCACCTAGGTGAATAGCAATAGGGTTCTGGAAGTTCTCTTGAGCCTGTGCTGTTTTTAAATCCGGCATGTGTGACCATCCTGAAAACTTGAATCCCTGCCGGCATCAGAGTAGTCTTAGAAAACTAAAGAATTATTCAGATGTTGGTAGAAAAGAGGGTAGGAGAGATACAAGGAATTTTTCTATTACAACTCCTTGCTCTATAAGCTCTTGGAACATCTCCAGAAGAAACTGAGAATTGAAGACTTTGTGTTTGATGTCAGTTGTGGGGCTGGCCTTACTTTGTGTTTGATGTCAGTTGTGGGGCTGGCCTCAGGGAGCAGATTTCGGATGCCATAAAAAGATTGCAGTGTTAATTATTTATTTTGTTGTTATTTTACTACTACTGCCAAAAGTAGTACTTGGTGGATTTTCTCTCTCGTTTCCCAGAATGATTTTGCCAACTCTGAGTAATCTATGTACCTTGAATGAGTGACTTCATTTACTACAGTGCCTTAGGCAGCACTCCGTCTTGGGCCAATCCTGGATACTCAGCCAGTAAAAGGTTTTGTGTCTGTGTTGAAAACAAAATGCACGGGTATTCTTGGACTTTGCTTTAATACCCATGATAACTGGATCATGTGAGCACATTTACAGCACAGATTTAAAATATTTAATATTTTCCCTCCTCAGGGAATGGTCATTTAGGAGAAAAAAATGGGAATCTCAACTCGAATTCCAGCATTTTCACCAACTTCCAGAATTCTTTAGCAAAGCTAATCAGAAGCTTCTATTTTCCCAAGAGTTCTTGGAGTGGAGCTTTTCATCAGTATTAGTAACATAACATACATAATTTTCCATTTTGTTTGTTTGCTGACATAATAAATGCAATTCTTTTGTCAGCTACACCATCATTTTAATCCTTCAGAACATCATGGGGTTATTGTTGAATGGGTTAGAAATATTTGGAGGAAAAATATTTAGAGAAAATTTTGAAAAGAGAAGCTGAGCCAAAAGTGGGGAAATATCTGGCTTTGAAAAGCACTTATTGGGTGATAAATCTTTACTTCCAGTTGCATTAGTTAAGATTTGCATTAGTTAACAGTAAATACTACCTTCTAATGCTTAATTTTGGACCATCTACTTATGAAAATAGTTTTTGAAACAATATCTAAGTTTAAGTGTTAAACCTACATGTTCACATGGTTGCAAAACCTGGTATAGCTGGATAGCTGTTAAGTCATCTGAACGCAACAATGACTCACTGCCAATCTGATCTTCAATTTGCCACTGCATTATAGATGACAATGAAAATCAGATCCCCACTTGTCATCCAGATATCCTCTACTATTCCTAAAAATTATTCATTTGTCTATGTGAACAGGTGATGACAAGTACCAAAGGACCTGCAATGCTTGGTGTCATTTTCATTTCTGTGCAGTAATGGAAGTGATAGTAGCAATTAGCAATTAAATAGAAATTACTAAATCCAGGAAAAAGAGCTTTAGTTTACATAGTTTGTACTGCGTGAAAGCTATTTCCCAAATCCATGTATCTGAGTTGTTTCTTGTAGAATTTTACCAAGTATTTCTATAAAGTATTTCATTATGTACTTTATACATAAGAGGACTGCATTTTGCCTTAATGAATCTGTGATACTGTAAATGGAATGTGTAACTTTAGTATTAGTGGGGCTGGCTAAGTATTTATTTATATATCCTTTCCTTGTCTGTGAGCTTCTTGCAGTTTTACAATCCAGGGACACAGGTATCAATCAATAGTTGAGTAATGGCTTGAATTCAGTTGAGAGAACTAATCTTTAAAAAAACAACAACAACTATGCACTGCATTTAGCTATTAATACAGGAATTATTGAGTCCCAACAACTCCCAGCTAAAACCTGTGACCAGCTGCAAATCAACCCAGAAGTCCAAGAAATGAGAAATGGTGTAAAATTATGTAATACTCAAGGAGGATAATAAGTGTCAAGGATAATTGGAATTGAAAGACAATCCTGCTTCTCAAAACAGGATATTTCTTGGCACACCAAAATCTAAAACAAAAGAGTAATTCAAGAGAAGACAAGAGAAACAGAAGATGTTGCTAGAATTATCCGAATTAATTCATTTCTAATTGAGTTGAACTACAACTACCATAATTCCCAATTTGTCTCATAACTGTTTATGCTGTTGTCCAATAAAAGTAGATCAAACAATTTGGGAAAATCTACATAAGGAATTCAGAATCATCTTGCAATGCACTCATTTACTGGTAGAACTCAAACTTGATTTGGTTTCTCCCACTGATACCTTCTGTAGTATTTATTTTATGTAGAGTGGAGGTGAATCCTTTTTCTTGTTCTTGAGCAACCTGCAGCAAAGCCAAAGTGAGGATATATCCATGATTCATAACTGGATTAGACTTCTGAAGGACTTAACTTTCCCTGGAAATTTCATAGGAGAAAACTTGGGGAGTTAAGTGAAAAGAAAGGAAGCATTTTAATCATACAATGAAACAGTTGAATACTAACAGCAAAGAAGAGCAATTTACACAGCAAATTAAACCATGTTTTCTATGTTTGTTTCATACATTTACAAAGATTCTCACCCAGTCCAAGACAATATAGTCATTCTTCCATCTTCAACCTGGGTTGAACAGTTAAAAACAACTCAAAATGTTACTCAAAAATACGATGGCAGAATTTGAGCTAACCATTTATGATCTAAATGTTCTTATTAATGAATACACATCATATTTACTCTTTTTTATTTCTTATGTAAGGCATTCAAAGAGTCTCTGGCCTTTGCTTTAATCACTATAATTTATTTTAGACAGAGTTAAGATAAGCTACTTATTTCTTTAATTAACACTTTACCTCATTTTTCATTTTCAGTAAAGACAATTACTATTTTTCTCAGGATGATATGTATATAAAGCAATCTTTGACCAACCAGAGAATACAGGAAATGTTTATTGACCAAGCTCATAATGTAAAGCAAACGTTTCAGAACCATGATTTATGTACTGGAATGCTAAACTAGCATTATGTATTCCTCGTTTTATTTTAAACATGATTAAGCATATTGAAACTCATAAAATGAAGAGACAAATGTGGCCAGTCAGACTTTTTTTGTGCAAAAACTCCTTCAGGAAGAAGTCTTACCTTCAGAACAGAGTTTCCCAACATATCCAGTGGCTGAGCAATCACACTGTGGTTCACCATCCAGAAGAAAGCAAGTTCCACCATTTTCGCAAGGATTATCTGTACACAACCCTTCCATGTCCAGGCGGACTCCTTGATGTCCCAGAAGCTGAGGTTCTGAATTGCCGTATTTCAGGTCCATGATAAATCCTTTAAATGGTGGCTCACCCAGAACACTCTCAAGGGTTAAGGCTGCAGGACGGATATCTGAAGGGACACCTCCCAAAAAGAGATCACTAACAATATTCATATACTGACGTTGTGGACGCACTTCACCAGGTTTGGCTTCACCATCAAGAACCAGAACTGTCCGGAGATGGTTGCGACTAACCATCAAAAAATGTAAATTGCTGTCATTGACCTGCTTTTCTGTAACAATTATAGCTTCAGCGCAGTCTACACTGAACCGCAGCTGAATGCGTCCATCCATCAGGGATAAACAGAGAAAATCGCAGACACCACCATCATCGAAGTAGAGAAGGAGCCCAGCTGAGATGTTTGTCTTCAGTTGGAAGCTTAGGTCACTTCTTGTGCTTGCATCCCAGCGGAGGTAACGAGCCCACTGATTTGGAAGGCCCATAAACTCAAGGCCAAGACAGAGGCTGAGAAAGGATCCCAACAATAAGGTCACCTTCAAGGTGAAAGAGGCAGAGTGGAGTGAAAAGTCCATTTTTGAAAGTAGTGCTTATTTTCTCCTTTGGGAAAAGAAAAAAATATTAAAGCCACCTACCCGAGAGAGAATGGCTCTTTAACAGTCACTGAAGCCAGTAAATTCCACAAGAGAGAAAACTCTAAATTGGAGAGGTAAGATTACCTGTCCCTAAGAATACAGAGACCTTTATCTGAGAAGGAAAGAAAATTCTGTGAATATTTTCCAGGGGAAGCAATCTTGTAAGGGCTGGATTTCCACTTGTGGCCTTGTATTGCTGACCCTAGATACTTCCAGTGAAAGGTAGAAGCAGTAGACGGCCTCCAAACTACGGTTTCTTAAAAGTGGTGATGGCACCAAAACATGGATAGCAGCAACCTCATCCAGTCAGAGACTCCATGGATAGAAATGTTAAAGTCTATCTGCATTGTGTCCAGAAGATGACCCTGTCCACAATTCCTCACTTGTTGGCAATTGGACCCTAACGGAAAAAAATGGGAGAAAGATAAATTAACTTTATTCATCACAAATGTATTTATCTCATCATCAAAACATTTTAGGGGTTGACTAGAACACATATATTTGTCCAGCTGCTATTAATGTATATTTCTTCTTCCAGAAAAAATATTCAATATAGTCATAAAGCTATACAGTACAATTTATCTATTAGTCATAAAGCTATATAATTTATCTATTAGAAGTGTAATTCAAACTAACAAAAACATACTGCAACCAATACAAAACAAAAACTAAGGACAAAAACTTTACGTTGGACTAAATAATGCTCTTTTAAGCAATGATCTATTGGCTAGGTTTGCCCAATATAAGAAGTCATGCACTATGTTTAAAGCCTTCACTGGTAGATTCAAGTAAAATATCATGCCAATACTAAATCACAGTATGGTTTACTACAATGTATAAGTAACGCATACAAGTAGACCTCTGTATTCAAAGACAATCAAGTATTATGATTCTCAACTCAATAGCGACAAGTTAATTAGATGAATCTTCCAAAATGATATTGACAGGAAGGCTTCTAGTGCTGATCTCAATTACCAGTTGGGTATATGGGAAAGGGTAACCTAATCTGAAGTGATATGGGGCTTTAAAAAAATTAACAAGTCTTTCAAGTTTGCCTAGAAGCAGAAAGAAAATCAGAGTTCCAGAAAGACAGTGCAACTGATGTAATATCAACTATGTGTTTTCTCTGTTGTGGTTTTCTCCGTATGTTTTGACAGTCTAGCGCCCACAACTCCCAGCAATATGGCTAGGAACTCTAGAAACTGAAAGCAAAACACATCTGGAAGCACCAGAATTAGAAAGGGTACTCTCAGTTCTGAGCTCTAAATAAAAATATGGTTACCATATTTGGGGACACATGAAGCATTCTGATCAAACTCTCTTCTCAAAGACAGATCTGCAGAAGCTACAGTCATACTGTATTACACATAATAGGTTCTTGTTTCCAAGTTAGTGTGTTGTATGAGTCCAACCATTGTGTTTGTATAATTTGTAGCTTATTATATACTGTGGATCCAGCCAAATATAAAGCCTCTGCTATCTTTTCAAGTTATGGTGAAAAGTAAAATACTATCCAAGTAAACTCAACTATTTAACTGAACTGTACACAATGTTATGCAAAAAAAGTTAGATACTGCGTACAACTCTTCCACCGTACCTCTAGTCAAATATATAACTTCTATGCCAATTTAAATCACTAATTTAATATTTAATTTTTATTGGAGAAAAATGAGATGGATGGAAAGATGGATACATGGAGGGAGAGAGGGAGGAAAGGAGGGAGGGAAGAATAGGATGGCTAAGTAAGGACTGATCCTGAACTTGTAAGGATACATCATTATTTAAGAAGCTATTATCCTATACACAGTAAATGCTGAAAATAGGCTAATTTGTAACAACTAATATATAGGATTCATTTAACTTTTTAAATAAAACATTAAGACTTTTTTGCATACAATTAAAAACAAATATAACAAGGAATAAATGGAAATATAAAATATTATTTGATATCTGATTTTATATATATAAAATCAGATCAAATCAAATAAGGAAAAGTAAAACTAACTTGAGGTAAAACAAATTGTTGTTTATGACCTGAAAATACTGACCTGAAAATAAACTGTTGATTTATAAAGATTAATAAGTCTATATTAATGTACATGCTTTTATGGAAAATGCACTTTGCTACATGTTTATCAATCTCTTGGGCATATTAGAAATGTAGAAACATAAAAGATTGACTGCAGAAAAAGACCTCATGGTCCATCTAGTCTACCCTTATACTATTTCCTGTATTTTATCTTAGGATGGATATACAGTACAGTATGTTTATCCCAGGCATGTTTAAGTTCAGTTACTGTGAATTTACCAACCACGTCTGCTGGAAGTTTGTTCCAAGAATATTAAATAACTGCACTCTACAAGGTAAAGATTGTATTGTTTCATTTAGATTTTCTGTGCATGAGATATTTTTAAAAGAACTACAACTCCACATCATTCACTATAATAAAGCCACTCATTTGATATCCCAGTTTATTCCACAAAATGTAAAATATTGTTGCAAGCAAAAATATTGTTGCAAGCAAGATTGTTCTTGTTGCAAGCAAAAATCTTAATAAAAAGAACATGTTTCTTGAAAACAGTTCTATTACATCTAAGGAGGGGGAAAACAAATTTCTATAGATTATCATGATCTGAGGCACCCCCCTTTTCTATTTTCAACATGAATCTATAGTGCACAAGTTGAAGAAGCTCCAGTGTGTAAGTTGTATATGAGGAAAAATACAATAAACCTCTGGCTGTCCTCTCCTTCCATATCCTACACAAAAGTTCCTAAGGGAGAATTATCTATAAATTAATGAAAAGGAAAAGGGCCATTCATTTATAAAGAGACGATAGAGGGATTATACAGCCCATACTAAAGATTATTAGCACAATAGGGGAAGACAGATCACCCTGAGGCAAGTATGTTCTTCACACAATGGTCTTGTCATTATTTGAGCATAGCCATGACATAAAGAGGTCCTGGAGGTAACATTTTCACATGATTTTGCTCAAGGAAGTCCTTAACTAGACCAATGTTAACACTGTTACCTATTTATTCTGATGTCATCCAAGGGGAGCCACAAGTTGAATAAAATCTATTAAGTAATGAAGAAAGAAAGTGTGTCTATTCTATTTTGTGTATAAGAGCAAACTGGACTGGAGGATGAATTTTAGTTCAACTTTAACTAGAAAACACTGGGTTGTAAGCATGAGCCAAAATATAGATTTTATAAGGCAAACAGATCACTATAAATTCAGGTGTACCACATTTCTTCTCTTTTAATGTAAACCATTACACAAAACAAAACAAAACAAAAAGCTAGGAAAGCACTGTTTTTCTAATCCAAAAGCAAAATAATTTAATAAATAAATAAAATATTATATGAGCATTCACATATTAACAAAAAACAATCACTGGACCTTGTTAAGTTAAATGTTGAAAAACAAAAATGCAATCAAGTCAAAAACAAAAGGAGAGTAATTCATTGTATTTGTTAACAATGAGTTCAAAAGTATGGAAGGAAAGAAGCTGGAGGCACCAAGGAATCAGTGGTCTGTTTGGGGCCTAGTAAAATAACAGATGGAGTCACTTTGTGTAATAGTTAAAGGCTAGAAAACAGTAGTAGGCAAGAATTGTTGCTTTACCCTGACTAAGCCAATTGGGTAACTTTTGTCCAGTCATTCTTCCTCATTAATAGCAGAAAGGCAATGGCAATCCATTTCCCAAATTTTGCCAAGAAAGCTGCATGTTATATGCACATAGACATAGTAGAACAGAATATGCATTGTGTTTGACTTTCTCATATCAAGAGTACTTAATAAGTTACCGTATTTACAAAGCAGAAAGATAAAGAGGAAGAAAGGGTCTAAGCCTGGGCAATTGATAAGAATAGGCGTTGATTGCTTACCTGAACGCCTCTTCTCGTACGGTGAGTGGGTACAGCAGTCACATGGGTTGCTCCTGTCCAATCCGATGGGACTGAGCCTAGTATTAAAAAAGCCTGCTGGATCCGCCCCTTCCCCAGAATTCACGAATCCGTAGACTAGGCTCAGATGTGAAGGCTCAATAATGTTCAACTCTCATGTGTTAGAAGAAAAGTAGGAATAGAAGACATAGAAGACCACATAAAAGGGAGGGAAGTGACTGCTGTACCCACTCACCGTACGAGAAGAGGCGTTCAGGTAAGCAATCAACGCCTATTCTCCGTACTGAAGGAGTGGGTCCAGCAGTCACGTGGGACATACCCAATAGATAGGTCCCTAGGGTGGGATTAGATTGCTATCGTGAGAGATAACGGATTGGAGTACCCTTCTGCCGAAGGCAGCGTCCACTGAGGCGTAAGAATCGATTTTGTAGTGCCTTATGAAGGAATTTGGCGAGGCCCAAGTGGCTGCTTTGCAGACTTCTTCCAACGGGGCTTGAGTCGCCCAAGCGGCAGATGTGGCAGCACTTCTGGTGGAGTGCGCTGTAATATTCTTTGGAATGGAGAGGGAGGCTGTCTCATAGGCCTTAGAGATGGTCCCTCTGATCCAACGGCCGATTACTGATGAGGACACTTTGGATCCCATGGATCTGGGATGATAGGCCACGAAGAGTGCCTCAGACCTCCAAATGGGTCCTGTGCGTTGAATATAAATTTTTAGCACTCTAGTGAGATCCAGAGTGTGCCATCTAATTGCCAGGGGATGCTCCCGTTGGAGACAGAAAGAAGGTAAGACAATATCCTGGGATCTGTGGAACATGGAACTGACCTTGGGTAGAAAGGTGGGGTCCAGTCGCAGAACCACCTTGTCCTGATGGAACTGACAGAGGTCCTGTCTGATAGAGAGAGCTGCCAACTCAGATATGCGTCGGGCGGATGTAATCGCCACCAGGAATGCTACCTTAAAGGATAGGTACCTGAGGGACGCAGATTTCAGGGGTTCATAGGGTGCCTGAGTAAGGGAATGGAGAACCCGTGGCAAGTCCCAGGAAGGATATCTGTGGACCTTAGAAGGCCTGAGTTGGCCACTCCTCTGAGAAATTCTTGGATTTCCGGAAGGGAGCGGAGAGGCTGCCTGCGAGGCCCCGCCAAGACAGAAGAGATAGCTGCCAGGTGGCGACGGATGGTGCTGGTAGAGAGGCCTTGGTGGAAACCTTTCATGAGGAAGGAGATTATCCTGTGAATGGGGAGATAAGCCCTCCTGCGAGCACCACTGATGGAATTTGGACCAGGTATGGTCGTATATCCGGTTGGTAGACCCTCTTCTAGACTTCAGGATGATTTCCACTGTGTCCGGGTCGTACCCTCGCAGGTCCAGGTCTCTCCGGATAATAGCCAGGCGGTGAGGTGGAACCACTCCGGGTCTGGATGAAAGGAGGCCCCCTGCCGCAACATATCCTCCGAAACGGGGAGTCGCCAGGGGTCCTGGACGGACAGCTGTTGGAGGTCCGCGAAACAGGGCCGGCGAGGCCAGTGGGGGGCGATCAGGATTACTCGAGCCCTCTCTAGGATGATCTTGTGGACCACGTCTGGGAGAATTGGAATTGGAGGGAAGGCATACAGAAGACCTGGAGGCCAAGGGATCCTGAGAGCATTGATTGCCTCTGCTCCCGGGGATGGAAACCTGGAGATGAAGCGAGGGAGCTGGGCATTGGCTTCGGTCGCAAACAGATCCAGCACTGGATGGCCGAACCTGAGGCAGATTTGGTGGAACAGTGCCTGATGGAGATTTCACTCTCCTGGATCTATGGTCGCTCGCGAGAGCCAGTCCGCTTGGATGTTGAGGCTCCCCGAGATGTGATCGGCTAGAAGCGACTGGAGATGTTTCTCCGCCCAAAGGCCTAACTTTAGGGCCTCCCTCATGAGGGCCTTGGATCTTGTGCCTCCCTGTCTGCAAATGTGGCTTTTTGTGGCTATGTTGTCGGTAAGAATCAGAACATGCTGGTTGGAGATGTGAGGTTTGAACTGTTTTAGAGCTAGGGACACAGCTCTTAATTCTAGCCAATTGATGGGCCTGGAGGCTTCCTCCGGTGACCATGTGCCCTGGGCTATTAGACCCTGGGCATGGGCTCCCCAGCCCGATAGGCTGGCATCTGTGGTGACAACAAACTGGTCTGGGCACCTGAAGGGAGATCCCTTGTCTAGGGCTGGAGAAGTCCACCACTTGAGGGATCTGCGAACTGCCGGTGGAATGGCGATGCGACGAGTCGAGTTGCTGTGCCCCGATCTCTGGAATGGTAACAGAAGCCACTGTAGTTCCCTGGCGTGAAGACGAGCCCAGGGGACAATGCCAATACACGACATCATCTTTCCCAGTAGGGAAGATAGGGTGACAATGGAGGCAGATTGTTGGGATAGAATACGAGAAATAAGATCCAACATGCTGTGTTTTCTGTCAGAAGAGAGGAAAACCTGGGATATCTCAGAATTAATGATAGTTCCCAGATGTAGAATGGAAGTAGATGGCTTAAGGTGGCTCTTTTTGAAATTTACGGAGAAACCATGGTTCTGTAGGACCGACATGGTGGAAGAGAGATCTGCAGCCACTACATTTTTAGAATTTCCATGAATTAAAATGTCATCTAAATAACATAAAATATGAATGGGCGTGGCCCGGATATGTGCCGCTAGGGATCCCAAGAGCTTGGTAAAGACTCTGGGAGCCGAGGAAAGCCCAAATGGCATAGCCCTATACTGAAAATGTTTGCCCTGGAAGGCAAAATGTAAAAATTTTCTATGGCCTTTGGCAATGGGGATATGGAGGTAAGCTTCCGTAAGGTCCAGGGAGACCATAAAATCCCCAGGATGCAGGGCGGCTAAGATGGAAGATAAGGAATGCATTTTAAATTTCCTATATTTAATGAATTGGTTCAAATTCTTTAGGTCTAAGATGGCTTTCCAGCCTCCAGAGGTCTTAGGGACCATGAAGAGGATGGAGTAGAAGCCCAAGCCTCTCTGGAGAGAGGGGACCGGTTGGATAGCTTTAATAGCCAACAAGTGGGAAATAGCTTCCTCCATTCGGATACGAGATGGAGAGGAGCTGGGAGAGGGACAAGAAATAAAACGCTTAGGGGGAGGAGAAATAAACTCTAAACGGAGACCCCTTTCCACAGTATCAATGACCCAGGGGTCCTTACAAGAACGGTGCCAGGAGGTGGAAAACCAGGCCAGGCGACCGCCTATGGGAAAAGAGGAAGACTCACCATCTGGGTTTTTTGGAAGCCCTGATAGAGGAGGATCCTCTCTGGTAGCGGGAACCTCTGCCCCTGGTGTTTCTAGATTGGGATCGAAACCGAGGGGAATACTGACCTGGATTCCTTTGAAAGGCGAAACCCTGATCCTGTTGACGACCTGTGTGCTGAAAGGACTGCGGTTTAGGGGCCTTCTTGGTGGTAGGTCCTAAGACCTTTTTCTTGTCCGTGGTCTCTGTGAGGAGAGGGTCCAGAAGGTCTCCGAAGAGGAGATTGCGTTTCAGAGGACCCATGGCTAACTGCCACTTCTGCCTTACTCCTGCCTGCCAAGGGCGGAGCCATAGAAGTCTTCTGGCCGTTGTGGAGGCCGCTACTGACCTGGCTGCAAATCTGGAAGATTGGAGAGTAGCATCCGCTACGTATTGGGCAGCTGCGAAGATTTTGTTGAAATCTTGTTGGCCTCGTAGATCATCTGGAGGTAGATGTTGTTGGAGCTGACGAAGCCACAAGAGCATAGCTCTGGAGAAGAAAGATGCTGCTGCAGCACTTTTAATGGCCCATGAGTCTGCGAAGAAACCTCTCTTGAGCATTTGCTCAAGACACTTGTCTTCTGGACAGAGGACCTCCTCTGCTTCGCCAGGCATGGCAGCAGCCGAGTGGAGAGTCTTCACCGGTTCATCTGGCCTGGGACAGGCTAGGAGCTCCTCATAAGAGGGAGAGAGCTTGTAGAGCTTTCTGTCCTTGGAAGTGGGAGTGAAGCCAGAGGTTGGATGGTCCCACTGTTTGAGCAAGGCGTCCTTAAACAATTTGGGCATAGGAATTACCTCATTGTCTTCCTGTTCTCCCATGAAGTAAGGAAGATTTTCCTCCGGAGGATCTGTGGAAGGAGTAGCCTGCTTTTCTTGCCCGGCTAGCCCCGTGGATACTCTTGCTTTGAGAAGGAGAGATTTGAAGAGTTGAGATGGAAAGATGGCAGCTGGGGCTGGAATCTTAATTTGAGATTCCTCATCTTCCGACAGACGCTGAAAGGGGTCATCATCATCCTCTGCTTCCACATCCTCATTCTCTTCCTGAGAAGAATCTGAGTCCTCCATGACTGGGGCTCTGTAGGAAGGAGAAGAACTCACGGGACGGGAGGAGCGTGGAGGGAGATGAGACAGAGAAGGAACATTGATGGCCGAGAGTTTAGCATCAATGGTTTTAGTCAAAACAGACAAGATAGACTGAAACTCCAGAGGCAAGGAAGAAATATCAGCCGGAAAGTTAGAAGGATCCCTGAAGGCCTGAGAAGGTTCTGGCTGGGAGGAATCTTCAGTAATATCTGGCTCCTCTGGACCTAAGCCCCATAGATTAGGTTGGGGTGGATTTGGGTTTGGCTCATCCAGGGATAGCACAGGAACCCCAGAGAGAGGCAGGTTAGAGGCCTCCGGGGGGGTTGGATTCATATGCACTTGGGCCTGCACCTTTAAACGTTTGGCTGATTTATCATGTATTTTTTGCAGGGCTAGGTCCCTTCCCTTCTCAGCCCTGGTGGACTTGGCCAAGGAATGGGCTCCTGAAGAAGAGGAGGAAGAGGCCTGGGGGTTATTAGTAGATTCATCACCAATAGGCCTAACCTCTCTGGGACCTTTGGTAGTGCCTCTCTTGGGAAAAGAAGCCATAGTCTGAACAAATTACAGAAGACAAGGCTTGAGCCAAAGAAAATAGGGGGGAGAAGAATTTAATAGCTTTCCCAAGAGGAGAGGTGACCCTGCTCCTAGGCCCAGGAGCGGCTGCGACTTAGGGGCAATCCGGACGGAACCAAGAGTTCGTGTCCCTAAATGCAGCGTGGCAGGCCTCACTAAACTTAACTTAAGTAAACCAAGGCACACTGGTTGGAGGCCACTTCCGTGGAGAATGGACCTGAGGAAACTCACAGCTACTCCAGGGTCAAGCGGCGGACTGGAAGCACTGATGGATGACCAAGCAGGGCAAACCGAAAGTGTGAAGTTACTGGGCGCGAGGGCCTTCGCGCCAAAAAAACCGCTCCGTTTTTTTGCAATCGGAGGGAACTAAGTCCGGGAGACAAATGAGTCCCACACCGCAGGAGGTAAATAGCCCTTTTAATCCTTATATAAACAATGACTTGCCCGGCAGGACCTCCAGGCCGAGAGGAATAAGATAAAATTCCAGGCCGGCCGCAGCGACAGCACGGAGGGGAAAAAAGCCGCGAATGGCTGCGCCACCCACTTCTCCCCCAAACTCGAAGCCCGATACGGCTGAGTAGATTTCACTGCCGGCAAGCTTTAGTAATAAAATAATCTTACTGTTTTAGATGAGAAAGGATCGAAGGGAAGGTGTTTTGAGAGGAACGAGCGTTCACGTGACCCGCTGGATGCGGGAACTGAGCAAATTCTGGGGAAGGGGCGGATCCAGCAGGCTTTTTTAATACTAGGCTCAGTCCCATCGGATTGGACAGGAGCAACCCACGTGACTGCTGGACCCACTCCTTCAGTACGGAGAATGGAGATACATGCTGGAAATTAACAAGCCATGTTCTCTCTTCAAATGCCTCTCAATGTGCACTCATTCCATAATTCAGTAGTGGATAAGGGGTTATTTTAAAAATGTGTCTTAAATCAAACTAATCCAAACTAGAACAAATACAATGCCTGATATAAATCCCTTTGCTTGCAGGAAAATAAGCAAGACTCATGCAAACATCTTGAAATTTAAGTAAAGGAAAAAAGAAAAGGAAAACTAAGGATGAGGAATTTATTACATTGTTCCCCTAAACATGAGTCATTGGTTTAAAAGATGACACATGAAATCTTCTGTACTTAATTACTTATTTTGTTTCTTAGCCACTGAAAGACACCCTGGAAAAGTCAAATCCCCGAACCTAGCAGTTTGTTATATCCTTGGAATATCACGTTAACAAGAAAGGTCATCTTGCTCTTGAACACAAGTGTTTGTGGAACAGATACATGTTTAGTGAATAAAGGCATCATTGATTTGGAAGGAACTACAGTATTTCAAAACAATCCAAACTGTCTGGCAAATTATGATTCTTTTGTTATATATGGGTGCTGATGTTTTGGTTTCTCAGACAGAAGTTGGATTGAAGAGATTAAGAACTTGACTTCTGATTTTGCAGTGGATAACCTGAATGTATTTTATTTTACTGAAAGAGTAGTAGATGCTTGGAACAAACTTCCAGCAGACATGGTAGATAAATCCACAATAACTGAATTTAAACATGCCTGGGATAAACATATATCCATCCTAAGATAAAATACAGAAAATAGTATAAGGGCAGACTAGATGGACCATGAGGTCTTTTTCTGCCATCAGACTTCTATGTAAACTAAACTATACTTGTAACACTGGTAAAAATAGTCTATTAAACATAGATGGTAAATAAATAAGCAATATAACAGGTGGGATACTATGAATATTAGAGAATTTGTCAGAGTATAATCGCAATGGCTGTTGCCACTTCATTTATAAATACACCTCGGACTCACATTTTTAGGCCAATTCTTGACGTGTGTGTGTGTGTGTGTGTGTATACACTATGTGTGTGTGTATCCAAATATGATACCTCACTTGGAGTAAGCCAAACCTCTATAGAAGCTAAGGCATGGATTTTATGTTTAAATCCCTTTCTGGTAGACTAGTTAAATGTACATTATTCTTTCCATTCAAACTGGATCTTTTTATGTATAAATTAGCCAGATTTGGTCTGTCCCATAGTCGTTTAGTCTCTGGGAGACAATAAAACAACAAATCATGATGCAGACCAATGCAGGGCTAAATGGCTGATGATATGCCGCCAGCTAGGCCCCCATTGAACATCACTTTATTCTCTGGAATATTAGAAATTAAAGAGCACATTTTCATTAGTATGCTTTGATGCATTGCCAATAGCAGGAACGGAAGAACATTTTGCAGAAAATAATAATAACCCCATCTGCCCTTACAGGTTTGATCAAATAATCTTTAGTCCATGACATTCCTCACTACAATGACAGAAAAAGACACAGAGGTTCATCTAATCTGCCCTTTTAATTTTATTGTTGTTGCAGCTACTGCTGCTGTTTGTATACTATTTATTTATTATTTTAATTATTATTAATTTGTAATCAGCTGATGGACATGTGTTTATCCCAAACATGTTTAAACCCAGTTACTGATGATTTAGTTCCAAGCTTCCACCACACTTCCTGTGACTTTCCAACTTTCTAACATTTGAACTTCCCTCCTTCAATCTGAGGATATGCCCTGTGTTCTTTATTTTGCCTTAATATTGAAAATACTGTCTTCCAGAAACTTCACACTCACAATAAAATTAAATATTTCAGTCATGTACCCACTTTCCCTTTGAACCCCCAGCCTGTACATATTTAGTTTCTCCAATTTATCCTGGTGTGTTTTGTCCCTCAGACGTTTCATCATTTTTGTCTCCTATCTCTGGACTCACTCAATCTTATCAATATAAAGTAGTACCTCCTGATACGAACCCCTCGTCTTACGAACTTTTCGAGATACGAACCCGGGGTTCGGGATTTTTCTGCCTCTTCTTATGAACTTTTTTCGCCTTATGAACCTGCCGCCGCGAACACCGAACCCGGAAGTTTGGGAAAAGTTCGGGTTCGGGAGACCACCGAGAAGTGCAGTTGCCCAACTGTCACCTTTTGAAAGAGCCGGGGGGCTTCTCGGCGTTCTCCCAAATGCCAAACCCGGAAGTTCGGCAAAAGTTCCGGTTCAGCATTCGGGTTCAGGAGGCCGAGAAGCGCCACCACCCAGCTGTCACCTTGCCAGAAGAGCCGTGGAGCTGTCGGCCGGTCGGGAGGCTCAAACGGAGGTGGGGAATCCCAATAGGGAATTCCAGGGGTGGAGCTTTGACATCACAGAGACGTCCTTCCTGGCCGGCCGAAACATAGACTCCAAGAAGGATGTCTCCGTGATGTCAAAGCTCCGCCCCTGAGATTCCCGACCTCCGTTTGAACCTCCCGACCGGCCAACAGCTCCACGGCTCTTCTGGCAAGGTGACAGCCAGGCGGCGGCGCTTCTCGGCACCCTCCTGAACCCGAATGCCAAACCTGAACTCCAAGGAACATCATCTTTATTGCACACATTTGTGTCATCGGCAAAAAGACAACCTTCTGTTATATCACTTACAATACATTGAACAGAAGAGAACCTTGAACTGAGACATACAACACTTGTCATTGGTCTCTGTTCAGATCATGTCCCATCAGATCATGTCCCTGAGCAAACTTCCTATCTATTCAACAACTCAGGGGTTAAGCCCTCACCCTGTACAACTTTTTAATGAACTCATTATGTGAATGAGCTGATAATTCAGAGTTCAGATCCATTGAACTCTCTGGTGCACCTATGACTTTTTAAATGTATTTTAATTGTCAGAAGATTAAAAGCCATACCTACTAAATTGGTAAATTTTGTGCCACAGTTTAATAACTACTTTGATTTATTTAGAGGACTGAATGTGTACACAGGTGTCCATAGTAATATCATTAAATGAAATGTTAAGAAAGTGAAATGTTATTTTAGTGTTATGGCAATCTTAGAAAGTCATGGTTTATAATCAGTGAGAAAGGTACAGCATAGTAATATCATAGTAATATGTGCCAGAATCTTAAGTGGATATAGATGGTGGATTCTGCCAATTATCTGGCAATTCTGTGCCAGCAGGTGATATAAAGTACCTACTCTCTGACATAAAACTGTGTCTAGTGATTGTAATGATTCACAGCTATCATCTTTGATAGCAATGAATCTAGATAACTTCTCTTCAACTCTGAATACCTCTTCTTGTAACCTTAAATCAATACAGTATTGAACTGTGCAGTTTTGCATATTCTTTCTTCCTTTGTTCATAAATTGCTCCTAAAGAACTCAAACTTCTGGAAGAACATTTGTCAGGGAAAAGATCAACATTTTTACTATTAATATTAATACAATAGTTATGAAAGAAAAAATGCTTATACAGTACTTGAATGTATTTCACAACACAGAGAAACTGCCGTCTGATTCTTCAATATATGACTACCATACTGGCTACATTCAAAACTAAGACCCGCAATCCACCATCCAACCTTCAAACCACCATCACCCAAAACCATTCAAACTTCCAATCCACCTTTAACCAAAACCAACCCACCCCCCCATAAACCTAAACTAGGCATGCACATCCCTTACGTCCTCAATATCAACTACTACTAATCTCAAATGCAAACTAACGAATTCAAGAAGCATCGTTTACAAAATACCTGAACTCCTTCTCTTATTAAAAATTGCTAAAGTTGACATTATATTTTTCTGCAAAACATGGCTGAACGCATCCTCCCCAACTCCATTGTCACTGTAAGAGACTATCATGCTTACCAATCTGATTGTGAAACACGTAGAGGAGGTAGAGTTGCAATCTTCTCTAAGAAATCACTGAACCTAAAAAAGGTGCCAGTTAAATATGAACTTGATCTTCCAGAAACTATCATCTGTGAACTGACGTAAAATACCACACTTTGCTTCCTACTATGTTATAGAGCCCCTGATCACAACATCACGCATGCCAACAAGTTAACCTCACTACTAATGTGAGCAGCCTCCTACCCACATCCTCTTATATTTCTCGGTGACCTAAACCTACCTCATATAAACTGGACCCTAAATGAATGTAAAACTGAACCCATACATTTAACCTTTTACAATGCTATTACCAGTCTAGTGCTAGATTAACTAGTAACAGACAATATTAGACTCAGCAATTGTCTTGATTTCATCTTCTGCAACAGTTTACACTCAATTCACAGACTACAAATATAGAACCCTTTTCCAACAGTGACCATAGCATGGTTCACTTTTGTCTCAATACAGAAACCATCTCAATAATGGGATAAGCAATTACAACTTTTAAAAAGCCAACTATGATATCATAGATGCCTCTCATCCCTTGATTGGCATACACTATTCTTTCGCTGTAATAATGCCGAAGACTACTACATCATATTTTTGCTCAAAATCCAAAGAGTCATTAAATTATATGTACCACTAATAAACACCAAAACCAAGAAAAATAAATTACCCATAAAAATAAGGAAGCTCCAATCCAAAGAAAGATCCCTTTGGCGGAAAAACAAAACTGGTATGTTGCTAACTTTAAAAGCCACTACAAAAATCTATGCCACCAATTAAGGACTGAATGCACCACTTATCACATCAATCAAGAGGAAAACCTTCTGCGCACAATTCCACGCACGCCTTCTACAACTTTGTACACAACAAACTCAAAGACTCAAGATCTATCCCACCCCTCAAAGGATCAAATGGTAAAGAATATAATGATGAACTTCTTCAATACATTCTTCGGCTCTGTCTTTGTAAACAGCAATGGTCATCCCCCCCGAGTCTTCGGAGAGGGGCGGCATACAAATCCCAATAATAAATAAATAAATAAATAAATAAATATTTCCTAGTTCCACCCCAAACAATTGCAACGATCTAGCACAAATTGATTTTACAGAAGATAATGTTGGAAAAGCATTACACAACCTAAAACCATCTCTATCCTTTGGACCTGACAGTCTATGTGCATATTCATTTAGATTTAAAAAAGCTCTTCTCAACCATAGCTGAACCTCTAAGCATAATTTTTGAAAAATCCTTCAGGACTAGACTCTTACCCAACTTATGGTCACTAGCCACACATTTTATACAAATAAATAAATAAATAAAAATAAAATAAATAGACAGCTATTTGAGACGTTGAAATGCTATTGTCTGTTGCAAATCTTGCACTGAGAACTGACTTAAGGGAACAGAGTTGGGTCCATTCTAATTCTAGGAATAGACCTGATTTTCTCCAAAATGATTAATCTACAATATATCTTCAATCCAGATTCATTCCTCATTTCATATTGTACACATTAACATACACAAGATTCTTTTGTGGGTGTTTTATCTAGTCCTAAAATGTCTGGATTTCTCTGACACATATTAATTAATGCTATTTGCTCTCAAAATATTATTTAGATAAGAATTCTCTCCCAAGAACATGCCTGTTAAATGTATACTTCAATAAACTGCATAATGACGTTAAAAGAAACATAATAGTTTGGTGGCTAACTATATTTGTCTGAGCAATATTAACCATAGGTCATTGTCTAAAGAATAGATAAGCAATACAAGAATTACAAATTGGTAGGACCTTTGGTGGCTGGGGAATTCTGGGAGTTGAAGTCCAAATATCTTCAAGTTGCCAAGGTTGGGAAACGCTGCTCTAAGGGGTAGCAAGGTGGGGGGCAGACTGCAGGAGCACTGCAACAGGCATAACTTCAGGTGTGGGTCCAGAAGTCCCTTCATTAGCATTGTTTCAAACAGCCACTAAACAAATGATCATAGGTCAAGGACTAATTTCCATTTTTTGCTGTACCAAAATAAATTGAAATGGAATTTTCAGGTAAATCCAAATGATAGGTATTTTTCATCAATTCAACTTCTTTTCTTAAAACCATCTACACACTTTTCAGCATTTTTCTTCAGCTATATAGTGGCCACGTGCCACATTTTGCATGAATACTGAAGCAGCATTCCGTATGCATTTAATATATTTAGCTTACTTTAATTTGCTTCAGCAGCAGCAGAACCATCTTGATTAATCAGCCAGGTCATGATGAACCATCTGCAGGGAAAGGTCAAGTGAAGATAAAAATTCACAAGATATTTCTGTACCTTCACCCAAAAATGTTTATACACCCTCCATTTCTGGAGGTACTGTATACTGCCTTCACCACCAGGAAAGCACTGAACAGAATCTATGCGCCGATCTGGCAGCTCTGTATTCTTTGCTTAGGAAGCTGACTGCTTGAAACACCCACTTGTTCGATTCAAACTTCCCACTCATGGGCCTGAACATGAAAATAACAGTTCAAGGGAAGCTGGGGGGAAAATATAATGAATGACTGCAAGAATACCACCAGGAGAGATTTCTGTATCTCAGTGACCAATGGTCAGGAGTTCCAACATCAAGAAATCAAAACAGGGACTCATCTCTCTTGCAGAATAATCCATCAATGCTTATTCAATATTGTGCATGGAGAACAACACGTAAGAGTGACATTAACTGATTGCCAGCTAATTTCCTTACTCATTACCGGACTCAATAGTGTCAACCCCCAACCCCCAACATTTCTCCCTCAGACTCTCCACGATTGACCTCTCCAGGTTCCTAAGAGGCCAGTAAGGGGCGTACATAAGTGCACTGATGTGCCTTTCGTCCCCTGTCCAATTGTCTTTCCTTTCCCTTTTATCATATATATTCTTTCCTTCCCACCTACTTCTCTTCCTCTTTACTTCCTATCTTTTATATATCACTAAATGTCTATTCTCTTTCATATGTATTGTATGTTGGACAAAGAATAAATAAATAAATAAATAAATATTCTTTTACGAGGCATTAATATTTTTGTAAATGCCTAGCCACATGACAGATTGTTCCAAAACAGAGAAGAAGCTACTTGCTGTACTAACAAGAAGGTAATATGTTGTACTAACAAGCAGATACAGATAACACTCAACTTATCACCATTCAGTGACCATTTGAAGTTAAGATGGTGTGAAAAAATAGACTTATACCCCTGCTTGAAGTTATGGCTGTTGCACTATCCCTGTGGTCAGACATTTGGCATTAATGAATGCAGGGATGTTTCAACTCTGCTGCCTATCTATCTCGCCTATCTCTACCCTTTGGCCACCTTGCACCCTACCTTGCAAAGCAGAAAGTAATGCCCTGGGAAGTTGGAGCCATCCCAGCCCAGTCTTAGCCACAGTTATCATTTACCACTCTGTATTCCAAAGCCCCTGCTGCCCTGCACTCTCCTACCCAGCTTATCTTCACCATTTTCTTGTCCCCACTCCTGATGATTCATGCACAGTCTGGCTCTTTATGTGAAGAATCCCCTTGGGTTTTTTTCTTTGAAAACATTTCGCATCTCATGCCATTCTCACAAATGCAAAATACGCAAGAAATCTAACATTTAAAATACTGGAAAAAATCAATCTAGCAAAAATCATGTTCTAAAACTCCAATTCATTTGCGAAATCAATCATCCATATTTCATCCAGACATATACAGTGTTCCCTCGATTTTCGCGGGAGATGCGTTCCGAGACCGCCCGCGAGTCAAATTTCCGCGAAGTAGAGATGCGGAAGTAAATACACCATTTTTGGCTATGGACAGTATCACAAGCCTTCCCTTAACACCTCTAAATTACCATTTCCTATTCCCTTAACAACCATTTACTCACCATTATTACTGGTACACACCACTGAATAAGACACTTAGTGATCCTGATATTTATAAACATAATTATATATTAACAATAATTTTTGTTGTTATTCATTTGCAAAAATTATTAGTTTGGCGATGACATATGATGTCATCAGACGGGAAAAACCGTGGTATAGAAAAAAAATCGCGAAGTATTTTTTAATTAATTTTTTTTTTAAAACCATGGTATAGGCTATTCGCGAAGTTCGAACCCACGAAAATCGAGGTTCTACCCCGGCCTATGATAATTCAATCATAGGCCGGGGTAGATGTTGGAATTCAGTGTCCCCAAGCCTGTCGACAAAGGTGCATTTTTAAGGCTTTCCGGAAGGCTGGGAGGTGGGGGGTAGTACGAATCTCTGGGGGAAGTTATTTCCAGAGGGCTGGGGCCACCACAGAGAAGGCTATTCCCCTGGGCCCAGCCAGGTGGCATTGCCTGGCTGACAGGACCTGGAGAAGGCCAACTCTTTGGGACCTAAGCGGCCACTGGGATACATGAGGCATAGAAGCTGAAGAAGGTTCTTGGATGTTAAGTGAAACGTCTTCAAAGAAAAACCAGGAAGTTCAGTTGCCTCTTGAAAAAGCACCTTTGGAACCCTTGGCTGAAGCTAGCAAAAGCAATTCCATTTGCACTATGCTGTTGCAGTGGAGTGGATCTTCCTAGTAAGTCAGAGATCTGGGGCTATTTCTTGCTCGCTTCCTTGCTTGCAGTGCACCAGGAAACATAGACCCAACCCAAGATACAAAAAGAAGCAAAATTCAGAAACAAGCAAGCAAGCAACTAGTTCAAGATCCATGGTGCACAGGAAGCCTTGCTCAAGCCTGGCAGAGAAGTTTGGTACAAAGAGGCTTGCTTTTGCCAGCTATGCAAAACGAGCTTTTTTACAGGAAGGCCAGGCCACTTGCTCTCAATACCTTGTTAGTATTGAGAGCAAGAAGATGGTGAAGGTAAGTGGGCCAGCAGAGTTCAAGCCTGCGGGGATGTCAGGGTGCAGGGTGGTGAAGGTAACAACAGCTAAGACAAGGCTGTAAATGCATATGTATGCATATGGCCTTTTGTGCCGCAGTGTACACCTCATGACAGCATGGTATAATGCAATGCATGTTACTAATTTCTGGGCAAGGTCTGTTTCATTTGTACACATTTTAAATGCTGTATTTTATATTTAAATCCCATGTCATATTCTAGGCTTTATTTTAATTGTGATTCTTCTGACACTTAATAAACAAACTTTCAGTTTTAAATTGCTGTGTACTGCATACACTGTACAGTGGTACCTCTACTTACGAACTTAACTTGTTCCTTGACCAGGTTCTTAAGTAGAAAAGTTTGTAAGAAGAAGCAATTTTTCACATAGGAATCAATGTAAAAGCAAATAATGTGTGCGATTGGGGAAGCCACAGGGTGAAGGCTCTGTTTCCTCCCAGGAGATTCCTAGAGAGGTCCCCAGGGAGGCTTCTCCCCATCTTTTTCGGCCCTGTTTCCTCCCAGGAGATTCCTAGAAAGGCCCCACAGAGGCTTCTCCCTGCCTTTTCTGATTACAATTTCAGAAGCTCATGTTTGTAAGTGGAAAATGGTTCTTGAGAAGAGGCAAAAAAAAAATTGAACACCCGGTTCTTATTTAGAAAAGTTCGTAAGTAGAGGCATTTGTAGGTAGAGGTACCACTGTAATTTTGCTGCTGATGGCATTATGGCCCTGATGCACATGTCTAGACAGATATCTTGAACTTAGCTCAAAAAGCTATTACAGTGTTTAGCAAACTAGTAATCACATTCAGCAAAAACTCTCTTAAATCCCATGTTCTTTTTCCCTAGTCTGACCATTCACATTGGTTGAGTCCAATGTGGAAAAAACAATGGCAGCAGCAACAACAACAACAACAACAACAACAACAACAGTGTCAATGTAGAGACCTGAGAAAAATATCAAGCCACTCCAACTTGTAAGCTGCAAGGCTATGGCAATGCTTCAAAGACAAGGAGGCTGGAAACTTATTCAGCTGATTAAGAAATGTTAATATTTTGCAATGATAGTGCCCCCCCCCCCAAAAAAAAAGATTAATGTCTTCTGGAATCATTAAATGGATTTGATTCAAAACTCTTTAGATTTGCCTGGGGAAAGGAGACTAAAAATAAATAAATAAAAGCTTTCACCAGCCGTGCATCCCCTAGCCTGCCCTAATCACACACAATTTTCTGCATTATCCCCTAACCTCCTTGCCTAAAGAAGCTATATACAGTCGGTGTGACCTTTAACCAGGCTACCTACCATGAGCTCAGCATGACTGCAATTTACAGACCATTTCTGCTCTACAGCTTTCTTAACACAAAGAGGGGGAGAAAAATCAAAACCCAAGCACAAAGCAAAAATAGTAGCAGAAAATAAGCCTGCAGCGCAATCATGCCTTGGGCTGCTCCAATGGCTCTTTCTGCTCCTTTGCAACATACAGATACGATTCCCAATGTGCTAATTACTCCGATTACTATAAACTCTGTGCTAAGGAGGGTTGCTCAGAGGAGGGACTCTGTTGGTGTTCTGTTACTCTACTGTCATTAATACAAAACCAAACTTTCTTAGTTTAGAGTAATAACTAAAAAATGCTCAAAGACAGACCCACTAAAATTATCCACACTTTAGCCACATGTTATTATCCAAAGAAATAGGGTATTTGCAATGGTATAAAGTACAATCTAACAAATGAAGAGCAAAATTCTGGACCAAAACCCATAAGGTGGCATGTGGAGCCATATCTGCTGGCACGCGAGCCGTTTCCTTAGCTCAGCTCCAACGTGCATGTGTGTGCCAGCCAGTTGATTTTTGGCTTGCACAGAGGCTCTGGGAGGGTGTTTTTTGCTTCCAGAGAGCCTCCAGGGGGATAGGGGAGGACATTTTTACCCTCCCCTGGCTCCAGGGAAGCCTTTGGAGCCTGAGGAGGGTGAAACACAAGCCTACTGGGCCCACCAGAAGTTGGGAAACAGGCCATTTCTGGCCTCCAGAGGCCTTCCAGGGGGTGGGCGAAGCTGTTTTCACCTTCCCCAGGAATTGAATTATGGGTGTGGGCACTGTACTATAGTGCACACGCATGCTTTTTCTGCACCTGAGGGGAAAAAGATTCACCATCACTGTTATATAGCCTCCCTTTGGTGCCGGGGGGGATCCCGCCATGGGCTGGCCCTCTGTCTCATGATCAGATCCAAGAAAATGTTTGGTGATGGAACAACCTCACTCTAGACTGTTGATTCTGAAAAAGGCATAGTTCAACGATTCCAGAGATGTCTTTGAGGGCTGGGATCCAATCCCAGGTAGGCAATGGCCTTGGCCTTGCATAGCAAGGGCTGGAGTAGGTCAGGGCAAAAGAGTCCTGTAAGGGACGATGGATAGGGGGCTAAGCCCTCATCTCCAGACAATGATAGAATTTGATCCTTTCCTTCAGCGGACACTCCACTCTGGCTGGAGGAGCATGAGGAGAAACTCTCTGAGATCCCATCTATGTGCCCTGTCTTGTGGGTGTCCATTGTGATACCTTGGGTTGAAGAAAGCTCTGAGGTAATGAGGAATGCTACAGCCCTGTAGCTATTCCTTGAGCAATTGACTGATAAATTAATAATTTCAGGTATTATTGACTCACCATTGTGGGAAGGGAGGTTGATGCAGTAGTGGGTCTAAACCTCCCAGGAGGAAGCAAGCCACCTGAGACTGAAATGGCTAGACTGAAAACTGCATTGGAAAGAGATCCCATGTCAAAGGGGTGAGTTTGCTCACTACTGCCATCTGGTGATCAGGTGCAATGACAAGCTGGCTTCAGCAGGGAATATCCTGCAGGCAATCTGTTGATGTTCAAGGGAATGGAAATAACCACTCCACCCTTATAGCCTTTCCTCTCTTTCAGTCTTTGCTGTGCCCCTCTCAAGGCACCCTCTGGCATCCCTTCCAGTCTCTATTGAGCTCTTGCTGCCCAAGGCTGTTAGACTTACGTTGGGGGCTGCTGCTTTGAGAACCATCCTCTGTTTGGATGAACACAGGAGGCTGGTAGATGGAACTGCCGCCATTTCACATCAACACTAGACAGGCTGGCTTGCAATAAGTAACCGCTGCCTCTGTTTAAAAAAATTAGCGCTAAGTGCGCCAATCAATCTCCCACAGCTATTGCGAGGCAGACTGGCTCTGGAAGGGGCAACTGCCACCTCAGATCGAATAGCGCTAAATATCTCCAGGACCGCCTTCTGCTGCACAAATCCCAGTGACCAGTTAGGTCCCACAGAGTTGGCCTTCTCCGGGTCCCGTCGACTAAACAATGTCGTTTGGCAGGACCCAGGGGAAGAGCCTTCTCTGTGGTGGCCCCGACCCTCTGGAACCAACTCCCCCCAGAGATCAGAATTGCCTCCACCCTCCTCGCCTTTAAAACGCTCCTTAAAACCCACCTTTGTCGTCAGGCATGGGGGGACTGAGATATTCCCTTCCCCCTAGGCCTATACAATTTATGCATGGTATGCTTGTGTGTATGTTTGGTTTTTTAAATAAGGGTTTTGAAAATTATTTTAAATATTAGATTTGTTATAAGTTGTTTCATTATTGTTGTTAGCCGCCCCGAGTGTACGGAGAGGGGCGGCATACAAATCTAATAAATGAATGAATGAATGAATGCCGGCCACTGCTAGTTCACCATTACTGGGCAGACTGGCTCGCAATGAGCAGCCGCTGCTGTACCTTTAATGTCACTGAGTGTTCCCTCCGATTTTGCTTCCTTAGATCAGGCAGACAAGCTCACAATGAAGTGATGTGCCGGTGCCTGGAGGCTGTTGGGGCCTGGATGGGTGTCAACAGACTCAAGCTCAACCCGGATAAGACGGAGTGGCTGTGGGTTTTGCCTCCCAAGGACAATCCCATCTGTCCGTCCATTACCCTGGGAGGGGAATTACTGACCCCCTCAGAGAGGGTCCGCAACTTGGGTGTCCTCCTCGATCCACAGCTCACATTAGAGAACCATCTTTCAGCTGTGGCGAGGGGGGCGTTTGCCCAGGTCCGCCTGGTGCACCAGTTGCGGCCCTATCTGGACCGGGACTCATTGCTCACAGTCACTCATGCCCTCATCACCTCGAGGTTCGACTACTGTAATGCTCTCTACATGGGGCTACCTTTGAAAAGTGTTCGGAAACTTCAGATCGTGCAGAATGCAGCTGCGAGAGCAGTCACGGGCCTACCCAGGTATGCCCATGTTTCACCATCACTCCGCAGTCTGCATTGGCTGCCGATCAGTTTCCGGTCACAATTCAAAGTGTTGGTTATGACCTTTAAAGCCCTTCATGGCACTGGACCAGAATATCTCCGAGACCGCCTTCTGTCGCACGAATCCCAGCGACCGATTAGGTCCCACAGAGTGGGCCTCCTCCGGGTCCCGTCAACTAAACAATGTCGGTTGGCGGGCCCCAGGGGGAGAGCCTTCTCTGTGGCGGCACCGACTCTCTGGAACCAACTCCCCCCGGAGATCAGAACTGCCCCTACTCTTCCTGCCTCCCGTAAACTCCTCAAAACCCACCTTTGCCGTCAGGCATGGGGAAACTAAACATCTTCCCCTGGGCACGTTGAATTTATATATGGTATGCTTGTGTGTGTGTATGTTAGTATAGGGGTTTTTCTTAAATTTATAATATTTTAATTAATTGGATTATGTATTGGATTGTCTTTTCACTTGTTGTGAGCCGCCCCGAGTTTTTGGAGAGGGGCGGCATACAAATCCAAATAATAAATAAATAAATAAATAAACACTCCTGCTGTGGCTTCTGATGTGCAGGGTGTGCTGGCCACACCAGGCAGTGACTGAATCCCTTTAAGAGTCTGCAGAATATGCCAGGGGATGCTTATTTGAAGAATATGCCAGGGCTGCTAGGTGAGGAATTGGCAGGGACCCAAGCCAGTGGGGCAGTTTACCAGCCTTCTGGTTTGCTCTCCTGCCATTGCAAGCTTTGCTCATTAATCTTCCCATTTGTTTTTCCTTGCAATTTGAAGAGAATTCAGGAATAGTCGGAGCCTATTTTCTCCATGTCTCTACTCATGGAAGACTAAGTCAAACTGGGGGAGAATCAGACAAGAGAGGCATATCACCCCCCAAAATGATGACTCAACCTCCAAGCAGAGAAGAGATGGGTTACCCCCATTCCTGGATAATCTCCCCACACACACCCACTATGGAGGATCTTTGACTAATCCTTGGAAGTATTTTTGCTGAATGACAAAAATGTATTGAGATTGAATGGAAAATGTCAGTTTTTCATATTACTATGGACTTTGGTGTATCATATTCTTTGCTATGGAAAACATTAAAACATTCATTCAATATCAAATATGCTTCATATAAAAAGAAGTACCAACTGGTGAAACTTAAATCTTTTAGAGAATAAATGCTGCCTCTTTGTGCATCGCATCTCCTGACCTATACAGATATGCTTCTGCTAAAATTAAACTTAACATGCTTTATGCTTCCCAAACATAATTTTTATTACATTGCACATTGTATTGAGGCGGGGGAGAAGCCTAGTAAGTTATTCACCTTCAGACTTAAACAAATTAAGCAAAGTAAATATTATATCATCTTTTCAGATATAAATGGGATGTGCACATTGAGTCCAGATCCCTTAATCAAGTATTTTTTTTAAATTAAACTGTAAAGCACAAATTCTACTTCAACCAAAAACAAGTTAATGTTTTTAAACAGAGCTTACCACATTTATCATGGGTCCAGATTACTAATTTTATTTCACCTCTTATTCTTCAAGAAATCCATGGAAACCATTAAACCAGGGAAGACTCCTGATTTAATGGTTTCCCAAGGGATTGATATAAAAGCATATAGAGCTTTCTCTCCTAGTTCCACTAGACGTATACGATACCTTTCTGAAATAAATTCCTAGCTTATAGTTTTAATGAGGCAAAAGTTTGAATTCTTGAGCCAAGTGAGGATTCCGCTATGTATTCTAATTACAGAGCAATCCCCTTGATAAATGTATCTTTATCATCTTAACTACTGTACTGTACATTAGCCATCAGATCACTATGTTCTTTTAACTATTGTTGCCACTAGCAGAAAATGGATTTACTCAAAATTGATAAGCTTTAGCAACATAAAATCTGTAATCGATGCCCTTGCTTTAACTTAAAATATACACACCATGATAGGTAGAATTACTTAGGAGTCCAAGAAGGCATTTGATATGGTCTCTTGGAAATCTTTGAAACAGGTTTTGATTTGAGGGATCCCTGGTGCTCTCTGAGCTTGCTTATTTTCTTTCAGATGTTTCATTAACCAGACTAGGTTAATTGCACTCCCTACTAGCACTACCCAGTGCTAGTAGGGAGTGCAATTTGCTGTCTGTTCTGGTGACTTTCCTGTCAATGTTGATGAGGGTGGCCTTAGAGATTCTTTAATTGGGCTGTTTGTTGTTGACTTCTTTGGCAGTTTTTTGATTGGAGTATTGTTTAGTTGATTGTAGGTCTGATGTTAGTCTTGGAGTTTATCTATGCCAATTTGGGTGCCAATTTCTGATGAGATGTACATGGATCTTTGGACCAAATGTTCCAATTTCTAGAAGCCTGGAACTCTGACAAATCAACCATCAATTAACATCTATAGACTATACAAAAGAGACTCACTCAGCCCAAAAAGGAACAAAAAATCCCCAGTACTTCTCCATCAGCAATCAGCACCTATATCAGCATAGATTAACTCCAGGTTTAACAAAAATATGAGTCAGTTGCTAAGCATCTGAATTTTGATCACATTATTGTGTGTTGTTGTGGTGTGATATTTAACTGGGATCTCATTATTTATTTTTTTATTCTTACAACAACAACTGTTTAGCAAGTTTGACTGAATGAAAATGACTAGCCCAAAATCACTCAGTAAGTTCAATGGCTGCAAAGTTGCTAAATATGAGTTCCCTAATTTAGAATAACAACATAATCACATCATTACATTGACTGATGTTGATTACATTGTCCATATAGTAAAGAACCAAAGACACAATTTAAAATATTCATTCATTCATTTGCATAGTCCCTCACGTAAGATTCTGCATGAAGATCAAAACAATAATAAAATCATCTTGCTGGGTCAGACAAAAAATCTATCTCACCAACATTTTCAAGATTCTCAGCATCCACAGATTAAGGAAACTGAGTTTCTCATCAAACTAGACTGGCATTACAGAATTGCTATTTACTCAGGAGGGAAACAACATGTTTTCCCTGTCATTAATTGTTAACAAATATAAGTGATCTATAAAATAGAGTGTAACATTACTACTTGCTAACCATCGGGACAACGAACTGACATTATAGGATCAAAAGTATGGAGAATAAGAGAATGAATGTTGGAACCAAAACAGTGGAGTATCTTACGTCTTTAATTTTGCTCTTGCTCATACTTTATTAAAGGAAGTTCATCTTTCGGGGAGGAATGCCACCCGATTAAAGTTGACCTATTACTAGGGTGTCCACGTGAACTAGATAGACTGATAATAATTGATCATTAATCATTTCTACTTTCTGCCTCTTGGTAACATATAGGGAAGAACTGAAACTAGGTCCTTCATTCAGCATCATTATCTCAGAAAGCAGCTAACTACATGGTACGTTGGTCCCAGAGGAATAGACTGCAATTTATATTGCTCTTGGCAGCCCCAAGTGCCAAGTAATCAGGACTTCATAGGTCTTTTAGGCTTTTGCTTTCATGTTGGGAGACAAAGTTGCTTTTCATTTAAAACCTTGCCACATTGAAGACAAGTCAATTTAGATGTTCAATGTGTAATTTCTTCAGCTCTCCAAAGATGCATAGGAATGTTAACAGGATTAATGATAGTATATTTCAGTTATGCAGTCATAATTATGAGGTCATGTTCTGTAGATTTTCTCTGGGGAAGAAACAGTTTCCCTGGTGCAAAACACATCACTGTCTTGTACTTTTAATACCATTATAGGAAACAGACCATAACAAATTTCTAATGTCAGTCTGATATCACAATGGTAACAGTGATTGAATCTTTTTACAATCAGCAAACTATACCACTGTTTGGAAATTATGTTCCATAGTTACTCAAGGAAAGATACCCTAACTCAGTCAAACTATACTAGAATTGCAAGCAGGAAGTCCACATTAAAACCCTACTAACTTGATTTAAAACTGTCTGGTAACAAGAAAGGTATCTAGCAGAATCACTGCAAAAATAGACATTACTAAATTTTATTTATTTTATTTATCTTTATTTAATTGTTTTGTCAAGTACGTATTGGTTATGTACAAAGATATAACAATATTTATTTACATGATACTAGCAAGAGAGAAACATTAGGACAAGGAATGGAAGGCACGTTGGTGAACTTATGCACGCTCTTAGGAATTGGGAGAGGTCAACAGTGGATAGTCTAAGGGAAAAGTTTTGGGGGTTAGGTGATGATACTACAGAGTCAGGTAGTGAGTTCCATACATCAACTATTCGGTAACTAAAGTTGTATTTCCTGCAGTCAAGTTTAGAGCGATTTACTTTAAGTTTGTATCTGTTTAGTGTTCGTGTGTTGTTGTGGCTGAAGCTAAAGTAGTCATTAACAGGAAGGACATTGTAGCAGATGATTTTATGGGCTATGCTTAGGTCGTATTTAAGTTGACATAGTTCTAAGTTTTCTAAACCTAGGATTGTAAGTCTAGTTGTACAGAGTATACTGTTGTGAGTGGAGGAGTAGAGGGCTCTTCCAGTAAAGAGTTTCTGGACATTTTCTAGAGTGTTTATGTCCAAAATGCTGTCTGGGTTCCAGACAGATGAGCTGTATTGAAGGATTGGTCTGGCAAAAGTTTTGTATACTCTCGTTAGTAGTGTGAGATTACCGGAGCAGAAGCTACTAGGATTAGATTAACGACTCTTGAAGCTTTTTTGGTGATATTGTTGCAGTGGTCTTTGGCACTTAGGTCATTTGATATGAGCATTCCTAGGTCTTTTACAGAGTGAGGGTTGTCTGTAAGGTCTTGTTCGTTCAGATTATATTTGGTATTCTGATTCTTTTTACCAATGTGTAGCACAGAGCATTTCTTGGTTGAGATTTGGAGCTGCCAGATGTTTGACCATTCAAACACAAGAGTAGCTGTGTTATTGCTGGTATTGAAAAGTTTTACATCGTCGGTGAAGAGAACGGAGTTGCTTGTAAGGTGATTGTGTAATTTGATGGACAAACTCTTCAATTTAGCTTTAGGGACAGGTAGGACAGCACTTTCTGTGCCCACTTAAGCTCAGATTTCATCCAGTCTAAAATCTGCAGAGCAAAAGTAAATGAATTTAATTGTTCTAAATCAAAATCAGTGGAATTCTTCTCTCCTTTGCTAGGTTCTGGGAATAAAATACAACGTGTTCACTATATTTGTACAATGATGCAAAACTGATTTAGAGACATCAAAATCTTAACAGAAACTTAATTCATATATTAATCTGTCAATTTCGTAATAATTTCATAAACTTTACTAATAAGTTGGGGAGAGGGGAGATGTTGACAAATATGCATGTGTAGAGAGCTATTTAGTTTATTCTATGGTATTCTGGTAGTATCATCCAAGGTATTGTATATGGTACTGTATAACCTAGGGCCAAACATGTCTGGACTGCAACAATGTTCCCTGATTTTCTAAAGCAAATTTTCAGTCATTAGACTAAAGACACATTGGAAGGAAAATTATTTGCTTGATACTATTAAAAATGCATATTTTTATCTTTGCTTTCCCAGATGCTATTTATTTTTTAAGGGATTTTATAACATTGTTTTATATTGTTGTATAGTACTTTGAGATTTTTACAATAGCTAATGGCATGGAATTTTTTAAAAAAAGTGATTAATATAGTAATAAATTTTACAAAGTCAGAGAAGATATCACAGATCCAAAAGCTTGTGATTTGAATGGGCCAGCATTTCCTTTATAGAAATTAAATACAATTGTGATGAATATGTTTAACTCAGTTGTAGGATGAGAATAGAGGTCCATTCTCCGAGTTTGCAGCTTGCTTTCCAAATGCTTCATTACCAGGCTAGATAGCATCTTCAGCAGAATTTAGGGAATATCAGTGACCAGAGGTGGGCTGCTAAGGTGGAATGGTGATGTGTGCTCACCCCCGTGGCTCTGAGTGTTAGCACAGTCCAGCACAATTACGGTACTGCACCTGGGCAGGTAGCAAAATCGAACATGGACATGCAGGGGCACCCATGGCACACCTGCGTGTCCACGTGTGATTTTGCTACCTGCCCAGGTGCAGTATCAGAATTGCACTGGACTCCGCTAGCACTCAGAGCCATGGGGGCAAGTACACATCACCGTCCCACCTTAGCAGCCCACCTCTATCAGTGACATTTGAAAACCAACCCACAAGCTCCAAGAAGGAACCTCTACTCGTAATAAGTGGCTATTCCCTATTTATATGATAAACTTGATTCATTCTATTATGGCAAGCCTGAGTCTATGGAAAGAATGAAATTGATTAAGTGTCATCACGTTGTTGTCAACTCTCAGGGACCACATAGATTTGCTTCAGGAAAAGAATAATGAAACATTTTTCAGGGAGTATTTAGGTCGTGTTGCTAAATAATATACACTGCTCAAAAATATAAAGGGAACACTCGAAGAACACATCCTAGATCTGAATGAATGAAATATTCTCATTGAATACTTTGTTCGGTACAAAGTTAAATGTGCTGGCAACATGTGAAATTGATTGTCAATCAGTGTTGCTTCCTAAATGGACAGTTTGATTTCACAGAAGTTTGATTTACTTGGAGTTACAGTACATTGTGTTTTTTAAGTGTTCCCTTTATTTTTTTGAGCAGTATCTTTTGAATACAGATCTACAAAAATATTTTTTGTAAAAATCGCAGTCAACCTTGTACTTTTCTGAATCATTTTTTTGTTCTGATTTCAAAAATGTATATATTTTTTCTATAGGAGGCATAGTTTCCACGGAGCAGCATCATTATTAAAAGGTATAGGAAATATACTGGTGACATTAAGAAAACAGTAATCTACATATACAAAAAAAATGCTTGGCCTTACAAAACAGTTTTTATTAAACAAAAATAATTACCAAATTATTCCTAGATTGGGGTGAGTTCCGGTTTCTCCCACTGCTGGTTCACTCAGGGGCGCACAGGGGCGCATGCACATTGCTTTTAAAAAGCTTCTGCACATGCACAGAAGCTAAAAAAGCAGAAGCTTCTCCTGGTGCCACTGGGAGAACTGGCTCAGGGGCATGGCAGATCTGAGTCACTGCCAGTTCTAGTGACCCAGGCCACAAAGTTACTACCGGTATTTTAGAACCGGTCCGAACCAGGAGGAACCCACTTCTGGCCTAAATGACTACTGCAAAAGGTAGGCAGAGAACCTTCTACACTGTGTAATGGTAATACTAAGAAGTGAAAGCCAGAATACTGTCTAAGTGTCCCTCCATTTTTTTCACTTCTGAAATGTTGGACAGCGGGACATCACAATATTGCCACTTTTCATTTTATGTAAGCAATGGTTAAATCTTGCTTCAATAGCAGTAAGAAGATTGCCTCCTACATTTATCTGAAGGTGGCAGGCTACCTGTAGCAGTGCATAACAGATAAGAGGAACAGAAACAGTTCTACTCCTCAGCATAGGGTACAATCCTGCCTGTGAAAAGGCTGCCCTTGTTAAAAAGAACAAAACCACATATAGTGGATCTTATTTCTGGAGGATATAATGCCACAGAGCTCAGTGGGAAACACTTTTCTTTCATTGATCTCCTTTTTAATCCTGCCTTACGTTGTCCTTTGCATTCTTTTAAATCAAGATTTCTTCCTAATTAAAACAAACACAAGGAAGCAATTAATGTCTTGATGGAAACAGATGGTACAATGGCACAACTCTTTTACCGCATGAAAATCAAACTTACTATTCCATCAAAGCTTCCATACTTTAATTAATCACTACTAAAGGTATGTTGGATTGTTTCTATTAAAGGTTTATGACATTGTTTGTTTCTGAAAAGCTCAGTGTTACTGAACGATTTCATATGCTTCTAAGAAATAAATATGAATGTTTAAAAGGTATTTTATATTTTCTTGAAATATGATGATATTTCATTGATTATGGTGCTCTTACAATGCCTTATTTATCCTGTATGTTTGATCAGAAAAAAATATTTATATTTTAAAAATGTATATGGTTGCATAGGAAAACAAGGCGATCCGCTCTAACAATTTGCTTTAGAGTCTGACGGTCTCTCTCAGACAACTTCGACTTTCGACCAGACCTGTGCTTGGCTGAGTAAGTTTCCCTTCTCTTTCAAAAGCAGTCATTACTTTTGAGACATTACCTCTTGAAACGCCAAACTTTCGGGCACTTTCTGTTACACCTAGTGCCTGCCATTAGAGCATCAACAATTTGGCCTCTTTGAAAGTCTGAGAGGTCTGCCATTTCTAGAAGGTTATAACCAATTTCCCTAAATTTCTGTAAAAAAAAAAAAGGTAGTTTAAAAAAACATATCAAATAACATAATTACAAAAACCAAAAAATCCATTAAAATATGTCAAGTTTTGATTGATTTGAACATGTTCAAACATTATGATGCCAAAAAGTCAAGTGTTTCCATTTTTTGTCCAACCTGCTTTTAGAAATGATCAAAGATGTTGAGACATTAGTTATTGCACTCTGGATAATTCAGACAGTCAAGGAATACAAAGGGAAATCATTATGCATTTCATTGATTATAGAAAAGCTTTGATTGAGTCAATCATGTCAAGCTGTGAAATAAGCTTAGGAAAATGGAAATTGCAGAACATCTCATTATTTCTATTGTTCCTAAAAAGGCCCAGTATGGACAGAACATGACGACACACATTGGCTGGCAAAGAAATGAAACATAGCTGTATACTTTTACCTTATTTATTCAATCTATATGTAGATTAGAAGAAGGTGTGTATTTTAAAAATAAAGGAACATCAATAGTCTTCATTATTCTGATAACTTTATCAGATTGCTAAAAGGATATGCAATTTCTACACATGAAAGTCAGAAAGCATTATAAAAAAGAGGAAGAGGAAAAAGAAGAAGAGGAGGAAGAGATGTAGAGGAAGGGGGAAGGGGAAGATCACTGAAAACAGTCAGCCTAGAGCAGTGATGGTGAACCTATGGCACGGGTACCACAGGTGACACGCGGAGCCATATCTGCCGGCACACAAGCCATTTTCTAGCTCCGCTGCAGAATACATGTGTGTGCTGGCCAATTGATTTTTGGATCACATAGATTATGATTATGATTTATTAGATTTGTATGCCGCCCTTCTCCGCAGACTCTGGCAGGGTGTTTTTGGCTTCCAGAGAGCCTCCGGGGGATGGGGGAGGGCATTTTTACCCTCCCCCAGCTCCAGGGAAGCCCTTGGAGCCTGGGGAAGGAAAAACATGAGCCTACTGAGCCCAACAAAAGTTGGGAAACAGCCAATTCTAGCCTCCAGAGGGGGTCTGGGGGGGAGCTGTTTTTGCCCTCCCCAGGCATTGAATTATGGATGTGGGCACTTGCACATGTGCTCTAGCACCGCTCACACTCTTTCGGCACCTGAGGAAAAAAAGGTTCGCCATCACTGGCCTAGAGGCACAAATGACCAGAGTAAAGTTACCATACTTTAAACAAATTATATTAAGACATTGAAGACTATCTCACTGAGAAAGTCTATAATGTTATAAAACACAGAAAGAAATAGGAGACAACAAATACTAGCAGCAATGACAATGAATGCACTGTTGGGGGGAAAAGTAACAAAGAATTAATTTTTTATTTTAACAGGTATTTTAAGTCCATTTATATTTTGTTCTCTAATATTTTGCCAATTTCCCTTTTTCCTTTATCTTCTCTAAATCATCAAACCCATAAATCACGTTATTTTTTCTTTGTTCAGCAAAAGGTTCAAAAGGGATTTCTGGTCACTAATAAATGAAGTTGTTGATTTTTCTGTAAGCCAACAAGTTAATTTTGCCATTTCTGCTACTTCCTCTCATATTTACCAAACATTCCTCCACTGTGAGTATTTTAAAGTTCTTCTCTTTTTACATATATCATAGTAACACAGCAGTGATCATATACAAAAATAATGTTCCATGGCTCTGTTATAATTATCTGTCTATTGATCCCCAGAAAAATATCTGGTTTCAGTAGAATATCATTATTTAAAATTCTCTGTATCATTGCATATATTTGTACCAGAATGTCATTTTGGTCTAGTGGTCCAAACTAGAAACCAGGAGAGTGTGAATTGTAACCCCACTGTAGGCATGAAAGCCAATTGGGTGGATTTGGATCAGTCTCTTTCAGACCTTGGAAGCAATGACAAACCACTTCTGAAATCTTGGAAAGAAAATCTGTGATGGCTTGTCCAAACAAGACACTCCAAAATTATCACATGCTTGAATGGATGGATTTATGTAAATATTATGAATATCAAGCTAAGAATCAGTTAAATCTCAGAGAATGCTCTTCTGAAAGGAATCAACATTATGCACAGACAAGGAAGATACATATCAAGGAAGAACCCATATCGCATCTCAGACATTAACACCCTTGAAAATGTCCAAAGATACTTTGCCAGAAGAGCCCTTCACTCCTCCACTCGAAATAGAATATCCTACGAGACTAGACTTTCAATCCTGGGCCTAGGAAGTTTAGAACTAAGACGCCTTAAACAAGATCTAAGTATTGCCCACAAGATCATATGCTGCAACGTCCTGCCTGTCGGCGACTACTTCACCTTCAACCACAACAACACAAGAGCACACAACAGATTTAAACTTAATATTAACCGCTCCAAACTTGACTGTAAAAAATATGACTTCAGTAACCGAGTTGTCGAAGCGTAGAACTCATTACCGGACTCCATAGTGTCATCCCCAAACCCCCAACACTTTACCCTTAGATTATCTACGGTTGACCTATCCAGATTCCTAAGAGGTCAGTAAGGGGCAAGTACAAGTGCACTAGAGTGCCTTCCGTCCCCTGTCCTATTGCTCTCCTATATCTCCTATACCTTTCTTCTATTCCTATATCTCTTCTTCTATTCTTTCATTGATATGTTCTATTCCTATACCTTCTTTTCTATTATTTCTTAGATATATTTTACTATGAGTATCTCCTCTATAACATTCATCATGTATTTTACTATGTGTATATAGATATATACCCACTAAAACCCTCATTGTGTATTGGACTAGATAGATAGATAGATAGATAGATAGATAGATAGATAGACAGACAGACAGACAGACAGACAGACAGACAGACAGACAGACAGACAGACAGACAGACAGACAGACAGACAGATAGATATTTAACAGGCCATGTTCAGAAGATATGTGTCTGGAGTAGACAGTGAAACAATCCAGACAGCAAAAGAAAGATAATTTACTGACAGATGATGCATATAGTTTCTATACATTAATAAGCAAAATCATCATTAGCAAGATAGGCACAATTCAAGACTCCACAGTGTCCAAGGTACATGAAAAAGACTAAAGAATAACAGCATTCATGCTCAGCATCTTCACTTTGATAATCATTTGTGTTGAAGCCCACCACAGTTGTAATAGATGCTGCAGAATCAGTTCCTGTATCTTTGGGGGGGAAAGGCACGGACCTGCTATTTAAACCTTTACTACTTACTCTAGTACACTGTATTTTTATCGAGCTTCATCACTGTTTGCAAAACTTATGTTGTGTGAGTATATACGTTTTTCAGGCTCTTACACACAAATCAGGGCTTCTCGTGGGAATCTCAATGATTGCAACTAAAAAACTAAAATCAAGACTAATATTTTTTTTTAAAGAATTTCCCATAGTGACTAATTCCTAACTTGCTATATTACTCAAAAGAAGCATTATATAAAACAATACTATTGGACATTTTTGTAAAAAATTAATTGCCTGTTTGGTTCATTCTCACCTCATAATTTTTATATACTGTAGTCCGAAGTACAAATGAAAGATTTTCTAAATACCGTTTTCCCGAAATTTAGACCCAACTGGAAAATAAGCCTTGGCATGGTTTTTCAGGATGCTTGTAATATAAATCCGACCCCCAAAAGAAGCCCCAGTTAAGATCATCAGCCAGACGGACACATTTAATACCATATTTGTGTCGGTGCCTGGAGGCTGTTAGGGTCTGGATGGGTGTCAACAGACTCAAACCCAACCCTGATAAGACGGAGTGGCTGTGGGTTCTGCCTCCCAAGGACAATTCCATCTGTCCATCCATTACCCTGGGGGGGGGAGTTATTGACCCCCTCAGAGAGGGTCCGCAACTTGGGCATCCTCCTTGATTCACAGCTCACATTAGAGGAACATCTTTCAGCTGTGGGGAGGGGGGCGTTTGCCCAGGTTCGCCTGGTGCACCAGTTGCGGCCCTATTTGGACCGGGAGTCACTGCTCACAGTCACTCATGCCCTCATCACCTCGAGGCTCAACTACTGTAACGCTCTCTATATGGGGCTACCTTTGAAAAGTGTTCGGAAACTTCAGATCGTGCAGAATGCAGCTGCGAGAGCAATCATGGGCTTCCCTAAATATGCCCATATCACACCAACACTCCGCAGTCTGCATTGGTTGCCAATCAGTTTCCGGTCACAATTCAAAGTTTTGGTTATGACCTATAAAGCCCTTCATGGCACCGGGCCAGATTATCTCAGGGACCGCCTTCTGCCGCACGAATCCCAGCGACCAGTTAGGTCTCACAGAGTGGGCCTTCTCTGGGTCCCGTCAACTAAACAATGTCGGTTGGCGAGGCCTAGGGGAAGAGCCTTCTCTGTGGCGGCCCCGACCCTCTGGAACCAACTCCCCCCAGAGATTAGAATTGCCCCCACCCTCCTTGCCTTTCGTAAGCTCCTCAAAACCTACCTCTGCCGTCAGACATGGGGGAAATAAGATAATCTTTCCCCCTAGGCTTCTACAATTTATGCATGGTATGTTTGTATGTATGATTGGTTTTATAACAAGGGTTTTTAGCTGTTGTAGTATTGGATTTTTACATTCTGTTTTTTGTCACTGTTGTTAGCCGCCCCGAGTCCACGGAGAGGGGCGGCATACAAATCCAATAATAAATAAATATTTCCATGAAAAAATGATCTAACCAGAAAATAAGCCCTTATAAGTCATTTGGAGAAGAATTAATTAGCCGCCCCGAGTCTAAGGAGAGGGGCGGCATACAAATCTAATAAATAATAAATAATAATAATAATTAATATAGGAACCAACCTTATTTTCAGGGAAATACAGTTAGTTTGTTTACTTGTAGTCTCAAATTATTCAGAAACAAGGTGAGAAAAGAAGAAACAGAAGATTTAATCACATAAAGATGGTTCATACATCACACTAAGCCAACGCTAAACAAAACACATTAAAGCTTAACACAACATGTAAACCTGCTACACTAGTAATTTACAGGTGTTAAGGCAGCTACTGAGTAGCTCTGTGAATTAATAGATTTGATTTAAAGAACTAATTCTTGTCTAAAAACAAGATTGCAGTTATGGGCCTCTTTTCTAATTTCTGGTTGGTGATATTATGAATTTCTGCATGGAATGTAAGTTCTCTTTTTAAAAGATCTCTGCAAATTTTGTTTTAAATTCTGAGGTTATAGCTGGAATATTTTGTACACTGTCGCTACATTTAAAAGGAGACATTGATAAACTAAAAAAAGATAAGAGAGAGGAAGACAAATCCTTCAAAGAACAATTGAAAAAGCAAGAAATGTTTAGCCTGGAGAAAAGAATCCATAAAAGCAAATATGACAGCAGTCTTCAAATATCTGAAAAGACGTCATGCACCATCAGACTTGTTTTCTGTTACTCCAAACAGCAGCAGTATAACTAGTGGGAATTGCAAGGAAGCAGATATCAATCCCAGAAGTTTGTGTACTTTCTGCTACTAGAAATCTTTAAGGATGGCCATCTATCAGAAATTCTATAATAGCACCTTGCTTGCAAATCTGGCACTGAGTAAGATTAAGTTGGGATAAAAGATTTGAAAAATCACTATGATATCAGAAGATACAGAGTTGCCCAATTCCTATATTAAATTATTTTTCACTGAAAAAAATATGCCATAAATCATATGGGCAAACTCCTTGGGTCTACTTCTCAGTCAATTTCTGGATTATAATGCAGGAAGAGACCAAATTAGGAAATATTTCCATTGTTGTAAATATGCCATTCTTTTCTTTTTCTTAAATTGTTGGCAAATACATTATTTGGGAACATGTTTAAAAAACAAATGCTTTCCAAAGCTGATCCCTACTTCATATGGACTGGAACCACATATTTCGGAAGAACCTTCACTGAAGATCTATCCTCCCCACACCAAGACTTGGAAGTGGTTCAGAATGGTATGATGAATAGTATTAGGTTAGACTTTAGGATAATAATAATAATAATAATAATAATAATAATAATAATAATAATTATTATTATTATTATTATTATTATAATTAATTATAATAATTATAATAATAATTATAATAATAACAATTATTATTATTATTATTATTATTATTAATTAGATTTGTATGCCGCCCCTCTCCGAAGACTCCCCCACCACAAGGAGGCGGAGCCAAATAAGTGGTTCTGCCCCAAATGCCTAATGGACCCTAAAGGGTTCCAGAAGGAGCTTGGAGTGATACCAGACTCCTTAGCCCACAATCTAGCTGAGTTCCTGGTGGCTGCCTGGAATAGGACGGCATCAGGGACATTGGACCAGATTGAGACTTTGCAACCTCTCTTCGGCCATGGATCCAGGAAAGCTCCCTGGTTTACTGAGGAGCTCTGGGAGTGTCAGAAGAGATGTCTAGAGCAACACTGGAGGACCACTAACTCTGAGTCTGACTGAACACTTTTACAAGTGTTTATTAGGACTTATTTAGTGGCGATAGGGGTGGCAAAATGTTCAAATTTTTCCACACTTACTGCATCCGCTGATTCGCACCCAGCCACCCTATTTAGGGTGACTCATTCCTCCCTTAATACAGATAATTGATCTGGCAATTTGCAAGGTCTGACATGAATGATATGTATGTGTGTGATTTTTAACTGTTTTTCAATTTTTTTTTTAATTTTATGTTTTTATATCCTATTGTAAGCCGCCCACAGGGAGTTTGGCGGCATAGAAATACAATAAATTATACAATACAATACAATAAATTAAATTGAATTAATCAAAGCCATCTGAGAGATACAGATTCCCCTTCTTGGTCCTGTCACTCCTCATCTGCAAGAGTAACAATATAGTTTTTGAACCTAATCTAAAAGGATTCAAGTAATTTGTTTGACTCCTCACAATCACCCATCACTCTCTCATTAATCTTTCCTCAAAAGAGAAATTTTAAACAGGTAGCAGTTGTTCAAATCACCATATTTTTAGAATATAAGATGCACCAAAAAATAGCAAAGGACTGGCCTGCAGCGCTTCTTCCAGTGAAAATGAAGCTCGGGAGCTCCATTTTCAACTCTGACTGCCTCCTGTAGCCCTCTACCAGTGAAAACAGAACTCGGGGGGCACATGCACACGCGCCTCAGAGTTCCATTTTGTCTGGCAGAGTGCTGTAGGAGTCAGTCACAGTTGAAAACAGATGTTAAACTGGCCAGGCCCCCTGGTCACACCAAACATCCCACCAAAATCAAACACAAATCTGATGCAGCCCTCAATGAAATTGAGTTTGCCAAATAGACCAATCCAAGGGGTTCATCATTCTAGGAGAGGCTGATGACTTCCACAGGATCTAGAGATGAATTTGATCATAATTGAAGTTCTTCACCTTCAGATGACATCTCTTCTGATTCAAAGCAAAAACCACCAGTGAAATGATATGGATATAGCATATAGTTGGCAGAGGACCTTCGGAGGGAAGCAGTTTTCATCCTCCCCAGGCTCCTAGAAAGACTATGGAGTTTGGGGAAAGAAAATAAAAAAACAAAGGTTTTTGGGAAGTTGGCACATGGGCCATTTTCTGCCTCCAGTGGGATGGAGAAGGCTGTTTTCACCCTCCCTGGGCTCCTAGAAAGGCTTTGACACCTGGGGAGAATAAAAAATGGGTGTGCCATCACATGCACAAGGGGCACATGGAATTATGAGTGTGGGCAAGCATGTGCATGTGCCCCCATGCTCCCCCCTTTTGGCACATGTACCAAAAAAAGTTTGCCATCACTTGGATATAATATTTTTAGATTTTAGTAAGGCACTTGACAAAGTAGATCACAGCCTACTCCTTGGAAAATACAAAAATATGTGATAGACAGCATCACCGCCAAATGGATTTGTAATTGATTGACAAACTATACTAAACTGTACTCAGTAGTCCTTATGTAAAAGGAAGTAAATAGTGGGGTACCACAAGTTTCCATCTTAGGTCCAGTACTTTATAAATCTTAGGCCCAGAATCTTTATAAATAACATAGATGAAGGAATAGAATGGGAACTCATTAAAACTTATCAGATGACACTAAGCTGGCACTTAGGCAGTAAAACCAATGGTACAAGTACAGATTAGATGAAACCTGGCCCCCAAACAGTAAGTGTAAGTGAGATCTTTGAGTCCTTGTGGACGATCACTTAAATGTGAGTCAACACTATGGGGTAGCAGCCAAAAAAACTAATACAAATCCTTGGTGAATAAACAGAGGCATAGAATCAAAATCACATGAAGTATTAATAGCACTTTATAAAACCTTAGTAAGACCACACCTGGAATACTGCAACCAGTTTTGCTCACTACATTACAAAAATAATGTTGAGATTTTGGAAAAAGTGCAGAGAACAACAATTATGATTCTTAAAGGCCTGGAGGCTAAAAGATAAGAAGAATGGTTGCAGGAATTGGGTAGTCTAGAGAAAAAAGGACTAGGGGTGACATGGTTGCAATAGTCCAGTATTGGAGGGAATGCCACAAAGAAGTGGGTCTATTTATTTTCCAAAGCACCAGAGGACAGGACACGAGACAATGAATGAAAACAAATCAAGGATAGAAGCAACCTAGAATTAATGTGAAAATTCTTAGCAGTGAGAACAATTAAACAGTGAGAACCAATTAACTATTGCCTTCAGATATTGTGGGTGCTTCATCACCGGAGATTTCTAAAAAGAGACTGGACAGTCACTTATCTGAAATGGTATAGGGCAGCTTTGCTAGCTGAGGAATTCTGGGAATTGAAGTCCACAAGTCTTAAAGTTGTCAAGGTTGGAGACCCCTGGTGTAAGGTCTCCTGCTTGACCAGTGGGTGTTGGACTAGAAGATCTCCAAGGTCCCTTACAGCTGTATTCTTAATTAATTAATGTATTGACTCCTATACAGTATATGTGGTTCTTTGATAACCTGAGACAATCTTATGGTCATGGTTATCATAGTGTCTGCAAGGAAAACAGAATCACATTTCCAAATATCATACACCTAAGGAAATCTATCTCTAATCTGCCAATAAGATAATTCAGACAGGGAGTCAGCTGCACAAAAGCAGCAATCCCAGCAAGTATGTCAAATCCAGATAAACACTTCTCAACTATGCTGGCTTCTGACTTTTCCAGATTCCCAGACACTCAGGTATATACACTTACAATTTACCATAACAATTGTTTCCATTGTTAAACTTAATATGGCAAACAATTATTCTCATTCTTGAGCTACATTGAAGTCCGCGCATCTGGAGGCCCTTCAGTTTAATGTACAGGAACCTGTAGTCATGTAAGCCCTCAAGAAGCAGTCCAAAGTAATAGTCACCTCTCTCACGCAACCTGCCAGGAAGGAGGCAATGACAAACCATATCTGAAAAACCTTGCCAAGAAAAATGCATGTACTAGTTCAGACACCAGGAGTCAATACAGACTTGAAGATATATCTGTACAGTGGTACCTTGACATACGAGTTTAATTCGTTCCAGACCCCAAGCTCGTAAGTCGATCAACTCGCATCTCGAATGAATGCCTTTAGACTTTGTTTTTCGTGCCGATATAACTAGAAGCAAGGAGATTCTTGCGCCACCTAGTGGAAGCTCGGCTCGTATCCCGAATTTGAGCTTGGGTGTCGAACAGAAATTTCGCTCGCATCGCGGTTCGTAACTTGGAATACTCGCATGTCGAGCAGCTCGTATCTAGAGGCACTACTGTATATATAGCGTTATTATCCCAATAAGCAACAGTCGAAGGTTTGGTGTACAATAATAGCATCAGACAATTGTATGCATCTAATTTTTTCTTCTCCTGAACAGTCACTGAAGTAGTCGCAGAAAATTATTTTTATTATCTCCTTCAGAACTATGAAGTTGTTATGGAGGCTACAGCTTAACTAAAGTGTTAAGCACTGGTAAGCAAAACATGGCCGAACTGGGACAATTCATATTTTCTAAATAAAATATTTCTTTCTTCCTTGTTGTCTATGAACTAAGAGCAACAATGTCAAGGAGTCTTGTACTGACCTGTCACAACTATTGACAAAGCAAGCAATAGGGGTTTTTTTCCCTTCCTGTTTTACAGACAAAGTCGTGTATCTGCAAGCGATATGTTTTGTTTCTTTCCTCCGCATTTTCTGCTTTACGCCTGTCCCTTCAAGTTGTGAAGATGCAAGTTCTTTGGTTTGAAAGGTTACTTGTGGCTTGATATATGGCCACTTCTGTCTTTTGTATCTTTCTGATGCAGAAATAATTACAGTGTTTTTTAGAAAAATGAAGACATAACATAACAATACCTGTCAAATAGGGCAAATAGAAGAGGCAGACAGAAGTGGCTTCAAAACAGCAGCTCTTTATTTGGCAACTATTTACAATCTAGAAAAGACTCTGTCTAACAGCCAGCCCTTTTGTAGGAAGCTGCCAGACAGTCTAGCCAATCAGCAGTCAGTATTTTCCCTCCAGAATGGAGGACCTTACTGAAACCTATGTGCTTCAGCCTGAGAATGTAACAACCCAACCCTTAGTTGGGCTAACCCAGTGCTTCTCAATTATTTTCTGTTATGCACCCCACCCCAGGAAGAAGTAAAGATTTCATGCCCCAACTCTCCACTGATGCGTATCTCGCAGCCCTCCATGCCCGACCTGCCACCCCCAAATTGAGCCCCATCATGAGACATGTGTCCTACCTTAGCGTTGTTTCCAGGGCAGCCTATTCTAAAATAAAACCTCTCCTGAGTTCAATCAAACTTCTCGAACTCACAAGATGTTTTTTTTAGAACAGGCTGCCCTGGACACGATGCCAAGGAACATGACGGAGGTACCCGTACAAGTGTCAGATAGGACACGCATCCTACTCCTTGTGGCAAAAAACCCCCACATTATCTGGGGTCATGCGCCTCCCCTGGCATCGCTCTGTGCCAACCCCAGGGGGCACCCCACTATTTGAGAAGCACTGAGTTAACCCAATGTGTGACATAGTCACAGAGATAAGCAGACCATTTAGTTGGTCTTTCAGACCTGCACAGTTCAGTTGGAGCTGGTGAGCTATCAAGTCAGATGAGCTTCTGATGCGCCTGGCCTCGACGAATGGAAGCTTTTGGATTTCATCCTAGGGCATGGATGGAGCTTCGAGGACCAGATCGCTCATAGCTCTCCCCACAGCATGAGCATCACTAGGTAAGTCTTCCAGTTCTTGAGTCAGAACTGGATGGGTCAGTTGGCTTGAGTTCTGTTAGGAAATAGTGATTGCTTCTGTTAGTTAAGCGTTGACTCAAAAGTTAGTTCTGTAGCCTAATAATGAAGCAGCTGAGTCAATCTCAGAGTTGGTCAACATGCCGCCTCCAGCTTCTATTGTACTAGAGCTCAACTCGGGAAGAGCAAGGGCCAATGATCTCTGTGACCGTGGCAAGAACACAGAGAGGACCCCAGCATAGTTGTGGGTGTATACTTGATCCGCTATGATAAAATGTTGGAGCTGACTATGGTAGTCTACTGGGACCTTGGCAGAGTAGTTAAGGTGTAGCTGATCTAGATGGGATCGTAGTCGGCAACCCATTAGAAGTTTAGAAGAACTTCTACCAGTGGTGGCTCTAGGACTGATATGCTGCATAATAAAAATTTATCAATTTGGGTTTGCCAGCCGCCTGGGCCCATTTGTGTAAGGGTTTCTTTTGCTGATGTCACCATTTGCTCCACTTGACAATTGCTGAAGGGATGGAATGGTGAGCAAAGGGCAGGCTCCCCTGTTCTGCTAAATAGGTTTCAAATTGTAAGGCCATGATTTGGGGTCCATTGTCTGAAACCAGGACATTGGGCAGGTCATACATGAAGAAAAGTTTCTGTAGCACCTTGATGACCATCTCTGCCATGGAGGTGGTCATGAAGGCTATCTCTAACCACTTCGAATATACATCCACAACCATGAGATTAGAGATTAGAATAGCCCCCACCCTTCTTGCCTTTCATAAACTCCTTAAAACCCACCTCTGCCGTCAGGCATGGGGGAACTGAGATATTCTTTCCCCCTAGGCTTCTACAATTTATGTATGGTATGTTTGTATGTATGTATGATTGGTTTTTAAAATAAGGGTTTTTAGCTGTTTTAGTATTGGATTGTCGCATGTTGTTTTTACCACTGTTGTTATCCGCCTCGAGTCTACGGAGAAGGGCGGCATACAAATCCAATCAATCAACCAATCAATCAACAAACAAACAAACAAACAAACAAATAAATGAGGAAAGTTTGCCCAGCAAAGGGCCAGCGAAGTCAATGTGTACAATGTGTACAGGGTGCCTTCGGCTGTTCCCATCCATATGCAGGCACCTCTGAAAGAAATGGTCTGGATTCCTGACATGGAGAGCAGGTAGTCACCCATTCAGTAATGCCCCGGTCCATGTTAGGCCACCAGACATAGCTTTTAGCCAAGGCTTTCAACTGCACAATCCCTGGATGGCTTATAGGCAATGCTTCCAATACTGCAACACACAGTTTTTGTGTGGAACAACCACTTGGTCCCCACCGAGAAGGCAACCCCACAATACTGACAGTTCATTTTCTTTGGTCATAAACATTTTAAATTCAGCCCCCAGGGATCCCTTCGGCCACCCCCACAACACCCAGTGAAAGACTAGGGCAATTATTTTGTCTTTGGTAGAGTGACGTGCAACTTCAAATGAGGTTATCAGGCCAGAATCCAAACAAATTGCAACACTGGTGTTTCAGGTGTGGGGTCTTCCAGTAGCACTCACAAGGGACAGTGGATGAGGGCATCAGCATGTCCCAAAGTCTGTCTGGACCAGTAGATTAGCTGGTAGTTATAGGCGGTCAGGAAAATGGTCCACCTAATCACCTACCCTAGTTTTTTAACAATCCAATTTGAAAAATGAAGCACTCATGTGCATTGTGATCTTCAGAATGCTATGATAGATTTATCCCAGTGAATAATGAATTTTTTGCTTGCAACTATCATCCACTCCAATAGTACTCATAATTATCTTAAATATTGATTCCAGTCAGTAAGAAGTTCACCATTGTAACATAAAGGCTGTTGCAGCCTTTAGAAAGAATTTGTACCTGATTGCCCTTTATTTGAACGCTGAATATTGATCCATGGAGATCTGTTTGGTACATTATGGACCACAGTCAAGGATATGCATATAATAATGTACTCTATGAGGAAAGACAGAAGGATCTGAATTTGTTTTATATGAAAGAAAAATCTTTAAGCACAAGTCAAGCTATTATCTGCTGGTAATGTTTCACCCCTAGATTTCTACATCAAGAGGTTAACTGCTTGATGGAGTACAACAATCCCCATTTGCAATACTATGGTTTTATGAACTGTATATGTACAACTGTGTATATCAATCCATTCCAGAAAATAAGGCTCTGGGGGTTTATAAGCAACCTCCCTTTCTACACATTAGGTAGTAGCTCTCCCTACTACCAAACTGAAGAAGTTTATGTAACAATTTTAAGTAGGCAACTGCCTTCTGAAGATTCTTAAAATATGGAGTTAAACGCAAATAGCATGTGTGAGCTTATGATTCATTGAGGATTTGGGGATTGCTGGTTAACGGGGAGGGCTGGAGAGAATTAGTGTACAGTGAAGTCCAATTTAACTTTACTGGGATCAAAATAATTGAAGCTATTTCCTAATTATATTTATCCATCAATCGGTCAAATTTAGATATCACACATCTCAGAGTGATGAAGATTTGACAAAAGAGTAATAGTTCAATTTATTTTGAAACAATAAAAAAAAAGTAACAGAGATCATCCATCCTTCCCCAGAATTAAAATCTGATGTTCATTCTGTTCAAAAATATGATGTTTGAAAACATAGACAAAAATGTCTCAATTTCAGGATTAAAACTGGTATGTTATATAATCTAAAGTTATATAGTAATCATCTTCATCTCCAGAAGCAACTTTTCTCAATGCAATTCAAGTACTATTTTCCTCTGCCCAATTCTACCATTACGAATGTTTAAATCTTCATTACCAATTGATACAAAAAAGAAATGGGCAGAGAGCTAGATAAAATATAGAGTGATACTACCTTCATAATTACATATGTAGCATTAATCACCAATTCTGCCCATAGTTTAATATGAAACTCTTGCAGAAGAAATGTATTGCCTTGGTAGCATTTATAGCACGCACACAACAATCCATGTTCTTGATTGGGCATTTTTAGAATTCATTTAAAAGAGCTGAAAGTCAGAGCAACACTGTGAAACACTTGCCAAAGCAGAACTTGCCAAAAATGGTGTGGTATGCATTTCAAACAGTCCTGTCGGCAAAGTGAATCTGCAGTTTTTGACTCAATGTTTTGACATACAGCTATAATTCCTAAAGTTAGGCAAGCAAGTTGCTTGAAAAGCCAAAGTAGCTATATCTATGATAGCAGGTAATTCAAGGCTTTTTCCAAATCTTTCCCAATAAAATATTTTTTTAATTTTAATGCCCTAGTAATCTTTTGCATTGGGGTGGAGTTGGGCAAGTGAATGGAGCTAAGTGTTTAAATGGCCAGATGCCCTTCTTAATGCCTACAAGGAACTCACAGAAGATATTTTCTCTTTGTGCCCAGAGAGAAATATCTTCCACTATCTAAGATAGCCAATAAATTCACAGCCTCCTGATTGATAGAGGAGAGCTCCATCTCTATATCACCATATTGCTACTATGCTATACTACACTAATACTATACCAATACTAAAACTCTACTATAATTATGCTATACTAATACTAATTCCTATTCCTACACATCAGTGATGGTGAACCTATGGCACGGGTGTCACAGGTGGCACGCGGAGTCATATCTGCTGGCACATGAGCTGTTGTCCTAGCTCAGCTCCAGCATGCATGTGTGTGCCAGCCAGCTGATTTTTGGCTTGCACAGGGGATCTGGGAGGGCATTTTTGGCTTCCAGAGAACCTCCAGGGGGGTAGGATAGGGCATTTTTTTACCCTTCCCTGGCTCCAGGGAAGCCTTTGGAGCCTGGGGAGGGCAAAACACGAGCTACTGTGCCCACCAAAAGTTGGTAAACAGGCTGTTTCCAGTCTCCAGAAGGCCTCCTGGGGGGGAGCTCTTTTTGCCCTCCCCAGGCATTGAATTATGGGTGTGGGCACTCACACATGCACGATAGTGTGCGTGCATGCTCTTTCGGCACCCAAGGAAAAAAAAGGTTTGCCATCACTGCTATACACTATACCAGTGTTGGTGAACCTTTTCAGTGCTGAGTGTCGAAATGGGAGCATGTGAGTGGGAGCACCAGAAATCAGAAGAACAGCTCCTTGGTACTCACACGTGGGAGCCCTGGAAACCGGAAGCTCAGCTTAACAGCACACAAAAAATTGCATGGCAAGAAAGTTGAAAAATCTCAGCCGAAAATTGTGGAGGTCTGGCAACACAGTGTAAAATGGATCAACATTCTCACTTAGCACAAACAGCATCATATATTCCTAAATTTTATTCCATTAGTGAGAGCCAGTTTGGTGCAATGGTTAAGGCATCAGGCTAGAAATCAGGAGAGTATGACTTAGGCACAAAGCCTGATAGGTCACCTTGGGCCAATGGCGCTCCATCAATCCTAGGAAACAGATAATAGTAAATTACCTATGAAAATTTGCCAAAATAAACAAAAGAGAAGAGAAGAGAAGAGATCAGTTTCTATGGGGGAAAAGAAGTTCTCCAAGTAAGATGTTTGGGAAGTTAATGAAGAATAATTCCTTCATTAAGCGGTTCAGAGGCGCATCCCTATGCGCCTTTCTTATGAAGACATATCCAGTGATTTAGTCAACAGGTCTGGAGGAGGGGAGAAAAGAATCCCAGCAAATAGGCAAATCACATTCTCACTGTAGAGAAGTTTATCTGAGAATTAACTGACTAAAAGCAAAGAGCCTGACCCACAAGAGGAAATAGGTCAATAGGAGACGTTACAGGACAGGGAGCCATTGATCAATAATTACTTTTCTGTTAAAGAGTATATTCCCTGGAGTAGCTCCTTTTGCATGTAGTTACACTATTAGCCAGCAGAAGGATTAAAGACAAACACACCACAATACGCATAAAAGGAATGCATTTTAGACTGAAATGCATATAAATAAATGTAAAGGGTTTATTTCCACTATCACCAATGGGAGAGCTGAATCCAAGTGAAAGACTGCTTAATGTCATCTGAAGCTTTTACAACTGAAGACTTGATCCGGGGACTCTTGCGATTTATAAGTGAATCACTGAAGGGGGGGACAGAATGGCTTGACAGATTAAGGGATATATTAAAGTAACAATATTCCAATTATAGAGATATAAAGCACGAAATGTTAAGATTCATGTAGTATCAATTATTTCACAATGCTGTCTACTTAGTTTACTATTTATTTGTACATTTTTTACATAATCTTTTTTATTACGCCAAATCTCACAGCAGTCACATTAAGCAATGAAGATACAAATACAGCAACTGGTTAGGTCCCACAAAGTCGACCTTCTCCAGGTCCCGTCAACTAGACAATGTCACTTGGCAGGACATAGGGGAAGAGCCTTCTCTGGGGGAGCCCCAGCCCTCTGGAATCAACTCCCCTCCATAGATTCGTGTTGTCGCCATCCTCCTCACCTTCCATAAGAGTCTAAAGACTCATCTATGCCACCAAGCTTGAGATCATTAGATTCTAACCCTGGCCAATGAATGTATAGTGGGCTTGTTTGAATGGATATGTGTGTATGTTAATAGGCTTTTTAATTTTTTTAATGTAATTCTTAATTTAATTTTAATTAATTATATCTCTATGTATACTGTCTTTTATATGCTGTAAGCCGCCCCGAGTCTTCAGAGGGGCGGCATATAAATGTAATAAATAATAATAATAATAATAATTACATTGCAATAGCATTAATATACTTCCTTAAAAAGTAAAGGATAGTAAACAAAAATGAAACAAAAATCATCCAATATATCATAAATACAAGAAATGTTTGGGAAAAGTAGATCACTCTTCAATCAACATTTAAAAGATGCAACATTTAAATGCCTCGTAGATTTTCAGGAATGTGCAAAAAAAGAACATTCTTATGCACCACTTTTTATTATTGCTGCTAAGAAAACTAAATTATTTGAGCAAGCTCTCAGAACGTGTCAAATGCATCTTTTATTTACCTGATGCCCTCTAGATCAGTGTTTCTCAACAATTCTCAACAATTTTAAGATGTGAAGACTTCAACTTTCAGAATTCCCCAACCAGGATGCAATTCTGCAAGTTGAAATCCACAATTCTTAAAGCTGCTGTGATTGAAAAACATGACTATTAACTAAGGTAGCTTAGAATTTTTGAAAATACAGTCCAATATGTTTGGTGGACATTAAGTGAAAACTGATCTAATATTACAAGGAAAGTTTTTTATTTCTATTCTAAATATTATTGAAAATATTGAGCAGCAGAGACTGAAGCTCTCTTCCCTTTCATAATCAATCATTGTAATACATATTGAATTCCCAAAAGATATGGAAATTCAATGGTAGATATTATTTTAATCCATATAAAGTTCTGGCAAACAGAATCAATGTTAAATCACTGACAAACAAGTATGGTAAGACTGTGGTTAGAAAGTATGGCTATCTCTTGGGATCTAGTACAATGCCATTTAGATGGCTTCAAGCCTAAGGAAGAAATAGAAATCATAGGCTCCTGGGTTCTAGCCTTAACCACTATACCAGATTTGTTCCTACTGACAATGGGACTAGTCCTGTCATAATATAACTTAATGTCAGTAAGCCCCTTGAGGAAGTACAGGTGGTCCTTGACTTATGACCATAATTGAGCCCAAAATTAAGTTGTTAAGTGAGTTTTGCCCTTTCTTTCCACAACTGATGTTTTATGCCTACAGTTGAAAGTATCAAATCAGGAGGAGCTAGAACAGTGATGGCAAACCTTTTAGACACCAAGTGGCCAAACTGTGTGCATGCATAACCAAACTGAAAGGTGCTCATGCTTGCACAAATGAACAGACATGCGCACATACATGGACAGACACGTGTGTCTGTGTTAACAAAAACTTCAGAAGAGAAGGATTTAGGGGTAGTGATTTCTGACAGTCTCAAAATGGGTGAGCAGTGCAGTCAGGTGGTAGGGAAAGCAAGTAGGATACTTGGCTGCATAGCCAGAGGTATAACAAGCAGGAAGAGGGAGATTGTGATCCCGTTATATAGAGCGCTGGTGAGACCACATTTGGAATACTGTGGCCACATGTCACATCCACCCCCGCTGCCGCCCCCCGCCCCCGAACAAGGATCCAAATGCCGGCAGTAATGGGCAAAAGGGGTGAGTTTTGGACTTGCATGCATTATTCGCTTTTCCATTGATTCCTATGGGAAACATTGTTTCATCTTACGAACTTTTCACCTTACGAACCTCATCCCAGAACCAATTAAGTTCGTAAGACAAGGTATTACTGTATGTTCAAACTTCAAGTTATATCCATTTTCCACTTGCATATTTACATTCAATATGCTATAGACAAAGAGATGATTTAATGACTCTTGTTGAACAACTATCTTTTGCATCTGCCTTTAAGTTACTGGAGAAAAATCCTCACTCAGCACAACCAACATAAACCCTTGCTTCCTAGTTTTCATACTGTATCTTTATTGCAGAATAAGATACACTTCACTTCTCTGTGAAAAGAAAAAGAAAACGTACCCAAGAACTCGTTTGCTGTAAGAGTGCCATTGAAATCCCTCAAATACACTTTAGCTATTAATTATTCTATTTTACAGAAGTAAAAAAAGAAAGGCATTCCAAAAGATGAAATAAGTTGGTGAGAAAATGACAGGCCCCAAGAGTTTTAAATTTGAATCCCTGGCTAAATATTCAAATAGTTATATTTGCTTTACACTAGGCAATAAAAGTAATTTTGCTAAGTTGCTTTTACATAGATTGACCTTTGAGCCAAACTACTATGGAAAATAAACCACAGAAGCAAACTTCTTCTGTCATGTTAAAAGGTTTTTAAAACTTAATGGGAGTTCTCAGAAGCAAGTATGCAATATTTTGGCAAGAGGTACTTGAGTATCTCTTGCCAAAAGAGTATGCTCAAGTATACATATGAATAGTCCCCAAATACATTAAGAATGTATCCTCTTATCAGATCATATTCTTAGCCACTGGTACCTAAATTTTTAATCTAATTACTCTTCCCCATATCATACAAACATAGGGAACTGTGATTTGTGACCTTATGAGGAACTGACAGAAAATAAATATTGGTAGTTTCTTTCAGTAGCATGTAAATATGGAGAAGTAAGAACTTGTTTCTATGGGTAGCTAGAGGAATGAAAGTTGGCTTCATGACTGAGACAGTCATTATCTCTGTCCATCTCACTTCACACGGTTGTTGTTGTGGGGAAAGTAGGGGTAAGAAAGGGTGTTAGATACATTTGCCAACTTGAGAGATTCATAAAAAAAATAGTAATGGTGGGATTAATAAAAATAAAAATCTTAAAACAAAGACAGACTTTAAGCCTCACAGTCTCATATCTATGGTCCCAGTTACACAATTCTAATTCTTTGGAGGATGAATGTCTGAATGTATTTAGTTTTCTCCTGGCATGGCATTTACGGTAGGTAAGCAATGACTCTCTTATATGCTGATATGACATGCCTCATATATATGAAGAACATAAATTCCAACATAACTTAATAACAGAATTCCATAAATTCATACATAAGAGTATATTCTCTATAATCTCCATTATGTATTTTACTATGTGTATACCTACTATAACCCTCATTGTGTAATGGACAAAATCAATCAATCAATAAAATAAATAAATAACTTTGCCAACTTTCTCAACTATTCACCCAACTCAGAGCTTTAGTCAATCCAAGCACAGATTAATGAAAACTCAAATGTGAAAACCTGTCTTTCATGGGTTATGTCATTATGGTTTTGTTTATTAAGACCCCAAACAAGTTTTTATCACCAGTGGTGGAATTTCAGACAACACTCATCTGCAGAAAAAGAAAAAGCATTTACTGAAGGTGTAGCATGAGTGTATATCCCTGGAGATGCTTGTTATGAAAATCACAGTTCGCTTACCATTATGATTATAGAAACCATTAACAAATTCTGTTACAGGCTCTTTGCCTTAAGCAAGAAGCATTGCACAGTCTCCTCTCTTTTGAATCAAAATTCACCTTGACAAGTAGTACATTTGTTGCATTTTAACTGTCCACTGTTGCACTCACTGTCCCAACCCTGTCCACCAAAAAACTAAAAGTGCAATATACCAAGACCAATCTAATCAGTTCTTATAGAAGCACTAATTCTCCATAAAGACATAGAAGAAAATTATGCAGAACAGGTAATACTAGAATATACAGAAGCAAATTTCAAAGTGGTGAAGAAAAGCAGACAAAATCTAATATGCGATTGTCATTTCTCTAGTAAAGCTCCACAGGCTGAAACGTTATCTCAGTACTAAAATGCATGCGGAAGAAATGCCTTGCATGTGTGGGGGGGAAATAATAATAGAAAAGAATAATACAGGGGCAGCCTAAAGATCGGAGTGCTGGGCATTCAAAGTTTCTGCAAGTGCCTCAGCTAATAGCAAACTAACCCACTAGATTGATTGTACATGCACACTATTTAAAACAATGGTCACTTAAGTATCAGAGACCTGCTAGATAATTTATAACCAGCCAGCTATATCAGAAAGGCAGGCAAAGATCAAAGGCACATGGTGGATAACAAAAGTTTAATACTGTTCCAATAATTTAAGAGCTGTAGTGGCCCAGTGGTTAGAATGCAGTACTGCAGGCCACTGCCAGCAGTTTGCAGATCGAATCTCACCAGGCTCAAAGTTGGTAAAATGAGGACCCAGATTGCTGGAGAAAATATGCTGACTCTATAAACTGCTTAGAAAAACAATGTGAAGCGGTATATAAGTCTAAGTGCTATTTCTACTGCTAATATCACTATCAGCTTTTTAACCATCAAAAGCCCTTGTATGCTTCTCTCTGCCTAAACTATTTGAGTCTCAATTGTTGCCACTTGGTTATAGAATACAGAAGGACAGATTATCAACATCTCATCATATACATGAATAAACATTACTTTATGCCAAATGAAACATGGCCATTCATGAAGTTTAATATGTCTACCTGGATTACCAGCAAGTCTCCAGGAATGAGTGCCCAGCAACCTTTTATTTATTTATTTATTTATTATTGGAGTTGGAAAGGACCTTGCAGGTCATCTAGTCCAACTACCTACTCGAACAGGACTTTTCACTTGCCGTATTTCATCTGAATTTACATTTACTTGCTTTGGATTTTAACCAAGGAGGTGGGGAATCCCAATAGGAAATTCCATGGACAGAGCTTTGACGTCACGAAGACGTCCTTCCTGGTCGGCGGAAACGTGGCCTCCAGGAAGGACGTCTTTGTGATGTCAAAGTTTCGCCCATGGAATTCCCTATTGGGATTCCCCACCTCCTTTCCAGCCTCCAGATTAGCCGAAAACAACGACGGTGATCGCAAAAATGGTGCTCCGCCGAGCAGCAGCGCCCAGCTGTAACCTTCTGAAACAGCCGGGTGATTCTCGGCGGCCTCCGGAACCCAAACCTGAACTTTTGCCAAACTTCCGGGTTCAGGAGAACGCCGAGAAGCCCCCCTGCTGTTTAAGAAGGTGACAGGCGGGCGGCGGCGCTTCTCAGCAGTGTCCCGAACCCGAAAAGTTCACGTTTCGGTTCGGGTTTGGGAGAAAGCTGAGAAGCCCCCCGGCTGTTTTAAAAGGTGACAGCCGGGCAGCGGCGCCCAGAAGAGCGCCATTTTGCGATCTGCGGTGGTTTCATAAGGTGAAAAAGTTCGTAAGAAGAGGAAAATTTTTTCTGAATCCCGGGTTCACATCTCGAAGTGTTCGTATCACGAGGGGTTCGTATCACGAGGTACCACTGTATGTATAAAAGTCTTTTGAAGACTTCCTTGGTCTTCATGGTCATTCAAGATGGCTTGTGTACATATTCCTATTTCCCTTCTCCTGAACATGTGAAAACCAGTCTATAAAGCGGAGGTAAATTCTAAACCTTGTTGTATTTCAACTTGCAGAGACTATAGAGAGGCATGCCCATTATCTACTTCCTACTCCAAATGATGAGAGGAAAATCAAAAGACAATAATGTAGATAATTATAATGGGCCCTGCTATTCCATCAGAAGTATAGCCACTAAAAAGTACATCCACAAGCTGTTAAAAAATAATAAAGCATTTCCCAACAATCATAGAACAAGAAGATAATTTATTGTCAGCATTAAAAATAAAACTCCAATCAATTTCACTAATATTGAAAGCATACACACTACAGTTTATCTCTGCCAGCAAGGAAGGCAAAATACTAGCAAATTTAAAGCTCATCCCATCCTTTTGGGAATAATAAGATCCCTTACATAGCGGTTAAAGGTATTCTTTCAGTCATCCAGTCATAAATATCCCCAAAGCAATAAGCACTGCAGCTAACAAAAAAAATAAAATCCGGTCACTGTGCCATTGGAAGAAAAAACAAATCTCTCCAAAAAACAAATGGTTTTTACATCTAAATTCAAAAAGGGAGGGAGGAAAAAAATGTCCATCTTTTTCATTCAGACATATCTATTCAAAATATTCATCTTGATGACTATTATAAACAACTTTTCAGACAACAGGCAAGATTTTTACCTTGTCAATCTTCATTAACATTGAACTTTTTTTTAGTATATACATGCAGAATACATGTGCACACAAAGTTTCAACATTATAAATGTGGTGACTTACAGCACCACAGCTCATTCTCCAGTTGAAGCTACTTAAAGCAAAGAAACTGTAGCTGATTCAATTATGGGAGGAGGATAAGATATGGTCGACAAATATTGATTTTTTAAAAAATATTACAAGTAAACATCATAGAATACAAATGTTGATTTTACACAGAAAAAATAGCATGCATTGTTTCTCCAATTGACTAGCTTCCAAAAGAAAAAAAATTAAAACTCTTTTTATTTTTCCCTATATCACCTTATCCTAAAAATCCAATACTTGTTATTTTTTTCTTTTGTTAGATTTTTTAAAAGTATTTTTTTAAAAAAAAATAGATATCTACTTTAAGACGCCAACATGTAATGACTAAAATATCAGACTATGACTGGACGGAATCAGATTCATATCCAGATCTAACCATGAAGCTCATTTGATGCTGTCTGGACCATTTGCTAGGTTCCAGTTTAACCTACTTCAAAGAATTGCTGTGAGGAAGAATTATGCATGATTTCCCAAGCTTCTTAGTAAAATGCTGGGGTAGCGTAATAAACAGAAAAACCAGCATCTGCTCGAAAGAAAATCCCAGAATTGTAGAATCTCATGGAGAGGACATTTTATCCTGCTCATTGCAAGAATGTATAATCCTTCTCTCTGGATTAATAATAAAGCAATGTTCAGCCATATGTTCCATAGGACTACTCAAAGTTCCTTACACGTCTTTCCTTTTTTGTCAACACATCTTGCTCTTTTATTTTTCAAATGGAACTGTTTTTTATACTCCTACCATGATGATCAACTTCCTGCAGATATACTTTAGCTAGTAACTTCATTAAAATTTAGAACCTAACTTGGATATAATCAGTAATGGGCAGCCAAAAATTTTACTGCCACACTGTGGGTGTGGCTTCTTTTGTGGGTGTGGCTTGATGGTCATGTGACTGGGTAGGAGTGGCTTGCTGGCCATGTGACCAGGTGGGAGTGGCTTGAATGATCATCATCGTTCAAGTGAACTGTTAAGTCCTCGACTTACAACTTCACCAGTGTCGCTCTCTGGGGTGACAATTTGCTTCGCATTTCCTGCGCTCTCCTTTCTGGGTCGCCCCCTGCCTCAGGCTGGGTAGCTGAGCGAATGGGTGCCGATCAGCTGTTGAGAAAAGAGGGGAGAGGAAATGGCCCCCCGCAACTCCTCCTAGTGCTGGTCTCCCTGCCACTTTCCAAGGAGGAGAAAGAGGATGGGAGTAGGGGAGAGTCAGCTGGAGCTGGGCACACAGCTTCATTTCCACCGGTGGAACTGTGTTCCACCCCATCCTGTCTGCTGCCCACCCCTGGATATAATGCTCTAAGCCAGGGAGGACAGAACATAAGATCCTAAAAGTTTCTTTATGAAATCTGTTAATCAGAAGATTCTTATTGAGTTTCTGAACATGAACAGATATGGGTGGTCAGCAAGGTGAATAAAAGAACAAATCAGTAAACAGCCTATGTAAGATCTGAATTATTAAAACATGAGTTTTTATATATGTATATGACTGAACAAAGATGTATACAAGTAGTCCTCAACTTATGACAACTGAGCCTAAAATTTATGTTGTTAAGTGAAACGTTAAATGAGTTTGGTCCCATTTTACAACTTTTCGTGTTATAGTTGATAAGAGAATCACTGCAGTTGATAAGTTAGTAACCCAGTTGTTAATGAATCTGCCTTCCCCATTGACTTTGCTTGTCAGAAGGTCACAAAAGATGACCACATGACTTTGGGACACAGCAATGATTATAAATATGAACCATTTGTCAAGCATCTTAGTTCTGATCACATGATCATGGGGATGCTGCAAAGGTGAACAACTGAAAAAGCGGTCATAAGTCATATTTTTAAGTGCTGTTGTAACTTTGAACGGTCACTGAATGAACTGTTATAAGTCAAGGACTACTTGTATTATATACAGACATTTTCAATAAAAATATAAAACTCAGTATGATAACTGTAATATTTCAGTATGATAACTGTGATATTAGAAGCAAACGTACTGAAACTAACATCAGCTAGCTTCATTCATTGCAATAGACCTCAATCCACCAAGGTGCTCCAATCCAAAGTTCTGTAGAAATTAAATAACTATAAATAAACGATAACACATTTACCAAACCTGGGGGATGGGGACATATGTTCAAGTCAAGGAAATATAACATCAAAGCCAACTCCTAATAAAGGCATATCATCAAAGAAACAGCTTGATTTACACTAGAAAAACTAAGTATTCCAACACATAACCAAACAGACCAAATAGATAGTGGCTGGGTTTGTTAACCAATTTTTCAAAGAACTTACTTTTTGTTCTTATTTATCCATGAATGTCTGCCTACCTGCCTGAATGCCTACTTCCCAGCTATTAAGACCAGAAGGGCATAGATTTAGCCATATTTAGACTGAAAAATGTGACCTACAACAAAATATTGAAATAGGCATTGTCTCTTATTCAATGTACAATGTATCATGATTTTTAAAAGATTATGTTTAGTGGTTCAACTATGGCTGTTGAGAGCTTTTTTTAGGAAATATGCACATGGACCATCAGGCCCAATTGATAGAGAAGGTTTAAGGTTGTGTAGTGCTTTTTCAACTTTGTTTTCTGTGAAGTCTATTTGTGTTAAGTCATTGTGAGTGTTTGAGGTGCGATTAGGCGACATGACCTTTATTGTTTTTCCACCAGAGAGATTCTGAGGAAACTGGCATGATCAACTTTCTGGTACATTGTTGACCTCTCCCGATTCCTAAGCGGTCAGTAACGGGCGTGCATAAGTGCACCAGCATGCCTTCCATCCCCTGTCCTAATGTTTTCTCTCTTACTAGTATCATGTATATAAACACTGTTATATATTGTATACCTCTAATATGTAATCAGCAAAACAAATAAATAAAATTAATAAATAGAATAAGCTATTTTATTCCTTCCGTCCCTTACTAGAGAATGGTGCCATTCTGGCTATAAAATAAATCTATTTTAAATTAGCAAGTTCACTCTTAGCACTGAAACAATTGGATTACATCAGTCTCAAATAGCATAATAAGAAATGATGAGAGTGATAATTCAGCACAAATCAAGTATTCCAGTTCAGAGAGGCTGATGCAAGACACTGCACTATAACCAGGGTACTGTTTTGTTTGTTTGTTTGTTTGGTTTTGTTTATTTGTTTGCTTGCTTGCTTGCTTGCTTGCTTGCTTGCTTGCTTGCTTGCTTGCTTGCTTGCTTGCTTGCTTGCTTGCTTGCTTGCTTGCTTGCTTGCTTGCTTGCTTGCTTGCTTGCTTGATTGATTGATTGATTGATTGATTGATTGATTGATTGATTGATTTCAGGATTATATGTCATCAAGGTGGTGTTAATTCTTATGTCCATATAAATAAATTTCCCCCATGTGTCAGGGTCTGTCCTTATTATCTAATAATAATACTAAATACTACTACTACTACTACCGCTACTATTATTATCATCATCATCATCTTTCCTTAATCTGGCCTTTCAGGTTTTCCAACATCCACCCATTGCCACTGTCACTGATTTCATCCACCTTGCTGCCCGTCATCTTCTTTTCTTTTCCTTCACCCAACATTAGACCTTTCTCGAGAGAGCTATCTCAAATAGGACATTCTGAGTCTGAGCATTTGTGCCATAAGTGAGAACTCTGGGTTAATTTGCTGGAGGTATACAAGATATAACAGTGTTTATATACATGATACATTAGAGAAAACATTAGGACATTGCTCTGTTTTCTTGGCTGCCCACCCTAATCCCCCACTCTCAGCAGACATTTTCAAAGCCAAAGTTCAAAACCTTCAAAACTGTTTCCATCCTACTTCTTCAAAGTCCAACTTTCTTTTCAGCATCTCTAACAATACTATTGCTTGCGTTGATTTTTGTAGATATAGTGATATACAGTGTTTTAATATCTTTCCCAAGGGCTTCATGACTGCTCTGCCATGACTGAAGCATATTTCATTACTACTTTCTTCTTTTACTACTAATGATTGATCCCAAAAGTCAGAAACTTTCTACCACTTATATAGAATATAGAATAATAGAGTTATTGACTCTTTTTCCCGTTTAGTCCCTTAAAGAGAGGGTTTTTTTAGTCTCCTCACAAGGGACTAAGGTGGAATAAACTGCAAGGGCAAAGAGGTTTCTCCCCCTTAACTCTTTGAGAGTATGTTCCCTTTTTGGTCCACAAAACTCATTCAAGTCCTCTCCGTGGACTTCAGTTTGAAAAACTCCAGTATATAGGTTTAGGGACCCACTAGGTTCAATGCATGGAGACCCATCAAATGGCTTATTTATGACCACCTATTTCAAAACAATTCTACAATTTTCCCCCATCACCGCTAATATGAAGAGATTGTTAATTCAACTACTCAATTTCCTTCTGCTGTCTTATTCTGCCTTTGTTGGTTATCAAAAGTTTTAATACCTTTTCCCTTGAATTTTCTTCTTCATGCAATTGAACAGTTGCATTATTTTTTTCTGTTAACAAATTTGTATTTTCAAGTTTTCAAATGATCTGACCTTAGACATACTTACATATAATTGCCTGTGTGCGAACATTTGTTCTTGCCGATATAGTCAACATTAAATAAAGTTTGTCCTTGTCGTCTGGTAATTACAATTGCTGGTTTTATATAAAATTGTTATCTTTGCATTTTGAAAGGAAATGAAGTGTCTGAAAGAATTAATTTCAAACTTGGAGGATGTGGTGAGCCCCAAAAGCATATTTCCATTCAATTTTCCACCATTCCCAATAAGATCAATATAAGTAAGTTACCCATCCTCACACTGAATGTAAAACTATAAATAAACTGTAAATAAAACATCTCCAATTCTTATATATTTGCTAGATTTATATACTGCATTCTTCTAAGAGCTCAAGCTTGTTTCTGTGGGAAACTCCCTTCACTTGAGAGAGGGGTAAATTAGGCTAAAGGAAATTGATTAATCCAAATAACCCATACTTAACCCTTATTTCTGAAAAATTACTATACCATATTTGCCACTTCTATCTACATGCACAACATAGTTTCATTGTGTTTTCCAAATGGTATTGTCCAAAAGCTCACAACCAACCATGAATAGAACATCCGGGTTGCTTATTGTAAGCATAATTAAACTATCTTCTTTAACACTTCTCTCTGAAAAGAAGAATTTGAGATATGAACAGTATTACTCACTGCCAGATTTATAAAAAATTGTCGACCACAGATAGGGGTGGGCTGCTGCCCGGACAGGGTAGGGGATGCAGTGGGTAGCGAAAATGGAGGTCCACCCCAGAGCACCCAATTTGCACTGAAAGATGTTGAAAGAAAATGCAGGGCATCCTGCATAAGCCACACCCACAGTGTGGTAGTAAAACTTTTGGTAGCCCAAAAGTAGCACCGCTACCATGCATAGCACCAAATTTCATTTGTAACTGCTTTTGCTTCCTCTCTCCAAAAGAGCCAGAATTGAAAATATGCCACAGCCTAGGATGAAAAAAACAACCCTATCTTCCCCTCCACCAATATATGGATTTATGGAAGTTGTGAGATTCACCTAGCCTACCCAAAATCCACTTGTTTTCTAGGGCATTTCACTGGCATGTTTGAGTCCTGAGAAATAATCAACATTAAGAAGCCTGTTCAAGATTGTAGCTTGGCTGCTCTATACAGCAGGACAAGCATGTTTAGCTTAGTAGGACACACATAACACAAACCTGGATTGTAGAACACCTCAAAATTATACTCCTCATCTCATCCAATTGTTATTTTAACTTACTTGTCAGCTCTCATCTTGCGATTGGGAACTTACTTCGATGCAGAGAGTGCACTACAAGCAATATTTAGGTGGGAAATGGTCTTTCCTACTCAACATAAATGGACCTTCCTCCTGGTGCAGTTAGAAAAAAATGCAGATCAATTGTTCCATCATCTCCTGAGTCAGATTATGCTAGTTAGCAGATGAGAACCTGGCATCTTCCATAAAATTCAAATACCCCACCATTTTGTTCTAGGTTGAGAGGCTCTTGATGTTAATTAGCTTTTGTAATATGATCGATGACAGCAAGAAAGCCAGGACTGACACAGGGAAATTGCATTCCAAAATGAGCCTTCCCTCCTCATCAAGGACACTGAAAAGAAACCTGGAAAATGGCAGGAGCTGGATTGTACTACCCCCAACTGGACATAATGTATAGGAGATTATGGGAAGCAGAAAACTGATTCCCATTCTGGATGAAGAGAAACTTAAGATATTGACTTCTAGAAATAATGTATATACACTTCTCCTGAGCTAATACCTAACTCTCCACGAACTGAAAGAGTTGAGAAATGTCTACGTTCCACACTTTGAAAGAGGGTTGAACCACAACATTGTGATATTATGAAAGAAACACACCCATCAACTATCATAACAATCAGCCAAAGCAGCTTGCTGGGAGAAGTGGAGGCATTTGTCATCAAGCAGTGAAGGTTCTGCTAAATGCATAGACAAATGCAAGGTTTGACTCACTTGGCCTCATAGATTTTATGGAATGTGAAAGCACAGCTAATTTGAGTACTACCGTAGTATTAGTTTCACTAAAACAAAATCCAGAATGCTGATTGCCTATCAAAACCATCGTTTCCCCTTTCTACAGTTTAATTGTGGTTAACACACTGAATAGGGTAGCTAGAATGTCACAGGGATTTTTCTTTTTAAAAAATCCACAATGTTATCAAATAAAGATACATGTTATCCTTATAATATCGGAATTTTGGGCAACCTGATGTTCTTCAAATGTTTTGAATACTAATACTGTAACTGTAATCCCAGAACACTACACTGATTATGGTGTCTGATAGTCCAAAATATCTAGAAAGCACTTAGGTACTAACCATGTTGCAGCTGATCAATGCTGTTTAATTATGGCATCATCTTTGTCCAGCATGCACACACTGTTCATTCATGTAGCAGATAAAAAAGTTCTTTGTACTGGGGAGTAACCTGCCTTCTAAATATTAACTGTATTTGATAATCAATCGCTCCATATGTAGTTGCAGAAATAAAAGAGAAAGGTTGGACCAAAATAGGAAAAACTGAACTTTTACAATGGGAAATGTAAAAGAATATTTATGTCCTAATAATGTTTAGAACTTAACCTCTCTTACCAAACTCAACTTATGAAACAGAGCATATAAAGTTAGTGCTACTCATCTTGAACTGTGTTGTGAGCCAATCTAAATGCACTTAAGAAGACCAACCAATTCTTCCATTTCTCCACTGCAAAAGGGGCAATTGTATGTCTAAATTACTCCTAGGTAGGAACCTCTATATGTGGAAAATTAGCATGCTAAGTAGAAGACAAACAAGTATGAATCTTCCCAGTGCACTTGTTGCTAAAATACAAAACAGATTCTGGACCTTCACGATTTTTTAATGAATCCATTATAGTATGTAGCATGTGCTAAAGGTAACTTATAAGTATTGCTCTTCAAATTCTTTAAACAAGGGTCTTCCCAGTAAATAAAAGTAGTTAGGCATACACATGTATGCAGAGGCAACTAAAAGCAGCTTATGAACAGTCATTCATTATTCAAAGAAAAATATTTCATAAGTTTTTTGTGAAACAACTCTTTCAAAAGAATTGCACAGCCGCACGGATAAGAATTTCACTTTTACCTTTATTTTTTTTAAAAAACCAATTTGTTCTCTTTAAATTTATTGAATTAGTTCATTATAATGACCAGTTCTTGTAATATGTTAAATCAAAGCCAATAACATTACAGTTTAGAACTACATTGTATGTTAACCAACCAAGTTTTTCAGTAAATGTAAAAAAACCAAAAAACCCCACAGAAGGGTAAAAGTTCCAATTTCAAAGAGGAAATCAAGTACTGCCCACAGGTAGTACATACCCACAAAACTCAATCAGTGCTTTATCTGAGTAAGACATATTCCACAACTTTAGAAGTTTCCATCATAAGCAGTTAACTAGAAGGGAAGATATTACTTGGTTACTACTGAGACTCAAGAAAAACTCCAACTACTGTTAGGCTTGATTTGTATTTCTTCATCTTTGTGCAACCTCCAAAAATTCCAGAGTATTCTTCTTGCTGATGAATTTAAAAATATATAAAATATCTGGAATTAAAAATCCAGGATGGGCAATCAAAATTACTAACTCTTCCTTAAAATAAATTTGACTTTAGTTATGATTGTGTCACTGCTTTAAGTCAAGTACTTGCAACCCCTTAGATAGCATGTTATACTTCTGCTAACTTTGAAACTTCCACCTACGTATGCTTGAAGTGCAGTAGACTGTGCAGTGATGTGAGCCAGAAAAAGAAGAAAAGAGCACAAAGATGAAATGACTCTTTCTGCTAAAACCAAAGGGAAGGCAGCCAAACTATACAACTTGAAAGATGACACAAGCAAGAAGTCACATTTTCATTGGCAAGATAGGACTTAATTTGGAGCAATTAAAAAAGGAGTATTAATACACGTGTTAAAATAATGATGGTGAAATAAACAATAACCCAGATATCCTTTTTCTCTATTCCAGTTTTATATCCGGCACCAAGAAAACTAAAATCAGCTGACAGCAGAAATTCTATTTGCTGTATTACATAGCTAGAGGGATAGATGGTTAGACGGACGGACAAACAAACAGACAGACATAGAAGACAGATTTGAGGAAAATAAATGTGATGGTCTGTTAGAACTTCTATTGTCCTCCTGTAACAAAGACCATGCTTTTGCCCGAATCACATTCCAAGTTAGTTAAATTTGAGCAAAAATTTCATGTCAAAGTTTTCATGAGCAAGGATATTCCTTCATATTCATTCCATTTTCACGCAAGAGCTAGAGACGGTTCAACCTAGCAAAAAATATAACATTTTAAAGATGCAGGAAGGGTTACGGCATAACTTTTTGAATAGATTTCTATTCCATTTCAAGCCATTTGGGGAACTGGAAAGAAATAACTGAAAATTCAAAAGGCTGTTGTTGCCACCTGAAATAAACTGTCTCAATATTTTAACAGATGCAGAATCTCCTGCCTGTTGCTTAACCAGTCATGGCACCATCACCTAGCCTTGGCTAGACCCGCAATATGCCCAGAATTTTGTCTAGACAATGAGAACATAACCAAGCAACTAAAAACAAGCACTTTCATCATTTCCTACTAAGTGGTCATGAAGACTATGAAAACCAGATGCCCAGTAATCCAATTCCAACTTTTTGTCCCCACTTAGTAAAATTATTCAAGGTCGGGTCAGAAAAAAGACAGCAAATGTCTAGTAAAATCATTGCAATATGATTAATTTAATTACGTTTATTTTTGTTACCATTGCATAAAGCATAAAAATATGGAGATTTTTGAACAATGCAGATAAATTTAATGACACAGCAGATACCTGAGAAAATTGACGGGTAGAAATATGGAAGCCATTAAAACTCCTTTCTTTCTGCAATATTCTCTAAATGCCACGTTGGGAGATCTATTTGATTGCAACCAGAACAATAGATGTGTATGGATTGGGAAGGTGGGATTGGAGGCCTTTTGGATCTAAGGAAAGCAATTTTTTTAAAGGGGTACGTACGGTACTCGTCAACCCTTTGCACTCAGTCTTCTTTTACTACTGCATCCTTTCCCACACCTGCCTGCAAGCTCTCCACCCACCGCAGAGCAAAAATTCACCCACGCAATATTGCAAAGGCTAGAAAGCAGATGACAAAAAAAGAAAAGACAGGGCGTAATGGGAGGAAGGCGGCAGCGCTTTCTTCAAGCCAGAAAATGCCATCTCTCTCTCTCTCTCTATCTCACACACAGATCGTCACAGGAAAAGTGAATTTCTTGCCCACCCCTCCCACAACACGCTAACACAGCTCGTGATTCAACCCCCTCAAACCTCATATGTACATGCAACCTTCAGCACAGCCACACACAGGGACAGCGGTTGCTCTGTAATGTCTGTTCAAAAACACTCGGGGAAGCTTGGGGCAGTATGGAAGGGCAAGGCCTGGAGACTCCCTGTTCTTTGGCCTCAGCTGATGCACCCCTATACATCTCTCCCCCTTTCAGTTGCATTGCTCCTCCTCCCCAACCTGGCCTTTATAAGAAAAAGATAGGGTTGGGTACTTGCATGCATGTTCTGTCCTTCAATGTTACAAACAGCATGCTCCCTAGAGCATGACTCGTTCATCCGCACCTCTATGTCAATGTGTCACTAGTATGCATTTCACAGATGGTTAAACTAAATCATTATCACCAGGCATCCATTAGAACAACAGCAACAAAAAAGATAATTCCATTCCTCCACAACACAAAGACATTGAGCACCCATTCTTTCTACTACTCCAGCCTTCCTCTGTCTTTGCTATAGATAGATCCTCCTTCTCAACATATGAAAAATGTACGGTGCACAACATGCTAAAAAAAAAAAAGCAGGGGCAAAAAACTGGCAACAAAATGGACGGATGGTTGTTTAGCATTTGCTGTGTTTCCTGCCTCTGACCAACGCCTATAAGCCCTTCCCTGTGCGTACACATTTATATACATATAGCCGTATCTTTAGATTCACTAGTATTTAAAGGGAGGGATGGAGGATAAAGTTATGGCCTATCATACAAATGTCGGTATAAAGCGTGATAGCACAGCTAATAAGAGCCTACATATGTGGGGCATGAAGCAAAGGTCATTGTGCTTCTGTTGTAATACACATGCACAAACACACACTAAAAAAGCCGCAGAGCCATCAAGAGGTAATACAGAATTTTCCAGTCAAGTGCCAAAAAGCCTACTAGGGAGGTGGGAGGGTGGGAAGGGGTCTGGGAGGAGGAGAAATGGGAAACAGACAGAGAAAAGGGAAGCCATGGCAGAAAACAGTGGGGTGTAAACAGAAGATACAGCTCCGCTTTTCTAATCCCAAAATTAACAACCCGTCCCTGCCCATATAGATCCACACAGAGAGCATCCTACCTTCAGCCTCCCCTACCCAGCATTAGTGCAGATGGATTTCTCTATCTTGGCTTTGCAGCAATCTAATGACTTGCAGATCAAAACCCCTCACGGAAGATATCACCTGCCCCCCCTCCCTTTTTTGGCCTAAAGAATGTGTTTTTAGAGATAATGTCTATTTTAAAAAATTAGAGGCCTCATAAGGGATACTATTCAAATAAACAGCAGCTCCCCGTATCTCTTCTGTCTTCTTTTGCACGCACCACAATTTTCCAATTCCCTCCCATTTTTCCTAACCCTTTCCCCACCCATCAAGAATGGTACTAATGAATTAAATTGCAATGACACGGGTATGTTTAAAAAAAAATAAACCCCACAAATTAATCAGGAGAGCCAATCTCAAAATCCCAATCACTAAAATCCGCTGGAATTCATTCTTTTTCTTATATAAGCAGAAGCACGCCAACATGTTTAGTAGAAACGCAGTGCAAAACGAGGCCAACGTAGAGCCATGAAGAACGGTGATATCATCAGATATCGGCTCAGTCAAGAAACCATCATCACTGGGGATTATGAAATAAAATGATAAGGCCTGAAATCTTAAATTCTTTTGTTTATTGGCATGTCATTTTCCCAATCCTTCCTTTTGTTTTTTTTAAAGGAAAATATTGTAAAATAAGACAATATACTTTCCTCTCTTTAAGTATTTTCCACCAATAAAGCCCTTAATGATCCAGACAGAAAATCTTCATCAATCTGACACCCGTATATATTTCATTTAATCAATTAATACAGCCCTGGTTAGTCCCACCATCACCGAGGATGTAAAAACACTATTATTTTCCTCGCCTCACAACGAAAGATGCTTTACAAAGGAGGGTCAAGAGCTTGGGAGGAAATGTCATTAAATCCTATACTAATGGTGCATAAAAAGCACGTATGCATAAAAAGATAGCAAAACAAGATGGTAACAATCAGCGCTTCCAATTTTAAAAAAATATTAACTTCTCACTAGCCTTTAAGTAAACTTGCAGTATGTAACAATATCTACTACTTTAACAAAACGAGGACCATGAAAATCTCATATTTTACATCGTTCACGATCATTGCTTTATAGTGAGCAAAGAGCTCACCTTCATCCGTTCTTTTCTCTTTTCCATCCGATAATAACCTTCTCTCTTTTTTCTCTCAATCCCTGACCTCACTAGGCTAGTCAGGAGTTCACCCCCGCAAAAAAAAGAGTCCCAAAAATATATCATGGCAGAAGTGCCAATACACGGTCATGAAAATTATTTGCTTTGGAAAAAATATTTTTCTTACAAGGTTGGAACATTTGACGCCTGAAAAATTCTTAGGTCAGATTTGAGACAAAAAATAGGAAGCAATTCACACAAATTATCTGCTCCTTAAAATATGACCATATTTTTCATGAAATTTGAAACAACCAGGCCAAAGAATCAAGAAAGAGCTGGCAATGAAAATTCTGGGATTTTTAAAATAAATGTAATAATTTTACATTTATTTTTAGGCTCGCTGATTTTTATTTCAAGGGCTTCTTATACCTGTCCTTTTATTAATTTTAATCTAATAATTTGTGGGTGGGGAAAAGAATAGCATGCTCGCAAAATGGTTATTTTTTAATGAAGAAAGTGTAAATAATTTTGGAGGTTTCTCTTTCCCATTGTGCAAAAAAATAATTAAAATAAAATGTAAAAGTAAACAAAAGATCACCACGTCACTTGTACAGCACTACAGCCTGCTGATTTAGAAAAGCAAATTACATCACCGTCCTTCATGGGGTAAAATTACAAAACAGCTATTAGATTTGGATTTGGAGGGGGGGAAGGTGGAGAACAAAGAAAAGGAAAGAAATATATTAACACTATTTATTTGTGGTATATTAAATTTTCAGCAACATTTAAGGTTGCTCTTTGTCTGGTTCTTTACAGCAGTTGCTTATATAGTGGAAGTTTTCAGACAAGGATGATACTAAATCATTAATATAAACAAATGGAAGCCAGGGAAGAAAGATTCTTGTAATAGAGCCAAAGTAGTATGGCAAAGGAGTGGGGGAATGAAACCTTTGCATCTCCGTCTCATTTTTTTTAAAATTATTATTGTGTAATTGTTAAAAAATTGTCAGGGTGAGATTTAATGGAATTTAAGGATTATCGAAAATCCTGGCTTCTTAACACAGTACTTTTAGCAGTGTCTTTTTTCCCCATTTTTAAAAAAGTTTCATCCAAATAAAGCCGGTCAGTCAAAGGAATCTAAATAAATATATTTATTAGGGTTTCTCCTCTACATTTGTTAACGAAGTATTTGGTTTCGATGTGTTAGTTTAAATTTTTCTCTTTTTTTACTTTTTAGACGTGGGGGGGGGGGAAATCCAATTTAAGTAAGGAGCCAACTTTAAAAAAAAAAAAAGCAAAAGCTTATCGATGCAAATCCCCGAAGGAGTCGGGATTTCGGAGTTTCTTGCCGTTCGTTCCGATTTTTCCAGTCCCGCTTTGGGTTTCATTCCCAGCTTTCGCAGGTAAGAACTTCTAAAGCCTCCAATTCCGAACTAGAGTTCCAAGGAGTCGCCCCGAAAAGGCTGCGTCCGCGAAGGCGCTGAGAAGAGGAGGGGAGGCGTCGTATTCCAGCCTGGGTTTTACATTTCCCGCTTCTTCGGTCCCCCCTCTCCCCCAGAAAAGTCTTACCTTGGAGTTGAGGAGAGCTATAGGTACCGGAATCAACTCTTGGGTTTGGCTCCTCTCGGGGTTGTAAGAATCCAAGCTATGGGAGCGGCATGTGGGAAGGCGAAGGTGTTTCTCGACGCGAGTCCCGCCAACGACTTGGGAGAGCAGAGGCAGGGCTGGCGAGAAAAGGCGCGCCAAGAAGAGGGAGAAAGAGGAAAAAAAGGTCGGTGCGCCTCTCCCTCGGCGGGATGAGTTGCGCGCGAGAAGAGCTGCGTAAAGCAGAGCTTTCTGCCCGAGACTGTCAGAGAAGCCCAGGAATTTCACGCACTCCGGAGCCGATCCCTCCCCTTCTCCAGCGCGCAGACCCCAGCATTTAAAGAGACAGCCGAGACGGTGGGTAAATCCGAGGCACTCCTCCTCCCACCCGGAGCTGTTTTGCAAACAGCTGAGGAGATGTAATCTGGGGACATCCTCAAACCCAGGATGACTAAGAGGCAGGTGCTCGGGAGCACACCGGCTTTCTCGGGCTTGCAAACTCATCCTGGGGAAGCGAGATAACGCACACCGCCCCCCGCCTCCCCCACTTCTCCTGGGAAAGCGCCATACAATTTGGGGAAGAAAGATAAAAGCTTAATTGGAGGCTCCAAAATGAAGCCGAAGTCCATTGAACGTGGGCTAATGGTATTGGCGATAACACTGCCAAGTGATAGCCTCGCACCGTGGGCTTTTCTTTTCCTTGTCGTGGTGTTTTACCCCGAGACAATTCTGAAGGAAGTTAATTTTGGGGTGGAGAAAATCGCTACACTCTCATTCTTTTTTGGCTCTCCTTTAAGAAGCTCTTTTCTGTCAGTTGGACTACAGGCTACGTTTTCAATATAGATATATATTAAATATAGATATGTAATATATTTTTGATGATAATGAAAAGGAAGGGGGACTAGTACAGATTCCGGTACCTAGGAGTATTCCACAGAAAATAAATATAAATATATATACTGTATTGGTGCTGAGTTCGGGTCTACAAGTCTGTTCTTCAACAGGGCCAACTACAATCCTAATTGCCTGAATTTATATAGTCAGTAAATAAAGGAAAAAAAGAAGGAAAGCAACACCAGCTTCAGCGTAGGATTACTCAAACCGGAACACTTGAGAACACTTAAAGTTCACCTCTTTATAAACCAGGCCTGACTTTCTGGTGGCAGGAAACACCCACTTTTTTGGACCTGTGGAAAAGGAGAAAAGTGTTTACTTGCATATACTGCATAAGCTTTATGTGTAACTCTAATAGAAGTCTTTTTTTATATATGCATGTGTGTGTATATAAAACACGAACTCAATTTATGGCTATAACATTTATATTTTTGCTATTTGTGTGCTTCCGATAAAGCTACGTTCCTTGTTCCTCCTTTGTTAGCTCATTATTTTATATGCCATCAGGTTGAACCCAATCTCTGGAGCCTCAGGGATGAAAAAGAAAAGGTTTTTTTCCCCCTTCCATTGGTAAAGCAACATACAGTAGTGATTTTTTTTACTTCCAAGACTGGGAAAAGAAGAAATGTATTTTTGCTTCCTGTTCTGAAATACTTATAACAACAATAGCCTTAAAATATATCATCATTACTAGTAATAAACCATATTGATTTCACTATTAAACACATTATATATTTATATACCAGTAGGTTATATGTTTACAAATACATACAGTCACGGCTATTCTAATGCCTAAATAACTTTATATCATGTGTTCATATAAAAGCAATGTCCACTTTTCTGTTTGAAAGATGATCCCAACAACATAACTGCACACATTACGAGAAAAAAATCCAGTTGATAATAACTTTTAACACATTATCTAAAATGGCAGTAAACAATAAAATGAAACCTAGCAGAATAATGGCTGTTCTCCAAGCCAAAAAACCCCCCTAAAAATTCATGTTAACTAAGAGAATCATATGAACTTTTAAGTTCTGGAAATAAGCCTGGCTTATACAAAGGGTAAGTCCTAGGATACTTGCTTGGCTTGAACTTAGAATGTTGTATGAATCCAAAGTTTTTTCTTTTAAATCATTAATAATGGACATAAGCCAGAAGTCATAGACTTTGTCTACATATTTCTCTACTTAACCTTGAAAAGTATCTATAGAGCAAGACTAAGAAAATAAGCAGATTTAAGATTAAGAACATGGTTAAATACATTTATAAGAAGTTTATGTCTTATTATTTTAAATGAAAATTAATATCTACAGTAGTACTCTGGTCATTTCTAAAATGGGTGGGGCAAAGATTTCTTTGCAGTGTACTGTCTATCCTTCATAGCACAACATAAATTTTGAAAGACATGGTGGTTTCAAGATATTTGTCTATTGCTTCAAAAATCTGTGTCCTTTAATCACTTTTAAAATAGATGGAACTAATCCTGTAGTACTTTGGATGCCACTAGCTGAATTTGTTTCAGTTTTTATTTTCCTACCTCTGTGGTTTACGTGGTAATGAAGAGTTTCAAAGAAATCATAAAGAATTTCATTTCACATGATGATTAGAAGCCAAGGGATCCTTCTGTTTAAGCTAGGGTGGAGAACTACTGTTGACTTATAGCTCCAATAGCTCAAACCAGTAAGATCAAATGGGAAAGATATTACAAGCTTTATGTTAACAATACCTGAAGAGAATATTTTATTGTGATTGGAAATCTCTTGTGGACTTTTTTGGAGGGTGGATTTTAAAAATGCTTGTGATTTATGGTTTTAATAATTTAACAGGCTATAGAAAGAAGACAGTCATGAGGTAACTTTGGACAGAAATTATAATGTTACTTACATATTGGAAGCAAATACTTTATACTTTTTAAACTTTCATTAAACTTTCTCTCTTTTCCCTATTTCTTTTTCTTATTATACTTTTTATCTTATACTTTTATTTCTCTCTTTCTTTTTCCTTATTTTTGCTCTGTTTTGGTTTTTATTTATTCTTATTTCTGTTAAAACTTTCAATAAAAATTATATTTTAAAAAATTTCTGAAGGGGCATAGCCTCCTTCCCCAAATCTTTAAAGGGTGTTCATTCAATGAGGAAAGAAAATACAGGCTCCTGAAGTTCTTATCCAGATCAACAGCAAAGCAGCAGGGAGACAAGATAGAAATAGATTCTTAGGCCTCAGTAGAAGTCCATTTCTTTGCTTCTTTGCCACAAGGGAGGAACATGGCTAAAACTGCTTATGTGACTATCACTGTGGCATGGAATTAATTCAAATGCATAATGCTACAAAAAGAAAAGAGTTTTCTCAGGATCAAACAAGGAATAAGGCAAAGGTGAAATCTAGCAGGTTCTGGAGAACTGGTAGCAGAAATTTTGAATAGTTCAGAGAAACAGTAGTGGAAATTCTGAGTAGCTTGGACAACAGGCAAATACCATCTCTGGCTGGCCCCAGAGTGGGCTGGAAATGGATATTTTGCAATATCCTTCCCCCAGGAGTGGGGAGAAGATAGAAAGTTTGCAGTATCCTTTCCCTGGAATGTGGTGGGAATGGAGATTTTGCAATATGCTTACCTGGAGTGGGGTGGGAATGGAAATTTTGCTGTATTCTTCCCCTACTATGCCCCACAAGTACATCTGTACCCTTATGAGTTAGATTTGCAGTATATGTCTCCTTGCTGATTTTGACAGACCTCAAGATAAATAAGCAGAGTTTGGCTTAGTTAGTACTTGATTGGGAATCACAAGGAAATTCCCGGGCTGTAAGCTAGGCTGAGAATTTTAAAAACACATACTAGACAATGGCAATGGAAAACCAATTCTGTATTGTTGCCAAGAAAATAAAAATGAGCCAAAAGAGCTGAATTTCATTAAATTGAGATTTTACCTTAAGAACTAATCTGAAGTGGGGGAAATCTTTACTCAAATTTTACAATATTTGAGGGATAGATGATAGAGATAGGTAGGTAGGTAGGTAGGTAGGTAGGTAGGTAGGTAGATAGATAGATAGATAGATAGATAGATAGATAGATAGATAGATAGATAGATAGATAGATAGATAGATGATAGACGGATGGATAGACAGACAGATGATAGATGATAGACTTAATCTCTAGATGACATCAGAAAAAATTGATAAGCCTTAGATAAAAAGATGAATGTTCTCCCAAAATCTGCATTTGATTTTATTTATATCATGTACTTTAAATTCAGTTATTTGTGCACGAATGCTGTAATATTTAAAATTTGGATTCATTTTAATACAAATATTAGAATTAATTCATAAAATCCAATTTGATTCAAACTGAACTAGATTAACCTGGAAATCAAATCTCAGTTGAATAAGAATCAAACCAGATCACAAAAATATCTCTAGGATTGCATGAAAAGTTTGTGCATTTTATTCTTAGATTTATATACCGGTAGTTTTTATGTTGTTGTAAACTGCCCAGTCACTTATGTAATGTGGACAGTGTATAAATTTAATTATTAAATAAATGATCTGATTTAACAGACTGACCAGAAGCAAATTGCTCTCAATTAATTTGAAGCACTGTTTTCACAGAAATAAGAATTATTCTCCATACATTTAATAATTTCCCCTCCTGTCACATTAAATATTATAGACAAGCAGCAAATTTAGAGGAACTGAACTGGAGGTTTTCAGGGGTCATGTGAAGCCCTCAAGATTCCATTATAAACCATTAGGTCTTTCCTCAGCAGATTTGACTGGATTTAATTAAACATGTATATAAGAATCCTGGAATCTCTGATGTAATTTTATTGTAAAAAAGCTAAGAAGGTATTTAAAAAACTTCAGTGCCAGTACTAGTATATAGCAAATGCAAGTAAAATAAAAGTCCAAATTCTTTTGTCGCTTCCAACTATGCAATGGGCTGGTCAGTTTTCGCGTTTAGTTAGAAGAGTCGTACTTTGGTATGTCTCTTGTTTTGATAACAACCAGATTTAATATCAGGTTGTTTTCCTCTGACATGAGAATGATTCATATTCAATTCTGAGCAAAATGCACATTTATTAGGAAATACTGGAATCTTTGAAATAAAAGGTGATTGAATTTCAAGTCATTGTTAATAAAATGCATGTCATTTATTTAAAGATCTCTTGTTTATCTTGCTCACATGCGCGTATGCTGTACATTTTCATTTGGTTTTATTTTCTGTCCCAAACCAATAAAACCAAATACAGAATTTAAAATACAGAAACACCAATAAAGCACAAATTTGATATTAAAAATATAGGGGGAAAACAAACCCCAAACAATATCAGGTAAAAGGTATCATTCGGCATCTGTAAGCCATAGCTATTGCAAGAATCTTGGCAACATTTATAGCAGTTATCGAAATTAGGCCTTGCAAAAGGAAGATTGTAATCCCTTGATCAGAAAAACAACTACATCAGGTTCATGGGTGTCAAATGCTATAAGTGATACAATGGGCAGTGTAGCAATTCATGGTAGGGTTGGGTTCTAACTTACCTCACTGCCAGTTTTCCTCATGGATATGCATGCACACATGCAGTGCCAGGAGAAAATTCCAACCACCATGTATGCTCAGTGGCTTCTGCACATGCGCAGAAGGGAAAAAAACTGGTAAAAATTCCCATTTTTTTAAAAAAAATTAATTTTAAGATGGCACCATCTACAGACCAGCACCATCAGAACTGGTTCTATGAAGTCATCATGACATTACCAGCAGGTTGCTATCGGTTCAGGGAGGTCTGAACCGGGAGGAACCCACCTCCGATACATGGATTACTGATTCTAGCCATGGCATTTGACATTCAGAGATATAATAACCCATTTCTATATTACTTATTGTACTCATAGATTTCTACACTCTTACCGTATTTTCAGAGTATAAAACGCACCAGAGTATAAGAAACACCTTAGTTTTCGGGGAGGAAAATAGGGAAAAGAATCTGCTTACCAGATAGTCATCTGGCTAGTTTCCTTAGTCTAGTCAGCTTCAGCACATTATTTTATCCCCCTGGTTAGGGCTTTAAAAAAAAACCTTATTCGGAGAGAGTAACGATGAAAGAGCTTGCAAGCCAGTAAGAGCTGGAAACATCATTAGCACCTGGAAAGAAACATTTGGAGCAAGTAGAGCAATGAAAAAACTCTACTTGGAAAACATTCTTTGCAGAGAGAAACAATGGAAGAGCCTGCAATGTAAGAGCTGGGAAGATCGTTAGCAGCTAGTTAGGGCTGAAAAAAAAGCTACATTCAGAGTATAAGACGCATCCAAATTATCAGCCTCTTTTAGGGAGGAAAATGATGCGTCTTATATTCTGATAGATATGGTAACTGGCATCATCCATAGCCCTTTCTTTTCATAAAAAAGGTAGCTGGGAAGCAGTTCCCCTAGAGAAGAGGCTTCTGGACCTAAACTATTGAAATATTTGTTTTCAGCAACAACTCTGTTGCTCTTTGCCTTTCAATCTTGAATTGCTACTTGCTTTGAAACAACTGGAGACTGAACCTCTAATGACCCTTACAAATAAGTACTAAAAACACAAAGCAGACTCACCACTGACTTGTCTACATGTATGAATAGGCTATACTGGGAAATTGAAAAATATCTCACATGAAGACCATGGCAAGCGTTAGCAAGCCATATTTTTGCCAAGAATTGAAGACATCTTAGAAGATACTAGGAGTGAAACTCAAAAGAAATACTACCTCTTTATATGTGTGTATATTTAGGTGTTTTTAACAGTATGGACCAGTCACAGAACAAAACAGTAGTGGGTTTTAAAACCCTTTACTACCAGATTGACAATGACAATCATTAAGTGTTGTACCACATGATTCTTGACAAATGTATCTTTTTCTTTTATGTATGCTGAGAGCATATGCACCAAGACAAATTCCTTGTGTGTCCAATCACACTTGGCCAATAAAATTCTATTCTATTCTATTCTATTCTGCACATGTAGGTGGCCAGAGACTCCCAGTTCATAGAACCTGGCGGAACTAGGAGCAAACTACTGCTGTAACAAAACATTAAGTTGCATTATATGTGGACAGATACAATGTGCATGAGAAACCATGGTGGGATTACTAGCTTAAATGTGATATTTAAAACAGGAGCTAAGTTACGAAAATACCTAGTTCAGGGGAAATTATAAAAAGAGGTGGGGAAAGATTAAACATTGGGGCTCTTCAGATATTTTTGAAAATATGGAAACTCTGTTCATGAAGAAAGAAAGCAGGAATAAAAGGTAGTTCTATCCCCCTCTTGGTAGGCTACAGTAATAAAATAGAGAGAGCAGTCTGTGGAGTACATCAACCTCAATATCCCTACTGACCTCTGCCTTATTACCCACCAAATGAGCTTTCTCATAACTTGAATGAAACACTGATATGCTACAAAATATTTTTCATTATGTTTATTTGACATTCACAAATGTCTTTGGGCCTCACATAAATTTTAAATATGCCCATCAGCCAAAAATGTTGCCTCTCTCTGTGTGAATGAATAACTCAGTGGTCAGGATTTTCAATCACATGGTGAGCCTCTATGATAGGAAGCACTGTACTTCACTTAGATGGATAAAAGCAATGACTGACAATGTAACTTTTTACCTTTTTAAAACTGTTTTTATCTCAATTTTTATGATGTTTTAAAATTTTATATCCTGTTGTAAGCCGCCCGGCCCCAGAGTCCTTCGGGAGTTGGGCGGCATAGAAATGCAAATAAGTAAGTAAGTAAGCAGGCAGGCAAGCAAGCAAGCAAGCATGTAAGTAAGTAAGTAAGTAAGTAAGTAAGTAAGTAAGTAAGTAAGTAAGTAAGCAAGTATGTAAGTAAGTAAGTAAGCAAGTATGTAAGTAAGTAAGTAAGCAAGTAAGTAAGTAAGTAAGCAAGTATGTAAGTAAGTAAGTAAGTAAGTAAGTAAGTAAGCAAGCAAGCAAGCAAGCAAGTAAGCAAGCAAGTATGTATGTAAATAAATAAGCAAGTAAGTAAGTAAGTAAGTAAGTAAGTAAGTAAGTAAGTACGGTAAGTAAGTAATAAACTCTATAATGCACCTTCCCTCCTCTTCTCTTAATGTATAGAAATTACCGTACATGCTTTCAAAATGATTGCCAAATATAAAGCCACTTTCATTCCTTCATTTCTTACATTCACACCCCATCCCCTTCTGCTCTTATTTTCTTCCTTCTTTTTTCCTTCTATCTGCTGATTTTCCATTTCATTTATATGACTTCTGTTTTGATCCTTCTTAATAAAGAATTTAAAAATTGAATATGGAGTAGGAATAGTAATTCAAGTGTTTGCAGTCCCTCTAGACATACAAACTATAGAGTAAATGTCTTCATGTGTCTACTGCTTAGAAAGAATTGTCACAAAATAAGTTCCACAGCCAAACAGTCATACATTTTTGTGCAAGTCATCAAATGAGAATTACTCTGGTAATTGTACCTACAGGTGCAAACAAGCCATTAGATATACCTTCCTTTGCAGATTTGTGAAATGTATATTGACTCATGCTTTCATCAAACTGAAGTTATTGCATCTGAGTTCTCACTGGAGGAAAAGAGCTAAATAAAACACTGGTACTGTACTTATGGCCCACAATCAAATATTGACTGTAATGTGATGATAAATTAGCTGTCTCTTACCAGCATATATTTTTCAGCAATCTGTATACACTGCTTAGATTCTCGCTGACAAGTATTTACCATGTAGATAAATGGAAGCACATCTTCCACTCCAACTTTTTTTTTGGGGGGGGGGGGGCTTAAAACAGAGTTAAGACTCTTCTCTTTTTTTTACAGCATCAAGATTTCTCACCCTGTTCAATGAATAGAAATAACTATATAAACAGAAAACTATTGATCCTTCTGCCCATTGTTGATGGGCCACTGCCTCTGAGGTGTGTATCAACTACTGAACTCCACCAAATAATATTTCAGTTCTACGTCTTTTCAGAGACGGCACTTCTGAAAGTCATGAAATAATTTCATTGGTGAGTCATCCATTTCTTCCTAAAAGAGGTGATAAAGGCTGATATTTTCAAAGTGAAAAAATATTAAATTCAAACCCAGCCTATGATTGGGAATCAAGTATTATAAAAACTATCTGAATCATAAAACCCATATAGGCCCATAATAGTTTTTTATTATTCTGTTACGTTTAGATTCCTGCCAAGTGTCAAAATGAGCATTTTTCTTTTATTTTTTTAACAACATGGTAGATCATCTAACCAAATGATCACATTTGATTTCTGCCGGGCTCTATGGTATGAGTCTCCCAAAAATTCAAGGGTAAAAATTTCAGACACACACACACACACACACACACACACACACTTGAAAGTTCAAAAACAATGTTCTTTATCACAAAAATTCAAAAGAAACAAAGCACCCTTTTTGTATTGCAAAGAGCACTCGCCCCCAAACAACCTGGTAGTCTGATTAAGTCCCCATAATCAGTTCTTAAGTACTTAGCTAGCAGCTGTGAAGGAACCTCACAGCCCTCCTTCTTCCATGAAGTGAGACCCCCACACTTTGCTCTGCTTTGGTTTCAAAGTCGTGAAAAATCAACAAACAAAGTCTGGAAACAGCAAGGCCCGCTCCTGAAGAAACAACGATCAGATAATCGTCCACAACGGCCAAGCCAGCACGCTGCTTATTTATATCAGCAGCTCTAATTACTGGAGCCCCACCCAAACACAGGTGGCCTCTCTTATCTCCTGTAATATTTCTTCAATTGGTCTCTTCGATGCATAATTCTGCGCATGCGTGGGTCTAACACTTCCTCATCCGAATTGACCGAAGATAATGGAGATTGGCTTCCTGGGCTGTGTGCCAAGCCCCCCTCTTCCAAGTCACCCCCACCTGCTTCTTCTTCCGAGGAAACTGCACTACCTGACTCTGTCGGCAATAAAACAGGCCTATGACATGTTGATGTTCCCCCTGCATCCACCTCCACATTCCTTGGGTAGGAGCTGAACCAGAGACAACCACAACAACGGTTAGATCCTGTTTCAAATTATTCTGTGGCCTTGTTACTTAATTTTTGGAGAAATTTATATTTTCTTACTTTATCCTTAGCTTTGTAACAAATTCCTGTATATTTCCAATAGGTTTGTGGGCTATAATCGGATCATCCACACATAGAAGTAATACAAGGAATTTATGCTGAAATACCCTGCAAATTTTGTGACTGAATTATAGGAGCTTTTTCTGTAAGAAAGAAAACAGCACTGTAGTAATGTGACCACATATTTAAATGAAGAACTAATGTTATGAGGAATATTATTAATGGATTTTTTCAAGGTGGAAAATATCAGTTTTTCGATAGTTTCCAAGACACTGGCTTAAACTTGTCCCTTGTCTCTGACCTCTTTTAGATACTTTCCCCTCTTTATGCAGATTAGCAAAAATGTTTTCAAATAGATCACTGGAATGTTGGAAATGTAAACAGGCCCTGGGAACATACTACACATGTGGTGGTCCTGTTCAGTAGCAAAAAAAATATTGGATAAGAAATTTGCTAGAGGACATAATTAACAACAAATAAAGTTAAAACCGGAGTTATTCTTACTTAGTATATTAACAGGGAATTATGGCAAAAATAACACTGTGCATGCACATGTGTGTTTTGAATGTGCACCTATGTGGTATATGAGCAAGCAAACTGGCAGCAAGATAAGTTAGTACCCGGAATTAGAAAATAAGAATAAGTATACATATAGAGATAGATAAAGAATGTGTAGTATAATAGTTTGATAAGATGTGATATAAAATATAACATATCAGCATATGAGAATAAAAACATAAAGGATAGACAGACAGACAGACAGACAGACAGACAGACAGACAGACAGATAGATAAAGGGAAAATATATTTGCATATTTGATGTATACTGATACTGAAGTGTTGCAAAGATGAAAATTGATATAAAATGGGGGGAAATGCTTAATAAAAATTATTGAACAAAAACAAAAAATCAATATGCATATGGACATATCAGTTAAACTGGTCTGACTGAACTTTAAGAGTGTCATGCTGTTCTTAGTATGTCATGTATTAAGGAACCAAATAGAAGCTTCAATTGTGCTGTATTTGGAAACCAGTAAAGTACTCTGGTTCATAACACAACAGCTGTTGCCAATTCATCAGTAAAGAAATGGGGGGTGTTGAAACCATAGAGCATCAATGCACTACGGTAAACTCTTCTATTTTTAATAGATAAAGGGCTCTGGAAATACAGAATGAAATGTATTGCATTTTCTGTGGTCATGTTTTCAGCCTGTTTCAGAGAAGTGGTTTTTGTTTTTGTTTTTTGTTCATATTAAGAAATCATAGAATCTGACAGGGTTGAGCTTGCACTAAAAAGCTTCTTATGTTGCGGCATGTTTCTTTGTTTTCACCAAAAGAAATGCCTTAAATCAGTGTGCTATGACATCACTGAGAAACATAAGTCCAAATAAACTAAAATATAATCCAAATAAAATGGAAAAGTTCTTGGCTTGGAAGACCACAAATGGGTTTGGACAGCCCTTTTTTGAACTGCAATATTGTTTGAGAATTCTATGTACATATTCTTGCATTATTTATACAAGACATGCAATCACATGAAATGAAGCCAAATCACATGAAATCACATGAAATCTAGCCAAATATTCAGAATCCCGGATATAAATGATATCTGCCTCATTATCTTTCAGTTTGGTAGAAAGGTATACCGACAAATCATAGAAACACCATTAGATCAACGTTCTCAGAAATTATAGCAGATACCCTAATGAAAGTTCTAAAAAAATACTGCGCTGCCACACATATTTCCGATGATCCAAGATGGCGCCACTGAAGGCTGCCTTGGTGAAATGCTCTCTTCATTTTTTATTATTCCCTGAAACTCACTACAAATTTTATACCTATGAGACTTTCTGCTTATGCTTATATATCAACAAGAGTTAGTCTCAAAATATAACTATAATATATAAATTCTGTGATGAGTCTTTACTTATCAACTGTAAACCATTTTACTTTCTACATGAGTTCTCTTCATTTCTACTAATTGCTGTGTATGTCCCGCCCCAAGCCCATGTAAACAAGGCATTACAAACTCTAGATGACCAAATTATGGAGGCTGAAGCCAAATACCCAGATTCATTGATCATTATTTTGAGAGATTTAAACAAGGCAAAATTAAAGAAACAGCTACCAAAATAATTTCAGTATGTCAGTTGTCCTGCTGGAGGCAAGAATGCTTTAGACCAGGGATCTCCAACTTTGGCAACTTTAAGATTTGTGGACTTCAACTCCTAATTGACGAATTCTGGGAGTTGAAGACACAAGTCTTAAGGTTGGCAAGGTTGTAGACCCGTGCTTTAGACCATTGCTACACAACACTAAAAGATGCTTATTGGTCTTTGCTAGGAGCAGCTGAGGGACATGATTCACCTTGTGTCTGCTTCTAGGCCAAGATGTAAAGCCACAAAACCAACAATTAAATCAGTGAAGGTTTGGACTGAGGAGGCAAAGTTAAAGCTACAGACTTGCTTTGACTGCACTGATTAGAATATTTTTGAAGATACCTCTTCAGACCTGGATGAATTCACAGACACTGTAACATCATATGAAGACCTATGTACTGATCAGAAACTTGCAAATATACAGTAACGAAAACTTTGTTTCACAGCTAAACTTAAGCAGCTATCTCATTACAAAAAGGAAGCCTATAGACAAGGTGATAAAGTGCTGTACAATCAGGCCAGAAATGTATTAACAAGGGAGACCAGAGAAGCAAAAAGAAGCTACTCTGAAAAGGAAAATAATCAGTTCTCATAAATGAACCAGCAAACATGTGGAAAACTCTTCAAAATATTACTGGTTACAGCAAACCACCTTCCCAGGCTGAAGGGAATGAGCAACTGGCAGATGACCTGAATGTGTTTTACTGCAGGTTTGAAAGGAAACTACAGCCATCTATCTTTACATCCCTCACCTTAGACACACTAACAACAGTGAAGCTTTTTATAACTGACCCTACATCAGTGAAGGTGAACCTATGGCACGGGTGCCATAGGTGGCACACGGAGCCATATCTGCTGGCACGTGAGTCGTTACCCTAACTCAGCTCCAACATGCATGAGTGTGTTGGGCAGCTGATTTTTGGCTTGTACAGAGGCTTTGGGAGGTTGTTTTTGGCTTCCAAAGGGTCCCCCAGACAAGATAACTCCTTCTTACTTAAGTCTGTTCTGACCAATTGGCCCCATCTTCACATGAATCTTCAATAAATTACTAGAGATGTGCTATATTCCTTCTTGCTTCATAGAAACATAGAACCATAGAAGACTGACGGCAGAAAAAGACTTCATGGTCCATCTAGTCTGCCCTTATACTATTTCCTGTATTTTATCTTACAATGGATATATGTTTATCCCAGGCATGTTTAAATTCAGTTACTGTGGATTTACCAACCACGTCTGCTGGAAGTTTGCTTCAAATAATCTATCATCCCAGTGCCCAAGAAGCCTACCATCAAGGAACTGAACAACTACAGACCAGTTGCTCTAACATCTGTAGTTATGAAAACTTTTGAAAGGCTAACGCTTCCCCACTTGAAAACCATCACGGATCCACTGTTAAACCCCCTGAAATTTGCATACTGAACAAACAAATCAACTGATGATGCTGTTAACATGGCTTTGCACTGTATCCTACACCATCTTGAATCTCCAATGACCTACACAAGGGTCCTCTTTGTAGACTTTAGTTCAGCACTCAATACCATCATTCCAGACACTCTTCTAGCTAAGCTAAACCAGCTATCGGTACCTGAACACAGTTGTAAATGGATCATAAGCTTCCTAACAAACAGAAAACAGAAAGTGAAGCTAAGCAGAATCACATCAGATACCTGTACAAATAGCATAGCCCCCCCCCAGGCTATGTGCTCCCTCCATTTCTTTCTATATTTCAATGACTGCATCGCTAATGATCCATCTATTAAATTACTGAAGTTCTCAGATGATACAACAATGATCTACCTCATTCGAGACAATGATGAATCTACATACAGACAGGAGATTGAACATCTAAACTTGTGGTGCAACCGAAACAATCTGGAATTGAACACACTCAAAACCCTAGAAATTGTGGTAGACATCCTCTTCCACTAGTCAACACAGTAAGTGGAGATCTTCAAATTTCTGGATTCTACCATATCTTAAGATTTAAAATAAACACCTAACATCAAAAATATCACCAAAAAAAGCACAATAAAAAATGTTCTTTCTGCGCCAACTCAGAAAGCTCAAATTGCCCAAAGAGCTGCTGATACAGTTCTGTAAAGAAATTACTGAGTCTGTCATCTGCACCTCTATAACTGTCTGGTTTGGTTCTGCCATCCAACAAGACACACACAGACTTTAGAGGATAATTAGAACTGTAGAAAAAATAATTGCTACCAACCTGCCTTCCATTGAGGACCTGTATACTGCATAAGTCAAAAAGAGGGCTGTGTAAATGTTTACAGACATGTCACATCCTGAACACAAACTATTTCAACTCCTACCCACAAAACAATGCTATAGAGCACTGAATACTGGAACAATTAGACCCAAAATCAGTTTTTTTCTAGAACGCCATCAAATAATACAAGATACAGTGGAAGGACTGTAACAGCCAATTGTGTAAGACAGAAAACCTGCAGTGTATCCATTAATTCCAACTAGTAATCAGAAGACACAAAGAAAAGGTAATCTCACAACAAACAGAAAAAAATCAGCCTCAGTTTCAGGTGGAAAACTGTGAGCATCTTAAACCAAGCTAAATCCAGAAATGACAAAGAATTTGAGGAAGCTAGGTATTCAGCCATTGGTAGTAACATAGAAATCAACCATATTTATACATTATTCAAAAGAGACAACCACAAACTAAGAAAGCAAAAAGAAGCAAGATACATAACTTCCAGCAGCAACCCCTGATAAGCAAGGATTAACAACAGTAAGCAATCCAGTAGAAAACAATACTACTAAGGGAGCTACAAGGGGAAGACAACACCCACATCAACACTGAGAAGGCTAGCAAATGTACCTAAATAGGGAGAAACCCCACACCATGTTACCTAGTTGGATAATGAAATGTCTGCAAGCAAAACACTGAGCTAGAGAGCACCAACCAGGAGTGGGTTCCTCCCAGTTCAGACTGGATTACCCGAACCGGTAGTGACCCACTGGTAACATCACTAAACTGGATCAGCTGGTGTGCCCCGTCTTTTTTTTTTTTACTTTTTGTGATATTTTTTTTTTTGCGGTTTTGAAGCTTTTTCCTGTTCTGCTGTTTGTAAAAGGGCCTCCTGCCTGCTCCCAGGTTTGAACTGACCTTTATTCTGTTGCCCAAAACACAGCTGATCAGCTCCACAGGTGTGTTTCAGGCCAATTCCAACTGACCATGCCCAAAAGCCAAATTGCATGAGGGAACTTGTAAAACCACATGATGTGAACCAGTGGCGAAGTAAGTGGAACCCACCCCTGGCACCAACATATATTCTTTTCTATTAGATACATGTATAGCATATATAATTAGTATCAGTGATCAGAAAAAGAGAAATATAATAAAGATAAGCATTGATGACTGTCTAATCTACATGCACTATGATGCAATTTTTCTCCTTCTAATAGTAGGTGTATGCATAAGGTTGATTGACTCATCTTTGACTTATGTTTAATACCATCTGCTCTACTTCAGAGCTATCTTCAAAAGTTCTTTAAAAAACAGAAAAGGTGTTACATGGATAGAATGACTCTAGAAGGATTGGATCTGCACAGCTTGGAAAGGATGCCCTGAAGCCCCTCTTTTTCTCTGCTGCTTTTAAATGACTCCATATGCCTACATTGATGGAGCTGTGTAGGTAAAAAGCAGAAGTGTATAACCCAGCTGAGAGATATAAAAGAGAGGGTGAGTTTTTTCCACTATTTATGGGAGCTAACTGAAAAGTTAGTTTTCTCTTTAAGCTGTAGAATTTGAAATTGTGCAGTTAAAAAAGTCAATGGAAAAATAGCAACTAGCCATACTTAAAGCTACATCTGTTGAAGAAGACAAAACTAGAGCAAAGCCAGGAAAAAGCCAGTGGCAGTTACAGCAATAGACCTGGGAGAACCTTCTAATGATAGATTCCTTGATAGAGATGTTGTGGGAACCAAGAGTTGTGGTTTATAATTTCAAATGGTAAATGATACAGCAAATGAGATCTATAATGGTATGGACACTTACCGAAGCTGCACTTTTCAGCTTACCCATGGAACATAGGGTAGTGACACACTGGAGAAGATTTGCAGTGTAGAGTAATTGCCCTCTGCTTAACAGGTTCTCTACATTACATCATCTCTGCAGAATGGTAGAGATTTAAAGAAGAAAATTAGTGAGTATCTGGGATGGTTTCCTTGGAAAAGATGGTATAAAGCAGTAGACTCAGCAGGAGATCCTTGGGGAAGAGCTCATACCTGGTCCTGTAAATCCACTTAGTCTCACCAGCATTTAGCAATACAATAGCACTTAGACTTATATACCATTTCACAGTGCTTTACAGTCCTTTCTAAGTGGTTTACAGAGTCAGCTTATTGCCCCCAACAATCTGGGTCCTCCTTTTACCGATCTTGGAAGGATGGAAGTCTTAGTCAACCTTGAGTCTGGTGACATTCAATCTGTCAAACTACCGGCAGTCAGTGATCAGCAGAAATAACCTGCAGTACTGCACTATAACCACTGCACCACCATGGCTGATAGTATATCAAGGAGCTAGCTAGATCTCCCTGGTTAATCAAAACTGGAAGGATAATGCCAAATCCTTAGACAACTTAGAAGGTAACTTGGGAGGGAATTACATTAGAGTCCTATAACAAAATTGCCAATATACCATTTGATTCTTGGTACCAGTCACCAACTTGTTATTATCTTAAATCACATCAATAATGTTAGATCTTGGTTAGATCTATATTTGATCACTGGTTAACATGGAAATATAGGTATTTGTATGTATTATTCTTTGCACATCTGCTTTGTATTTAATGAAAGAAACACAAAATTTTCAAAATCTTAGATAGAGGTGATTTCTTTGCTCACAAAGTCTTATTTTGGTTTGGAAATATTTACTATAAAAGTTGAAATTACCATCACAATGAGAAGATTCTAAAGAAAAATACCAGAAAATCACTAGTCCAACCTAGTTGCAATATTTCACAAACTGAATATTACAACTGGCAGAATTTCTAGCCAGCGGCTGATAGTTCTGGTAATTTCAACACATTAGGATGTTGTCAGATTGAAGAAAGCGTGTACAGAGAGAATAAATAGATTTACATTTTTTTACAAAAATCAATGATGGCGTACTTGGCATTCCATTCTTCCAATGTTCCTCTAACCTAGATGTCTTCAAACTTGGCAATTTTAAGACTTGTGGACTTCATCTCTTAGAATTCTCCAGCCACTGGAAGTTGAAGTCCACAAGTTTTAAAATTACCAAGTTTGGGGACCCATGCTCTAACCAGCACAGTAGATTAGATTGAAAGCTATTGACATATCCAAAATATGAGCTCTTGTCAGTGCAGTGTTTAGAATGCAGTATTGCAAACTAACCCAACCCATAGTCAGGAGTTCGATTTTGACCAGCTCACAGTTGACTCAGTCTTCCATCCTTCTGAGGTCCTTAAATGAGCATCCAGATTGCTAGGCTGACTCTATAAACTGCTAAGAAAGTGCTGTAAAAGCTCTGTGGAGTGATATATATGTCTATTGCTATTCTATTGTTCTATTCTATTCTTTTGCTAAGTATATATATAAGTGCTATTGCTATTTATCTACTAAAATGTTGCAGCAAAGATTGAAGACAATTTTTATGCTGTGAGCTACCCAGAATCAATTTGGAGTCAAGTGTCATCTCAGAAAATAAAATAATAAAACAAATAAAATAATAAAATAAAATAAGATAAACTGCTTTAGGGGAAACTGTGCTTTTAACAATGAGACAGAACATCTTGTCTGTCCAGTACATCCCTTACTGATTACTTCCTCATTATGTCCCTTACTGATTACTTCCTAATCCTCAATGGTGGACATGGGATTTTGTTTTGAGCTTCTGCCATCCCGTAAAGTAGAAACAGTTACAAAAGCAGCTGTTTTCTATTAGAAAGTCTTCCTTTTAACAAATTTTACCATCAGCCCCAATGATTTAACTCACTGCTTTGAATAGGATTTCTACTTTAATGAACCAATTCATGACATATTCTCCCAGAAAGATCTTCTCCTGCTTTCTGTATCTCTCTGTCACTGACCAAGCTATTTCTTTTGCTAAATAGATATATTTGAAATAAAATGAAAAAGATCATGACTTGAAGACATAATGTATAATCTTGACTTGAAGACATAATGTCTTGAAGATCTCTGATGGTAACTTTCCCAGAAGTGTTACCGTCATGTTCACAAATTTTTTTCTTTTGTTCTTTTTGGCCGTGCTGAAAAGTATAAAATTGCTTCCAGACTAGTTTTTAAATAAAAAACTTTGAATTGTAAAATTTGATTCCCACATTACTTTCACCTACTTCCACATTCACATTCATGTATAGAAAATATTTCTTAAAGGCAAATAAATGCCTTATAACTGTTCCTAGAAAACAGAGCAATACAATGAACAAATTTATTTATTTTATTTATTTATTTGTCAAACAATTATAGAGTGGTAATTTTTTACAAATAAAACATTAGATAAGTAATGATAAAAAGTAACAAAAGAAGACGATAGGACAGGGACGGTAGGCATAGTGGTGCGCTTATGCACACCCTTACAGACCTCTTAGAAAGGGGGAGAGGTTAATTGCAGATAGTCTAAGGCTAAAGGTTTTGGGATTAGGAGTAGAAACCACAGAATCAGGAAGTGCATTCCAGGCGTTGATTACTCTGTTGCTGAAGTCGTATTTTTTGCAGTCAAGTTTGGAGCAGTTGACATTTAGTTTAAATCGATTTCATGCTTGTGTGTTGTTGTGGTTGAAGGTGAAGTAGTGGTTAACAGGTAGGCCATTTTGGTATATGATTTTATGAACTATAATTAAGTCAGAACAGAGACGACGGAGTTGTAAGTTGTCTAAACCAAGAATTTCAAGTCTGGCGGAGTAAGGTATTTTGTGAGAAGAGGAGTGAAGGACTCTTCTTGTGAAATATTTCTGGACTCTCTCAATTGTGTTGATGTCAGATATGCAATGTGGGTTCCATACAGGTGAGCTGTATTCTAGGATTGGTCTGACAAATGTTTTGTAAGCTCTTCTTAGCAGTTCAAAATTACCAGAGAAGAGGCTACGAAGGATTAGGTTAACAACTCTTAAAGCCTTTTTGGCAATGTTGCTGCAGTGGGCTCTAGGACTTAGGTCATTGGATATGAGTTCTTCAAGGTCTTTGACAGATTGAGGGTTATCAATAAGTTCAATTCCTCCAAGTTTATATTTAGTATTCTGATTCGTTTTACCGTTGTGTAAGACAGAGCATTTAGTGGTGGAGATTTGAAGTTGCCAGGTTTTAGACCATTCTGCTACGTGGTCAAGGTCTTTTTGAAGGGTAGCAGTATTGTCGGTGGTATTAAATAGTTTGACATCATCTGCAAAGAGAACGCAATTGCTAGTGATGCAATCACAAAGATCGTTTATGTATAGTATGAATAGTGTGGGTCCTAAAACACTACCCTGAGGGACACCACTGTTAATAGGAGCAGGAAGAGAAGTGGCACTTCCTATTTTGACCACTTGTTGTCCGTTAGATAGGAATGCTGTTAACCAATTGTGTAGTAGTCCAGAGATGCCGTAGGATTTGAGTTTCAGAAGAATTTTGTTGTAGACAACTGAGTCAAAGGCTTTGCAAAAGTCGATATAGATCGTATCAATTGGATTACCTTGGTCAAGTTAAGTGGTCCAAATGTTTTTACAGTGTAAGAGTTGTAGATTACAGGATTTTTTTTCTGAAACCAAATTGTTTATTGGAAAGTAGGTTATTAGCTTCAAGGTAGAGTGTAATGGATTGATTTATGATTGATTCCATAACTTTGCAGCTGACACAACACAGAGATAGGTCTGACTGTGGCAAGTGACCATAGTGTGGGTAGGGGGCTAGTACTGAAAGATTTATTAAAAATTATGCTCAGAGGTTCAGCCAAGGTGGAGGAGAGCTTTTTAAAGAAGTATGCACATAGTCCATGTAATTCAATAGATAAAGATAATTTTAGGTTGTGTAATGCCTTTCTAGCATTATCTTCTGTAAAATCAATTTGTGTAAGATCATTGAGGTTATTTGTAGTGCAGTTAGGAAATGTTGGGCATGAGCCATTGTTATTAACAAAGACTGAGCTGAAGAAGATGTTAAAGAGGTTGGCTTTGACTGATTCATCATTATGGTCTATGTTGTTAGGTCCTTTAATGGGTGGGATGGGTCTAGAGTCTTTGAGTTTATTGTTAACAAAGTTGTAGAAGGCACCAGTAGACTTTGTCCGTAGAAGATTTTCTTCTTGGATGATGCGATAATTGGTACATTCAGTCTTTATGTGGTGACGAATTTGGAATAAAATTGAATTGGTTGGAGGTAGTCCCAGGAGACAAAACTAGGATAAGGAGGCAGCATGATTTAAAATAAATGTGCTGAAAATTAAGATTTAAACATGTTAGATAGGAGATTTTGAAAAAAGAGGGATGATTATGATGGGCAAGAGCTAGAGAAACATTTTAATCTGTTATGTAATAATAATAGAACTATCCATTTAGGGAAGGATTTAAAGGTTGGATGGGAAGTAGAAAGGAAGGAGATACAGATGAGAGAGTGGAGAAAGAATAGAAAGAAGGAGTAAGGAGAAGGAAATAGTAGTAGAAGGAGGGAGAAGGAGTAAAAACGTAGGTAGTGGAATAACCACCTGAGATAGAAAGTGGGAAGTGGAAAGAAGAAAGTTGAATACAGATTAAATAATATAAAGCAAACCTGGAGCATGGTCTAGTTTATTGTATTTGAATAATGATATATGTATATTAAGATGTATTGAAGGTATATGAAGTTGTATGTTGAATGTGGAGAAAAAAATTAAAAATTGGGGAAAAATTAATTAATAAGACCACTGCCAGTCTCATTTGTAAAAAACAGGGTGGCATCTTTTTTCATATCATAATTGCGATCTGGCATTTTAAAATCACATTCAGATTCATATTCAAATCAGCCTGTCAATATTTCATCCAGTAAAATCTGATTCTCTTCTACAGCCTCTTTTAAATCCATTTTTACAGTGGCAAACAATTTGAAGCGAAATTTCTGAGTGTCATGCTCCCAAATATTTTTAAATTCTTAATCAAATAATCTTGCTCCATTACATTAATGGGTCTTGTCTCCTTTAGTTCTCTTGGGTTCCAGCTAGTTATCACATGCCTTTTTTTCTAATCAATACTTTTCTATGGCAGGATTTTTTTACACTTACTGTAATTTCAACATATTCATGTACATTTTGGTAAAATTTTAAATAACTCACAGAAAATATTCCTTCTATTGGCCTCTTAATCCATTCATACATTTTCATAATCAATATTCTTGTCACCCTTTTGCTTTTTTTTTTTTCAAAAATGAATATTCTTCCTTTAAAATCTTGCATGAAACTTTTTTCATCAAGGATAGAAGGAAACACCCAATGCGATGAAACTTATCCTTCTGAAGATTCTTAACATGCCAAAAGCCAGAATTCTCTAAGGTGATTAAGAGGTAAAGTATACAAACCCAATGTTTCTTTGAAGGGGTAGAACTGTAGCTTAGGTAAAAATGACTTTTCTCTGGCTCCCAGAGCTCTAAACCTGACAGATACCATTGTTTTCCATCTCCTCACAGTGGCCCTCGGTATGGAACATTTGCAGGCAATCCTGGTTCCTTCCTTGCTCTGGGTGGGATTTAAAGAAGCTGATCCATATATTGATTCCTTTTTCTGCCTTGGCCACAAGGTCCATTCCAGAGTTGAAATCCAGCAGATTCTGACAGGTTCTAGAGAACCAGTAGTGGAAATTTTGAGTAGTTCAGAGAACCGTCAAATACCATCTCTGGCTTGGTATTTGGCTTGGTGTGGCTTGGTATGCATGGCAGGGGAAGGATACTGCAAAATCCCCATTCCCTTGGTATTTGGCTTGGTGTGGCTTGGTATGCATGGCAGGGGAAGGATACTGCAAAATCCCCATTCCCTTCCCACTCTGCGGCCGCAGAGTGGGAAGGGAATGGGGATTTTGCAGTATCCTTCCCCTGCCATGCATACCAAGCCACACCCACAAAGCTACACTGTGCCCACAAAGCCATGCTCAGTAATAAAAATATTATGGATTTCACCATTGGTCCCCTCACCAGGGAATCATTTTAAGTCTGCCATTGCTTTTCCAGAAGTCAGAAGCTATCTGGAATTCTTAAAAGAAATATTAACAATAGTAATAGCAGTGGTATTTTAATATCTAATCCAATAAGATTAATAGAATGTCTCTTTCTGTGGCCACCAAGAAAGGACATGTCATGCAAAGGATATACATCTTTTTGTTGCAATCCTAGAAGTTGTCCACTGGGACAATAACACCATAAAGACTTACAAGAATTGGATGGGGAAGGGATCATTCCAAGAAAAGCTGTGGATCTAAAGCAGATTTAGGCTAGCAAAAGGAGGGTCTTAAGTGCAGGACGATGATCTCAATCTAAATCCTGATATTCAATCATATTCCTGGTTTGGGAGGAAATTGACTAGCCCTAGATCTGGTTTAAATTATTCCCATTTATATATAAAAAAAGGGATAGAAAATAAAAAATAATATTCTGGGAAGGTTATTATATCAGAACATTCTAATAAGGCAATATGACAATGTCATCTGGCGGGACCCAGGAGAAGAGCCTTGTCTGTGGTGGCCCCGACCCTCTGGAATGAACTACCCCCAGAGATCAGGACTGCCCCCACCCTCCTTGCCTTTCGCAAACTCCTAAAAACCCACCTCTGCCGCCAGGCATGGGGAAATTGATTCCCCCTGGGCGTTCTGTTTTATGTATGGTTTGTTTGGAGTGTATGACTGTTTTTATATTAAGGGTTTTAGCTGGTTTTAATCATTGGATTTGTACTGTGCTTTGCTGTTGTAAGCCACTCCTAGTCTTCGGAGAAGGGCGGCATACAAATCTAAATAATAATAATAATAATAATAATAATAATAATAATAATAACAACAACAACAACAATAATACATTTATTTACACACACACACACACCTACAGGGGGAAAAGAAAAAGAGTGAAAGAAACAATGCTCACTGTTCTACAAATGCTGATGAAATGTTTGGATACTGCACAAACAACTTTTTTCCCCCTAGTTAGACATTTTTCAATTGGAGGCACCATACGAAAATAACAATTACAAACATCTGTTGGTTCTCTTCAAATCATTGGCACTGTGGAAGGCATAGAAAGCTTATTTCCATTTAACCATTGGACAAAGTCTTGATCCACATGAATTACAGCATATATGTGGTGCCCAGTTTTCATCCTTGCTTCCTATTTTGAAACCAAAATACAAGTTTAGGCTTTTTTAATCATGGTTGTGACCCTTCGTTTTTGAGATCCAAAAGTAACTTCACCATAAATATAGCAGAAATTATCTGCTTTATTTAAACAGGTTCGAGGCATAACTAAATTTACTAGCATAAAACAATGTTTAAAGATGCTGTCTAACTTGTCAAGCAACAGATAGTGTGACTTTTATATAATTTGGTGACCTATACTGACTATGTAATCTATGGTGTAAGTTGCATCATGCATTTCATAAACCTTACTTCATTAGTTGGTTGCTTGTATCATGGAAACTAGAGCCAATTTCCCTTTGCAAATGTTCTTTTTGTTTTTAGCATCCTGAAATTATGTAAGAGCTGTTTTCATGCTCACAACATTTTACCTGCAGAACAGTTAAGTTTTGTATTTCACTTTTTAAATAGGTTTCTTTTTGCAGTTGTTTAAAACTATTTTATCTTTTCATCACCTTTGTATTAAATGGATTTTTAATTAAGCTTTTCTAGGAAAAGGACAGTTCTGAAAACTAGTCAAGGAATAAAATTAAGAAAATAGAAGAAATTTTATTTTCAACACATAGACTAGTTATATGTAAAAGTTTTAATTATTTTGTCAGTTTACAATTAATTAGTAGTATGTCAGTTCATTGATGATTAGGTGTTATGGGAGTTGAAGTACCAACATGAATTGCAGTTTAAGTGGGATGATTTATTCTAATCCCATCATGATCATCCATTTATTTCATTGCTCACTCTGTTCTTCATAATAGGTAAGGTGCTTTAGGAAAAAGGAAAGTAAGTTATTCAGTATGGTATTATCTGTTAAACATGATCTCTGATAATAATATCCAAGTTAAGGAAAAAATATATCCAGATTTTTCCTTTCCTTTCTTTTCCTGTTCTTTCCTTCTTTCCTTTCCTTTCCTTTCTTTTCTTTTCCTTTGCCAAATTAGTATTTTTAGCACCTTCTTCTAAGAAGTTAATAGTCCTCCTAGGGCAGTCAACTAAATTTAGAACTGCAATTCTAAATCAAATCATCTCAGTTGTGGTACCTGTAACTGATCTTATCTCAATAGTGACTTATTCCAATTCAGAGAGCAAACTCATTACATTAATAAAGAATATCAAAAATCAAGAAAGAACAATCAAAGCACAATCTGGAAAGAATTCACTTTACCATCATTTCCAAAGATTAGTTCTAAGCCTCTCTCCCATAAACATCAATTTTTACTCCTGCAGGAGGTCCAGTTTAGAAATTATTCTGGTTGACTAGCAAGCGGTATCTCTTTATCCTGATTTGCAAATCCATTTCCAACTCCTCCTAGGGCATTCAACTGTATTTGTTTAATAGCTAAATGCACAAACAAAAAATAGCATAGAAAGATGGTGCTATTTTAAAGTGCAATGTTTTGTTTGCTATATAGTATAGGCATGCTGATCAATATTTGTGTTTTTTATGTTCTACACAGGACCTGGAAGGAAATCCACTGGGCAGCCTTGACCAAAATAATGTGCACATATGTAGCTCTGTAAAATCAACCACAACCGAAATATAAACATGAAGGATAATTAGTTATAGTTAAAATGATGGAGACTCTACTCAAAAAGAGGATAAATCAGCACCTAAAAACCAATAACTTATTGGACCCAAACCAGTATGGCTTTACTGAGGGCAAATCATGTCAGACTCAGCTCATTGATTTCTTTGACTATGTCACAAAGGTGTTGAATGAAGGTGGTGTTGTGGATATTGGCTATCTGGACTTCAGCAAAGCCTTTGATATGATTCCACATAAAGAGCTGATAGATAAATTAGTGAAGATTGGACTTAATCTCTGGATAGTTTAGTGGATTTGCTGCTGGCTGAAGCATAGATATCATAGAGTTGTTAATGGCGAGTATTCTGAGCAGCGACTAGTTACAAATGGGGTTCCACAAGGGTCTGTTCTGGGTCCTATTCTTTTTAATATGTTTGTGAGTGACATAGGGGAAGGTTTGGTAGGGAAGGTTCGCCTATTTGCCGATAACTCTAAAGTATGTAATAGGGTTGATATTCCTGGAGGCATCTGTAATATGGCAATTGGCTTAGCTTTACTAGATAAGTGGTCAAAGCAAGGGAAACTACTGTATCAGATACACATTGATTGTGGGGTGGTATTTTTGGGGTGTTTTTTTTTTTGAACTCTCCATTTTTGGGTATCAGATTCAGCTGCATAAAACCTCTTCATAGTTTCATATTTTAATCCTGAAAGTCACACTCAGAAGAATGGTTATTGCACTTCTAATCTTGATCGTATCCTGGAAAAACATTTTACATTGTTCCAACTTTTTGGGGTGATTTGATTGTGAACAGGGTTTTGGAAATCAGGCTTGCAAAGATAAATTTTGGAAAGAAATGTTTGATTGGCAAACCAATAATACCAGGAATACATTTGCAGACTTATAAGTGTTATGCTTTAACTGAACATCCATATAAATAGAGTGAAATTGAGACAATGTTGATGAAACACAACCCCCCCCTTCCTCAATCAACCCTAGCATTCCAGGCCAAATACAAATCATGCTTCAGGGCATCATATAAATTACTATTATAAATTCACATGGTACACCAGGGAGTGCCTCATTTTGTGTGATTGGTCGCTGTTTCAAGAGCAGTTTAAATTCTCAACCTGCTGCATGCAAGCACTGCCCCAGGGCTTCTATTACTGATGTATTGTTACAAAGCGCCACAATAAAACATGAGCTAAAACAACTTAGTTGAAATGAAGATTAATATGGAACATGTGTTCCCCTGCTTTCACTTAGATGGAACAGTCCAATAAATACAAGCTTCGCAAGACTCAGGATATAGGGCTTCAAGAGCAATCTGATTGGCTGATGGCTAGTATTGCTGAAGGCTAGCAATGTGTTTCTGCAACATCTCCAAAGCACTGATGGACAAAGTTACTGCCATGTTTTTAAAACAATCATTTAGGGAACAGTGGATTGCCAAATCATGGAAAATGTTTCCATTTGCATAGATATGAATGCAGAGATCATTTTATTTGAGGGGTTGGTTTTTTTGGTATGGTCTTTGATTCTAGTAGCATCAGTGGAAGAAGGAACCTTTTTCTCATATTTTTAATATGTAATGGTCTGTTAATCCAAACTTTATCTGTGTGTACATGGTCATTTTACAATGTATTCCTTTCTTCAGCCCCCTTGAAAAATCTATGTGTTGATTTTAATGGAGAAATTAAACATTTTCTCGTGGATATACTGATATTTTGAAAAATAATTAATTCAAAGAATCTCAATTAATTTCTTTCCTGTTATTTATCTAATAACATCCATGAATAATTAGATAAATTAAGTTATCATTTGTGTGATATACATACTGGTACTTATATTATGGCTGCTTGACTATCCTTAACATATGATAGATTCATTCAACAACCATAGATCTGTTATGGATTTTAGATGAATATTATTGGCAAAGAGACCAAAGGCTGCCTAGGTTAGAGTCCATATGCATATCACCTCCTTTCTTTATGAAGTTAGGGAATTATTTATACATTTATGCAAGTTCTTCTTCATTGCCTTCAGTACCCTTATTTTAATTGTCCTTAGTGTCCCTTAAGTTTATTTAATAAATATTTGCTTTGTGTTATAATTATCTTGTGCTATAATATAGCCATAATCTTCCCAAATAGTTATATTATTTTAGTACTCTTTAATATCAGAATAGCATTTATATTATAAACCCTTCAACTTTCTAGTTAATTGCCTAGAGTAGATGTGCTTCCTTCACCACTATCACCATCATTACCAATACTGTATTGCAATGCTAATTATTTCCTCTTCCTTCATTCTAACTTGCCTTAGTGTCACTGACACACTCCAATAAATACATGTAATTTAACTGAAAGGGTGGATCCAGGCAGGCAACTGAGGTAGTTCTTCTTGTGGACAATGCTGTTATTGTGTTATCAATTCAGAAGCAGATTCATTACAGTATCTATAAAATCATATGAGCTGCCATAGCCTATAGATTAAAGGACAATGTGGATTAATGTCTTTGAAATCAGTAAAGATAAAAAATGGAACGTCACAAATCTTTGGCAAAATTGCATTTTTCTGTGCTGTGTAAGGAGAGAGCACAATTTGTTCAGCTGTATTAAATGTACAATTTTAAAGGCAAATGTTGGCATTATTGAACATTTCATTTAGGCCTCATTTTTTATAATCTCTCTGAGGTTTGGAATTCATTTATTAACTGTTCTTATAAGAGGAACCCAATCTGATAACTAACTGACTGGATGAGCAATACAATCTTCCCACAGGCAATGATAGCTTTAACCTTCCCCACACTTATTGTGGGTGGATTTGAAAGAAGGACAACACTCCTACCAGAATGGCCCAGATTTAAGAAAGGATGCATGGCTAGATGCCATTTTCGGAGGCAAGAAAGAGCCAGTTTGGAATTTAGCATTTACCAGTATGTCACTGAGACCATTTCTCATAATCATTCTGCTTCAACAGCTAAACATACAGCTAGTGTTGGAAGGGAAAAAACGTGGAAAGTAGGATGTAGCTATCCTATGCATCACTTTTTCTGATGTTAATTGCATAATTTTGGCAAAACTTTCAATTCTCCAAGTTGTCATTCAAACTACCAAGGCTACAGAAGCCCACCATCTTGCTCCATCCTAATTGAACTATTAAAACATCAGTATAAGATTTATATTATATTTGATGTTTGATATTATATTTATATCAACTCTCTAGTGAATTGCTTCATGCAAAACTTGAACTCTTAAGACTATGTCCCCATCCCCTCCAAGCAATTGAATGAGACCATAGATTTATATTCCTTGGTCATTTCCATTGTTTTAGAGAGTTGTTAGGCCATCAGGAGGTTTATCTGTATCATCAGAATCATCTGAGTAGTGCAAATGGGTGTGAAGCCTTCTTGGAACTGTTGAAACTGTTGAACTATGTTGTAGGCTGGAAATAGATGGTGCCATATCACTCATCCTCTGTTGAGAGAGGGCTGCTCAATTTTGTTTTCAAAGAACTCTTCAAAGAAAAACCAGAAAGTCCAGTTGCCTCTTGAAAAAGCACCTTTGGGGAAAAATTGAAGAAAAGGTTAAAAATGAGCAATTTCCACTTATGTTGACATGAGTGAAACCCTGCCGTGAATTTTAAAGAAGCCACAACCTTTAAAAGACTTGGTGCATCTGTTTCAAAACTGTACCTTGGCAATACTTAAGTTCAGTTTAAGCAAAGTAAAAAAAAATAATCCACGCATGGACAAATCGTGCAGAAGCAATATGGCACAACATTTAAAACAGCTACTTTGAGCCTTCTAGAAGATATGTTTCCTTTAACTTTTTCCAACAGGTTCGCATAATTTGACCAAAGCATATCTTACAAATACTTTGCACAATCTAACATATTAAAGTACGGTTGGAGAAAAAATCTTCGACGCAGCATTAAAGAACAAAGTATAATAATGAGTCTCTCAGGACGTAACACTCAGTTTCATTAATTTATGCTATCGGATGTCTGCATGAACAACAGCATCTCTCATTCTATCATTTGTATCCCATCCTACAATATATTTAAGGCAGCTGAGGATAAACAATTATAAACAAAATAATAAGCAATCTATCACTTTGAGTTCCACTGGAAAAAAGAAAATATATACAGTGGCTGTATGTATTACAAGTATCAGAGTTTATGCCAAACTATGGGATTCTTCATACTGAATGGTCTTCTCACCATGTCTATAGAAGTCAGCTCAAAATTGAAGATGTTGAATCAGCCATTGAAGCTAATATATCAAGAAATTGTAGCTTAGATATGCATTAGATCTACATAATTTTAGATTAAATTATCTGAAGTTTTATCTGCTGCCAATAATGTAATACAGTAGTATCTCTACTTACGAACTTAATTTGTTCCGTGACCAGAAAAGTAGAAAAGTTTGTAAGAAGAAGCAATTTTTCCCATAGGAATCAGTGTAAAAGCAAATAATGTGTATGATTGGGGAAACCAAAGAGGGTGGAGGCGCTGTTTCCTCCCAGGAGATTCCTAGAGGGCCCCCACAGAGGCTTCTCCCTGCTTTTTCCAGTTACAGTTTTGGAGGCTCGGGTTTGTAAGTTGAAAATGGTTTTTGAGAAGAGGCAAAAAAAATCGTGAACACCAGGTTCTTATCTAGAAACGTTCATAACTACAGGCATTCTTAGATAGAGGTACCACTGTATTTCTGTAACTGGACAGAAACTGTAACTTTTTTGTCATTTTATATTGCTTTGTACTCTAACATGCACATTAGTTGCTTAGAAAATCTTTTGAGATTGGGAAGAGAAACTACAAATACTTTTAATAAATGTTATAAAATAAACAATCTGGATTTAATTTGCAGGCTGATGACTACTTAGCAACTTCAGCTGGGATATTGTATCAGCCACTGAAACACATGTTTTCCCCTCCCCTCCTTTTCTCACGCATACATACCCACACATTCATACTCCAATTTTCCTTTATAACCAATTGCAATACTAATTTCCCTCTGGACAAAACAAGAACCCTTCCGATTGAGCAAAACATTAATTTAATCTAGCATTTTGCTTCCACAAAGAGCAGCCAGGGTATAAAGGCAGTAGCTGTCTCCTACTGTATACCTTGTTATCTGGTATATGTCTCTGAATATTTATTTATCTTTGCAATTTATCTACAGTTTCAGTTGTCCCAGACGCCAGGCAGTTTACAGATATGAATATGGAGGTTCCACATAGCAATATACCTAGCAGTCATTGATCATGAATGTGTCTAATTCTGTCCAAAAGCTAACTACACTGATGACCACCTTCAGACCTCATGGCAGTGAATACCAGACATTTCTTATGGAGACAAGATTGATATCAAATGCAGGAGCAAGAAAGACCCTCCAGGAAATGGATCTAGTACCACAAATAACTGACAGTTACAAATTCAGGCATCTCAATGCATAGAAGGCAGCCGAGTGGGGAAAGTGACTAATTAAAATCAAGGAACAGATGCCTCGGTGATGCTGGTATTTCTGAAAGAGAAACTGTGTTTCTGGAAACAAAATCCAAATCATTTGTCATAAAATTAAACAAAATGACATCAAGTACTTTTTTTAAAATAAGGAAAGACCGAAAGGAGAGAAACCACACAATAAACAAGGAAAAACTGCAGCCAGCACATCTGTTTCCACACGTTGAGTTAATACCACAAGCACACACACACATACACACACACTCTTCCTAGGATGGCAGGATTTATATCCTCATTGCCATTTCTAAATGGGTTTGAGAGTTTGCAATGAACGTTAACAGATAAAAGCTGGGCAACTTGCCTCAAGCAAGGCAGCAGGGACAAAGTCCACATTGCAAAGGAGCTTTTATGGAGACGAGGAAATGGTAGGGTGGGGGGTTGTTTCACAACATAAATCTAGAAAGCCTTTTGTTGTTTTGCAATTTTTGCCCTGAGTGGCTCTTCCATCCCAGTTTGAGGTAACACTTTTTAATGTACATTGAAATAAGATTACAACGCAATCCATCAAAGCATTCATTTCTGCAAATTCCATTGAAATAAATAAGAGGCATAACAATCAGAGTAGTAGATACAATGATTTTATTTATTTATTTATTTATTAGATTTGTATGCCGCCCCTTTCCGTAGACTTGGGGCGGCTCACAATACAATAAAAACAGTTTATAACAAATCTAATAATTTACGATGTAAAATATTAAAATTTACACATAAGTTTCAGATTTTAAAGTGGGGCATTTATCTATTTTTATTTATTTATTTTATTATTATTTGTCATTATTATTATTATTTGAATTATTTCAATGTAATATATAAGATTACAGTAAGAGTATAAACATGTATACATGAGACAATTTTATGTACATGGGAACATTAGGAAAGAGAAGCCAGGCATATTGGTCCACTTATGCACGCTCCTTAGGGACCTCTTAGGAATGGGGTGAGGTCAATAGTAGAAAGTCTTAGGTTAAAGTTTTGGGGATTTGGAATCAGGTAGTGTATTCCAGGCATTGACTACTCTGTTGCCAAAGTCATATTTTCTGTAATCGAGTTTGGAGTGGTTTACCTTAAGTTTGTATCTATTGTGTGTTCCTGTATTGTTGCTGAAGATGAAGTAGTCATTGAAGATGAAGTAGTCATTGACAGGTAGGACATTGTAGCAGATAGTTTTATGTACTACACTTAGGTCAGACCTAAATTGTCTAAGCCCAAAATTTCAAGTCTGGTGGCATGTAAGCCGCCCTGAGTCCTTCAGGATTGGGCAACATAGAAGTCGAATAAATAGATAGATAGATAGATAGATAGATAGATAGATAGATAGATGATAGATAGATAGATAGATAGATAGAATATTATTATTATTATTATTATTACATCACTCAGTATTATTATTATTATTATTATTATTATTATTATTATTATTATGTCAGTACAACACAGCAAACGAGATCACTATGCTGGATTTTGTATTTCATCACCAGTCAGACACTTCCCAAGCACCTAGGACTGCGTAATGTAGCGGCGAATTATGTTTGCCGATCCCAGTAAAGCGGCCTTTTGCAATTGACAGGTGGAGATTTTGTCAATTCTGATGGTTTTCAAATGTCCGCTGAGATCCTTTGGTACTGCACCCAGCGTGTCAAGTACCACTGGGACCACTTTCACTGGCTTATTCCAGAGTTGTTGCAGCTCGATTTTTAGATCTTCGTATTTCACTAATTTCTCTAGCTGCTTCTCCTCAATTCTGCTGTCTCTTGGGATTGCGATGTCGATGATCCATACTTTCTTTTTCTCCACGATCACAATGTCTGGTGTGTTATGCTTCAGAATTCGGTCAGTCTGAAGTCGGAAGTCCCACAGTAGTTTTGCTTGCTCATTTTCGACCACTTTTTCGGGCTTATGATCCCACCAGTTCTTTGCCACTGGTAAATGGTAGTTCCGGCACAAGTTCCATATTATTATTATTATTATTATTATTATTATTATACATATTATTATAATATTATTATTATTATTATTATTATTATTATTATTATTATTATTTCAATTTTTATGCCGCCATTCTCCTTAGATTCAGGGCAGCTTACAACATGTTAGCAACAGCACTTTTTAAAAGAGTCAGCATATTGCCCCCACAATCCGGGTCCTCATAGACAAATAAAGTATTCTGTTGTGAACAGAGGAGTGGAGGACTCTTCTTGTGAAATATGTTTGAACATTTTCAATTGTATTAATGTCTGAAATGTAGTGAGCTGTATTCAAGAATTGGTCTAGCAAATGTTTTGTATGCTCAAGTTAAAAGCACAACATTACCCAGAGAAGAATCTGTGCAAGATTAGGTTAACAACTCTTTTTAAAAAAAATTTATTAGAAAATTTTATTTATACACATATGTACAAAACACAAAAAGACATTTTAAATCATTGGACGTTTGTGTAGCAAATCTGTTTTCCATTTTTTATTGTACTCACAACCTATTACATAGCTATTTTTAACGTGTTGTTATTGACAGTTTTTATACATCAGTCCTACTTCAGTATCTATTTTCCCTTAACCCTTTGTCACCAAGAAATATCTTTTATTTTCCCATATTATCTATCATATTATCCCATCTCTCTCTCTCTCTCTCTTTCTCTCTCTAAGTTATAATATTTTGAATACATCTTCCTCAGTCGGTAAGTTTTTGTTTTTCCAATATTGCGCGAATATAATTCTTGCTGCAGTTGTTACATGTAAGATTAGATATATCTGACTCTTTTTAATTCTTTTCATGCATTATTCCCAGTAAAAAGAGCTCCGGGTTTTTTTTCTATTTTTCCCCCTAAGATTTCTAAGAGTTAACAACTCTTAATGCTTTTTTGGCAATGTTAGTACAGAAGCCTCTGGCACTTAGATCATTAGAGATTAGTACTCCAAGATCCTTAATAGAGTGAGGGTCGTGTACAAGGTTAGTTCCATCCAGATTGTATTTTGTGTTCTTTTTCTATTTTTTGCCAATGTGTAAAACAGAGCATTTGTTGGTTGATATTTGAAATTCCCACTTGTTTGACCATTCTGACACATATTCAAGATCTTTTTGAAGGGTAGCAGCATTGTTGGTAGTGTTGAATAGTTTTCATCATCAGCAAAGAGAATGCAGTTCTTAAAATATGATTGCAAAGGTCATTGTTGGCCCTAAAATACTGCTGTGGGGGACATCACTGTTAAGAGGTACAGGATTTGATATAGCTTTTGGTTTTTTGACCACTTGCAGCCTATTTGACAGAGATGCAATTATCCATTTAAGCAGTGGGCCAAAAATGTAATAAGATTTTGATTTCAGAAGTAGTTTGTCGTTTACCACTGAATCAAAGGCTATGTAAATTGTATCTATTGTTTTACCCTGATTGAGTTGTGTAGTCCATATGTTTTTGCAGTGTAGGAGTTGTAGATAATAGGATCATTTTTTTCTGAAGCCAAATTGTTTGTTAGAGAGTAGGTTGTTTGTTTCTAAGCGGAGGGTAATAGATTGGTTAATGATTAATTCTATAACTTTATTATGGAATTTAAATCAATTTTAATATTATTATTAATTTAATGTAAATTAATGAATCTATGCCCATAAGATCACACAAAGTCTCTCCGAAAGCCTTGGATGTAAGTCCCAGAAACTTACGGTACATTGTAAATTACCACTGAATTGTATTTTTATTGGTTTTTTAATGTACCGTATATACGTTTGTGTCTCGCTTTTGGTGCATGTCTCTGTGCTTATATACTGTATATATCCAATCAAGCTTTCATTGTGACTGTCCAGACATATGGAGAGGGGGCACGGGAAGGAAGAATTGGTAAAATGTTATAAATAATTATCCTCAGCAAGCAAAATAGTTCGTATATTGCACTAACTTGGATTTTCCATCCATTTATTCCTTTTGCATCAATACAACTTCAGAATATAGATGCAAGATTTGATAACGTAACTGAATTTTCTGAAATGATACCTCTATAAGTTTGTTCTGTTCTGGAAGCAATGGCACTGAAGGTCTTTCATAGCATTTCCTTCCTGCTGCTTTAGATTGCTCTATTCCTACATATTATCTTTATATATATATATATTACTTCATGTCTATTCTCTTCCATATGTATTGTGTATTGGACAAATGAATAAATAAAAATAACTAAATAAATTATTTCAATCTCCCTTTTTAAGACTGATCTCTAAGACATCCAAAGTTACATTTCAGCTTTCATGCCCCAAAACCTGTATACTCCGGCATACCTCTCAATAAGTTCCATTATTAAAACATATTGTTGTTGTTAGTTGTGAAGCCATATCCGATCCATCGCGACCCCATGGACAGTGTTCCTCCAGGCCTTCCTGTCTTCTACCACCCCCACCCCCAGAGTCCATTTATTTATTTATTATTTATTTATTTATTTAGATTTGTATGCCGCCACTCTCAACGACTCATCCAGCACCTCATTTTCTGTCGTCCCCTTGTTTTTTTGCCCTCAGTTGTTCCCAACATTAGGCTCTTTTTCAGTCACTCCTTCCTTCTCATTAGGTGGTCAAAGTATATGAACAACTAACTGCGGAGAGGGGTGGCATACAAATCTAATACATTATTATTATTATTATTATTATTATTATTATTATTATTATTATTATTATGATGTCAGTACAACACAGCAAACGAGATCACTATGCTGGATTTCGTATTTCATCACCAGTCGGGCGCTTCCCAAGCACCTAGGACTGCGTAATGTAGCGGCGAATTATGTTTGCCAATCCCAGTAAAGCGACCTTTTGCAATTGACAGATGGAGATTTTGTCAATTCCAATGGTTTTCAAATGTCCGCTGAAATCCTTTGGTACTGTGCCCAGCATGCCAAGTACCACTGGGACCACTTTCACTGGCTTATGCCAGAATCGTTGCAGCTCGATTTTTAGATCTTCGTATTTCACTAGCTGCTTCTCCTCAATTCTGCTGTCTCCTGGGATTGCGATGTCGATGATCCATACTTTCTTTTTCTCCACAATCACAATGTCTGGTGTGTTATGCTTCAGAATTCAGTCAGTCTGAAGTCGGAAGTCCCACAGTAGTTTTGCTTGCTCATTTTCGACCACTTTTTCGGGCTTATGATCCCACCAGTTCTTTGCCACTGGTAAATGGTAGTTCCAGCACAAGTTCCAGTTTATTATTATTATTATTATTATTATTATTATTATTATTATTATATAACTCAATCGTCATTCCTTTTCTTCCTCACAAATTAGCTGTAGTTGCCAAGACAGAACACAGCGCTTTTTACTAACAGGAATGAGGAAGTATAATCTGGATGGGCTTTGCATGTTTGAACCTACAGACAAAAAGCTGAAGACTGAAATCTCTATGTCCTGGCTGAATGTATGTAATGCATCTATGCCTTACAGATGAATTTTTTACTATTTTTCAAGCAGAATCACAAAAAGAAAATAGAGCTGCATATTTAAATAGTTAAGTGTTGATTCCATGTCAACACACACAGTTCAACACTAAAATGACTGTTGTTTTTTTTAAAAAAAGAATAAAATAGATGCATTAAAATGGCAAGTATTTACCTGTCAAAAAATATCTATTCCATGAACAAAAATAGTGACAATTCTTAGAGACTAATACAAGCTGTACTAAAAGAGGATTCTTCCTTTCAAAACAACCCCCCTTCTTTTAAATGAAATTTTAGCCAGATTAAATAATAGCCTATGAGAAGTCTATGAGCCGGGGTGGCGCAGCAGGTAGAGTGCTATACTGCAGGCCACTGAAGCTGACTGTAGATCTGTAGGTCAGCAGTTCAGATCTCATCACCAGCTCAAGGTTGACTCAGCCTTCCATCCTTCCAAGGTGGGTAAAATGAGGACCTGGATTGTGGGGGCAATATGCTGGCTCTGTTAAAAAGTGCTATTGCTAACAGGTTGTAAGCCACCCTGAGTCTAAGGAGAAGGGCGGCATAAAAATTGAATAAATAAATAAAATAAATAAATAAATCTTGAACTGGGTTATTAAACAGTCCTGCTAAGAGGTTTGGTAATATCCCTTCCTACCCATTGTACGAAGCATATTTTTCCTTTGAAAACCAACCCATCTATTATTGAAAACAGGAAAAATAGTCCAGAGAGGCAGTTTCTTCTAAGATGGTTGATTTTAAAAACACCAATCAGAATAGTATTTCAATAAATGCCAATTAATAACAATCTACATAGCTTGTCAGTTGCTTTAAAAAAAATTCCCACAAGTAAATCAATGTCTGTTAGAACATAGAAAAGCTTGTTTTGCTAAGAGCTGACTTGATGTCTCCTAAATGCACTAATCCTGGCAAATAGGAAACCTAAATTATCATTACGGCAATGATGTTTAATTAATTGATCCATCAAATTATTGATTGCTGAAAGACTTAAGTGATGAAAAGGAATTGCCTGAAATTAAGTGGGCTTCGTTGTAGAAGAAGTATTCCTACCCCCACCAATCTTAATTGGTGCTTTCTATCTGTCCTTTTCTCTTCTCTCTGCTTGCTTAACAGAAAACTCTTAGTTGGTTTTTGTTTTTCTTTTAAATTACTATGCTCTCTTTCAGAATCACGTTTCCACAGGAAGGCTTTTATCAGAGCACTATAGCTGAATTAAGTGTATTAATTAAATATACATTTCATTATATATAATAACTTGATATACTTTTATTGGAAACAGCTATAAGTTTGTTGTTGCCTTCTTCTAAGTTTGGGGGTTTCTACATTCTAAATGAATTAGCTTCCCTCAATCCCACACTCTCATGGTGGATAACTTACTTCCCTTCTTTTGACCTTTCTAACCAGGGAGACTCTACAAAAGTTCCCATCCCCATAGGCATTCTTCTCAGGTCATTGAAGCTACTATTACATTAGGAGGACAATTATCTTGGTGGAAGCTCTATTTAAAAATATCATCAAAATTTAACACTGCTTTTGAGAATTGAGTTAAACATCAAATCCAATCTACTATCTTCATCAGGGATCTTGCCTAAATTTCTCCTTGAGCAGCCTCTTGCAATCTTGGTCTTTCCAGATATTTAGAATGCATTAGCTCTGATTAGTCAGAGTGGCTGCTGCTGATATTCTCCTGGGACCACAGTGGTTAGAATGCAGTATTGCAGGCCAACTCTGCTCACAGTCTGGAGTTTGATCATGACAAGGCTCAAGATTGACAGCCTTCCATCCATCCAGGATTGGTAAAATGAGGGCTCAGATTGTTGGGTACAATATGCTGACATTCTAAACCACACAAAGTGATATATAGTATTGTAAAGCACTATGGGATGGCATATAAATCTAAGTGTTGTTGCTATTGCTGTATCTTATAGAAGGACAAAATGCAGAATAGAAAATTGTATTGCCTTCTTCCCATCTTTAAAATGTTGTTAACACTAATTCTTCGGACTAAAAACCTATACTGTCGATGTGCATGTATTTATGTTATACCAACCCCCAAAAAACCACAACAAATCAAAACATCTGGAAAGTCTCATCTTGGGAAATTGGAAGGTTGAAAAACAAAAATAAGCAATTCTTCATTCCTTATTGCTTGCCTTCAGCATTTGTTAATCAGAGCAGCATGGCTTCTGAATATATTCCATTCAGCTCTCATGGCTAAACTAACATATTCATGAACTGGGAGAGCCCATGTTAACAAGGTCAGCGAATGAATAGGCATAGCAGCTAAGTCAGCCAATGGGAGCTAACCACTTCTGAGTCTGTGCAGAGAATCGAAACTGGAAATAAGCTTAAAGCTGGGCATGGCTCAGTCCCACACTGCACTCATGTCCACTCTGTGCTTGTCTGCTCTGCGGAATTGAAATTAATTGTTCTCTGCTACCTGTAACTGCTTGAAGAAGAATTTTGCCAATATTATTATAAAATCTGTTATTATGTTTATAAAGAAGTTTATGAATCCAGCTGAATCAGTAATCTCTGTGTGCTTCTGGAAATTGATTTTTCTGCAACAAATTCTAATACAGTTTTTAAAGCAACTCTGGGGTGGCCATCACAACATTAATTACACCTGAATTCCAAGGTAATATATTATGTAAAAATAGATTTATATGTTACATTTCAAGGCTGCAAGTTCACAGCTTATATTAGACATATTTGATACTCTAACACTTTGAGAACTGATTCCCCCCCCTGCATTGTGTGAAGAATGAATCACACATTTGTCCCAACACACACACACACACACACACACACACACAGTAAAATGGATTAATAACAACTAAGAAAAAAATATCAGTGTAATCATAACTTACTTGTGTTATATAACCTAATGCTATAGAAGAAGATTACAGCCTTATACATTTCCAAGTAATTTCACATCTTACTTTCTTAGCAATATATTGATGAGCTGCCTAGATTCACTGACTTAAATGATCAAGCTGATTTCAATTTTTAAAAGTCACTTTGTATAGTGAGGTGAGTGGCATGTAAATTTAATAAATAGATTTACAAACAAACAAACAAATAAATGAACAAATAGTCAGATTAAAGACTGCAAATGCAAAGCACTGTCTTGAGAGAGGCTTTCTATGGAGAACACCTCCTCCAAGATTGATGCTTGCTATACGTATCAAATACTGTATATACTGTATATAAATAGATAGATAAATGTTTGTTTAATTATTTAAACATGCTTTTGGTTTTTTAGCACTATGGAAATTTATGCCTAGTTTATTTATGAAGTAATCCTGATCAGTTAAAATGTCATTTATAGTTTGTAGTCCTATTCTCTGTGCATTTGACTTCAGTGCTTATAGAATTGAGTTTTTCCTATTAGTTATTTGCTAGTATTAATTCATCAATGTTTCTATAGTTTAAATCAATTTGTCCTTCTTCTTTACTCAGAAGTTACTCAGTTAATAGACAGCATTATTATTTTCCTGTTCTGAAACTCTTAAGGAACTTCAATTTAATGTATTTTCAGAAGGAAGCATCTTCATTAGCATTTATGTTCCGTGTTAGGCATATTCCAAGTATTATAGGATGGTAATAGGCCTTTGCATTCTAGATCTGAAATGAACAAGCATTTTTTTTTATTAAAAAATCAAAATAAGAACAAACTACAGGATTTTTTTTAAAAAAAAGATCAGTTACCGTATATTGTGTTTATAACATTGATTTTTTTAAAAAAAGTTCAATTGATGGCGAAATGCCATAGGAGAGAAGACGAAATGGATCTCTTAAAGTAGACTTCTATGTCCTACACACACCCATTATGGTTGTTCCCATTAACCAGATTTCATATAGCCACTATTCCAATCATGGCTCCACAGCTGACTTTATTTTTTTTTATTTTTTTTTTTTTATTATCAAAAGGCTCATCTAAAAATGGGACTTTAAGCATTCTGACCCTAGATCATTTGGAGCAATATAACTAAAATCAGCACTATGGATTCATCCTGTAAGATAGCAAAACTATGAAAAGGAAATGTAGCTCAGTGGCAGAGTACATGTTCAGTCCTTCCTATTTGTAGGTTGTGGTTTGGTTTTGTATTTTTAAGTGATGCAAAAGACCTGGATTAGAATGCCTGAAAAGCTTCTGGTGGAGAGAATACAAAAGATTGCTAATAGAATAAATAAGAAGGCAAATATAAATTAGTTTGAAGTCTCCTTTTGCAAACTCACTGAGAATTCCATGTATTTCCTGCTTACAGGAAAAAAATGCTGTGTATGCAATTGTGTCCTGAGAACGGCCTGATCTTCATTAAATAATAATAATTTTCTTATCTCTCTTCTTGTTATATTGTTATCTTTAAACCTATACTGTTATCTTTAAACCTGATCGTTTACATTGCTTCCAGCTGAATTCCTTTATCTTTCTAAATTTGCTTAAGGGATAGGGGTATATTTAGCTGATAGGGAGTATGTGGGTTCAAAATATGTGAATATAGAAAAAATGCATAGATATTTATAAATACAGTGATACCTTGTCTTACGAACTTAATTGGTTCCAGGACAAGGTTAGTATGGTAAAAGGTTCGTAAGATGAAACAATGTTTCCCATAGGAATTAATGGAAAAGCGATTAATGCATGCAAGCCCAAAATTCACCCCTTTTGCCAGCCGAAGCGCCCGTTTTCACACTGGTGGGATTCCCTGAGGCTCCCCTCCAAGGGAAACCCCACCTCCGGATTATGTGATGCTGCAGGGGAATCCCAGCAGGGAAATCCCAGCATCACAAAAGGTGGGGTTTCCCAGCGAGGGAAGTCTCAGCAAAATCAAAGCATCGCAAATTTGCCATGCTGCGATTTCGCTGAGCCTTCCCTCGCTGGGAAACCCCACTTCCGGACTTCTGTTGCCAGGCGAAGCATCCATTTTTGCACTAGTGGGATTCCCCTTCTGGGATCCCCCTGCAGCATTGCAAAATCTGGAGGTGGGGTTTCCCATGGAGGGGAGCCTCAGGGGAATCCCACCAGCGCGAAAGTGGGCGGTTCAGCTGGCAATGGAAGTCTGGAGGCAGGGCATCCCAGCGGCGGCGGCAGGTTCATAAGGTGAAAATAGTTCAGAAGAAGAGGCAAAAAAAATCTTAAGCCCCGGGTTCGTCTCTTGAAAAGTTTGTATGACGAGGGATCCGTAAGATGAGGTATCACTGTATCTCTGAGAATTCCATGTATTTGGAATTTTTTTCCATTGCTTCTTCTCTTGCCCAAGAAAATGAAAACAAGTCAGTGTGTGGAAAGCTATAGGCAGACAAGTGGGGAAAAGTTTCAAGAAGCTTAGAATTGTTGTAATAGAGTGCTTTAAGCTTTGTGTAGACTGTTCTGAAACTCGAGTACCTCTATCCATGGTACTGAACTTTTTTTGGTAAAAGTTTCTTAATTTTTTCCACTTTAAAAACACATACATACATATACCTTCAATGAGCAACAATATGTTTGTAGAATATCTTACATAAAAAATAATAAAGTATCCTGAATCACATTTCATATTTCAAATTATTTGTCTAAAAGAAAACTAAGATATAACTTCAATAATTAATTAATAAATGACAGACTAAGCCATTTTTCTCACTTTTCAATTCTAATAATCATATTCTTAGATCTTAAATTCTATATCCAATCTAGTCTAATATAATTTTAAGGTATATGTTACATATTTATCTAATGCTGTCTCCTTATTCACTTATTCAAATTATAGTTCAATGGACAGCAAATAGTTATACAACTTCTTTATCAACTATTCATCTGCTCCTGTTTCTTCCAAATTAATTCCTTCTGCTTTACTATCCTTTTTGAATCTTGCTTGTATCTGCATCCTCAAATACCAATCCATTTTTATACCCTGATTCTCTAGTTCTGTTGTGGATTTCAACTTATCTATCTTCAATAAAATGTCATTGTATCTTGAAATATTATTCCAGTTTATTCTACTCTATTATCAATATCCAATAAGGTATTTTTGAGTAATGTTTCATCTTTACTTTTTCCCATACTGAAAGTAGCAAGTTCCTTATACTGTGTCTCTGGAAGTAGCCATGAATTCTATATCCTCCATACCAAACAAATGTGTGCCATCTAATTTTTAAATCATGCCCTTCTAGTATTAAAAGTCTTTTGTTTCTAAGCAAATCCATTCCTTAATCCATGTCATTGCTATTGCTTAGTAATACAACTCCCAATTAGGGGGGCCAAAAAGTTTTATTCTTGCATCTTGTAGCATTTTCAAACTAATCCCCAGCCTTTTCCCTTGCCAAATAAATTCTGTCATTATTTTATTAATCTCATTAAAAAGATTTTATCTATTTTTATTGGTATCATTGAAAATAAAAAGAGTAAGCATGGTAGTAAGTTCATCATGATTAATGTGATTATACCCATCAATGATCATTGAAGATTTTTCAATTTTTCCAAGTATTTTTCAATCTTGTTTTTTAAGTTTTAAATAATTGTCTTCCTTAAGTGTTGAATATCTTGCCGATAGTTGGATCCCCAAATATCTTACTTTTTTGCTATTTGTATGTCCGAGTCTACGGAGAGGGGCGGCATACAAATCTAATAAATAAATAAATAAAACCTCTGTCAAATCTGTTTTTTGCCTTTCTGTCATATTTTTAATATGAATTTTCATTTTATTTTTATTTATTTTCTATCCAGCCACCTCTCCAGGATAAGTAATAAATAAATAAAATAAATTTTCAATTTGATATAAAAGTGCTGAATTTTTTACTTTCCTACTCCTTCCTCTTACCAGTATTTCTTTCCAAGGAGCAGTCTCTTTATTCTCTGACCTTAATGGTCAGATATTCAGGAGTATTCTTTCTTTACAAAGCAACACTTTATTCTACATTATATGATGGCTATATTGCATCACTAAGATATTGCAAATAACTCTGCAATATGGTGTTGACTTAGTTTGCTAAAGAAGTTCACCATAGAATTCTCAGAACCAAATTATTTGCTTTAACATTTTTACACAGGTAAAGGAACTAGTGCAACCTTTATACTATTATTTCATATTTTGCTTTGTTGTCAAAGCTTATTACTGCAGTTTTGATTCTTTTCTTTTATGATAGCAACAAACATTTGGGTGAAATTTCTTCAACCCATATATTCTTCTATGTCCATATGAGTGATTTTCTGCATTGAAGAATGTTTGGGAACCCCACTTCATGTATTCATTGAATAAACTAATTACAGGAAATTAATCAGGAATGGAAAATATTTCAGGGAGAATCACTGCATACTCTTTCCACAATGCAGCTAACTCTCCAAGGCAAATTTATTAAAGCACTTTAAATAACTTATTGCATATTTGTTAAGCTCAATAGTAAGGAGAGCAAGAATGCTTTAAAATATGACAGTAATTACCTTTTACTGGTCTTCAATTTTAAGAGAAAATAAAATATGAAGAAATAAATAGTTGATTTTACTTTCAAAAATCTAACTCAATGGACTGTAATAGATCTTTTCTCTTCATAAAATTCTCATCCAAATAAATGTTACCTATAAACAAAGTGTAATCAAACAGACACATTCATCTCATGAGATTTGATGGAGGAGTACTGATAGCAAGCACTGATTTTTCTTTCACTCTGTCAAGGACAGTATTAGCTTTAGAATTTAGGGGGGTCATCCCTCAGTTGGGATAGAGGTGAGCATAAAAGGAAGTATGTTGAATGGTACCTCTGATTTTCTTGGTCATTGCAAATTTCTAACTGTGAAACAAAACTTAGAAGGGTATGCAAAGTTTTCATCAGATATCATTGTATAGAAGGAGGAGAAAGAATGGCAAAAGAGCTATATAGAAACATCCTTATTTTATTATTAAGGTTTTCACATTTTGTGAACTATAAATGCAAAATTGGAAGGGAGGAGGAGGAGGAGAAATCTTACTTGGAGATTATTGCTCAGTGAGAAGAGCATATGCTTTATATATATATATATATATATAAACTTTTGCTTGAAATTCTAAAAACCCTTGGTCAGTGTTAGTAATACTATGATCAATGGACTGAGAAACTGACTTAATATACTATAAGGCAAGTGACACAAATGGTACAAGCTATTCCAAAACCTGCCATGAAGAGACAAGTTTGGATAGGGATACCATAGCATTCCTTAAATATGTGAGATGTGAGATACAAGGAAAAAATTGTATATTTTATATCATCTCAGAGAAATACAATGCACTAAAGCTTCTGTATCAATAAAAAAAATTCACGATGGAATGGATTGCCTGGAGATGGTATCTTCTCCATCATAAGAAGTAGCCAAAGGAAGACCATGCAGCCAATGGTCAATCATGCTTTCAGATGGATTTCTGCTTTAAGCTCAAAATTGGGCTCAGTTGCTTGAATGATCTGTTTGAATTCTATAATTTAATTTATAGAATTAAATAAATTGCAATCTATGTTTCACATAGTACAATAACCATTCAGCAAAGTCTACGGAGATGGGCGGCATACAAATCTAATAAATAATAATAATAATAATAATTGATCTGTTACTTTAATATTAATAGTGAGAAGCTCATATTTGCTATATATATATTATATATAATAGAATTATATATTATATTATTATATTATATATATTATAATATTTATTTATTTATTTATTTATTTATTTATTTATTTATTATTTGGATTTGTATGCCGCCCCTCTCCGAAGACTCGGGGCGGCTCACAACAAGTGAAAAAACAATCCAATACATAATCCAATTAATTAAAATATTAAAAGTTTTAAAAAAAAACTATACTAACATAATATTATATTCCCTGGGAGGGGAATCATTGACCCCCTCAGAGAGGGTTCACAACTTGGGCGTCCTCCTCGATCCACAGCTCACATTAGAGAAACACCTTTCAGCTGTGGCTCTTGCTATGACCTATATTATTTCACTGAAAGAGTAGTAGATCCTTGGAACAAACTTCCAGCAGACGTGGTTGGTAAATCCACAGTAACTGAATTTAAACATGCCTGGGATAAACATATATCCATCCTAAGATAAAATACAGGAAATAGTATAAGGGCAGACTAGATGGACCATGAGGTCTTTTTCTGCCGTCAATCTTCTATGTTTTTATGTTTCTAATATCTGATGTATTTGATATTCCACAGAATAAATATGCAATAGATTATTATTATTCCTATTCCATGGATGCAGAGCTAACACTGATATATAATTGCTTGATCAGGGCAGTCCAGGGTTCCAGGGATACCATAGAGTCTTGGTGGCGCAGTGGTTGGAGTGCAGTACTGCAAGCTACTTCTGCTGAATGATGGCTGTAGTTCACCAGTTCAAATCTCACCAGGCACAAGGTTGACTCAGCCTTCCATCTTTCGAGGTGGGTAAAATGAGGACCCAGATTGTTGGGGGAGATATGCTGACTCATATGCTGACTCTGTAAACTGCTTAGAGAGGGCTGTAAAGCACTGTGAAGCAGTATATAAGTCTAAGTGCTATTGGTATATCAAATAAAGAAATGGGACTTTGACAACAAATCAAACAAGCTGATTCAAGATTCCTCAATGGAATCCTTTAATACATGATTTTACTAATATGACGTATGTTGTATATTATTTCTAGCATGATCTGTGGGGCTCATGATTAGCATGAGAATAGATGTGAAAAATTTGTGAAAGAAAGTTTTAATTAAATCTCTCTCTTCTAATAGATTAGATTAGATTAGATTTATTGGATTTATATGCCGCCCCTCTCCGCAAACTCGGGGCGGCTCACAACAATAATAAAAAGCAGCACAGTACATAATACCAAATCCAATGCTTGTCTTTGAAGTATATTTCCTAAACATTTTTTCATATATTCTTAGAAACATAGAAACATAGAAACATAGAAGACTGATGGCAGAAAAAGACCTCATGGTCCATCTAGTCTGCCCTTATACTATTTCCTGTATTTTATCTTACAATGGATATATGTTTATCCCAGGCATGTTTAAATTCAGTTACTGTGGATTTACCAACCACGTCTGCTGGAAGTTTGTTCCAAGGATCTACTACTCTTTCAGTGAAATAATATTTTCTCACGTTGCTTTTGATCTTTCCCCCAACTAACTTCAGATTGTGTCCCCTTGTTCTTGTGTTCACTTTCACCTATTCCTATTCTTCTCTCGGACTTTGGCTTTTTTTACTGTGCAGTAATGTCACTCTATCATGAAAAAAAAGTTTGAGTTGTGCTAGACAGCTTATTGATCTCTACTACTTTAACATAGAATGATGTCCATTATACACTATATATAAAACTGGTGAGATATGTAACTTGCCATGTATATAGTCTTCTACACAGATGCAATCAAAATGATCCAATCATATAGACAAGGAAACCTAAGCAATCAGGTATTGGGAATGTTATTGTGTCAGATTTCAGATTTTTTTAAAATCCTAATTTTAATAATGTATGGTATTTGAAGAATAGCAATCCATATATGAATATTGAAGGGAAGCCAACAGCATTCAGGCCAGAGATGACAATAAAAATCCTTATGTAGCCACATCATGTCTATGTGACTACTGTTAAAGCAAGATGACAAACCAAGCTAAGTCAAATTACTGTCAGGAAAGTCTGACACCATTCCTCATCTTGCATATATGAAAAGATTATACGATTCCTGGAGTATCTGTCAGGTACTGTGGTACCTCGACATACGAGTTTAATTCATTCCAGACCCGAGCTCGTAAGTCGATCAACTCGCATCTTGAACGAATGCCTTTAGACTTTGTTTTTCGCACTGAGATAACTGGAAACAAGGAGATCCTTGTGCCACCTAGTGGAAGCTCGGCTCGCATCCTGAATTTGAGCTCGGGTGTCGAACAGAAATTTCGCTCACGTCGCGGCTCATAACTTAGAATACTCGCATGTGGAGCAGCTCATATCTAGAGGTACTACTGTATTTCAATGCAGAAGTCTTTCTTTTATTGCACTTTAGTATCTTTGTAACTTCCATTTATGCTACTTTTGATTTCATCATATTCTTTCTGTCACTGAATAATCAAATAAACTGTCAAGACATTCATGAACTGGGAGAGCAATGTTAACAAGGTTAGGATTGGTTTAACAGCCAGTAAATGAATAGGCATAGCAACTAAGTCAGCCAATGGGAGCTAACCACTTCTGAGTTTGTGCAGAGAATTGAAACTGAAAGCTTAAGTTTAAGGCTGGGTATGGCTTTGTCTACTCTGCTCTTTGAACTCTTCTCTCTGTACTCTCTGTCCACTCTGAACTCTGCTGAAATGAAGCTAACTGTTCTCTGCTGCCTGTAACTGCTTGAAGGAGAACTTTGCTAATAGTATTATAAAATCTGTTATTATGTTTATAAAGATGTTTATGAATCCAGCTGAATCAGCCATCTGTGTCTGCTTCTGGTTTTGATGTTTGCAACAAACTTTAATACTAAGATATTGCATTCTATTAAAATGTAGGAGCCTCAGCATATTTTCATTTAATTTTACACTTACGTTTGTCAGTGCAAGTTAACTACTGCATCTTCTCACTGCAATTTTACTACTGCAAGTTCTCACATCAGGTATCTTCAATAGTAACCCAAAATTAATTTCGTGCCAGTTAATTTCCATCAATTAACAATGATTGAGGCTGCCAAAAGAGCAAGAACCAGAACTTTGTATCTCCCTCAACTCCCAAAGCAGTAAAAGAGAAAGTAAACAAGACAAAGAAGAGGAATTGACTTTTACTCCTATTAGTAATGCTTGTTGGTCCTTGACCTAATCAAGACATCACAATCTTCCATCACATGACTAGAAAGAAGTGAAATGTGATTCTTCCATCATTCTGTTCTCTCTCTTTTTTTGATATTGCAACTTGGTTTATTGGTTTAACAGCCAGTAAAATAGAAGAGAGGGCCCTCTATACTGTATGTGTTTAAAGGAAAGGCCACAGAATTTGCCTTCATATTTATCAATGTTTTCCTAATTGTGATGCTAAAGAAGTTCTGAAACAGCACATCCAGAATATCAATTATCCTATCTCACAAAGCTCAGATGTATTCTTAAGAGTGATTCCACATGCCCTAACATTCTTACTGTGGTCAGAATTGAAAGCAAGAATATTACAAATTGATGCTCCAATTTTGTTCCTGCACAGCTTGCCTTCATTAAGTTAAGTACTCAAAGCCTGCAGCTAATGTTGGTGCATGGTTAGATGTCGATTACTTTAACTCTTTACTCACCTTAATCTTTATCATTGCAACATTGACCAACACTTTTTAAAATGATTATAGTATGCAAAACAATTTCTTGACTCTTGAGCAATCAATTGGCCTGGGAATTTTCAAGTTTGAAATGTCAGATACACCTAAGGGCAAGAATATGTAAATGAGACATTTAAACTAAATTTGAATCCAAATGTTTGGGGGGGAGGTGTTGTATTAGGATCTGATTTTACTTACAGTGTTTATTTTACCAGAAAAATCCAAAAGGAAACATGCTATACTAACATGTATCTTCTTTTTTGATGATAACTGGAGCTTACCTATTATTTGTATGCTTTAACTAGTTTCATTTACTTTTTAAAATAGTCTACGCCAGTGCTAATAAGAATGTAGGCAGCAATGAGTCCATGAACAATACATAGTGAATGTTTTCAAGTTTTCAAAAAAAAATCCCCAATCAAAGATCATGTATTTTACATAGATCATACTCATTTACAAAGAATTCCACCTTTCAATTTCTACAGAAACCTGTGAGTTCAAGCCTTGTCTAGACTCAAATTTGACCAACGCACTCTAGCCATTAGGACTATCTCAATTCAATGTGTCTACACATAAGAAGAACTCCCAGGGCCCTTGTTCCCTACTTGGAGAAAATGTCTTTGATAACAACCACACTAAAACAAAATTACTTTGCTTCCTTTGAAATGTTGTGTCACATCACTATTCCTGGAAAATCGATGGCATTGGTATATAACAGGTCAAATAATTGAAATATCTTGGATTTTCTTTTTGAACATCAACATCCTGGAAAGATTAGAGAAAACTGGCAGCCACAAAAATCAAAATTATGCAAATACCATCTTGCGTTTGCAAGATGAAAGAGCAATATTCACAATCTAGCAGCAATTAATATACTCAAAGCAAAAGTTGTGAGTGACCTAACCTACTGAGCTCACATCTGTAAATATTGCTGTGAGGCTTTTTGAAATAGGTAATCCAAATTTCTAAGGCTTTATTTTGTGTGTCCCAATTCTCTCCTAAGCCTACAAACCAGCCTGATTTCCACAAAGGCCTTCTCTTGGCTCAGCCACCTAAATTATAAGCTTCTCTAACAATTTGTGACAGCTTCATATCCACATGTTCCAAGAGAATAACTGCAGATCTAATGTTCTATGCTTATATTTATAATACTTAAGTTTATTGAGTTTTTGACAAAGTCCAAGTCAGAGGTGAAACAACAAATATTTCACACTAGACGCCCAGAAATGGCTTTGTTCTAACCCAAATGTACATAGCCCAGACTTTAACACCAGATCTTTCTGACTCTTTTCTTATTTTAGTTAAACTTTCCCTATTACAAATAAGTGCTTTTATCCTGACCATACAAAATATGTTATCAACTTCCACTCTTCTAGACACTCCCGAGTCTGCGGAGAGGGGTGGCATACAAATCTAATAAATTACTATTATTATTATTATTATTATTATTATTATTATTATTATTATTATGTCAGTACAACACAGCAAATGAGATCACTATGCTGGATTTCATATTTCATCACCAGTCGGGCACTTCCCAAGCACCTAGGACTGCATGATGTAGCGGCGAATTATGTTTGCCGATCCCAGTAAAGCGGCCTTTTGCAATTGACAGATGGATATTTTGTCAATTCCAATGGTTTTCAAATGTCCGCTGAGATCCTTTGGTACTGCGCCCAAGTACCACTGGGACCACTTTCACTGGCTTATGCCAGAGTCGTTGCAGCTCGATTTTTAGATCTTCACATTTCACTAATTTCTCTAGCTGCTTCTCCTCAATTCTGCTGTCTCCTGGGATTGCGATGTCGATGATCCATTCTTTTTCTCCACGATCACAATTTCTGGTGTGTTATGCTTCAGAATTCGGTCAGTCTGAAGTTGGAAGTCCCACAGTAGCTTTGTTTGCTCATTTTCGACCACTTTTTCGGGCTTATGATACCACCAGTTCTTTGCCACTGGTAAATGGTAGTTCCAGCACAAGTTCCACTGGATCATCTGTGCCCCAGCATCATGTCTATGCTTGTAGTCAGTCTGTGCGATCTTTTTGCAGCAGCTGAGTATGTGATTATTATTATTATTATTGTTATTGTTGTTATTATTATTATTATTGAAACTTGATCTAATGATATTCCTCTGTAGAAACATTTCTGCCTCTGTCCAATGTTAGAAATCAAAACAATTGCTCCTGTCCTTTTACATTACTTTTTACACACTATGGTACAAAAATGTCATCTTTCCTTTCTTTCATGGAAACTTAGATGAAAATGTCCTTGTATTCCATTCTTTAGCAGGCAACTCAGCAAACATTTCTAGGAGCATTACAAAAGGTTGTGCAATCACTTCTGCAATACAGTGTTCCCTCGATTTTTGCGGGGGATATGTTCCGAGACCGCCCGCGAAAGTCGAATTTCCGCAAAATAGAGATGCGGAAGTAAATACACAATTTTTGGCTATGGACAGTATCACAAGCCATCCCTTAACACTTTAAACCCCTAAATTACCATTTCCCATTCCCTTAACACCCATTTTCTCACCATTATTACTGGTACTCACCATTGAATAAGTCACTTAGTGATCCTGATATTTATAAACGTAATTATTTATTAACAATAATAATTTTTTTGTTATTTATTTGCAAAAATTATTAGTTTGGCCATGATGTATGACGTCATCGGGCGGGAAAAACCGTGGTATAGAAAAAAACCTGCGAAGTATTTTTTAATTAATATATTTTGAAAAACCGTGGTATAGCCTATATGCGAAGTTCGAACCCGCGAAAATCGAGGGAACACTGTATACTAAATAATCACAACAGCACAACTTTCCATACAAAACCTCTACGTAAAATGTTAATCTGAAGTTAGTTGGGGGAAAGATCAAAAGCAACATGAGAAAATATTATTTTACTGAAAGAGTAGTAGATCCTTGGAACAAACTTCCAGCAGATGTGGTAGATAAATCCACAGTAACTGAATTTAAACATGCCTGGGATAAACATATATCCATCCTAAGATAAAATACAGAAAATAGTATAAGGGCAGACTAGATTTCATTTCATTTCATTTCATTTATTGGATTTATATGCCGCCCCTCTCCGAAAACTCGGGGCGGCTAACAACAGTCATAAACAATATACAGTAAAAATCCAATACTAAAAACTAACTTAAAACCCCCTAATGTATAAAACCAACATACGTACAAACATACCATACATACAGTTGTATCAGCCTAGGGGGAGAAGAAGTCTTAATTCCCCCATGCCTGGCGGCAGAGGTGGGTTTTGAGTAGCTTGCGAAAGGCAAGGAGGGTAGGGGCAATTCTAATCTCTGGGGGGAGTTGGTTCCAGAGGGCCGGGGCCGCCACAGAGAAGGCTCTTCTCCTGGGTCCCGCCAAGTGGCATTGTTTCGTTGACGGGACCTGGAGAAGACCCACTCTGTGGGACCTAACTGGCCGCTGGGATTCGTGCGGCAGAAGGCGGATGGACCATGAGGTCTTTTTCTGCCGTCAGACTTCTATGTTTCTATGTTTCTATATGAACCCTGGTTACTATATGCATTTAGGGCAGAAGTCTTCAAACTTGGCAACTTTAAGACCTGTGGACTTCAATCCTTACAAGTGTTAAAGTTGCCAAGTTTAGAGACCCCTGATCTAGGGTAATCCTTCAGCAATTCAAAATTTTTAACAATTATTAAATTAGCATTTCAATAATGTAATATGCCATTATATAGCAATGTAAAATTGTACTACTTAGTTAACAGCTAAGTAACTCTGCAATTGTAGAGTCCTTTTACATAAAATGGATCTGCTACTGAATTTTATATTTTAGTTCACTTTCTATTTACTTTGCATAATACTTTCAATATAATTTTGGACTTAAATGTCAGATACCAGGACAGGGAATACTATCATATGATACTGCAATTATACAAAAAGCAATTTTAAGGATATCCTATTCTGAACTTCACAAATTTCTCACTTCTGGAATTACTGACATTGTTCAGGGATTACATTGAGATTGTGGGCAACACAAGGCCCTCCAAATCTTAATGTTTAGTCGATTATTTTCAGTGGTCCTTAAAATACTATGTATAAAACTAGTCATTTGTTGATCGCCTATTTTAAGATGTTGTGCTTGGCCATTCAAATTTTTCTTACCTGTTACATCTTGAGTTGTATCCATAATCACATAGGAAAAAATGACCTTCTTTCTTGCTTCATTCGTGCTTCCTTCCCTGACAGAGTTAGAAAGAATACTAATTACTTCGGTATTATATCAGAATTCAGGTATTTTATTCTCTTATCTTCTTAACTAACCATTTTTCTAGCACAGGATCATATTTTGCAGGAAATTTAATGAGAGTAAATTTCCATGGGATCCAGCTGAGCTTATAACAGGTTTCCTGTGACCTCTAAAAAACAGATTAGAGAGGGCAAAAGTCAGCATAATGCCTGTAATTCTATCAAGTGTTTGTTTCCAAAACCTTGCTTCTTTTTGAATAGTTCTTTTTAGATTCTCTACCACTGTATTCTGTGAGTGTTACTGAACAAGAAACATATAACGTTAAAAGGAGCTGAAGATGACACACAACAATTCTTTAATTGAGTTACATGCTGGCCACACCCTAGTGGCAGTTGGAACAGAGTTCTTTTCAAGGTGGGGAGGGAGAATATAACATCTAACTCCTTAGCATCAGAGCATGTTAATAATAATATAAGAAATATTAATGATCTGAAGGTCATTTCAAAAAATCTTTTCTTAGCAAGCACCTAAAAACCAAGAAGAACGTACATATCAAATTTCAAGTTTGTAGGCTTTGCGGTTCTGGAGGAGTAGTGACTTTGCATGCATGTTTTTCACATTTAGATAGATAGATAGATGATAGATAGATAGATAGATAGATAGATAGATAGATAGATAGATAGATAGATAGATAGGAAAGGGAGTAAAACTTTTCGCTATTTTCTTCAGCACGTGCATAATTTCTAATGAAGTTAGAAGCTGGGATTTTTTTAAAGGGCATTTTATCCTAATGGAACAGTGCATGACAAAATAGTAATTCCAAAAGGTGATGAGACCATCAATTTTATTAAAAGGTAAGATCAATTCCTGGATGACAAAGATATCAATAAAGCTATAATCATAATAGTTCGTCTTATCTATAGAATCAGAGAAGCATGTTACTACCGTGTTTCCCCGATAGTAAGACCCCCCCGATTGTAAGACATATGGGGGGTTTCAGGGGGGTCGGCTAAAATAAGCCATACCCCGAAAGTAAGACATATGTCTTACTTTCGGGGAAACACGGTACGATATGCCGGAGAGCCGGAGAAGGGGGCATCCGGACCCCCCCACCCCCAGCAGAAGCCAAGGGGGGGTTCCTTTCAAGCGGCGTTGGGCGAAAGAGGGCGGGCAGCCAGCAGCAGAAGGCGAGAGGTGCCTCCTTCTCCGGCTCTCCGGCAGATCGAGCGCGCGAAGAGGCACCTCTCACCTTCCGCCGCTGCTGGCCGCCCTCTTTCGCCTAGCGTCGCTTCGGAAGCCACCAAACGCCGTCAGGGGGGCGCTTGGCGACCGCCTCTCCGTTCGCCAAGTGCCGCTCGCCAAGCACCCCCCTGACGGCGTTCGGCGGCTTCCGAAGCGACGCTGGGCGAAAGAGGGCGGCCAGCAGTGGCGGAAGGTGAGAGGTGCCTCTTCGATATGCCGGAGAGCCGGAGAAGGGGGCACCTCTCGCCTTCTGCTGCTGGCCGCCCACCCTCTTTCGCCCAGCGCCGCTTGAAAGGACCCCCCCCTTGGCTTCTGCTGAGGGTGGGGAGGTCCGGACGCCCCCTTCTCCGGCTCTCCTGCATATCTCAGAAGCCAAGGGGGGGGGTCCTTTCAAGCGGCGTTGGGCGAAAGGGCGGGCGGCCAGCAGCAGAAGGCGAGAGGTGCCTCCTTCTCCGGCTCTCCGGCAGATCGAGCGCGCGAAGAGGCACCTCTCACCTTCCGCAGCTGCTGGCCGCCCTCTTTCGCCCAGCGTCGCTTCGGAAGCCGCCGAATGCCATCAGGGGGGCGCTTGGTGACCGCCTCTCCGCTCGCCAAGCACCTCCCTGACGGCGTTCGGCGGCTTCCGAAGCGACGCTGGGCGAAAGAGGGCGGCCAGCAGCGGCGGAAGGTGAGAGGTGACTCTTCGATATGCCAGAGAGCCGGAGAAGGGGGCACCTCTCGCCTTCTGCTGCTGGCCGCCCGCCCTCTTTCGCCCAGCGACGCTTGAAAGGACCCCCCTCCCTTGGCTTCTGCTGGGGGTGGGGGGGTCCGGACGCCCCCTTCTCTGGCTCTCCGGCATATCGCAGAAGCCAAGGGGGGGTGTCCTTTCAAGCGGCGCTGGGCGAAAGAGGGCGGGCGGCCAGCAGCGGCGGAAGGTGAGAGGTGCCTCTTCGCGCGCTCGATCTGCCGGAGAAGGAGAAAGAAAGAGGTCGGGTTGTGTGAAAGAGGCCGGGGTTGGGGGAAGGGGAGACGTAAGATGTGTGGTTTTTTTTTTGCAACGCCGCTCAAAAGGTGCCTTGGCTGGAAGAGTAGCTGGTTTCCAGGGCATAAACTGGCTCGCTTCCGGGGATGGTAATGTAAGACATACCCCGAAAGTAAGACATAGTGGGGCTTTTGGGGGTAAAAAGAAAGTAAGACATGGTCTTACTATCAGGGAAACACGGTATGTAACAGGAAAAAAAGTTATATCTAGTGAATCATTGAAAAAGATCTAAATAATGGATTAAATAGACCTGTGGTATAATCTAGCAAAGCTCTTATATTTTTATTTCATTTGGTAATGTGACTATTGTTAGAACTGAATTTGGGGTTAGAATAGATTTCTTATTAGCCACATGGGCTAGGCAAATTGAATTTTTTTTAAAAAAAACAGAACATCAGCCCAGTTTTGTGTGACTTCATCAGACAATATCATACCTTATATTTCTCCCTTTCTCTACAGATTTGATTACTTTTCTGCCTTTGCCTTAAAGTATATGTTGCAAAATATCTTTAGTTCATGCAAAGAAAGAATTAAGTGTGAGACAAGAACAACCAGACCTACATGTGTAGAGTTCAAGCTAACTAATGTTCTGCCTACTGTTGTGGTTGGCTCTGGGCCAGCTCCTGCCCCAAGGACTGTGGGGGTAGATGTGGGTGAATCCTCCCAGGGTCAGAGGCCAGTTTTATTGCCGACTGCTTCTGACAGCGAAGTATCTGAAGCAGATAGTGGAAGTGAAATGGGATCCTCAGAGGGGATAATGGCAGACAGCCCATTAGGTAGTCACCCCCTGAGTTACTCATCATCGTTATCATTACTGGATTTAGAAGAAGAGACATTCATTGATGTACGCAGGCACAGAACAATGTCTAGGAAAGAGCAACTGTGTAAATACTACAGGAAATAAGATAGATCACCGGTGGCTGGGTGTAATTAGACTAATTGGGGCTGCTGTTAAATAGTCAGCGTTTTGGCCTCTGGGTGTGGAAGTTTATCCGTTTGGTAAAGGAAGATGTGTGTTTTGTATCAGGATTCTACAAGGACTCTCTTTGAACTGTTTCCAGGACTTTTGAACTAAATCATCATCTAGTTTGTGACTTTGCAAATTCTTGAAGGAGAGTGGCTGTGACGTCTTCACAGCTGCTTGTTATTTGCTTTGTGTTTGTTTATTGTTCTTCACAGCACTTAAGGCAGTTGCTTTGAAGGTGAGCATTTTGCCTGACTAAAAGTGTGTGTGGCTCCTCTTTTACTTTCGATAAAAAACAGTGTTATTGACTTACAATTGTGTGTGTCGGAATTCCTACCTTTGAACTTAATTGAAGGCTCGTGCCGAGAAGCCCAGCAAAACACCTACAATATAAGAATATCCTCAGTCTGGCAGCCTACTCTTGGGAACAATTAGATCTTGGGGGTGGGGGGTTGGCCCTCACCCTTTCAGGTTTTACAGTGGCTCCAAGCTAGATTGGCATTTGATTTGTTCTTTCTGCTGGGCAGGGTGTTTCCCCACATTATGATGCAGATGGAAAAGTGGATGGCAATCTTTCAAACAATCATTCAAGTCAAAAGTTATGACGTTTTAATAACAAACTCACAGCACATTTATTACAAAAATGAGAATATATATGATTAATATAGTCTCCTATTTGAATCAATGTAGCATCGACTGTATCAATTTTAAGAAAATGGTTCAAAAGAAGGCAGTTACATGCTATGCACCAGATAAAAAAAATGCAAGTCTTGATGAAAATCAAGTGTCGCAAGGATGAATTTCAGGCAATCTACAAAAATCCAGATGATCCTTAGATGGCAGCACAAAGGTTCAGAAAGCAACATTTTATTGTCCTGTAATGGTCATGCAGCTTCTTTGGATCAGTTCAGAATGGGAAGAAAGAAGAACCAGAGAAAAGGTTGATATAATTCCCTTTGGTAGCATAAAAGGAATACAGTACTTCTATTTTTGTGACAGGTGGATTAGAAAAATACTGCAATTATTATCCTTTCTAAGTAAATAAGCAAGGCAACATACATAAATTGGTTCTTGATCAAAAGTGACCAGATTAAATCCACATAAAAATTAAATGCAAGGAGCAAGTTAACCTCACATCCTTGGCCTATCCTATAATGAAATATAGAAGATAATGAAATATAATGAAATATAATTCTGACTGATGATGTGAAAAATGTGTGAAAGACTAGTAAAGAGTTAAAAGCAATGTCAAAGTTTTCCATTCAAGATCCCTGGAGTCTTTATATTTGTATATACAAATCCTCAATCATTATATACAAATGAAACTAGGGTGAAAAAGTTCAAATCTACAGTATTCTTGTAATTGGCCATGAACTCTATAGGTTGGTTGCTATAACATGTTACTTCGTAAATTAGACTGGTCAGTATCTGTACAATTCCATCTGCAGATATTGGAGCAGAGTTTTTAATGTAAATCAACTACGACAAATTGTTTTGTTCTCAAATCTAGATTAGCCTTAGTTAAATTGCTTGTGTTAATGAATTCATATCAGTATGCCCCTAAAAATGTTTATTAGAAATTTTACCTTGGGGAGAACAAATACATGCTCTCTATTAAAAAAATAAAAGGAACCCACTGTGAAAAATAGCACTGAATGGCCATTCCAAATTCACTAACTGTAGATGAACGTTTAATTAAAATATTGGGGATATAAGCAATATTATATTCAGTGCCGTAAATGCTTTAACCAACTAATCTAATGGTTGCCTTAAGAATATAAATAGAAAAAGCTTTCAATTTCTTAATCATCCATCTATATACACTGCTCAAAAAAAATAAAGGGAACACTTAAACAACACAATATAATGCCAAGTAAATCAAACTTCTGTGAAATCAAACTGTTCACTTAGGAAGCAACACTGATTGACAATCAATTTCACATGCTGTTGTGCACATTCAACTTTGTACAGAACAAAGTATTCAATGAGAATATTTCATTCATTCAGATCTAGGATGTGTTATTTCAGTGTTCCCTTTGTTTTTTTGAGAAGTATATTTTGCTATAGACTGGTGTCAAAAGCTATTTTCTTCAGCAATCAGTTGGTTATACCAAAATATTTTAGAAACCTGCCAATATACTTCACTCACTTCTGGAAATCTTAATTAATCTTAATCAATATTTTTCATGGTTTGGTTTGGTGCACATGCCTTCAGGAGTTAAGGCTATGTATATATTTACCAGACTGTTTAATTTAATTTTAAACTGAATGTAGTGTGTGTGTGTGTGTGTGTACATAACATATCTTTTTGCTGATAAATGAAAAGGAAAGGACACATACACATACCTATACATACACACACATGCATGCATACATACACACACACATACATACATACACAGAGACACAGCAGAATGAATGAGAACAAAATGAATTGGAAGACAGGTAGACCATCTGGGTATGTTTTGAGAAGCGTTATTTTATTAATCTCCATTTTTTTAAAAAGATAACTTCTAAATATTTTTTAGCTTTCTACATACTGTACATCCTTTCTTTACAGCAAATTAATGGAACTAATGCATCTTCTATATTTTATTTCCCTATTGCTATTGTTTTAAAATATTTTTGTTTTAAAAAATTAAGAATTAACTAACTCTATAAATTACCATTGATTATTTGCCAGATCAGGAATATATTTAGTTCATTTATTTATTTGATTGAAGTTAATTATTTAATAAGCTAAACCATTTCTTTAAAAAGTCAGAGTAGAGTTTGGCTTATTTTCAGGGCTAAGTGTATACTATACTTCCTGTCTAAGCCTGTGCTGACTCCCACCTCACCTCCCACAATCATCTTCCACGTTTCCATCCTCCTAAAAAAACACTAGACAATCTTGACAGCATTTTCGCCTGTCTACTCATTACAGATAGTCCTCAACTTATTACCATTTGTTTAGTGACCATTCAACATTACAATGGCACTGAAAAAGTGACTTATGACATTTATGACCATTGCAGCATCACCACGGGTACATGGTCAAAGTTTGGGTGCTGGGCAACTGGCATGTATTTGGCATGCGACTACCATTTGTATCCATCCCAATTGGCTTCTGGCAAGCAAATCTAGGGAAGCCAGATTCATTAATGACCACGTGGTCCACTTAACAATTGTGGGGGGAAATGGTTGTAAAATGGAGCAAAATTCACAATAACTGCCTTGCTTAATAATAGAAAATTAAGTCAAAAACCACCTGTATCTATGTTTGCTGGTTTTTCTTCCATTGTTGTAAGATGCAGATATTATAGCCGAGCCTTCAAAGAGGGGCAGCATATAAAGCCAAATAAATAAATAGCCAGCAGTAGACAATAGCCAATTCAACAATATCCCAGCCAAGTAAAATATGCCACAGAGCAGGGTTGTAAAACTCGCAGCATGTTTCAGTCATATGATGTAATGTGATTTCCCCCCACTTTGCCAAAAATGAGGGTACCAGCACATGGTGCATCTGGTCCATGGGCCACAAATTTGACAGCCCTGCCATAGAATATCTCCATCCCTCTAAACTTTCTTTTGCTACTTTGCTGTTTGGACCTAGTAGCCTTTGAGGGGGGGGGGGCATGGAATCACATTTCCCAAGGAGGGAATTTGTTTGCCAGTCTATTTTTAAAATTCTATATTTTTTTTTTAAAAAAATTATGAGATATCCTAACCTAAGGCATTTTAGATAGTATTTTGTAAAATTAGACTGGATGTTCTAAAAGCTGCTTAAAGCAGATCATTGATTTGGAGAGTAAATATGAAACAAGATTCAGAAAATTGGAACTTGATACTCTATATGTACTGTCATGGAAAATTCACACATGTTTTTTAATCAACAGTCTCTTTTGAGCGGCTGCAGCTTGCTAAGTATCAGAGGAAAAAATGCAAGTATTTTGTTAGGGATACCACATGTTTCTGTAACTCACCATTTAGTTTGGTGCTGGCATAATATATTACTTTATTAATAATATGAGTGCTTGTGCAAATCAGATCATCACATTTGTTAGTTTCTGTTTGGAAAATTCAATGTATTCAGAACCAATGAAAAGAACTAAGTGCCACAAATAGAATATAATGAAATAGAAAAGCAAAGCCTATAATTATAATTTAAAAATTAACCTTCCAGCTACACACACACAGAGATACACACACAGAGAGAGAATAATAAAAGAACAAATCAAACTGATTTAAAGTAATACCAAAGTATTAGGTTCACAATAAATGAGTAGCTATAAAAATGTTGACTACTATCATTGCCATTACATTGAACAAAGAACATGAGAAAGGATCAAACAATAACCTTCTAGTGAGATACATTTGAGGTTTGGATATCATAATCCAGCCTGGTGGACTACAGGATTCTTAACACAAGAAAACGTGTGTTGCTGAATTGGGGAATGAAGGCTTTGAGACAAAATTGTGGGTTGTTTTGTGAATAAAAATGGGAGTAGAAGTTAGTCATGCCCATTCCCACCTTTAAGTACCGCCAAAATAATAGGAACAAGGAGAAACGTTGCTATCTAAATCCACTTGACTTTAACAATGTGGTCATGTGAACTGGAGGGGTGCTGTATAACATGAGGGGTGCTGTATAACATGTATCAGATGCTGAAGACAGCATGAAGACTCCTTAGCAGTGGTGGGAATCATGGGTCTTTGATGGCTTGCTCAGGAATTCTGGAGTTGAGGTCCACAAGTCATAAAGAGGCCATAGTTCCCTATATGAAGTATCAGAAGGTGAATTAATGAATTGGGTTTGGGAGGAAGGATTTTTGAGATAGAACCTGGAAGTTGAATTAGATTGACTATTATTATTATTATTATTATTATTATTATTATTATTATTATTATTAATTAGATTTGTATGCTGCCCCTCTCCGTAGACTCGGGACGGCTCACAGCAGTGACAAACAATATATAATAGAAAATCTAATATTAAAGTCTAAAATAACAATTTTACATTAAAAGCCTAAAAACCCCATTATATAAAAAAGCATACACACAAACACACCATACATAAAACTGCATAGGCAAGGGGAGATGTCTCAGTTCCCCCATGCCTGACGGCAGAGGTGGATTTTAAGAAGTTTACGAAAGGCAAGGAGGGTGGGGGCAGTCCTAATCTCCGGAGGGAGCTGGTTCCAGAGGGTCAGGGCCTCCACAGAGAAGGCTCTTCCCCTGGTCCTGCCAGCTGACATTGTTTAGTTGATGGGCCCCGGAGAAGGCCAACTCTGTGGGACCTAACCAGCTGCTGGGATTCGTGCGGCAGAAGGCGGTCTCGTAGATATTCTGGTCCGGGGCCATGAAGGACTTTATAGGTCATAACCAACACTTTGAATTGTGACCGGAAACTGATCCGCAACCAATGCAGACTGCGGAGTGTTGGTGTAACATGGGCATACCTAGAGAAGCCCATGATTGCTCTCGCAGCTGCATTCTGCACTAGGAAAATAATTGTTTAAAAAAATTAAAAACCAGGAAAGGTCTTCCTGATCTAACAGAACTTATAAATATCCTCCTTAAATAAAGTATAAATAAAAGTCAGTAGATAATAAATTGGATCAAAATGTAATATAAGGCTCAGTATTTCTCTCCTAATAATTTTGTCAATTGAGGAACCCATGATGGAGTGGAGCCTGCTGGATGGTTGTATGAGTGTTAATGGAATATCCTCTATGTATGTTTTCCTGCAATTTTGGACATTTATTTTCTAATGGTTTTATTTTAATTCAAATTGATTATTTAATGAATTTTATATACTTTTGACAGTTGACCATGTATGCTGCCCATAGTCAATATGTGACTACAATTGGAGAGAGGGAGGGAGGGAGGGAGGAAGAGGAGTGTGTGAGAGAGAGAGAGAAGAAAGAAAGAAAAGAAAGAAAGAAAGAAAGAAAGAATAGTGATTTGAAGAAGCCCTGGTAAACTATTCCTTCATGTTAGAAAGTTGGTTACTCAGTTTTTTCTGACTATCCCTAAGTATAGAATAAAAGAAATAGGATGTTTAATTTCTTTCCATTTAAAATACATAATTTCTCAGAGGTCTTTGAAAAGGTTTATATTTGCTGTAGTCACTTTCATGAGAATTTTGCTGGATATCAAAGAATTGCAGAATCTCATAAACCCGGTCTAATTTGACTTTGAATATACTGAAATCCAAAGCAAATCCTTTGAAAGCATGCTTTAGCCAAGTCACCCCTATGGTCTAAAGTCACTCCAATCAGATTGGCTTTTCTGCAGAAACTATTAAAGCTTTTATACAGCATTATGTTAGTATCCAACTATCTTATAATTAGATTTCTCCTACCAATCTCTCTTTGTGGCCCATTTCATTTTTATTCTGAAAGTTCAGGGCAGGGTATCTCGATATCTCGATATCACAATCTTCTGCACATAGCAACTATATGAAACAGAGAAACAAGAAAGAAAAATCTGGATTGCAAAGTGCTTCATGGCTGAGTTAAGTTTTCACATTGTACCAGCATTCTTCGTCATAAAGCTCTAACCATTGTGCACATTTTCTCTCCATAATTGTGCTATGGTTGTGATGGTGAAACTATAGCACATATGCCCAACTTGGCAGGCAAAGCCTTTCCTGTTTGTCTTCTGGAATTCTGGCATGCATATGTGCAGGACAATCAGCTGTCCTTTGCATGCACAGCAGTGTGAAAAAATTGTGTCAGCTGATTGTTGGGCAAGCACGCACACTAGAACCCGAAAGCTTGGCTTTTCCAAAGCGCAATCCCTTAGCACGGCAGTGCAGAAAACTGGTCTACACATTCGTGCCAGCCAGCTGATCATTGGGCACACATGGATGATAGAACCTGGAAATTCGGCTTTTCCATAGTGCAACCAGACTCTTTCCAGAGTCCGGCCGCCCCGAGTCTACAGAGAGGGGCGACATACAAATCTAATAAATAAATAAATAAACCTCAACAAGCGTGCACACATGTTTGTGCATAACCTTTTTGGCACTCGGTGCCGAAAAGGTTCACCATCACTAGCCTATGGAGTCATCCAAACAGCTAGATGTAAGCGCAGAAAATATTTCATTTCATTTCAAAACTAATAACATTTCACCAACAGTGAGCATTGCTGCTGACATGTCAGAATGAGGAACAAGAGAGTTTTCTTGCTGCTCATCTGTAACTGCTGCACTAATTTTAATGGAAGATGGAAAAAAGAAAAAAAAGAAGTCACTTCTAATCTCCTTTGCTTATTTTTGCTGCTGCAGCATGTAAAAGCTTAATTCAGATTATTTACTCTGCTGTATCTAAGACTATATCCGATGTTATTGCTGGTTATGAAAGTAAATACACTAATCCAAAAGCAAACTCTATGGATGAGGAGGAAAGAGTTTGAGTAATCCTCCCAAGTGATCCAGAATTCTAAAGCTGGCATGTAAAAAAAATTTTTTTTTTTGAAGATCCTGGACATAAATGTAACATTTGTTGGCAGAGTGAGCAACGGTTTTTCTCCTTTGCTACTCAACAAAGTAGTCATTAACTTTCATTGTGATAGGAGCATCAAGGAGCCACAGATGGAGCAACGGGAATCATTTACATGGAACATTAGTTTTAGCAGCTCCTTCAGGGCAGTCAAAGGAGGTGGCCTATGCATAATTTTCAACTTGCCAGGGCCCTAATGTGCCATAAAAATAAGAGATGAGGATATGAAACATAAAGGCTTTAACTGCTGAAGAATCCCTCCTTTTGATTGCTCTAATTTCATATAAGATCATGCCACTTTTTGTTTCTAACAGAAATCTCCATAGGTTCTAAGAAACAGCAGGCATTAAACACTGTCCAGGATGAATTTTCTACATGCATGGTACGTCTTATAATGTGGGCTTGTGAAATAACGGATCTCCTCCCCCCACCATCCCATTTTAGATTGCTAATTCATGTTCCAGCTCCTAAGGGACAGTTCATAATGACAACCTATGCATAAAGTCTGTGTTATTATCAGGCAAAAAAAGAAGATAGGGAAACAATAAATTTTGCTGTGGTCAGTATTAGAGAAACTATTGTCCATGCCCATACTGCTTCTATTGCCAATGCATTTTCTCTATCTTTCCTTGGAGAATAGAATTAAATGATCAGTTCTTTAAGACCACACTGAAGAAACCAAAGCCATGTCTAAACCCAATATTCTGTTCCCATACTGACCAGCCAGATGTTTGCTTGGAGCCCACAAGCAGGAGGGCAATAACTAACTTCTGCTCATTTCCCCAGAAGCAACTATATTCAAATGACATTTCCTCTATTCCTGGAAGCACTAGATTAAGTGTGCTTGATGCAACTTCTTTTAAATCTAAGTTGGTTATGGCTTCTGCATTTTGTGGTAGCAAATTCAAAAAATTTACCATGTGTTTATGAATGATTGTTTTCTTTCTCTCTAAGTGAAATATTCCAACACCAGGTATCATGAATTAATATGGAATACTAGCGTTAGGGTTAATGGTTTTTTCCCTTTACCTTAATTTCTTATATTAGGAAAATATACCTGTTTACCCATTTTTGCTCATCCTTTTACTCCAAACTAAGTAGAGCAAATGCTGCAGTCTTTCTTAGTAGGTGAGTTGCACTTTGGAAATGTTGATTGTTATTTTCAGCTCTTGGATGGATAGATGGATGGATGGATGGATGGATGGATGGATGGATGGATGGATGGATGGATGATAGGATATTTCAGTGAGTATCAATTTAGAATAAGTCACATCAACATTTTATTTTATTTGTTTGTTTGTTTTGTCAATGTACATATTGGTGATATACAAAGAAATAATAATATTTATATACATGATACTAGTAAAAGAGAAACATTAAGACGGGGATGGAAGGGACTCCGGTGCACTTAGGCACGCCCCTTACAGACCTCTTAGGAATCAGGAGAGGTCAGCAGTGGATAGTCTAAGGGTAAAGTTTTGGGGGTTAGGTGATGATACTACAGAGTCTGGTATTGAGTTCCATGCATCAACTACTAGGTTACTAAAATCGTATTTCCTGCAGTCAAGTTTAGAGTGATTTAAACTTAAAGTAAACCATTCTATTCACTGTTTCACTGTTTGATTGAATATTTCTGTTACTAAGTCAAGGTCATTTTTAACAGAAGATAAAGTATCAGTGCTAGTACATTCATTCTGAGATTCTAATCAACTACATCTGATCAACTACAACTTTTCCCACCTTCCCTTTCCTCTTAATCCATTCATTCAACATTCATTCAGGCTTAATCCCATTTCTTCTATGAACAGTTATTAAGCATCGTATTCCCAATGCATTCAACTGCATTCAAGATATTTTTATCTGTCTCCTGAAATCCACAACTATACTTAGCTACCAGGTTATTGGAGTGTCAGGTCCATTTGGAAGTTTGTAGCTCAGGACAGTTCCCACTCTGAATGGAGATGCATCGCAAGGAAGCAATAGGGGAAGATTGTCATTGTACTGGATGAGGACGCTGTCTGATGATAAAAGGCTCTTTACTGCTTGGAATGTGGTGGTCTTTCTTTGCCCCCATGTCCAGGTAGCTGACTTTCCTAGGAGCCGGTGCAGTGGCTCAGCAACTGTTGCCTTCTATTTAAGGAAAATTGTATAAAAGTTAAAAAGTCCTAGAAAGGCTTGCAGTTCAGTTTTATTAGTGAGGGTGGGGGCATTTTTATAGCCTCGATTTTACTGTCCATGGGCCTTCTTTTGTGGCAGCATCAGCAAATTGCATCTTTAAAATGGCAAAGCATTCTGGCATGGACCCCTAGGCAACCTACACAGCGAATATGCCTGTATTCAATGTCTCTGGGGCTTATTTATTTATTAGATTTGTATGCCGCCCCTCTCCGTAGACTCGGGGGGGCTCACAACACAATAAAAACAATTCCTGACAAATCTAATAATTTACAATTTAAAATTTAAAATAGTTTAAAAAACCCATTTTTAAGCAGACATACCTACAAACATACCATACATAAATTATATAGGCCCAGGGGAGATATCTCAGTTCCCCCATGCCTGACGACAAAGGTGGGTTTTAAGGAGTTTGCAAAAGGCAAGGAGGGTAGGGGCAGTTCTAATCTCTGGGGGGAGCTGGTTCCAGAGAGTCGGGGCTGCCACAGAGAAGGCTCTTCCCCTGGGGCCCGCCAACCGACATTGTTTAGTTGACGGTACCTGGAGAAGGCCCACTCTGTGGGACCTAATCGGTCGCTGGGATTCGTGCAGCAGAAGACGGTCTCGGAGATATTCTGGTCCGATGCCATGAAGGGCTTTCTAGGTCATAACCAACACTTTGAATTGTGACCGGAAATTGATCGGCAACCAATGCAGACTGCGGAGTGTTGGTGTAACATGGGCATACCTGGGAAAGCCATGATTGCTCTCGCAGCTGCATTCTGCACGATCTGAAGTTTCCTAACACTTTTCAAAGGTAGCCCCATGTAGAGAGCGTTACAGTAGTCGAATCTCGAGGTGATGAGGGCATGAGTGACTGTGAGCAGTGAGTCCCAGTCCAAATAGGGCCGCAACTGGTGCACCAGGTGAACCTGGGCAAACGCCCCCCTCGCCACAGCTGAAAGATGGTTCTCTAATGTGAGCTGTGGATCGAGGAGGACGCCCAAGTTGCAGACCCTCTCTGACTTCCCTAGGAGCTGGTGCAGTGGCTATAAAAATGCCCCCACCCTCACTAATAAAACTGAACTGCAAGCCTTTCTAGGACTTTTTAACTTTTATACCCTTTTCTCTGGCTGGATGTGATGTACTTGGTCTTCTTCTTCAGATTCATTCTCGTATTCAGGAACCTCAGTCCTCCAATCGGGCTCCTGGTATGTGTGATGAACTGTGCCAGTCTTTCGGATGTCTGCAGCTAAGTTGTCTGATGATTCGGTGGCTCCAGCTTCCTCCACGACATCCTTGAATGTTGTCCCATTCTTATCAGCAACTTCTTTTGAAGATTTAGATCTCTCGTTCTAGAATGATTCCATCTTTCATCATCTCCTCCACTTGGCGGCAATTTCCCAGGGTTTGTCAACAAAACCATTGATGGATTCACCATCATGTTGGCAGCGATGGTAAAACTCATTCCTTCTGACCATCAAGGTTGCTACAGGGTGTAATGTTCTTTTAGCATCATTTGGAGTGTTATCCAGGAGATGGACTCGGTGTTTATGAGTGCTACCAGGGTTTGAGCCATTTTATAAATTTTATAACTATTTTTATAAATTTTAGAGCCCTGGAACTTATTGGCTTTCAGAAACATGCAAAAATGGATTGTGTATGTTGTCAATTTGGTCTTAGGATTGTAGATTGCTGGGGTGGGAGATGTTTGAGTAGCTAGAGCAGGACAATGCTTGCTTCTAAGATGGCTACAGATGCCATGAGCTGCCTTTGTCCTGTTGTCTTCTTCAACCACCTTTGTCGCTAGTGTTAGATTGCGCGGGAATGAAGCAGCAACCCGTAGGAGCAGTTCATCACCTTTATTTATCAGTAGCTGAAAGTAATACAGAATGCATCAGGCTATAGGGAAACCACTTTTAAAGGTTCCCCTGTAGCTAGCTGGCCACTGACAACAGTTTATTTTTCCTACCACTAGACTATCCAATCAGCAGCAGCTATGCAAATCCGTGCCACATACAGCCGTACTTAATAATTCTTTCAAGGTACACAGATCCATTCACTTACTTTAATTTTTCATTGTTTTGTATAATTTGCAATTATTCAATCAATTTTCTTTACCAAACAGAACTCTACTGATCTTTAATAGATGAATTTTAAGAGCCATATTGCTTATTGAATTTCTCTAATGGCTGAAAGACGTTTGAGTTTTCAACCAACAACACAGAAAAAGTGCAGTACATGTATATTTACACGCATAAACAACTTTTCTCTAATTTCACTAATAAAATTCTTCATACACTTATCTTTCTAAAAAAAAACCACCATTAAATAACCAGGGGAAAATTGTGCATCCTTATCTTATTCTACACTCCGTTCCCTTTAAGCTAAACATTCTTTTTATTATCTCACATATTGTACCTCTATCATATGCTGCTCCTATAACATTCAGCAAACAAACTTGACATTATTGCATGATATTCCATAATTTAGGCCTATTTATTTTATCATATGCTTTTTCTAAATCAAGAAATGCACAATATTGTTTGCCACATTTATACTTTCTCAGTGAACCTCTGAAGAATAAAAATCTGGTATGCACAAATAGCTTGCTGTATTATAAGCTATATTATAATTTCCAAGGATTATTCATTTTACCTCTTGCTACTTCACCACTTTTGCTCATCATTTTACCTGAGGCTAAGTAGGACAAATACTGTAGTCCTTACTGTTCTACTACTACTCAATTCTACTCTCGCTTACCCTATCATTTTTCAATAATTTCACAGCCTGCTTGACTCCTTTTTCATAATTGTTTCCTTAAACAGTAATATTTTTAGTATCTGTTCAATTTCACTTTGTGTAATGTTACTTTTTATTTTATTTATTTATTATTTATATTTGTATGCCGCCCCTCTCCGCGGACTCGGGGCGGCTCACAGCAAAATATAACAATCGTAACAAATCCAAATAAATTTAAAATATTTTAAAAAGTTTAAAAAAGAACCCCATTTACTAACAAGCACACACACAAACATACCATGCATAAATTGTACAAGCCCGGGGGAGGTGTTTCAGTTCCCCCATGCCTGACGGCAAAGGTGGGTTTTAAGGAGGTTACGGAAGGCAGGGAGAGTAGGGACAGTTCTAATCTCTGGGGGGAGTTGGTTCCAGAGAGTCGGGGCCACCACAGAGAAGGCTCTTCCCCTGGGGCCCGCCAACCGACATTGTTTAGTTGACGGGACCCGGAGAAGGCCCACTCTGTGGGACCTAATCGGTTGCTGGGATTCGTGCGGCAGAAGGCGGTCTCGGAGAAATTCTGGTCCAATGCCATAAGGGCTTTAAAGGTCATAACCAACACTTTGAATTGTGACCGGAAATTGATCGGCAGCCAATGCAGACTGCGGAGTGATAGCGAAACATGGGCATACCTAGGTAAGCCCATGACTGCTCTCGCAGCTGCGTTCTGCATGATCTGAAGTTTCCGAACACTTTTCAAAGGTAGCCCCATGTAGAGAGCATTACAGTAGTCGAACCTCGAGGTGATGAGGGCATGAGTGACTGTGAGCAATGAGTCCCGGTCCAGATAGGGCCGCAACTGGTGCACCAGGCAAACCTGGGCAAACGCCCCCCTCGCCACAGCTGAAAGATGGTTCTCTAATGTGAGCTGTGGATCGAGGAGGATGCCCAAGTTGCGGACCCTCTCCAAGGGGGTCAATAACTCCCCCCCCCCCAGGGTAATGGACGGACAGATGGAATTGTCCTTGGGAGGCAAAACCCACAGCCACTCCGTCTTATCCGGGTTGAGTTTGAGTCTGTTGACACCCATCCAGGCCCCAACAGCCTCCAGACACCGGCACATCACTTCCACTGCTTCGTTGACTGGACATGGGGTGGAGATGTAGAGCTGGGTATCATCGGCGTACTGATGATACCTCACCCCATGCCCTTGGATGATCTCACCCAGCGGTTTCATGTAGATATTAAATAGCAGTGGGGAGAGGACCGACCCCTGAGGCACCCCACAAGGGAGAGACCTCGGAGTCGACCTCTGACCCCCCACTAACACCAACTGTGACCGACCGGAGAGGTAGGAGGAGAACCACTGAAGAACAGTGCCTCCCACCCCCAACCCCTCCAGCCGGTGCAGAAGGATACCATGGTCGATGGTATCGAAAGCCGTTGAGAGGTCAAGGAGCACCAGGACAGAGGATAAACCCTTGTCCCGGGCCCGCCAGAGATCATCCATCAACGCGACCAAAGCAGTTTCCGTGCTGTAACTGGGCCTGAAACCCAACTGCTGGGGACCTAGATAATCGGCTTCTTCCAAGGATCGTTGGAGCTGGAGCCCCACCACCTTCTCAACAACCTTCCCCATAAAGGGAAGGTTGGAGACTGGGTGACAGTTATTAAGTACGGCTGGGTCCAGGGAAGGCTTCTTGAGGAGGGGGCGCACGAGCGCCTCTTTATAGAGTGTTGGAAAAACTCCCCTCCCCAAGGAAGCGTTGAGATTCTCCTGAACCCAGCTCCGTGTCTCACTCAAATGTCTAAATACTATTCTCACACAAATGTCTAAACCCTTTTTCCCACTATAACTCCACTTCAGTTTCACTTCAAATGATTTCATCATTTTTATTCTTACTTATACGTCTCTGCTTTAAATTCATTGTTTAGTTCTTTTTACATACTTCCAAAGCCTACTTTGAAAATTGTCAATATCCAGAAGGATCTTGATACGGGCTTCTAACATGTTTACTATCATTCCTATGTTTTGGTTCATCAGTTAATTTTATAATTATACTTATGAACTTAATTCATTCCCTGACCAGGTTCTTAAGTAGAAAAGTTTGTAAGAAGAAGCAATTTTTCCCATAGGAATCAATGTAAAAGCAAATAATTTGTGCGATTGGAGAAGCTACAGGGAGGGTGGAGGCCCTGTTTCTTCCCAGGAGATTCCTAGAGAGGCCCCACAGAGGCTTCTCCCTGCCTTTTCCGGCCCTGTTTTCTCCCAGGAGATTCCTAGAGTGGCCCCATAGAGGCTTCTCCCTGCCTTTTCCGGTTACAGTTTTGGAGGCTTGGGTTTGTAAGTAGAAAATGGTTCTTGAGAAAAGGCAAAAAAATCTTGAATACTCGGTTCTCATCTAGAAAAGTCCATAAGTAGAGGCGTTCTTAGGTAGAGGTACCACTGTATAAGAATCTCTGCTCATCTGTCTGGAACCCGTACTACATATCAGACAACAGAATACCTTATGACACTAGACTTGACATTTTGGGCTTAAACAATTTAGAATATGCTGCCTTCGGTCTGACTTAAGTATAATACATAAAATTATCTGCTACAACGTTCTGCTTGTCAATGACTACTTCAGCTTCAACCACAACAATACACTAGACACAAACTAAAGCTAAACTAGTCCAAACTCGATTGCAGAAAATTTGACTTCAGTAACAGAGTGGCCAATGCGTGGAAAGCCCTACCTGACTCTGTAGTTTCTTCCCCAAACCCTCACAACTTTAACCTTTGTCTACTGTTGACCTCACCCCATTCCTAAGATGCCTATAAGGGATGCACATAAGTGCACCATCGTGCTTACTGCATCAAAGGTCCCCATTTACTGTATTTGTATCCACTTCGTGCATTCATAGTCATGTTTATAATTATATCTGTTACCTTATCTTATACATGCTTGACAAAATAAATACTGTAAATTTAAATAGATAGACAGACAGACAGACAGACAGACAGACAGACAGACAGACAGACAGACGTAAAACCATTTCAGTGTCTTCAAAGTTCTACCCAAGGATTGAAACCTCTAGATTCATTCCATCACATGCTATACATATACCTGTGGAAGGTATCTCACTTGCAGGGGTGGGTTACTGCCCAGATGGGGGGTGAACGCAGTGGGGTAGCAAAATTGGAGCTCCACCCCAGAGCACCCAATTTGCACTGAAAGGTGTTGAAAGAAAATGCAGGGCGTCCTGTATAAGCCACACCCACAGTGTGGTAGTAAAAATTTTGGTAGCCCTTCACTGCTCACTTTCTTTGACAAACTGGCCGAATTATTACAATTTCTGTCCTTCTCAATAAGAGGCACCTATTGCTTCCTTTTGGAGGGGAGAGCAGAAGGAGAGATCCTTATCTTTGGCAAAACTTCAGAGTCCATTGCTTAGTCTCTTTGGTTTGTGGCAGCTGCTATTCTTCTAGAGGTCCAGACACATTAGAAAGCCTTAAAATGACATTTTAAATTCCAGAGCGTGAAAGCCCTTCTTGAGAGTCTTAGGTTTTTGGGTCACATATGTTTATCTCTCCATCCCTTCCTGCTGGCTTCTTCTTTGATGAGTATTTCCCACCACAATGGTGTCCTGTATCTCATTCAAGAATTTACTATCTTCCCTGATAAGTTGGAAAACAAGGAGATTAACTTCTAGTTTCTTATCCTTCTCTTCTGGGGGGTGGGGTCAGTAACAGGTTGCTACCAGTATGGTAAAGAATGCCGCACCGGTAGCTATCACTGCGTGCGCAGCTCCAGTTGTCTTGTGTGCATGCGTGCAGGTCCCAGTGTGTTTTTGCTTTGGCGCTTGCACAGGAAGCAAAATCTCATGAGGGGACGCACGAGAGAGAGACTTCAGCTTTCTGGTTTTTATTTGAATATTTTTGCTTCTGCACATGTGTGGAAGCAAAACAAATTGCTGAAATCTTGCACGTGCACACGTCCCCTTGTAAGATTTTGTTTCCTGTGCATGCGTAGAAGTAAAAACACACTGGGACTTGCAAACACACATACACATAAGATAACTGAAGCGCACCAGTGGTAACAGGAATCCGTCCCTGGGCCGGTCAATCATCCTGTAGTTGTAGTTCTTGTTGTCTTCAAGGAAGAAAACAAATAGAATACATGTCTTGCAGATCATAAGAATAATGCCCGGCCAGTGACTAACCTCCCCGGCCTGGATTTGCAGCAGGGACAGGGAGACCTGGCCCGATGACATTGTCGGGGGCGGAGCCTGCCAGCCCTATAAAAGGGGCTGCGCAGGCTCAGGGCCTCCTTTTCGCCCCGATGACGAGCAGGCGAACATCCGCCCGCCCGCCCTCCCTATCTTTCAGTGTGCTACTGGGGTCGCCCTTAGGGGGCCGAATAGGAATTTTTGGCGGTCTCAGTATTTGCTGCGACCGTTTTTTCGCCTATTCCACACTGTGGTGAAGGATGGATGGTTAGGGGGTGCTTCACTCTCCGATTAGTTCTAATTGGCTTACCTTTGGTCATTGGGTTGGCAGGTTAGGGGCAGAAATTGGGTGGTGTTTAGCAACTGCATGTTCTCCATTGGGCATCTTTGGGGATGATTGGCAGACTCTGTCCAAGGGCTCATGGTGCCTTTAAATCGATCTGAGCAATTGGGGAGAACCTGCCTTTGGGTCTCGCCCATTTCTATCCCCTTTCAGGGGTTGGACGGCGAGACCTCCCACATGCATTCGCATGGCTGGGATCCAGGTGAAGGCGTGGCCCCTTCACCTGGATCAGCATGGAGCTACGCCCATATGTTGCCCCGGAAGTTTTTCTGACGTCATTTCCGCCCCGGAAGTAATTCGGTTGACCCTGCGGGTCCTTCTTAGATTGAATTAAATTTATGATAATTTAATTAATAAAAATGACCCAGTTTTAAATCCAGCTCTGTGTCCGCATCGTTACTCCGCCTCTGCTGCAATTGCTTCCATCTCATGTTATAGACAAATAATTACATATGAATCCAAACAGCCAAAGACCCATTTGAACTTCCTATACACTTGCTCAGTGAGGTTGCTCTTGAAAAGACATAGTTTTCTTATACACTGCTCAAAAAATAAAGGGAACACTTAAACAACAGAATATAATTCCAAGTAAATTAAAGTTCTGTGAAATCAAACTGTCCACTTATGAAGCAACACTGATTGACAATCAATTTCACCTGCTGTTATGCACATTCAACTTTGTACAGAACAAAGTATTCAATGAGAATATTTCATTCATTCAGATCTAGGATGTGTTATTTCAGTGTTCCCTTTATTTTATTTGTTTTGAGCAGTATATAATCTCCTCGGAAACTTCAGATCGTGCAGAATGCAGCTGCGAGAGCAATCATGGGCTTCCCTAAATATGCCCATGTCACACCAACACTCTGCAGTCTGCATTGGTTGACGATCAGTTTCCGGTCACAATTCAAAGTGTTGGTTATGACCTATAAAGCCCTTCATGGCACCGGACCAGATTACCTCCGGGACCGCCTTCTGCCGCACGAATCCCAGCGGCCAGTTAGGTCCCACAGAGTGGGTCTTCTCCGGGTCCCGTCAACTAAACAATGCCACTTGGCGGTGGCCATCTGGAACCAACTCCTCCCAGAGATTAGAATGGCCCCCACCCTCCTTGCCTTTTGTAAGCTACTTAAACCCCACCTCTGCCACCAGGCATGGGGGAATTAATACTTCTTCTCCCCCTAGGCCGTTACAACTGTATGCATGGTATGTTTGTATGTATGTTTGGTTTTATATATTAAGGGGTTTTAATTTGCTTTTAGTATTGGATTTATTGTATATTGTTCATGATTGTTGTTAGCCGCCCCGGGTTTTCGGAGAGGGGCGGCATATAAATCCAATAAACTTGAAACTTGAAACTCCTGAAGCTGCTGCAATTAGGCAAGACCAGCAATGCTCCAATCACACATAGGAAACCACCCACAGAGGAAATCAGGAGTCTCTCTCCCTCATGTGACTTATCCTTTTTCATTTTCCTTCTTTCTTTCTCTGTTTCCTCTCCTCAGCCAAACTGATTTCCATATCCCCACAGTTGGAGGTAAATGCAGTGTCCATGCATACTCAAGATACTGGTTTATGGGTAGGATGTGACTCAGTTTTTCTGGAGCTCTGCCTAAGAGATCATAATACTGAGAGGTTACTCACAACTTCTGCTAACAAGCAGTTTGTCCCCTGTGACTCTCTGAACAATGCATTGGATACGTCCTTCAGTTATTCTTTCATCCATATATTTTTCTTTGCATGAATTTATTGAAGTTACCACTTACCATGTTACTGACTCCTCTTCAAGCTTCTTACGAAGCTCTTTTATAAGGCTATTGTGCCTCCTCCATTATTTGCTGCTGAACTCCCACATAAAATATGTTTACTGCTCTTGTTCACATGCTCTGGATCATAAGCTCATGGGACTGGCAACCTACTTATAGATCTCAATAGCTGCTGACCACCCCCAGCTCTAGCTAGCTCAGTGATGCACCTCAAAGCAGCAGACTCCCCCTTTCCAGATTCCATATGCCAGAATACAGACAAGTAGCTCAGTAAAAAGATGATGTTAAGGGAAACAAACCCATCAGGACAAAATCCAGGACTCCATCGGCATTTAAAAGACAAAGGCTACTCTGTTAAAGACAGCAAAATCCATATTTTGGACAGAGAGACCACTGGACTGAAAGAAGGGTCAAAGAGGCTCAACAGAAGAGGAGGGATACAGCACCATATCTCTCTAGTCCAGTGTTTCCCAACCTTGGCAACTTGAAGATATTTGGACTTCAACTCCCAGAATTCCCCAGCCAGCATTCGCTGGCTGGGGAATTCTGGGAGTTGAAGCCCAAATATCTTCAAGTTGCCAAGGTTGGGAAACACTGCTCTAGTCTACAGCACAGTTCTTTCCAAAAAGGCTCCACATCCATTTGCACTTCTCAGATGACCCTGATGACTCAGATAAACTTCCAGGTGACCTCAAAGACTCTCTAAAACAGGGATGTCAAACTCCTGGCCTGGTGTGTCACCTGCTGGCCACGCCCATGCCTTGTTTAGCGAAGGCGAAAAAAGTTGCAATACACCATGTGATGATGCCAGTGACACCCCTTCTCTAAAACAATGCAAATGACCAGTTGTCTGAAAGGAGTATAAATCCTTCCATTTCCTCACCTTCCAGTCAGAGCTGAAGATGCTTCTTGGATGAGAAGCGAAACATCTTCAAATAAAAACCAGAAAGTCCAGGTGCCTCTTGAAAAAGCACCTCTGGGCCAATCAATTTCTGTCTTTATTATTTGCTTATATTTTGGTCTATAAAACTTTTATGTTATATTTCCAGGTTGGTCTATTCAGGGTTAAATTAAAATCCAGAAAAAAACACCAAATATATGACTTATTGGCTATATTGTTCTATTTAATATAAATGTTTAAATTTGTGTGTCCTGTGTGTGTATGTGTGTGTATTCCTTTGAAACACATATATTTTAAATTTGGGGATATATTTTTCAATGAAAATTTCATTGGAAAAAAAAATCAAATAAATGGGAAATACAGGAAATTATTGTATTTTACTTCACCAATAATAAGGAACAAGTCTATTTTAATTCTTCAGATTCATCATTTAGATTATATTATGCAATTTCCAATTCTGGCTTGGCATCTTAGTTTGAATTCAAATGGCCAAAACTTACTTCTCGTACAAATACTGTTCTTGCCCCAGCTAATCAATTCATTTATAGGACTGCCTGGCCTCTTTCCTAGTTATTCTGCTCAGTTTTCTTTCTCATAGGTTCGCTAGCTACAGATGCTGGTGCATCCTACGACACGTCGCTCTGAGTTAATATATGTACAGAGGCCCACAGACAGGGATATGAGTCCAGCCTTTTGCCTTTTGTTTACAGGCCATTTTTTCTCGCTTCCTTTCTAGATTGATCATGTTTAAGACGACATGACCTACTTAAGCTCCCTGACCTAGTTATAGCCGAAACACAGGCTCTAAATGCTCATTCCAGGGCAATGAAGAACAAAGACAGTGGGGAACGGGGAGAAATATCATCAATATTGTTGTTATGAAAACAAACTCACCCTGGCTGTTTGCCTACTACTGACTTTTCCAATCATTTTGATTCTGAAGGGAACCTAGAGATTCAAGTGTTTTGCCAGGGGTTTGTTTGTTTTTTTCGCATAGAGCTACCAGTCAATCTGAAACTTTGTTTGATTTTTCTGCTGCTCAGTTATATGATACACGATGAGCATTTCAAAACTACAAATGCTACATTAGCTTCCTTCTATCTTTCAGTCCACAGTGCCCCTGTTACCCCTTTTAGCTTATTTGATATGACAATCATTTTTCCCTGGGCTTAATTCCTACATAAATAGGTACTTCACTGGTGAATTAGGACAGATGACTATTTTTTTTATAGTAGCTACACTTAATTCTTTGCCCAACTGCAGAGGATGTGTTGTGTCCAATTTCAGCAAAGGATGCCGCCCTTTTCTTCTACTGGCACTTTAAAACCTTGTTAAATAACAGTGTCAATAACGTCCTTTATTTTCTCCAATTCAATTGCATGCCGAAAAGGAATTATGTAAAAGGGCTTGGGACTGACTGACTGCCCACGAGCAAGATAACGTTCTGAAAACAAAACAAATCAGGACCAAATTTGTTGTGACTGAGAAGACAGGAAAAGATAATCTGAATTTCAAAATGGGCCAGGTAAGGTCTGGTGCCGCAGAGGAAAAGATTGCATGGGGGGGGAGGGGGATTCCTTAAACAAGGGATTTGTGGAAACTTTGAAATGCCTCCAGTTCCTCCCTTCTAAGTCCAACAAACATATACACAGAGGTGACACAAATGTATCCACCCTGAGTTGAACACCCTCACAAGCAATACTCTGTGATTAGTATCTCGAGAAAAACAGCACATGGAAGAAAAATATCAAATATGTATACCGCATCAGCAAAAACCATACATAGCAGCAAGAACAAGAAGTCGTATATAGCACTCAGCAATAGCACTTAGACTTATATACCGCTTCACTGTGCTTTACAGTCCTCTCTCAGCAGTTTATAGAGTCAGCATATTGCCCCCACCAAATCTGGTGAGGGCAATATGCCTAAGAAGGATGGAAGGCTGAATCAACCTTGAGCCAGGTGAGTGTCGAACTGCCAAATTGGAAGCAGCCGGCAGTCAGCAGACGTAGCCTGCAGTACTGCACTCTAACCACTGCACCACCATGGCAGTAGGCAACTCCGTTCCAGTAGCAGCTGCCAGATTGCGCAATTTGCACACGATCATTCTGGTTCCAGTCCATCGGGCAGCGCTATCTTTTTTTCCTGATTTTTTTGGTGGCTTTTTTGCTTCCTGCTGATGTGCAGAAGCAAAATCTCACCAGGGGACTCTCGTGCATATGAGATTTCAGCCATTTTTTTGCTTCTGCTCATGCATGGAAGCAAAAAATTGCCAAAATCATGCAAGCATCCCTTTGTGAGATTTTGACACATTTTTGCTTCTTGTGCATGTACAGAAGCAAATTGCATGAGGAGCACATGCGTGGGCATGCACGTGGGTGCACCCAAATCAAGAGGATGCACACGGAGCACACTGGTTTGTAGGTACGTGCAACCCGCCGCTACACGGTGCTTATGTACTAAACCAGCTTACATTCTGATCCAGTGCCAGAAGAAGAGGTTTTCAAGGATTTTTTCAAGGTTTGCAGATTAGATTTCTCCCTACCTTATTTTTGTCCTCAATCAACAGCTTTGTTGAATCTACTTCTGGATTCCCCAAACTTTTAGAGCTGGCAAAAAGATTTGAAATATTGATAAAATATCATGGGTGTTATCACAAAAAGAATCACCTTTGGAAGTGTAGGCAGTCCTAAAACTTCTGTTTTACTAGATATCACTTAGCGTATCAGATATTTGAGAGAACTGTGTTAATATAGCAAAGTAACTGTAGACAAGCCACAGAAGGTGCCTGAGTTTGAATAGTTGCCCATCTCAACTACAGAACTTTGGACACCAAGCAATTAAAACCAAAAGACAAAACTAAAGCTGTAAAATAGCACAAAATAGCAGCAATTGCTATTATATTGTTAGCTATTGGGAGTAAAAAAAATATCATGTCAATCAATTGCAAACCATACTGAAATCTATCAGTAAAGTCACCAAAAATCACATAATCTTAGAGCTGATTAGAGCCATTTATGTTATTGAATCCAACCCCTTGTACAGCATAAGAATTCAAATCAAAGAGAGCAATAGATCTAGCTTCCATTGAAAATGTCCAGTGACTATATTGTCCTCTGGATAACCAGTTCTTTTGTCTGACTCTTCTTACTGTTACAATTCCACCCTCCTCCAACATTCAGATGAAATCTGTCTTTCTCTAATGTAAATCCATTATTACCTGTGCTTCTTCTATCAACCCCTGCTTTATCAGACCCCACTACAGAGTGGAGAGAAGAAATTCAGTGGCTCTTTGTTTTGTGCAACATTTGCTTCTATTCTAAATCAGTTGGTTGCTCCCTTTCCATTTCCCTGTGCTCGTCGGTGAAAATCAACAGCAACTGAAACTACACAAACAATGAAAAGGTGTTTGTGAAGATGCTAAAGAAGGATAAGAAAATTAACTAGTATATTGCTAGCTGATAACGGGAGTCCAAACATAACAAAAGTAAAAAGAAGTTACAGAGAAATCTATAATTACCTATCATACTGTTTAAAAAGGAAGAGTTGAAGGAAAGATTGAATTATTTTTAGAAATACCATTTTGGGCTTCAGTGGAAAAGCTAAATAGATGTATCTACCAGCTAAAGAATATTTAGCTAAAAAGAAAACACCTAGAGATTATTGTAATGTATATTTTGCAACAAATAGTGTATTTTAAGAGCATCTTTTATTGCTATAGCATTTGCTCTTCTAAAAAAATCAGGCAGTTAGGTGTATTTTGAATAAGCTATGTTCCTTGAAAAAAACAACCCTCTCATTTGACTGGAAATCCTGATTATTTCTCTCCCAAGTCAAATTCACATATGTCCAAAAAGGAGGATGAGAAATTATCTTACATTGTATCTATCAGTTTTCATTTAATTTTATACCCTCAGCACCAGCTAGAAACATACAAAGGTACCACTGAGGAATTTAAAGTCTATCCTTTCAAAAACAAGTCAGCAATATCCCAATATCTTATATTTCTTCCTGTCTCATCTGGTTGTAAGCACTCTTCAACTTACAACTATTTATTTACTGACTCTTCAAAGTTACAACAGCACTGAAAAAAGTGATTTGTGATATGACCTCACACTTAAAGCCATTGCTGGATTCCCATTTAAATGATCACAATTTGGACACTTAGCAATTGGCATATATTTATGATGATTGCAGTGTCCCAAAGCACATGATCACCATTAGTGAGCTTTCCAGATGGCGTCTGACAAGTCAATCAATGAAGAAACCTAGATTTGCTTAATGGCTGTAATATTCATTTAAACTACAGTATAGTGTCTTGCTTGACAATGATAGCAAAAAAAAAAAAAAGTACAATTTAGCAATGGAAACCATGGTCCCAATTGTAGCCATATGTTGATGATCACCTGTAATAATACCCAAGATAGGTGACTTGGAATGTTATCAGAACATGGTTCTTGGCAGGCAAATTCATAATACCTTCTCTAAAGGAAGTGTGTTAATATACACCTGTCCATTCACTATAAGATTCGAACTGGACCTTGGTTTCTAAACCTCCTTTCTTCAGCTTAGGCTGCTTCAGAATCACCCAATTAAACTTAGAAATCCAAAAAATTACAACTCCTCAGGATTTCGATAATAGAAAATGTCTAGCAGAAAACACAATAGGAAGTCCAATGATTCCTTCAAGACAAACATTTATTATCACTTAGACTGTGATCCATCTTAACTAGTGGGGGAATTCTAGGAGTTGAAGTCCACACGTCTTCAAGCTGTCCAGGTAGAGAAACACTGGCCTACAAAACATCTCCCTACTGTCATAACCTTTTTTTTTCTTTTTTGGGACAAAATATTGTAAGGATTTATTTAAATTTCCTTAGAATTAAGGAAAAACTTCCTAACAGAGAGGACAATTAACCAGTGGAACAGCTTTGCCTTCAGACCTTGTGGGTGCTTCATCACTGCAGGTCTTTAAGACAAATCCAATAAATGAATGAATGAATGAATGAATGAATGAATGAATGAATGAATGAATGAATTCCCACAGCCGACTTACCGGCCGGTGGGGTTTGCGGCGATCGGCGGTGAAGGAGGCCGCCATGTTGGGGGGCGGAGTCACGGCACCCACGTTGGGGTGCCGTGACCACGTGGTGCGGTGCGTGGGCACCGATTGGCCGGGCGAGCAAGGCAGCCCTATAAAAGGGGGCTGCCTCGTGGCGCAGCAGTCTCGCCCGGAGCATCGTGAGGCGAGGCTGCTGCTGCCGGAGTCGTCCCGGATTGCTGCGTCACAGGCCCGAAGGCCTGTTGAGCAGCCGATCGTCGCCGGAGCGTCGGCCTTGAAGTCAGAAGAGCCGCGAGCGGCGGCTGGAGGCTTAGTTCGCTTAGACGACACCCCCCACAGGGTTTGGAGGCGCATTTGGTCAGGGCTGCATGGCGGGGGGTGGACGGAGTCGCTCGGGGGCACGGCGGCGGGCCTCGGGGGGGCAGGCCGGAGGGCCGGGAGCCCCCCCCAGTGAGCCACGCCGCACTGGGAGGAAGCGGGCCCCCAAGCGGAATTGGAGTGAAGCCCCGGGGGCTCGGCCGGCAGGGAGGCCGGTGGAGGAAGGCAGCCCCAGTGGGGAGGTGAGCCCCCGGGGGCGCGCAGTGGGCCATAGGGGGGCCTCCTCAGGGGCGAGGGGTCGACGCCAGGGCCGGGCCCTGCCGGTGGCAGCGCCGGGGGGAGCGGGCGAGGCCACTGGGGCAGAGGAGGTGACTCCCAGTGGGTCAGATACGGGGCTGTCGGGGGCTGAGGCCCCTGCTACAGGGCATGCCAGGAGGGGGCAGAGGGATGGGGATTCCCTTTCGGTTTCCTCACATCTACTGTCTTCCTTGCTTGAGAAACTTGAGGAAAGGCCAAGGAAGCGGGGCCGGTCACGGCGGGGCCGTGCCACGGGCGTGGACAATGCAGAGGGGTCTCGGAGCTCATCGGGGTCTGCGGACAGCCCGCGGAGGGCGCGCGGGACTCGGCGCGCAAAACAGAAAAGCAGGCGGCGGAAGGCCAGGAGAACAGTGTCCGGCTCCGAGGACGCAGACGACGACTCTTCTCACTGGGGTGAGTGCCCCGTGCCTAGGCACCGGTGGTCCCTCCCACGAGGGCCTCGCGGCAGGCTACGGGCTGCAAAACGCACGACACATGGGGGTCAGAGGACCTGGCGCTCCCGCACAGCTGCTCAAGTTTGGAGGAGGGGGCGTAGAAGGGTAGTGTCCGGGAGGCACAAGAGGAAGAGGGATTCCTCGAGGGATAGCTCAGGGTCGACCACCTCGGGGTCCACCAGCACCTCTTTTGATAGCGATAATCCTTTCGCACCTGGCCTACCGGACACTCCGCTTAGTATGCACATGTCCCAGGCCCTCAAGCGTAAAATTTGGCGGGGCGCTTATGTGGACATTTTTCAGATTTTGCTACCTGAAAAGTCTAAGAAGGAGAAGGATAAAGAGGGTAAGAAGGGGTCGGATGACCCGAAAGGCACCAAAATGGACAAGGGAATTCTGTCGTGGGCGTATGCATTTTTGGCCTACCACTCTGTGGTTGTGGAAGAGGACGTCCATAAGACACATGAGCTCATCTTGTACATGAACATGATTCTGAGAGCGTATCAGGAGTTTGGGGGGGAGGCTTGGAAGCGTTATGACGAGGACTTCCGTAGGTTCGCCGCCCACAATAGACACTGGCCTTGGGATATGAGGCATAATGATTTGTGGCTTCAGGCCACGCAGCAAGCGTCGACTCCGGCCAGTGGGCAAACGCCCACAGGTCATCTGCTATTGACGACGGGCAAGGAGGCTACTCTTCCCCGCCCGGCGGTGGGGACGGGGACCCCGGCCTCCGGCCAGCGTAACATGACTGGGTCGTCCTTTCGAGGCCAGCCGTACTGTTACGAGTACGGCGCCAGGGGGGCCTGTTCCAGGTCATATTGTCGTTTTCGCCACGCTTGCGCCTTGTGTAGTGGTAGGCACCCTACCTCCGCTTGTTACAGGGGACGGGGAGGGGCCGGCCCCAAGGACGCCGGGACCCCCGCCAAACCCCAGCCTGGGGGAGCTCAAGGTAAGGGGCCCAACCCCCATTAGGTTAGACAGGTTGCAGCATTGGCTCACCGGCTACCGCCCCAAGAAGGGTGCTGATTTTCTGCTCGCGGGGTTCTCCGCGGGCTTCAGGATCCCGTACGGGGGGCCGCGTAGGGCCTGCATGGCGGACAATTTGAGGTCGGTGGCAGGTATGGGCCACGTAGTGCGGGACAAAATTATGAAGGAGGTGCGCGAGGGCCGGGTTTTGGGCCCCTTTGCGGAGCCCCCCCTGCCCTTCCTGCAGGTGTCCCCACTCGGGGTGGTGCCCAAGAGGGCCGCGGGAGAGTTCAGGCTCATACATCACCTGTCGTTCCCCCCTGGTGAATCGGTGAACGATCACATTCCCGAGGAGCTCTGCTCGGTGCGCTACACACCGTTCGAGACGGCTGTCGCGATGGTCCGGGCGTGCGGAGTGGGGGCGCTGATGGGGAAGTGTGATATCAAATCGGCCTTTCGGCTTTTGCCCATTCACCCGGGGGATTTCGACCTGTTAGGTTTTCAGTTTGAGGGCGGGTTCTTTGTTGATAGGGCCCTGCCAATGGGTTGTTCTGTATCCTGCTCGCTGTTTGAGAAGTTTAGTTCATTTTTGGAGTGGGCACATGTTAAAAGTACGGGCATTGCGTCTGTCGTGCATTATTTGGATGATTTTCTCTTCGCGGGGCCGGCGGGCTCCGACGAATGTCAGCAGGGAATGACAGGTTTCCAGGCTTTATGCTTGGATTTGGGCGTACCTTTGGCTCACGAAAAGACCGAGGGGCCTTCGACTAGACTGACATTTTTAGGCATCGAGGTGGACTCCGTTGCACAAACGTGTAGGCTACCCGATGATAAACTGACTAGACTCAAGGAAGCGGTGAGGGTTGCCCGAGCCGCAAAGAAGGTGACTCTTAGACAGGTTCAGGAGCTGGCTGGCCTGTTGAATTTTGCTTGTCGTGTGATTGCGCCGGGTAGGGCCTTTATGTTTAGACTGTATAGGGCAACGGTTGGTTTGACAAAACCGCACCACAGGATCAGGTTGTCGAAGAGCGTTAGGGAGGACCTCGTGGTGTGGCAAGGGTTTCTGGACGGGTACAACGGTGTGTCATTGTGGAGACAGGATATGCTGCTGAAAGCGGACTTTCAAGTGAAGTCCGAGGCGGCGGGCACGACCGGTTTTGGTGTGGTGTGGCAGGACAAATGGTTTCGTTCTGACTGGCCGCAAGAGTGGCGCGGTGAGGCCATCTGTCGGGATTTGACGTTTTTGGAGCTATTCCCAATTGTTGTGGCCATCAAGCTGTGGGCCACCAGTTTTGCCGGTAAGACAGTCCACGTCTGGTGCGACAATATGGCGGTAGTACACGTAGTGAATACACTCTCCTCTAGGAACGAGCGGGTTATGGGTTTGGTCCGGCATATGGTAGCGAGATGTCTTGCCAATAATATGCTTTTCCGGGCCCATCATGTTCCAGGGGTAAGAAACGGGGTGGCTGATGCACTGTCAAGGGGGCAGTTGGCTAGGTTCCGGCTGCTTGCCCCACAGGCCGAGGAGCACCCGGAAGCAGCCCCACAGCATCTGTGGCTGATTGGAGGGCCGACGTAAGCGAGGCCATGGATTTGTCCATAGCCCCCAGCACCAGGAGAGCATACCAGCGGGCAGGTAGGGAATTTTGGGCTTTTCGTCATGATAGGAGATACGATCAGCTTTGGCCTGCCCCGGTCGAACACCTGCTCGAATTTTGCGCGCTTAACCGCCGCCGTGGGTTGTCTGCCCGGACGATTAGGGGCAAGCTGGCAGGCTTGGCCTTCGTAGCCAAGTCTCGGGGTTTTTTGGACACCACAGGGGATTTCAGGATTAGGAAGACATTGGAGGGGTGGATTAGGGAGAAAGGTCAGGCCCAGGGTGACAGCAGGCGTCCCCTAAAGCTCGCCCACTTGATGGGGCTTTACGAGCTGTGGGGTCGGCTCTGCCGCTCTGAGTATGAGGCGTCACTGTACCACGCGGTTGCGGTGACCTTGTTTTTCGGGGCTTTTCGGGTTAGCGAGGTTCTTGCAGCTTCCCGAGCCGATAGCTCCGGCCAGGCATTCACCACAAGGGATATCAAGTTAGTTCGTAGCTCGGTGTCCTTGAGGCTTAGACGGTCCAAGACCGACCAGAGGGGTAGAGGTGTGACGGTCCAACTTTCCCGGGCTAACAACCGGCGGGTGTGCCCGGTGGCGGCTCTGGTGGCGTATTGGGCCCATAGGGGTGAAGAGCCGGGTTTTTTGTTTTGTCATGTGTCCGGTGAACCCCTTACCAGGTACCAATTCTGGGCTGTCACGTCCAAGGCGCTGGCAAGGCTGGGCTTGGACCCCAGACGTTACGGGACTCACTCATTCAGAATAGGTGCAGCATCGTTGGCAGCAGTCGAAGGTTTCAGCAGGCTGGATATAAAGACAGTGGGCCGCTGGAGATCTGGGGCCTTCCGGACGTACATCCGCCCCTAGGTGAGTGGGGCGGGGCGGGGGGTTGTGCTGGGCCGCCAGTCTGATGCTGCTCTGCTTCCTCCCTTTCTCTAGCACGACTACTTGACTGGCGCCGCAGAATCCTGATATGTGGCCACAGCATGGTGTACTGGGCCGAGAAGAGGGCCCGTGAGACGACGCCCGGCACGCAGTTGGAGATGGATCGAGCGGTTGTTCAGTGGCTGGGCCGTCGAGGCCTACGTTGGCGCGAGGTTCTTCCCCTGTTGTTCAACAGTGGGAAGGTGCAAGGGGTGCCGGGCTGTTTGGTTTTGCACGTTGGTGGGAACGATCTGGGAGCGATGACAGGTGTAGAGCTGCTGTGGCACATTTGGGAGAGTTTGCAAGTGATCTGGGAGCGGTGGCCAGATACGTGTGTGTGGTGGTCCAACATCCTGCCTAGGAGGAGTTGGCGGCAGGCTAGAAGCCCTATCGCAGTGGATAAGGCTAGGAAGAGGGTAAACAGAGCCGTTAAGAAGTGGGTGATTCAGGCTGGGGGTGGAGTGATAGACCATCCAGACATCAGGGCATCCCTCATAGACTTGTATAGACAGGACGGTGTACACTTGACCGATAGTGGGAACGATAAATTTATAGCCGACCTGCAGAGGTGCCTGCACATATATGTGCAGGGGGGGAGCAGGGGGAATAAATTAAAATTTCACCCCCTGCTGTGGCCGATAGGGGGCGGAAAATAAACTAAATAGCAACTGGTGAGCTCCTTTAGGGGCACCTCTACTGAGGTGAGGGGCGAGCTCCTTCTCGGATTACAGGGCTCGACCGGCCTGGGTTCGGGGAGTGAGTCGCTCCTGTGGCTTGCTTGCTGGAGTTTAACATAGACCAGTAGCGAGCCATCCCACACGCCAGGGGTGGCGTAGTAACGGTGCAGGGGGTAGGTGTAGTTTACCATGACCCGCACCCAGTTTCAAGGAGTTTTCGCCCGAGGGTTGCTCTGTCTGAATTGGCTTACGTTATTCCGCCCCCATTTGATTTTGCACCCTGCAGGTCATGTGGGGTTAATGGTTTAAATAAGTTAATAAGTTAAGAAGTTAAGTTGTTTGAATAAAAAGTGACCCCGTTATACCCACACCTTGTGTCCGACTATTACTCCGCCTGCGCCGCAATTCCCACAGCCGACTTACCGGCCGGTGGGGTTTGCGGCGATCGGCGGTGAAGGAGGCCGCCATGTTGGGGGGCGGAGTCACGGCACCCACGTTGGGGTGCCGTGACCACGTGGTGCGGTGCGTGGGCACCGATTGGCCGGGCGAGCAAGGCAGCCCTATAAAAGGGGGCTGCCTCGTGGCGCAGCAGTCTCGCCCGGAGCATCGTGAGGCACCCACCCACCCTCCCTCTGTTACAGGGTGCATATGATGGGTCGCTCTCCGGGGGGCCGAGTAGGAATTTTTTGCAGTCGCAGCAGAATTGGACGAGCTGCGATTGTTTTTTCGCCTACTCCACTCTGTGCGTGGGAGTGTGGTTAGGGGGTGGCCCCACCATCTAGTGCCCCCCCCTTAGGGTCACTGGGGGGGAGGGGTGGCCGATAGGGGGCGGAAAATAAACTAAATAGCAACTGGTGAGCTCCTTTAGGGGCACCTCTACTGAGGTAAGGGGCGAGCTCCTTCTCGGATTACAGGGCTCGACCGGCCTGGGTTTGGGGAGTGAGTCGCTCCTGTGGCTTGCTTGCTGGAGTTTAACATAGACCAGTAGCGAGCCATCCCACACGCCAGGGATGGCGTAGTAACGGTGCAGGGGGTAGGTGTAGTTTACCATGACCCGCACCCAGTTTCAAGGAGTTTTCGCCCGAGGGTTGCTCTGTCTGAATTGGCTTACGTTATTCCGCCCCCATTTGATTTTGCACCCTGCAGGTCATGTGGGGTTAATGGTTTAAATAAGTTAAGAAGTTAAGAAGTTAAGTTGTTTGAATAAAAAGTGACCCCGTTATACCCACACCTTGTGTCCAACTATTACTCCGCCTGCGCCGCAATGAATGAATGAAAGACTGGACAGATATTTGGTTGAAATGGTACAAGGCTCAGATGGCGAATCTTTTTTGGTTCGCGTGCCAAAAGGGTATGTGTGGCTGTGCTAGCATGCATGCATGTGCCCACACCACTTTCATCCCCCACACAGATGCACAAACCCCCCCATGCTGCCCCTTGCATGCGCACAATCCACCCTGTCCCCACGCATGCACACAGGCCTCACTGAAACCTGGAATGTGAAAAAAATGGATAAACGGGCAAACCGGAAGGTCTAAAAAACAGACTTCTGGTTTGCTCGTTGTGCTGCTTTTTGCATTTTAGAGAGCTCAGGGAACCTTTTCAGAAGTCCCGGAGTGCAGAAAACAGCCCAAAGGACAAACCGGAAGTTCAGAAAACACTCTTCCTGTTTGCCCGCTGTGGGTTTTTTTGCACTCCACGGTTTCAGGAAGCTTTCCTGAACCCTCCGGAGTGCAAAAACCAACACAACGGGCACACTAAAAGTGCGGTTTCTGAACATCCAGTTTGTCCACTGGGCAGGAGTTTTTTTCACTCTGGGCCTTCAGGGAAGCTCCCCTGAAGCATCCAGAGGGTGAAACGGTCTTCCTCAAGGCCAAAAATCAAATGGCCTATGGCAACATCTCGCCTGCTCTCTAACATGGCTACGCGTGGCACCTGTGGCACGCATGCCATAGGTTCGCCAGCATGGGTAGAGGGTCTCCTGCTTGAGCAGGGGACTGGACTAGAAGACCTCCAAGGTCCCTTACAGCTTTATTCAGATTGAATTATTTCAACGCTTTATATACTTTTATAGGATTCAGGCAATTTACAGAAATAAAAAGTATTCATAGCAATAGTTTAGGACTGAGATGGCTAGCCCAGAATTAGAGAAATTCCTTCTTCCCCTGGTACAGTTAGCCTATCAACTTCCATCATAATTCTTGTGACCCATCACTGTAGAAGTACACTCCTATGCACAAAATTGGCATGCCATATCTTCTGTTGAAGCTAAATCACATATGTTTAAAATTAACTCACCTACAATGAATTATTATTACAAGATAAGTTCTTCTGGGGACAGAGTTTTTAATAAAGATAGGAGCTAAGGAAGAGTAAACAATTATGGAAGTATTTATTCATTTATAAATTAAGATTGAGTTTCTTTTTCCTTCCATACCATCTTGGGATAATGCTTTCCTCCAATCATTACTAATGTTGGGGTAATCTTTTATATGCAAACTCCAGTTTTGCAGCTAATGATAAATGCACATTAAAATTTGCTTCAATCCAACAATGGACACAAGACTGACTCCAAATGACTATACTAATGATGATGACAATAAATTACTTCTGTTTATTCCTTCTAGGGTAATGAACCTTTCACATCAACATTCCTTTTTATTTTCATCCTTCGATTTGTGGTTGCTTAATTTTGAAATCTACTAGTTTTTTAAGGATTTATTTAATTATTATTGGACCAAAGCTCAAATGAGACTTCTTGGGGATTGCAGCTTATAAACTATCTAGATACACCCTCTATGTAAATTGGTAGTATGAAACAATCTGCCATAGGTTGCAGTGAGGACAAATGGTATCAATCAAAATGTATTCCAGCATGGCACAAATGTCTTAGAAGAAAGTCAGCTAACCTCCATCATTCCTTTTTAACACATGCACACATTCTATAAACTATGTAATTTTGCAGCAGCATATTTGCATAATATCAGCTCAAACTTTCCTCTATAACCTTGTGCCAGGTTTACCAGTAAGTTCAAAGATGGCACAGTGAAATCCAGGCAAGCCAATCTTTTCTTTGCTTACATCTAATGGACAAAATCTTGCCAAACTAAAACTATAACCACCACATGTGCTTTGAGATATTCCAGCATGTGTCTGCCCTGAACCTCTTTCCTCCTCCCACATCAGCTGGGTACTGCACAATTTCTTAACCTGGGTCTCACTCTGATGAGATTTTATTGCCTCATTTCTGTGAGAACTCTGTTTGTCCTTAACTCTTATCTTCTGGTTATTCAAGTGCATATTCCATCACATCTTGTAATGGTATGTTTGAATGACTTTGTGAGACAGAGAGAAGAGATGCTATCTAAGGCAGTGTTTCCCAACCTTTTTTGAGCCGCGGCACATTATTCACATTTACAAAATCCTGGGGAACATTGAGCGGGGGGTGGGGTGTAAAAAAAAGTTTGGACAAAAATATCTCTCTTCCTCCCTTTCGCTCTATTTTTCTCTCTCCCTCTTTCTCTCTCTCTCTCTCCCTTCCCTCCTCTTTCTTTCTCCTCTCTCTCCATCTCTCTTTGTTTCTCCCTTCCTTCCTCTCTTTTTTGCCCTCCTTCTCTCTCCCTCCTTCCCTCTCTCTGTCTTTCCCTCACCCTCCTTCCCCCCCTCTTTCTCTCTCTCTCTTGCTTTCTCTCTCTTGCTGTCTTTCTCTCTTTCTCTCTTCCCCCTCTCTCTCCCTCTCTCTTTCTCTCTCTTGCTATCTCTCTTTCTCTCTCTCTCTTTTGCTTTCTCTCTTTCTCTCCCCCTCTCTCTCCCTCTCTCTTGCTATCTCTCTTTCTCTCTCTCTCTTTTGCTTTCTCTCTTTCTCTACCCCCTCTCTCTCCTTCTTTCTCTCCCCCTCTCTCCCTCTCTCTTTCTCTCTCTCCCTCTCTTGCTATCTCTTTCTCTCTCCCCCCCTCTCTCCCTCTCTCTCTCTCCCTCTCTTGCTATCTCTTTCTCTCCCCCCTATCTCCCTCTCTCCTTCTCTCTCTCCCTCTCTTGCTATCTCTTTCTCTCTCTTTCTATCCCCCCCTCTCTTCCTCTCTCTTTCTCTCTCTACCTCTCTTGCTATCTCTTTCTCTCTCTTTCTCTCCCCCCTCTCTCCCTCTCTTTCTCTCTCTCCCTCTCTTGCTATATCTTTCTCTCTCTTTCCCTCCCCCCTCTCTTCCTCTCTCTCCCTCTCTTGCTTTCTCTTTCTCTCCCCCCTCTCTCCCTCTCTCTTTCTCCCTGTAGCCATGGGGCGACGGCAGGGTGATCAGCTGTGAAGCGGAGCTCCAGAACGGAGGCACAGACGGCGGTGGCTAGACGGCGTACATTTCTGGCGTTGCGCTGGACATGGACGTGGGGCTTGAGCCTCCATCCTGGTCCAGCCAGCAGACAAGTGCCAGCCACGCAATTCCAGCATTTCCAGCCCCTGCCGTCGGTGCCTCTGTTCCTCTGTTCCGGAGCTCTGCCTCACAGCTGATCTCCCTGATGTCGCCCCACGGCTACTGGGAGAAAGAGAGAGGGAGAGAGGGGGGAGAGAAAGAGAAAGCAAGAGAGGGGGAGAGAGAGAGGGACCACCCTGCCACTGCCCCATGGCATGGCTCCTGCCCGCTGCTGCTGCCGCCGCCATCACCCTCCCGCTGCGCGCCGCCCCTCCCCGCTGCCGCTGCCCTCCCACCAAGCCCCAAAGCTCACCTGCTGACAGGGAAGCTCCAGCCGGGCGGGGCGCCGCAGCTGCTGGAAAACTTGGAAGGCGCAAAGAAGCAAACTCAGCTTCCGGTCTCATAACTTTTTTCTCTTCGCAAAAAGTTGCGAGACCAGAAGCTGAGCTTATTTCTTCGCGGCACACCTGACCATGTCTCGCGGCACACCGGTTGGGAAACACTGATCTAAGGCACTGTTAGATAGAGAGGACATAACCCGTAGCTGCATAATAGGCAGAAAAAATGCTCAGGACCCCCCTCCCCTAAATAAAAAAGATTGGGAGATTGTAAGAGTCTCTGTATTTGTCTTTTTGTTTGTTTGTTTGTTTGTTTGTTTGTTTGTTTGTGTATAATAAAGAATTTAATTAATTAATTAATTAATTGTAAAAGTAAATTAAAATGCCTTCTGTATGACCGGGGCGTAGTTCATAAAGTTATCTGCTGTAGTGTTCTACCTGTCAATGACTACTTTAGCTTTAACCGCAACACTTAAAATGAATCGCTCCAAACTCGGTTGCAGAACATATGACTTCAGAAACAGAGTAGTCAATGCCTAAAATACACTACCCAACTCTGTGGTTTCATCCCCAAACTCCAAAAATTTTAACCTTAGACTGTTGACTGTTGGCCTCTATGCCCCGAGTCTACGGAGAGGGGAGGCATACAAATCCAATAAATGAATGAATGAATGAATGAATGAATGAATGAATGAATAAATAAATAAATAAATAAATAAATAAATAAATAAATAAATAAATGAGGTCTGTAAGGGGTGTGTGCAGAAGCATATCTATGTGCCTACCATCTCTGTCCTAATATTCCCTTTTACTTTTCTTCATTTTATGTATTCAAATTATGTATATGCTTATATATATTATCTAATATGAGATTAACTAACTAACTAACTAACTAACTAACTAACTAACTAAATACATTAAATATTAAAAAATTAAATTAAATTAAATAACTTATTTGGTCTTTTCCCCCCGTCTGGTCTACTTGGGAGACAGACTTCTATTGTTAGGTGTTCTACTTCTATGGTTATTGGACCATTGCTTAGCAATAACAACCAACTATTATATGTGGCAACCTCTTACAAGCCCTCAGTAATCCATTCCAATTTCACTCTTTGCATATATGAAACCAAGCACATGTTGGATGACCATTTGATTCCAGAAAAAAAAATCATCTAAAGTTGCTCTAACATAATCGCATCCAAGTACTCTGTTTTGACACAGAGCGATGATAGTTTCTGCCAGGGGAGTTAATGATTTATTCATTTTACAAATTGAGAGAAAGAAGTAGAACTAGTCCCAAGCAAAGAGAACTATATTGAATATACAAATAATTCCTAAAAGCAAACTCTTTCAACAACAAATATGATTCAGTTAAAATTGGTTCTCAACAAACTAATGTATTTCACAAACATTTGGGAATTCAATGTTTTATATATACAGTGGTACCTCTACATAAGAACTTAATTTGTTCCATGACCAGGTTCCTAAGTAGAAAAGATTGTAAGTAGAAGCAATTTTTCCCATATGAATCAATGTAAAAGCAAATAATGTGTGCAAACCCATTAGGAGGAAGAAAAGGAGGAGGACAGTTGCTGCCCAGAGCGAAGGGAGTGTTTCTTTTCTCTGGGCGCTGGCAGAGGTTTATTCCCTCTCCAAGCACCCAGAGAAAGGAAAATGATTTGTTCACTCTGGACTGCCAAAGCCTCCTTAAGCATCACTGAAAGGCTCCTCTGGCAGCCCAGAAAAGCCCGAGAAGGCCAGGATTAAAAAGGGAATGGCAGGAAACTGGCTGGACCTTTGTGCAGCTCTCAAATTTCCTGGGAAATTTTTCAGGGCTCGGGTTCTTAAGTAAAAAATGGTTCTTAAGAAGAGGCAAAAAAATCTTGAATACCTGGTTCTTATCTAGAAAAGTTCTTAAATAGAGGCATTCTTAAGCAGAGGTACCACTGTATTAGAAAGACACAAAGCTGCTTGTTCCCTTCTGGAAAATGGAGTAAGGACCACATTTCAGTGGCAAAGGGCATATTTTGGATGCAAAAAAAGCACTTGGCATCCATGGATAAAAGGATTATTTAAAATGTGACAGACTGTCTTTCAGAGTACACAGTGCTTGTCAAGGTAGATAAATATCTGGTTTCATACAAAATCTTTATAAGATTTACATATTTCTCCTATCACAAGGGATTGCTTGACCGGAGGAGTTCCACTTTCTTTTCTTGCTATCCAGTTGATCAGTCTACCAGCAGGGGCATCAATGCCATGAGCAGTGGGGGAAAAAATCAGTAGCCTGTTTCATACCAGCCAGCTGATTGGATTGGTCAAATAGACAGCCAATAGAATTCAGTGCCAGAATGTGTAAAATAATTCACGTTAGAATAAATGGCCTAATGTCATAAATATGTAGACAGGGTCTCAGCTGGAACTGATTAACCAGAAAAATGATCTTGAGATTGGGGTGAATGGTTTGATGAAAACTTCATCCCAGTGTATAGCTGCGGTGTTAAAGGAAACATCCATGTTAGAACTTAATAGAAAAAAAAATGAAAATAGAATTGCCTGTACCGTATTGCTTTTAAACAAATCTATGTTGCAGCTGCACTTGGAATGCCGTGTTTCTACTGCAGTACACACAGGAAGAATATTATAGAGATAAAGACAATTCATAAAATCATGGAGCTGGAGCAAATTATGAAAAGGAGGAGGAGACTGGTACAATCTTGGTGCTCCTTAGCTTCAAAAATGCTGGGGGGGGGGGGGGGTCAGTCCTGAAGTGGTATATTAAATGGATAAATCTAATAGTTCATAAACTTTGGGAAAGGTTGGACTGAATGGCTGCTCTTACCTACTAGTGGGAAGAAGGAAAATTTTTAGGGCACCTAGGAAAAGTCTAGCAATAAAAGTAAAATTGGGAGCCTGACATGAGGTAGGTATTGTGCCTTTTGGAAGATCAAATCTGTAAGGCTTTTGGGAAGTCATGTTACATACATCTGAACATAAAATAGATGAGTGAGAAACTGGAAATGTCTCTGTCTCTCTCTGTCTATTTTATCCAGTGTCAATATTTTAGATTTCTTTGGGATAGTTTTGTACCAAATGGATCAGAAAATATAAATTATCTCCTTTAGCAGTCAATGACTACAATGATCTAAAACTTACCATCTTGTTCTTCATCTAAAATAGGGGTGTCAAACTTAAGGCCCAGGTGCTGGATCCAGTCCATGGGGCACTTAGATCTGACCACCATGGAACAGCAAAGGACAATCCCGCAGTGCCTCTGCCAGCAAAAACGGAGCTCGGGAGGGCTGCATATGGTCCTCCGGAGTTCCAATTTCACTGACAGAGGTCACAGGAGGTCATCACAGTCAAAAACAGAGCTTGCAGTGACTGTGGGTAGCACTCCAAAGCTGTTTCCACTGGCATACGGTTGGAGGAGGCCATCACAGCCAAAATGGAGCTTGGGAGCCCATTTTCACTGGCTGAATGCTTGGGCCACCATAGGTACCCCCCAACACAAATTATGTTGAGCTGCCCACAGCCACCATGGCAACATCCATCATAGCTCCTCAAGGTCAGACAAAGCCCTGATGAGACCCTCAACAAAATTGAGTTTGACACCCCTGATCTAAGATAACATATAAGCAGTTAAAATATGTTATTCAGTGAAGGGAATTATTTAAATAAAGCTGTAGCCATCCAAGCAGTATTATTTATAACAGACAGATTCTACATACCTACATTACTGCATGTATATTATAAATTAATTCTTATATATCTGGAGCAAGCAAATTTCATTTCCAGATGAAGTGAGTTGCAGCTCTCACCTCTAGATTGATTTTAAAAAATAAGGGAATGCTTTCGGGAACATTAGACCCACCAGTCTTTTCTTTTGGTGGACAACCAGATGCACCTGGTACCAGAAGATATCAGGTTAATATGAATGGTCTACTTATCCTGGTGCCTCTCTTATTCAAAATTATTATCCATTCTCCTTTAAGCATCCCACTTCTTTTGCAAGGGTTGTGAAAGATTACTGCAGTGTATATTTTCTCTCTTTTGCTATTGTAGTATAACTGAATCCATGTACTTTTCCACAGAATCATTGAACTGGAAAAGTCCATTTAGGGAATTCCCTCTGTTTAGTGCAACTCAGTGCAAAATCCAGAGTAAAGCATCCTAGACAAATGGCGGTTTAGTCTCTGTCTGAATGCATCGAGAAGAATCTATCACCCTTCTAGGTAACTGATTCCATTGTTTTTATTATTTAGCTTTCTCTTTTTAAAAAATCAAGGATTTGCTTCCTACACTTCAAAAAAGACATTGAAACTCTGGAGAAGGTGCAGAAAAGAGCAACCAAAATGATCAGGGGTCTAGAAACCAAGACTTACGAAGAGAGACTGCGGGAACTGGGCATGGATTGCCTAAAGAAAAGGAGGGCCAGAATGGACATGATAGCAGTCTACAGGTATACGAGGGGTTGCCACAGAGAGGAGGGGATCACTTTATTCTCCAGGGCACCGGAGGGCCGGACGAGGAACAACGGCTGGAAGCTGACCAAGGAGAGATTCAACCTGGAAATAAGGACGAACTTCCTGACGGTCAGAACGATTAACCAGTGGAACAACCTACCAGCGGACGTTGTGAACTCCAATACTATGGACATTTTTAAGAGGAAATTGAACTGCCATTTGGCTGGGATGCTATAGGGTTCCTGCTTAGGCAGGGGGTTGGACTTGATAACCAGCATGGTCCCTTCCAATTCTAACAATCAATCAATCAATCAATCAATCAATCAATAAGCAAACAAACAAACAAACAAACAAACAATATGATCATTATTCCATCCATAAACTGCACTTGGGAATGATTCAGAAAAGATCGAGTCACTAGAGAGAAACACAAGACTCCTCCATACCCAGTTCTACGGACTCTCCAAAATACACAAGAATGGGATCCCCTTATACCCAATTGTATCTCTACCTGGAACAAATTAGCAAAAATCCTGTAGAGGAAAAACTTACAGATATTTATTTATTTATTTATTTATTTATTTATTATTTAGATTTGTATGCCAACCCTCTCCGCAGACTCGGGGCGGCTCACAACAGAATACAACAATTCATGACAAATCTAAATTATAGTTTAAAATATTTTTAAAAAACCATTTACTAAGCAAACATACACACTACTATTGCAAATCAATCCCTTTTTTGTGAAATAGGTAAAGGTAACGGTTCTTCTTGCACATACATGCTAGCCATTCCCGACTCTAGGGGGCAGTGTTTATCTGCATTTCTAAGCCAAAGAGCCATCGCTGTCTGATGACAATTCCGTGGTCATGTGGCCGGCATGACTAAACACCAGCCACATAACCTAAACATTAAACTAATGACATACACACTAAACATAAACATAACATAAACAAAACATTAAAAAATAAAACATCAAACATTAAAAAAAACATAAGCACTAAACTATTTGTGTGGGATACACCACTTGAAGAAGGATGTCATTCTCACCCATTCATTCCCCACTGTCTTTATTCAGGAATAAATAAGCATAAACCCATCCTTCAATCTCCCATCAAACTCCTGATGATTCTCATTTTATTTTATTTACCATTAAATGTATAACAGAGAGCAAGCTTTGGTAGAGGTTAAGCACACGCTAGAAATCAGGATACTATGTTAGGCATAAAGCCAGCTGGCTAATTTGGACCAGTCACTTTCTCTCAATCCTAGAGACAATGGGAATCCACTTTGGGTGGGTAGGGGGACTCATTAAGAAAACTTCAAGGACTTGTCCAGGCAATCCCCAAGAATTGAACACAATTGAATGGGGGAGAAATGTATAATCACTTCTGCCTATTTATCCTTTTTAAAGTATAGCATCCATAACTAAATCCAGTACAGAATGGGAGAAGGTCTAGTCTGAAACTTTCCTAAGAAAAATACCTGATATTATCTTACATTTTTCCCCTCTGTTGTATGTTTTTCAAACAAATGCATTACACTCCTATTGCAGACATACTGGTTGCGTTTCTTTTTTTTAAAATAGTTTTTATTTACATATATACAATAAGACAATATCGACAAACAATACATTTATATAAAAATGAAAAAAACAAGCAAGAGATATGTTTCTTCTCTCCTCCTGTAGTAGGGACTGATGACAGCGTCCTCTCTTTCTTTTTAATTTCTTGACGGTGTTAAGACCAGTGATTTAAGTTGTATATTGTTATAGTTAAGTTCTTATGATATAGATTCTTATCAGATAAACAAAGCAAAATTTGTATTGATTGTTTAAGAAGATTGTTCTTTAAGTTATTTCTTTATCTCACAGCACTATAAAGAGATGTTCTTTTATTTAACCTGATGTAAAATTCTTCCCATATTTGGTAATATTTCGTTTTTTCTTTTTCTTTTAGTTCCATTGTTAATTTATCTGCTTCAGCACAATCTAATGTTTTTTTTATTAAATTCCGTTCATTTGGCATATTTTCATTTTTCCAAAATTGTGCTATGGCTATTCTCGTTGATGTTATTAAATGTTGTATCAAGTAGTAATGTTCCTTATTCATCTGATTTTCAATAATACCAAACAAAATATTTCAGGTTTTATTTCCAATTCTATCTTAATTATTTCTTTTACCCACTTTTGAAGTTTGAGCCAGATTATTTTAACTTGTCTGCAGGTTGCATTTCTGACTGTAGTGTCTGACTGATTTTTTTTCAGATGTCTCCTAGCATTACCTAGCTCACTGCATGGCAGCCACACTTCACTGTTATGTTTTACATTATTAGCATTGACAGCCATACACTTTAAACCTAAGTTAGGATTAAAATCCCATCTTGTCACTTATCTCTCCCTTTTTATCTTGTTTGTTTCCCCTCTTCATTAAATCATCCTTTTCATAAGAGAAACCTCAGGACAATGTTTCAGAAATGGAAGCAAATGGATTAGCGAGTGGCTAAAAAGGCATGAACAAGAAGACGGCAGTTTAATTTTCAATGCTAATGTTGTTAATTTTTCCCCTCTGGATATTCTCTTGGGTGGCACTGCTAGACTTCCCATAGTCTGCCGTTAATAATATTTCCCTTTCAGCAGTCAAAGAACAGAAAGAATTCCCTACTTATAAAGAAAAAGTTATCTAAAATGGTAGTATTGACATTTTTGTAAGGTGATTGATCATTGTAAGGTATTTGTGGATGACTTCTGGCAGAATTGGGATAGGTGGAGTGACTCTCCTAAATCCTGTTCGATCTCTTGATGGCCATCAATCATGGTATTATTTTTTTATCCTGTCTTTTTCATATACAACTCTATGCTAATATTTCTTCATCTTTTATTTTCCCCACACAACAACCTTGCAATGTGAGTTGGGCTGAGAAAGTATGACTGGCCCAAAGTCACCCAGCCTAAGGTGGGTCTTGAACTCTCAGTCTCCTGGTTTCCAGGCCAACAACTTAACCACTAAACTGGGTTTCATTTCTTCTGAACTGCCTTCAAAGACTCAGTTTGCAATGACTTTCTGCTTCCTCTGGGACTGGATTCAGTACGTAGTAAAAGTTCTGGCCCAAGGTCCTTGTTCTGTAGGGAACCATGGAGAGTCCTTCACATATATCTGAAGCCACTCCGTAAGATCATCCATCAGCAGAGAGCTATTCATCATTGTCATGCAGATGCTATCCAGCTTTATTTAATTCTTGGCCAACAAGAAACACCATGGAAGGGCCAGAGGGGACATGATAGAAGTATACAGGTATATGAGGGGTTGCCACAGAGAGGAGGGGGTCACACTATTTTCCAGGGCACCAGAGGGCCAGACCAGGAGCAACGGATGGAAACCGACCAAAGAGAGATTCAACCTGGAAGTAAGGAAGAACTTTCTGATGGTGAGAACGATCAACCAGTGGAATGGCCTGTCAGTGGAGGTTGTGAATGCCCCATCACTTGACACATTCAAAAGGAAATTGGACTGCCATCTGGATGGGGTGGTGTAGGGTTTCCTGCTTGAGCAGGGGGTTGGACTTGATGATCTGCAAGGTCCCTTTCAACTCTAATAATAAATAAATAAATAAATAAATAAATATACCAGTTCCTGTAATCTGTAAAAGTGTCATCCCTGAAGCTGAACTGATCAGAGCCATCTTGGAGCTTCAGTGTTGCTACACTGGAACTGAGGGATAGGGTGAAAGAATTAGAGATAGCTGGGGCGTGGTAGTCAAAATAAAATACTTTCTCTTGGGAACCAAGGACATTCTCACACCTGGACCATAGAAGGAGTGAGGACACCAGGCAACCAGACAATCAGTCCTATGGTCTTGATTGGACCACAGGACTGAACAAATCCATCTTGTGCTTCAGTTATGTCATTTTTTGAATTCAGTCATTCATACCCGACTTACCTCCTGCTTTGAGTACTGCAACATAATTTACATGTGACTATCCTTGAAGTCAGAAGTTATGTGTACTCATTGTTTTGTTCATATAATATATGAGGATTGCCCAGAAAGTAATGCCCCACATTTCTTTTCTTCAACAATTATTTATTGAACACAATGAAACTTACACACAAGAAAGAATGATGTTTTTTCTACACTCTCTATTTTTCCACATAATCTCTGTTCCATTCCATGGCCTTCCTCCAGCAAGACACAAGGGTGTGTATGCCCTGTCAGTGCCACACCTTGTTTTGGTCACGAAGCCATTTCTGCATTGTCAACTCTGCTGAACTGTCTTCTAATGGCCTCACCCTCTGTGCCCAGCAACTAACCATACTTCTGTCAAGTGCAGATTCTCCATAAATGTTTGTGAATATTCCCAACAGTTTCTTTCTCCATAGTGAGAAATTCAATGATGATACGCTGCTTGTAACATACATCATTACAGACGCCATTTCGAAAACTGCTGCAGCTATGCTATCTGTCTGAAGAAGCGCAAAATTTACACACGCACTCCTTTAAAAAAAATATTTTTATTGATTTTAAAATATATAACACACACACAACATATAACAAGTGCTCAGTGATCTGTGCCCACCACCAGACAACATTCACACCCCTGCACCAAAATGGGGGCATATCTTATATATACCATTTTAACTCAAGAGCAATATATCTATTTACATATTATAAAGTGATTCCAATTTATTCCTTGTAGCTTGGTCTCAAATTCTACTAACCATATATCCCCTTACCTTGTCCCATCATCCCATCAGTTGTCACAAATCAGTTTCATTAGCCGAGTTCATCCTCTTGTCCATAATCTCAAATTGAATGTGATCCACCATGTACCAGTACCAATTTTGTATTGTCCATTCTGTCGCATCATTCCAACCCAAAACTATTACCGCCTGAGTACTTTCTATCGCTGCTTGTTTTATTTCTCTAAATTCTCCCATTTCATTACTTTTAACTAATACAGTGGTACCTCAAGATACGAACCCCTCGTCTTACGAACAACTCGTGATATGAACCCAGGGTTCAGAAAAATTTTGCCTCTTCTTACGAACTGTTTTCGAGTTACGAACTGGCGTTCGGGAGGCTGCTGGGAAGCCCCCCGGCTGTTTTAAAAGGTGACAGCCAGGCGGCGGGGCTTCCCAGCAGCCTCCCGAACACTGGTTCGTAACTCGAAAAAAGTTCGTAAGAAGAGGCAAATTTTTTCTGATCCCCGGGTTCGGTTCGGGAGGTTGCTGGGAAGCCCCCCAGCCCGGCTGTGACCTTTTAAAACAGCCGCGCGGCTTCCCAGCTGTCTCCGAACGCTGAACGCAGAAGTTCGGGTTTGGCGTTCGGCTTCGGGAGACAGTTGGGAAGCCGCGCGGCTGTTTTAAAAGGTCACAGCCGGGCTGGGGGACTTCCCAGCACCCCCCCGAACCCTGAACTTTTGCCGAACTTCGGGGTTCGGGGTTCAGGGGGGTGCTGGGAAGCCCCCCAGCCCGGCTGTGACCTTTTAAAACAGCCGCGCGGCTTCCCAGCTGTCTCCGAACACCGAACGTGGAAGTTCGGCTTTGGCGTTCGGCTTTGGGAGACAGCTGGGAAGCCGCGCGGCTGTTTTAAAAGGTCACAGCCGGGCTGGGGGGCTTCCCAGCACCCCCCCGAACCCCGAACTTTTGCTGAACTTCTGGGTTCGGGGTTCAGGAGGTTGCTGGGAAGCCCCCCAGCCCGGCTGTCACCTTTTAAAACAGCCGCGCGGCTTCCCAGCAGCCTCCGAACGCCGAACTTTTGCCGAACTTCTGCGTTCGGCATTCGGAGGCTGCTGGGAAGCTCCGTGGCTGTTTTAAAAGGTGACAGCCGGGCTGGGGGGCTTCCCAGCAACCTCCTGAACCCCGAACCCAGAAGTTCGGCAAAAGTTCGGCGTTCGGAGGCTGCTGGGAAGCCCCGCCGCCCGGCTGTCACCTTTTAAAACAGCCTGGGGGCTTCTTGGTGGCCTCCCGAACGCCGAACCCGGAAGTTTGGGTTTGGTGTTCGGCGTTCGGCGTTCGGGAGGTCGCTGAGAAGCCCCCAGGCTGTTTTAAAAGGTGACAGCCGGGCGGCAGCGGTTTTTTTGCGGGTTTTTTTTTTTGGGTTGCACGGATTAATTGACTTTACATTGTTTCCTATGGCAAACAATGTTTCGTCTTACGAACCTCCCCCTGGAACCAATTAGGTTCATAAGACGAGGTATGACTGTACTGCCATTTCCTTTGTAATTGTCCATCGTATATTTAACATCCTATTAATATCCTCTTGCACTTTTTTCCAAAAGTTCTGCACTACCGGTCATTCCCAAAGCATATACATAAACACTCCTTTATCTTGACATTATCTTGACAATATGCAAGTTGAACGGGTGTGTTACACATGCACTACTTACAAGTCAAATAATTTATATCTAAAGTTTCTCATTTGTACCATTACTGTAGGCTGAGAAAAAAAATATTGGTGCATTACTTTCTGGGCGACCCTCATAGATATGTTGGAGGCAGAACTTGGATATAAAGCATTGCTACAGTAGTGTTCTTTCTATTGGCGGCTGTATTCTCCTGGGAATAATTTTTAAGGGGCCATTGTTAGGTGGAGCTTAAGAAAGCAGTTGGTTGATCTAATCTTCTTTCTCTTTGCAACATTCTCTCTTTTCCTAAGTGGCACCACTGTCGCTCTTTCTGCCTTTTTCTGTATACTGCAAACTAATATAAATAGTTCTTGCCAGAAATATGAATTGCTTGTTTCCAGGAGACTTTTGAAATTAGGTCAAGGGCTGCATGAAATTAAGCCAAGGATGACATGTAGCCTTGGGGCCATTGATTGCCCATCTTTGCTGTCAAGTGCAGTCAGGAATGTCTAGCACAGCCTTAGCTGCCAGAAGGGAAGGGCCGATCCTTCCCTTCCTCACCAGAACAGCCAATTTTCTTTACGCTGCAGGATTCTATCAAGGAAAAACAACTTAAGAATGGTTTGGAGGACATGAGGGTAGAGAGTACAAGCCAGGGAAGGAATGGCCACACTTCTGATCACTCCCATCCCACTACATAGGGATTCACCAGAAAATGCTATTCTGCTGTTCATGTCTTATTTGGCTCAAGCCACACAGTTTGAATTCTCTGTGTGTGCCTTTTTCTTTGCTTAAAAGTGTGGTTTTCAAGGCATTTTCTACTGGGGTGGTAGGGAATTAGAAAGGAAGTTGAGTTTTTAAAATGATTTTTGCAGCATTTCCCCATAGATTCTTCTTGCATGACTGGGGAAGACCTGAGCTGGAACTCAAGCCATGGGTGAAGACCCCATCCAATGAAGATGGAAGGGATAAATGCTTCTACTGCTGTGTATCTTAGATTCTCATCTCAGCTGTTTTGCACTCCAGCAACTCTCTCGTTCTTGTGAATGTCTTTGCTGCTCGGGTATGCATTTGCTTCTTCCTGAATTGCATTGAGATAATTCTGTCTTTGCCTCTGAAAACCTATAAAACTTTCTTAACTCCTGCAATGAGGATGGAATGTTCCTGTTTAAATTGATAGGAGCATCCAAATGAGCATTAAGAAGAAAAAAGATGAGATATCAGCCCCATTCTGAATGGGAGCATTGGTATCACCATGGTTTTGTTGTAAAATTTATGCTGGTTTTGTTAAAATTCATGCCCTTCATGCCCTAGGTCATGGTTAGCACCACGTACCTTTGTAGAGATTATTAAAAAGTTAATAAAAACAGGTCAACTCTGACTCTTCCAAGGGCTTTGGAAATCTCACCAGGAAAATTATCAAGAAACCGTATTTAATAAGTGTCAAGGAATCCTTGTGTTATGGCTTGTTATGCATCTACATTGAAATTTGGATACCTCTGGTTACTGATTGGGTGGAACCAACAATACAAAGACTTTCCTGAAGATACTAAGCTTTGAAGATTTTATAGGTAATATACCACCCCGATCGAAATAGAATCCCACTGAGAATTAATGTTGCTTATATAAAATCAGGGGTGGGTTCCTACCAGTTCTAACTGGAACCGTTAGTAACTCAGTGATGATGTCACAGAACCAGTTATGTCAGTGTCTCTGTGGGCACTGCTATCTTGGTTTTTGTTTTTGCACATGTGCAGAAGCTAATTTTTGATTGCTATGGGTGCCTGAACATGGTGCGACCTGAGCTAACTGGCATAAAAGGATCCAGAACCCACACCTATGTAACATAAATAAGAAGGTCTGCAGTCGACAGAAGCACAGTTAGTCACTGGGCACAGAGGGTGAGGGCATTACAGTGCAGAAATGAACATAAGAACATAAAGAACATAAGAAGAGCCATGCTGAATCAGGCCAAAGCCCATCAAGTCCAACATCTGTGTCACACAGTGGCCCACCAATTGTACATGGGGATCTTGAGTAGAAAGAGAAGTCAAAACCCTTCCTTTCCCTTGACCCCCAACAAATGGTACTCAAGGGAATCCTGCCTGCATCGACCAACTTAGAGGTGGCACTTGGACATCTGTTTCAATAACCACCGATACACTTGGCATCCATGAATCTGTCTAACCTTGCCTTGACAAGGCTGACAGCTGTCACGACCTTTTCTGGAAGTGAATTCCATAAACCAATGACCCTAGGTGAATAAATATTTCCCTTTATTTGTCCTTGCTTTCTTACCTATGAGCTTTAGAGAGTTCTTCCGCATCCTAGTATTGTGTGATAGAGAAAATAATTTTCTCTATCCACTTTTTCTATCCCATGCATGACTTTATACTCTTCTATCAAGTCATCCCTTAAACACCGTCTTTCAAGGCTGAAGAGACCAAGGCGTTGCAACCTGGTTTCATAAGGGAGGTGCTCCAGGGAGGTGTTCTGGTCATGAAATGGCTTCATGACCAGAACAAGGAGTGGTACCGACAGGGCATACATGCCCTTGTGTCTCGCTGGAAGAAGACCATAGAATGGGACAGAGATTATGTGGAAAAATAGGGAGTGTAGAAAATCACAATTCTTTCTTGTTCAATAAATAATTGTTGAAGAAAAGAAAATGTGGTGCCTTACTTTCTGGGCAACCCTCATAGAATTAGAAGGGACTCTTTAGGCCAGGGGTGTCAAATTCAATTTCACTGAGGGCTGAATCAGGGTTGTGTTTAACCTCGGGGTTGGCAGAGTAGGTGTGGCCAGTGTGGGTGTGGCTAACTTTACATCCCTCATGTCGGTGGCGCCTGTGGTGGCCCAAGTGCTCTGCCAATGAAAATGGGCTCCTGAGCTCTGTTTCCAGCTACGACAGCCTCCTGCCGTGAAAACAGAGTATTGTATCAACCCAGAAGCTGGCCTAATTGTGGCCATTTTTTTTGTAGCTTTCCTTTAAGGATGTTTCTTTTTGTGTTACTTCAGGGTTGACAAAGCCTAGAGCTAAAGGGCCAGGGAGTCGGGTGTAGATGGGTGGGCAGCGAGCAGGTCAGGGTGGAACACAGTTCCACCGGCGGAAATGAAGATGTGTGTGCAGCTCCAGCTGATCGGTGGCTGTCACTTCCTGGATTACTGGTCTCGTCTCGGCTCTCCTTTTTCTCCCTGCTGCTGCTGCGTCTGCGCTCCTTGCTTTTTTCCTCTTTCCTTCTTCCTGGCCTCAGACAAGCTTCCCTCTCTCCTGCCTGGCTGTCCTTCAGCCTCCTGCAGTCACCTCCCACTTGAGGTGCAAGCAGAAGACATGGGTGGAAGCGAAGCTGGCAGCATTTATGCTTCTGGCAGCACTGTTCACCTAGCAACCCAGCCTGAGGTGGGGCGACCCAGAAAGGGAAGCACAGGAAACATGAAGCAAATTGTCATCTCAGTGAGTGACGCTGGTAAGGTTGTAAGTTGAGGACTTAACAGTTCAATTGAACGATGATGATCTTTCAAGCCACTCCCACCTGGTCACATGGCTGGCAAGCCACTCCTACCCAGTCACATGACCATTAAGCCACACCCACAAAATAAGCTATATCCACAGTATGGCAGTAAAAATTTTGGCTGCCCATTGGCTGCCCCTTCTGTTGCACGAATCTCAGCGACCGGTTAGGTCCCACAGAGTTGGCCTTCTCCGGGTCCCGTCGACTAAACAATGTCATTTGGCGGGACCCAGGAGAAGAGCCTTCTCTGTGGCGGCCCCTACCCTCTAGAACCAGCTCCCCCTGGAGATTAGAACTGCCCCCACCCTCCTTGCCTTTCATAAAGTTCTTAAGACCCATCTCTGCCGTCAAGCATGGGGAAACTGAGACATCTCCCCCGGGCCTATACAGTTTATATATGGTATGTTTGTGTGTATGTTTGCTTTTAATAATGGGTTTTTTAGTGTTTTTTAAATTATTAGATTTTTTTCTTACATTGTCTTTGTTATTGTTGTGAGCTGCCCCGAGTCTACGGAGAGGGGCGGCATACAAATCTAATAAATAATAATATTAATATTAATAATAATAATAATAATAATAATAATAATAATAATAATAAGTAGAGATAGCTGGGGTGTTGTAGCCAAAATAAAATTCTTTCCCCTGGTTATCAAGGATGTTCATGCAGATGTTTGAAAGGTGGAGACTGAGTTCAGCTAGCAACTAGACTACATGCTGATTGGATGATGTGACTGGAGTCTCTGGGGAGGGAGTGACAAAGTTTTACTTTCCTTTGGGTGTAAAATCAGTGGGAACCTAGAATTTGCTTTCCATCAAGTCTGTGCAAATTTGATATGTCCCAATAAAATGTTCTTTGAGAAATGTGTCTGACTCAGAGTTCTCATTGAAGGGGATGTATTACTTGGAAAATTGACCTGGAATCTGGGAGGGCTACGTGCAACCCTTTTGAGTTCCATTTTCAGCTGTAACTGCCTACCGCAACCTTTGACCTTCCCAAGCTCAATTTTTGCTGGCAGAGGCACTGTGTGCTCGACCTTCACTGTTTCAGGTCAGCCCATGGGCCAAATCTTGCCCACAGGCCTTGAGTTTGACACCCCTGATTTAGGCTATCAAGTTTAATCTCTTTTGCATACATGAATTCAAATTAAAGCATGCCAAGCATATCCAAAAAATGGAGTCCAACCTCTGCATTTGGTTCCATTGTTAAAAAAAAATATTAGGAATGTTTTCCCCTAACATTTAGGTAAGACTGGGAAAATAAAGAATAGAACTGTAATACTCTTGAGAATAACTATGATACTCCACTCTGATTCTAAAAGCATGTTGTCAAGAACTGGACAGAGTAATCAAGGCTGGTTTTGCCCAATGCAGGCTGTAATGGAATTATGACTTCTATGATTTGACGAAGGCTGTTATTTCACAGCCTTCATCAAAGCCTGTTTTTGTAGCCAGGTCACACTTTTAACACATTTCCCCTCCTCCCTTCCATTCAGTCATGCCCAATTTTTGATGACTGCCTGGATATGTCCCTGCAATTTCCTTGACAAGGTTTGAAGAAATGATTTGCAATTGCCCCTTTCTAGGGCTGAGAGAATGAGAGTGGCCCAAAGTCACCTATCTGCTGTCATGTTCAATCTCTAGACCATCTAGCAGTCATAAACTCCTGATTTATAGTCTGGTACCAAAGGTGGTATTCACTTACCTTCCCTATCGGTTCACAAATGTGCACTTATAGTGGGGTACAAAGAGGCTGAATTACCATCTCTCGGCTGTGGCCAAGAGAACCTTTGCCCAGGTTCGCTTGGTATACCAGTTGTGGTCATATTTGGACCAAGAGGCTTTGCACACAGTCACTCAGGCCCTCATCACCTCCAGTCTTGATTATCACAATGTGCTCTACATGGGGCTATCCTTGAAGAGTGTTCAGAGGCTGCAGATAATCCAGAACACAGCTGTTTGAGCTGTTATAACACCAATTTTTCACGAGCTGCACTGGCTACCAATTAGTCTCCAGTCACAATTCAAGGTGTTGGTTCTTACCTATAAAACCCTACATGGCTTAGGACCAAACTATTTCCGGGACTGTCTCCTGCCACATACCTCCAGGGACTAATAAGATCTCACAGGGTTGGTCTTCTCCAAGTTCCGTCAACTAAGCAATGCAGGTTTGCAGTGCCATGGGGGTAGAGCCTTCTCTGTGGCTGCCCCAGCTCTATGGAACCAACTCCCCACTCGATGTCCATACTGCTCCCACCCTTCTGGTCGTCCAAAAGGCAATGAAGACCTGGCTTTGCCAGCAGGCATGGGGACCATGAATACTGCAATCTGTCTCGGCTAAATTGCATTGATTGAATAGGTATCTATGTTTGGTTGATTGGATTGCTGTGGGTTATTATAGGATTTTTTTGTTTTATTATTTTAATATGTTTAGTATTAATATTGACTTTTTATTATTGTATTATATTGTGATTTTACATTGTTGTAAACTGTTCTCGGTCCCACAGGATTGGGTGGCATAGAAGTCGATTGAATGAATGGATGAATGAGTGAGTGAGTGAGTGAGTGAGTGAGTGAGTGAGTGAGTGAGTGAGTGAATGAATATCACCTCTGCCTGGTACCTTAAACCACTACATCAACATAACTCTCCAGCACATATATAATAGCAATCAATTATAATTTCAAAATCCTCTTCTCACATACTATTCGCCCCAGGTACCCTTGTTAAAAAAATTATTAGGAATATTTTCCCCTAACATTTAGGTAAGACTGGGAAAATAAAGAATAGAACTGTAATACTCTTGAGAATAACTATGATATTCCACTCATCTACTTTCTTTTTCTTTTCTTTCATTTTTGGGAATTACATTTGTGTCTACTAAATTTCATTCAATTTCTTGACTGATAATACAGTGTTCCCTCGTTTTTGGCAGGTTCAAACTTCGCGAAACATCTATACCACGGTTTTTCAAAAATATTAATTAAAAAATACTTTGTAGTTTTTCCCCCTATACCACGGTTTTTCCCATCCAATGATGTCATATGTCATTGCCAAACTTTCGTCCGCCTTTAAAAAACATTTTTTTAATAAACTTTAATAAATAAACATGGTGAGTAACAATCTAAATGGTTGCTAAGGGAATGGGAAATTGTAATTTAGGGGTTTAAAGTGTTAAGGGAAGGCCAAAAATAGTGTATTTACTTCCGCATCTCTACTTCGCGGAAATTCGACTTTCGCGGGTGGTCTCGGAACACTGTATTATGTTATATTTTGTTTCCATTGTCTAAATCATTATCACATCTATTCCTCTATCATTTGCAAGTTTGATCGGTATTCCCTTAGCCTCTTCATTCATGTTATTAATGAAGATGAAGATTGAGCTGCAGTGGCACAATGGTTAGAATGTAGTACTGCAGGCTATTTTTGCTCACTGCTGGCTGACTGCAATTTGGCAGATCGAATCCCACCAGGCTCAAGGTTGACTTCCATCCTTCTAAGGTGAGTAAAATTCTTGGGGACAATATTCTGACTCTGTAAACTACTTAGAAAAGGCTGTAAAAGCACTGTGAAGTGGTACATGTCGAAGTGCTGTTACTATCACCAGACCCAAAATTAAACCCAGTGGAATGTCTGGATGTCAGGCTTTCCTAATCAGGATTCAGCAACAAATCACTCTTCATCCTTCATAGTTCAGTTGGCCTCTCTAGGTGGACTTTGAATAAGTTTTAAAGTCATGATTTAACTAGGTAAGTTTCAACCAAAATAAAGTCATACATAAATCGATCACTTACCACAAGGGAAATGGTGCAAATTAATTATTTTTATTTTATTTATTTATTTATTTATTCTTTGTCCAATATACAATACATATGAAAGGGAATTGACATTAAGTGGTATATAAAAGATAGGAAGTGAAGAGGAAGAGAAGTAGGTGGGAAGGGGAGAATATATATGATAAAATGGAAAGGAAAGACAATTGGACAGGGGACGAAAGGCACATCAGTGCACTTATGTACGCCCCTTACTGGCCTCTTAGGAACCTGGAGAGGTCGATCGAGGAGAGTCTGAGGGAGAAATGTTGGGGGTTGGGGGTTGACACTATTGAGTCAGGTAATGAGTTCCACGCTTCGACGACTCGATTGTTAAAGTCATATACCCAAGGTGGTTTAAACTTGTTCTTTCTTTTGGTTGACTTTCTCATGCATTAACAGACTTCTGCAGCATTTAACTTCCTTGAGGTCAAGCATTTATTGTATGTTTGCTTATTTATTTATTCGATTGCTATGTCGCCCAATCCCAAAAGACTCAGGGCGGCTTGCAATAATAATATAAATACAAATACAAATAGATGCAGAACAATAAGAAGAAGTCGAATATAATATCTAAAGCTATAAAACCCCAGAATAAAAAGAGCCCATTAATTATAAAGCAACCATAATCACATGCATAAATTCCATTCATACTATATAAGCATTCATGTTTATATAGCTACTAACTCTGTCATTGAATATACACTATCTAGCTTGCGAATCAGAATCGTAGGGTCAAAATCAGAGCAAAATTCAAATGAAAGAATCCCTCAAAGACTATTTCTAATCTCTCTTTTTAAAATTTATTTATTTGGTCAGATTTCTTTGCCACCCTTCTCCGCAGACTCAAGGTGGCTTACAACAAAGGAATACATACATCACTTTGACAAGTGATATATATATATATATGTGTGTGTGTGTGTTTTCGTAGATTTTCACGGGTACAGGTATGATGGTCTTGGTATACTGTATTCAGGTTTCTCCCCATGTAGGATTTGGAAATTTCTGGCGACGTTTCGACGAGGTCCCACTCGTCATCTTCAGGCTGGTGTTTCTGTCCTTGTTCTAGGGCGAACACAGCGAGACCTGAGCTGCCTTCCTTCTATAAATACTGGTGGCTGGGTGTGGTTTGATGGCTCAGCAATTTCCTGCTGTGTAGAAACTTCCTGGTGAGTCAGTGGGGTAACACCTGGGGTCGTTGATGTAGCTGAGGTATGCTGATTATCACGCCTAATCTACAACCATTAACTAATCAGCATACTAATCAGCTTGCCTATAGTATTCTCATATCCAATTGCTATTACTTCTATGAAATTTTAATATCCAGTCAATTTAGATCCCTTATTCCAGGTATCATGCTCTGAAATAATAGAGAACATTTCTTGGTGAACTGTACTTTGTTGAATGCTTTGCAGAAATCAAAATATGTTATGTACATACCATCCCTGCAACCTACTAAAACTTACCTGATCAAAAATGAGGTACGATTCCTGTGTCAAATCTAATACTTGTATAAATTTAAATACTACTTCTACTTTGAACATTGCTCTGGATATAATCTGGCTTTGGGAAATAAATAAAGGAAGGCAGAATGTTAAAAAGAGGTTGAGAGACAGAATTACCTTAATTAAACAATAATTATGTGTAATACAAACAGTCTGGCAATGATGAACCAATTAACCTATGTGATGTAATGACAATTGTTGGTTTCCCTTTCAGCTGTAAAGCTGGTGTTGATTTCCTAATGAATTTTAACTCAATTTTTCATGAAAGAATCAATCTTAACAAAGTTACCTCTTATTTTAATTTATGCTACTGAAATGAGCAGCTTTTTGTAGGATATTTTGAAAGCTCATTTGGTGCTTGTATTCCAAACAACTACCATGCAGAGAAGGGGTAAAATCCAGCAGGTTCTAATTGGTTCTGGAGAACTGGTAGCAGAAGTTTTGAGTAGTTCGGAGAACCAACAAATACCACCATTGGCTGACCCCAGAGGGGGGAGGGAATTGAGATTTTGTAATATCCTTCCTACAGGAGTGGGGAGGGAATGGAGATTATGCAGTATCCTTCCTCCGCCATGCCCACCAAGCCATTCCCACCAAGCCATGTCCACAGAACCGGTAGTAAAAGAAAGTAGGATTTCACCAGTAATGCAGAGAAATGTTGTTCCAAGTGTATCTTTTCAACTGATAGAGTCTGAAAGTGTACTGAAATCTGACAAATATGAATCAAGTCTTTAAAAATAGGATTGGGGTATGAAGGAGGACAAAGAAATCAAACTTACAAGTTTAGATTCAATATTCTTCCAGGAAAAATATCCTAGAACTTCAAGTCCTGCAGACATTGCAGCAAAGAGCCGGGGTGGCGCAGCAGGTAGAGTGCTGTACTGCAAGCCACTGAAGCTGACTGTAGATCTGTAGGTCAGCGGTTCAAATCTCATCACTGGCTCAAGGTTGACTCAGCCTTCCATCCTTCCGAGGTGGGTAAAAGTCTTCGGACAGGGGCAGCATACAAATCTAATTAATAATGATAATGATAATGATAATGATAATGATAATGATAATGATAATGATAATGATAATGATAATGATAATGATAATGATAATGATAATGATAATAAAATGAGGACCCAGATTGTGGGGGCAATATGCTGGCTCTGTTAAAAAGTGCTATTGCTAACATGTTGTAGGCCGCCCTGAGTCTAAGGAGAAGGGCGGCATAAAAAATTGAATTAATAAAATAAATAAATAATAATAAAACTATAATTTATCCAGTCCAAAAAAGAAAAAAATATTTGTACATGAACCTAATTAGGTCAGAAAGTGACTTTCTAGATATCAATGATCAACTCATTTCTATTCTTCTGATAAGTTAAGCAAACAGCATAAGCATGGTGTAGTATTTTTTTAATTCAACACCACAGAAAGTTCCCCCAAATCATGAAGCAGGTATGAATTACATCTGAGGGAAGAATACATCTGAGCGAAGTTGATCTGCTTTCAAGATGAAGTATTACATATGCACTTTTATTTTGAAAATAAAACTCTACTGTGCACCTCGAAATGAATGGGAAAAAAACATGAAGTAACGAGTTGTGACTATGCCATTAACAAAAATTAATGTTGTGCACATTATCTAAAATCGCATGCAGGAGAAGAATCTGTGAGGAAATATGTGCAGTTTATCTGAGATGGGAATGGGAATGAAAGTGAATGAGAGCTGCAGTGAAAAACTAAAGCATTCATGCCCACCAGAAGTCACAGGTCCTTAAAATCCAAGTTGTAAGTTGGCAAACAACTAATATATTCATTCTGCCTCATTCTGGCTCTGTCAACTGTTTTAACTTGGCATCGTGAACTTTTGAAATGAGACTTCTAGTGCATCACTCAATGGCCAAGCACAGCTTATGACTAGAAAAAGGTTGACCTTCCCTGCCATACAGCACGCTCAGTCGAGGGTATTTCAGGAAAGAAATTACATTTTCTGACAATTCTGGCAGTTCAGTCTTGGTACAAGAACCAATCCTGTTCAGAAGGATTATTAAATTGTGCAGTGTTTAGTAACCTACAGGTCTAATTTTCAGGATTTGCAGGGGAGATGGTTTTATTTGCCTTCTCCAATATAAATATCTATTCCAGTTACAGATAGTCTTTGACTTAAGACCCCAACTGTGCCCAAAATTTCTGTTGCTAAGTGAGACATTTGTTAAGTGAGTTTTGCCCCATTTTACAATTTTTCTTGCCATAGTTGTTAAACGAATTGCTATAGCTGCTAAGTTAGTAACACAGTTGTTAAATGAGTCTGGCTTTTCCATTGACTTTGCTCGTCAGAAGGTCACAAAAGGGGATCACATGATCCTGGAACACTGGAACAGTCATAAAGGCAAGTTAGTTGCCAAGCATCCAAATTTTGATCATGTGCTGCAATAGTTGTAAGTGTGGAAACAGTCATAACGGGTGGGCTACTGCCCGGACAGGGTGGGAACACAGTGGGGTAGTGAAAATGGAGCTCCACCCCAGACCACCCAATTTGCACTGAAACATGTTGAAAGAAAATGCAGGGCGTCCTGCATAACCCACGTCCACAGTGTGGTAGTAAAAACTTTGGTAGTCTTTCACTGGTCATAAGTCACTTTTTGCAGTGCCATTATAACTTTGAATGGTCACTAAATAAGCTGTTGTTAAGTAGAGGATTACCTGTATGGTTGCAAAGGTGCCATTCATTTCAACTTTTCATGTGTTGTTCTATTTTTAGCTAATCCTGAAAAAGCTTCAGTGAAAATTCATATTTTTACATTTATTTAAGAAATGTCTAAATTAGATATTCCATATTATGGCAGTTTTAGAATTGGAACAGACACACTAACAATATATCAACCTCATCCACTCCACTTGAGGATGATATTAGGTAAAACTAGCCTAAGATTTCCAGCTACCATTTTCAGAAGAGTCTATTGTTGAAACAGAATTATGGATTTCAACCATATAGATCAAAGAGGCCACTTAGGCTAACAAATCCAAGACCCTGCTCACTGTATGAATCCAAGTTAAAATAACAAATGAACATCCAGGTTTTATTTGCCAATACCTGATGAGGACAGCAAGGAGAATGGAATCCTTGTCCTGACAATCATTATTGGAAGAACTGAAGGACCAGATTTGAAACAGATCAACATGAACAGAATCTGTGCAGTAACTAAGAGACAACAATAACTTGTTGACACATCATCAATCAGAGAGGAGAAATCCACCATCTCTTTTGATAATTGGTTCCCCGGACAAATTGTTCTTATTGTTACAACATTTTTTTTAACGTCAAACAGAAACTGTCCTTTTATACTTTAATCCACATTGTTCCGGATCCTTTACTCTGAAATGATAGAGAACCAGTGCTGATTAGAAGCAATTCTGTGAAGACATCTGGCAGAGCTATTCAGAAAAAAAATATTTTCTTTTCATTTCTTAATTTTTGGGTGTAACAAGAGATTCAAGTCGCTTAGCAGAGAATCTCCATTACAATATTATAAGTTGAATTCCTGATTCAAAGCTGGGCCAGCATATTATTTTTCCCTGCCAGTCTTAGTTCTTCTAGTTAGAAGTCTTTTCTTACTCAAATGGTCTTTGTTGGCAGGAATAAAGTCCAACCTCCATCACAATTGCCATTTTGTAGAGAACACAATGCTTCCGCTGATCATTGTTTCTTAAATGTGCCCATAGCGATATGGAAAGGGTTCTGAAAATAAACCCCTCAGGAATCCAAGGATTGCTGTTTTGACACTTTTTTCAATGTACAATAAATACATCAAAAAGGCTGACGGAATGAATGTGCATGGATTTTTATTGGGAAAAGATTTCATGCTTTTAATGCAGATGTGTGCCTGTATTCTCTCTTTCTTTCACACTCTCTCTCTCTCACACACACACACTCCATTTATTTATTATGCTTTAATACAGCATGGGTGGTTGAAATAAAATATAGATCAGCACGCACAAATGTGTATCAGTTCCAATTAACAGCAGACTGAGAAGCTAGCCGGTTGATTTTATAAAGGAGGGGAGGAGAGTCTGCATTTTAAAAAGTCTTTGTTTTAATTGTTTATACATAAATGTTCTCTGTTAAATGTTTTGCCTTCAAGCGCAATGTAAGAATATCTTTGTAAACCTCCATTTTTTTTAAAAAAAAAACTGGATTACTGCATTAGCAGAATGCAAGTAGTAGGTCAGTGGGGCAGAAAACTAAGATAACTTGGAGAGAAATGGGAATTCATGGGAAGATGAAAGAAAAGACAGAAAGGGAACAAGCAATGTAATTTTACTTATGAAATCATTGAAGCTTTTGGAAAAAAAGTATGTGCGAGAGAAATTAAATATATTAAATAAGAGAACTAGTTGGATGTGGTGGTTAAAGCATCAGGCCAAAACCCAGGAAAACATTTGATCTACAGGTTGGCCTTGATTTAGAAACATAACCGTACCCAACATTTTGATTGTATGTCAGGGCAGTTGTTAAATGGATCAACATGTGACCTACCTATAACCATGCTTACAGCCATAATAAAAATCATTGTAGTCATTAATTGAACCACATAGTTGTTAAAAGAATCCAGTATATTCAATGGCCATTTTTGGCCATTTTCTGCTGAATTGCAAACTGCAGACACATGACTGTGGAATGTTCTACCTTGTCATAAAAACTGATTGTCAAACACCCAAAATATGGTCATATGACCATGGGGGAGGGGAGGGTGACATTTTCCATCAGTCTGTTGTGCTTTATAGTATATATAGCAGACTCTCTGTGCACTCATTCTAAAACTGGGGATGCTTGTTAAACGAACAGTCATTAATTAAGAGCCAGCTGTAGTCCTCCCTTATGCACCAAACCAGCTGAGTGACCATGGGGCAGTCACTTTCTCTCAGCCTAGGAAGGAGGCCATGATAAACCACTTCTGAAAAACCTTGCCAATCTGCTGAGACATTTCCAGACAGCTTCCAATAATCTGATGTACTTGAAAAGAAAAAGAAGAAAATTAAATATTATGTTTGACATTTAATTTTTTTAATAGTCAACTGATCTTCAAGGCTAAGACACTTGTTACCAATGGAACCAGTGACAGAGGAGATAACATTCACGTTAAAGCTGTAATACTGGTGACATTGAGGGAGTGAAATATGAAAATATAATTATTTACCCCATCGAAAAATTAACACTCTGACAAAATGCACCTATTGTCACCACAGAGCCACAATTTCTTTTGTTATTTTTTAACAAAGAGTCTTCGGAGAGGGGCAGCATACAAATCTAAATAATAATAATAATAATAATAATAATAATAATAATAATAATAATAATAATTGGTCGAAAATGAGCAAGGAAAACTACTGTGGGACTTCAGACTTCAGACTGACCGAATTCTGAAGCATAACACACCAGACATTGTGATCGTGGAGAAAAAGAAAGTATGGATCATCAACATCGCAACCCCAGGAGACAGCAGAATTTAGGAGAAGCAGCTAGAGAAATTAGTGAAATACGAAGATCTAAAAATCGAGGCTGCAACGACTCTGGCATAAGCCCGTGAAAGTGGTCCCAGTGGTACTTGGCACACTGGGCGCAGTACGAAAGGATCTCAGCGGACATTTGAAAACCATTGGAATTGACAAAATCTTCATCTGTCAATTGCAAAAGGCTGCTTTACTGGGATCAGCAAACATAATTCGCCGCTACATCACGTTGTCCTAGGTGCTTGGGAAGCGCCTGACTGGTGATGAAATACGAAATCCAGCATAGTGATCTCATTTGCTGTGTTGTACTGACATAATAATAATAGTAGTAGTAATAATAATAATAATAATAATAATTATTATTATTATTATTATTAAAGGTGAATATTTATGAATTGAAGAAAGAAACCTATCCACTACTTACATTTCTATTTCTCACGAATGAAGGATTTCTATTTCCCTTCAAGGTTGAGGTTTTCCCTGTCCTTGCACTCTATGGCTGGTTGGCTCAGTAGGCAAGTATCAGAAAAAGGAGGATGGCTCCTATTTCTTGTCACAGAAGCTTTTTCAAAAATTTACACCACCTAAGCAGCTCCGTGTTGCAGTATGGTATCCTTATTTTGCATGTACTCTGTGAATCTTATTTTAGACCTCTCAACAGACTTTGATACATCAAGCATGGTTTCCTTCTTGACTGACGGTGTTGCTTAGAATTATTTTAAACTGCTAAAAGGTTCACAATTGTGCTGCAGACATGATAAATAAATCTGAAGGTCCTATGTCTTTACAGCTCTACTCCATAAGCCAGTAATTACCAGACCATGTAACAGGGCACCCTAGTGTATTGTGAATAAAACTGGAAAATAAAGCAAGCTATCCCATGGGATATTTGTGCTAGGCAAAGATTTTTGTCCTCTTTTTCTCCCTTCATTTTTCATTCAACAGGATGAAAGAGAATTTGCTTGAGAAATTATTTTAAAGACTATAAGAATTTTGGCACACAAAAAAAATCTTTGAAGCAAAGTGTGATGTTCTTGAACTGATTTTGTTACAAAGCAGTCGTATGAATTGCCTATATTTCATGGTATAATCAGCTCTACAGGCTTTCTAAGCTTTCCATATTTTGGTTACATTACAAGAGGCATCATGAGAACACTCCTTCCTTTTTCAAAATAATGCCACTGTCGTCTCTAAAACATGACTGTGCTTTTCTGAATATTTTCTGTTGACCTTGAGGCAAGTGAGAACTTCTCTTCACAGCCATATTAATATGCAGCATTTCCTCCAGTCCAGAAGTATGCCGAGATTATTCTTCCTTTGTTGCCGAGCCATTTTCTGCCACAGCAGTAAAGCCATCAAGTGGTGCCATTCGTGCAAATTTAAAGGAAGGAACACTGTGGGATTTTTGCTGGTCCCTGAGCTTGGTACTTTGCTTTCAAACATTTCATGATCAGCCTAGGTAACATGTTCAGTTCTAGGAAGGAGTGGGATTTGCTCTTTGTTTATGTATAATAGCTAGCCCTATCAGTATTGGTGGAGTATTGTTTTCTTGTTAGTAGTTTCTTGATTAAGGTACTGTTTACTGCTGGATTGTTTGTCTGGTGTTAATCCCTGCTTACCTGAATGTTGATTACTGAAAGTTTCATTGCTAGTGGTAAAAACAACGATCAGTTAAACCACTAGCTCTCCAATTGCATGATTCATCTCTGTGCGGTCAGGAATTTGGTAACTCCATTTTCCCCACTACTTACACTTCTCTTCTCACCCTATCATGTCTCATCTATGGTAGTTGTCATATTTCCAAACCTGTTTTCAGGGTTTAGAAAACTAATGGTTACAGAGTTGGATCTCGCACCCATGCACAGATACAATCAACTCTTCCTGTTCCTTCCATCACTGGCTGCCTGGTGAACAAATGCCAGGGCTGAAAGGAGTGGCAAGAGAAGGAAAAACAAGTGGCTTTTTTTCGTGCCAATTTTCTGATCCCAGGGTTCAGGTTCTATGGGTCAAAACTGCCAGGAAAAGAGTTGGAAAAAACCCCACCAGTTTGAAAGACCCAAATATACACAACAACAACAACAACAACAACAACAACAACAAAGTTGGAAGGGACCTTGGAGGTCTTCTAGTCCAACCCCCTGCTTAGGCAGGAAACCCTACACTACTTCAGACAGGTGGTTATCCAACATCTTCTTAAAAACTACCCACGTGGGAGCATTTGCATCTCCTGGAGGCAAGCTGTTCCACTGATTAATTGTTGTAATTGTCAGGAAATTTCTCCTTAGTTCTAGGTTACATCTGTCCTTGTTTAGTTTCCACCCATTGCTTCTTGTTCTACCCTCAGGTGCTTTTGAGAATAGGTTGACTCCCGCTTCCTTGTGGCAACCCCTGAGATATTGGAACATTGCTATCATGTATCCCCTGGTCCTTCTTTTTATTAAAATAGCCATGCCCAGTTCTTGCAACCATTCTTCTTATGTTTTAGACTCAAGTCCCCTAATCATCTTTGTTGCTCTTCTCTGCGCTTTTTCTAGAGTCTCAACATCCTTTTTGCATCGCGATGACCATTTTCCCACATCAAGAGCAGAAATTTTTGGGAAACAGTGATCAGCAATTAAAGAGCAGACGGTCTCATTCAGCAGCTAAAATAGCCAATAGGAGCTACGTAATCCCAGTTCCTGATTACTTTATTGCCAGGGTCACCAACGAAGTCTTATAGGTCATGAATATAAAACTAGATTCAGTTATTATACCTTTAATGTGATATAGATGAGATGAAGACAACATCATGAGAACATGAACTATGGAGTCTTTCCTTCCTTCCTTCCTTCCTTCCTTCCTTCCTTCCTTCATTTATTTATTTATTTATTTGATTTGTATGCCGCCCCTCTCTGTAGACTCGGGGTGGCTCACAACACAATAAAACAGTTCATGACAAATCTAATAATTTAAAATTTAAAATTTAAAATAGTTAAAAAAACCCATTTTTAAGCACACATACCTCCAAACATACCATACATAAATTATATAGGCCCGGGGGAAATATCTCAGTTCCCCCATGCCTGATGGTTTTAAGGAATTTACGAAAGGCAAGGAGGGTAGGGGCAGTTCTAATCTCTGGGGGGAGCTGGTTCCAGAGAGTTGGGACCGCCACAGAGAAGGCTCTTCCCCTGGGGCCCACCAACCGACATTGTTTAGTTGACGGGACCCGGAGAAGGCCCACTCTGTGGGACCTAATCGGTCGCTGGGATTCGTGCAGCAGAAGGCGGTCTCAGAGATATTCTGGTCCGATGCCATGAAGGGCTTTATAGGTCATAACCAACACTTTGAATTGTGACCGGAAATTGATCGGCAACCAATGCAGACTGCGGAGTGTTGGTGTAACATGGGCATACCTGGGGAAGCCCATGATTGCTCTCGCAGCTGCATTCTGCATGATCTGAAGTGCCTCCCACTCCCAACCCCTCCAGCCAGCGCAGAAGGATACCATGGTCGATGGTATCGAAAGCCACTGAGAGGTCAAGAAGCACCAGGACAGAGGATAAACCCCTGTCCCGGGCCCGCCAGAGATCATCCATCAATGAGACCTTCCTTCCTTCCTTCCCTCCTTCCTCCCTTTCTTCCTTTTAATTAATTTATATAATTGATAACTTAGCACATGATCCAGATATCTTCTGCATACTCATATACGGAAAGGTAGAAATAAAATGCATAATTTTCCCCTTTCATATGAGTGAAAAATATTTATTTCTAGGAGAAGACTTAAAGAAATGCATTCAGTAACACCTTGGGGTAGACAAGAATGCATGATACTTATCTGTGATTAATGCAGCACAGAACTCTATGCCTAATTTTGTAGCAATTATGTAATAGACTCTCACTCCATATTCCATTCTTAGTTCATGCTTGAAGACAGACTGGCATTATCTACACAAAGAATTGCCATGACATATACTGTCAGAAAATTGTCACTGAATACAGAGGTTTCCATAAATAAAGCCAGAGCATGAAATCTACTATATGGAGATTAGAACACAATGTTAGGTAGTATAAAAAAGATAAGAGATGTAAATGGACAGAAGCAAATGTTCCATACATGACTGTGACCCCCCCCCCCCCAAAATGTATACACTGGGGGAAGAGGAGAAACATAGAAACATAGAAACATAGAAGTCTGACGGCAGAAAAAAACCTCATGGTCCATCTAGTCTGCCCTTATACTATTTTCTGTATTTTATCTTAGGGTGGATATATGTTTATCCCAGGCATGTTTAAATTCAGTTACTGTGGATTTATCTACCAGGTCTGCTGGAAGTTTGTTCCAAGGATCTACTACTCTTTCAGTAAAATAATATTTTCTCATGTTGCTTTTGATCTTTCCCCCAACTAACTTCAGATTGTGCCCCCTTGTTCTTGTTCTTGTGTTCACTTTCCTATTAAAAGCACTTCCCTCCTGGACCTTATTTAACCCTTTAACATATTAAAATGTTTCGATCATGTCCCCCCTTTTCCTTCTGTCCTCCAGACTATACAGATTGAGTTCATGAAGTCTTTCCTGATACGTTTTATGCTTAAGACCTTCCACCATTCTTGTAGCCCATCTTTGGACCCGTTCAATTTTGTCAATATCTTTTTGTAGGTGAGGTCTCCAGAACTGAACACAGTATTCCAAATGTGGTCTCACCAGCGCTCTATATAAGAGGATCACAATCTCCCTCTTCCTGCTTGTTATACCTCTAGCTATGCAGCCAAGCATCCTACTTGCTTTTCCTACTGCCCGACCATACTGCTCACCCATTTTGAGACTGTCAGAAATCACTACCCCTAAATCCTTCTCTTCTGAAGTTTTTGCTAACACAGAACTGCCAATGCAATACTCAGATTGAGGATTCCTTTTCCCCAAGTGCATTATTTTACATTTGGAAACATTAAACTGCAGTTTCCATTGCTTTGACCATTTATCTAGGAGAAAATTAAAAGGCTGTAGAAAAATGCATTTTGAAATAGAACTTGATAGACATGAAAAGGTGACTTTGCACATATATTCCATGTTTGAAAAGCTCTGTTATGAGGGATTTAGTGAATATGTGTTTGACAGTTCCTATTTGTGTTGTCATCTCTCTAACATTTATTTAATTTGTCTTGGAAAAGCTCCTTGGTAAAAGCTTGTGGCAGCTAGAAGCAAGGGAAACTGCTGACAGGGTGGTGCATTATCTGCCTTTCATTTCACTGATCCACATGTGCTCCACTTTAACCGGAAGTAATTGTTCAGCTGCAAAATCCAACTTCATTATTGCTGTGAGATCCAACTGCAACATATGGCACCAGCACACAGATTTATCCTGGCTGGCATTATGAATAGCCACTGTTTTGTTTTCCGCCAGGAGATTTACAAAGTTGTTTTTATTGATCTGGGGCAATGTGGGCTATTTAAATCAAGTTCCACCGCAGGACTCTGCTCCCACAATATTCCTTAGCTGGCTCAAGGGCAGGCAGAGCTTGGGGAACACTAAAAGTGAGTTAGCTGAATCAATTAAGCTCCTTGGGGGGATTAAATTTAACACAATTCATTCACAGGGTCCAAAAAATACCATTCAGTCCTTCAAGTTGTGAGAACACCTAAACAAGATGAATCGTGGACATCTACAGCAGTGTTTCCCAACCTTGGCCACTTGAAGGTATCTGGACTTCAACTCCCAGAATTCACCAGCCAGCATTTGCTGGCTGGGGAATTCTGGGAGTTGAAGTCCAAATATCTTCAAGTGGCCAAGGTTGGGAAACACTGATCTACAGAACTTGGGACTGTCATCACAAAAAGGGGAGGAGCTTGTATTGATATTCTACACACTGCTTTCATCCTTCTGCCCCCCCCCCATCCTCAGATGGTGGTCTGTCAATGTTGCCATTTTGCAGGTCCAGTTTTCCCAAAAAAATTGAAGAGAACAAGCAGCTGAAAAAAGTATTGTTGGCTCCAAAACACACATGCCAAATACTGATAGACTGCAATGCTAAGCCACAGCTACTGAGATCTAAAATGTTAAATGATAAAATGGGGGGGGGGGGGTTTAGATGATGAAATGACTGTCATAAAAGACGTCAGTTCTCTACTACTATTTTTTATTTTTAGTTATTTTATTTATTCATTTGTCCAATACACAAATACATAGGAAGAGAATAGACATGAAGTAATATATATAGAGATATATGTAAGAATAGAGGAGAAGATATATGAAAGGAAGAAAATATATATGATATATGAGATAAGGGAAAGACAATAATAATAATAATAAATAATAATAATAATTTATTAGATTTGTATGCGCCCCTCTCCGAAGACTTTAAGCATAAATTCATAATCCCTATTTAATTGTTAAAATGGGATTAAAATGAGAATTTAACCTAAGAATGGGTCTGTAAGAGTTGATTCCAAGACAGTCATCTCCAAACAGATTCAGCAGATGCAAATTTTTCAAATAGTCTCTTAATCCCCCCAATGCTGACATTACAAACCATTAGTACATAAACAGAGAGCAAACCCCCCTCCCTTCCAACATTGATGATGTTACCTACTTGGGTAATGAAACATCTGCAAGAAAACAATCAAGCTCAGAGACCACCAAGGACCCCACAAACAATCTCTTAGTACAGTGCTTGCCAAACTTGAGTAAATTATCCAAACTTGGGTGAAAGTGCTATTCTTTGGGTAATGATCAGTGAAGGGCTCCACTTACCTTTTCCTACCAGTACTGGGTTCCTGAGGCCAGCGTGAGTGTGAGCGCACCTGACACAGCTGCCCTGAGTCTTCAGAGAAGGGCGGCATACAAATCTAATAAATAACAATAACATGTGCGCACACCACCACCCCCGCGTGAGACTTAGCTTCTGCGCATGCACTTGAATTGAAATTTCGTGCAAGGATGTTCGCGTGGGCAAAATTTCGGTAATTTTTGCCTTTTTTTGCTTCTAGCGCAAATGCATTGGGCGCTGTTCTGTCGAGCTCTCTGGTAGAATCCTCCCGAAAATTCACAGATACAAATTTCAGACACACACACGCTTGAAAATTCAAAACAATGTTCTTTATACCTAAAATTCAAATAAACTAAGCACTCTTTTTGTAACGCAAAGATCACTCGTCTCCAAACAAGCTGGTAATTTGTACAAGTCCCTTATCAGTTCTGTGATACTTAGCTTGCAGCGGTGAGGTAATTCACAGTCCTTCTTCTTTCACAAAGTGAAACACACTTTGCTCTGGTTTAGTTTCAAAGCAGGGAAAAATCAGCACACAAAAGGTCAAAGTCAGTAAAGCAGTCACGAAATACAACAATCAGATAATCCTCCACAGGCTGCTATTTATAGCAGCCTCGCTAATTACCACAGCCCCACCTAACTCATTTTCTTTGATAATAATCTCTCAGTTGTTGCTGCCTATGCATCGCTCTCCGCATGCGTGGCTGTATCATTAACTCTTGTTCAGAATCCAAGGAGGAGCTAGATAATTGGTCTCCTTCTGAGCTGTCTGCCACACTCTCCTCCCTGTCACTCATGTCTTCTTGGTCAGAGGAGCCTTCATCAGCAGATTCCACCGGGAGCAAAACAGGCCTGCGGCGTGTGGATGTCTCCCCCACATTCACAGTCCTTGGGGGAGGAGCTGGGCCAGAGCTAACCACAACAGGCGCGCACTCACCCACGCTGAACTCCGGAGCCCACTAAAAAGTCCTAACAGATCGCTGATCCCATTCATACCAGGTGGGGCAGGTTTTTACCTACATTGTGTAAAAAGGACTTTCCAATGAGTAATTTTGGATAATGAAGAAAAATTTAATTTAATTTATTAGATTTGTATGCCGCCCCTCTCCAGAGACTCGGAGCAGCTCACAACAATAGTTTTGTATTAAAAAGTCTGGGAAGCATTGTCTTAGTCCATCATAAAATCATTCTGGGAAAAAGAAATTCAAAAGCGTCAAAGTGACACAGCTTTAACAATGAATAAAGGAGTCCCTATCATAGTTCTCAAGATTCTGTGCTCTAATCAATGGTTCTTGGCATTAACACTCATTAAAAAATGCTTGGGTGAATATTTCCTTTCACTGTGCTCCGTAGTAAAGGGGCTTGATAAGCACTGTGCAGCAAAGTTCAAGAAATGACTCAGCCCCTTTACTGGATGGCTGTGAATGCAATATGAAATTTGTTTAGTGATATTGAGGGGAACTTCTGTTCTTTGAAGATATTTACATTGTATGTGTAGATATTGGCCTGTAGTTTTGAATTTGGTCTTTCCTGGCACCTTCTTTCATGATTGTTGTTACATAGGTTTACCTCCACGGGTCAGGTATTCTGGTTCCGGTGAAGACATTATACAATTCCAACAGAATGCTTTCAAAGAGGTTGCTCATTTTTCTGTAAAATTCATCTGGGAATCCATCTGGTGATTTGTTGTTCTTTTGTTTTTTTTTCAAAGCGTTTTGGATCTCCTGTATAGTTATAGCCTTATTTAGCATTTCCTTTGTTGTATATTTATTTCTTTTAAATATTTCAGTATTTTGTCTATTTTGATTGGTTCCTGTTTAAATAATTCCTTATAATAATCTAAGGCTATTTCTTTTATTCTTTTTTCTGAGTGCTGTAATTTGCCTGTTTTATCTCGTAATTGGTATATTATTTTATTACTTTTTTCTTTTTTAATTTTATAAACCAGCCATCTGCTTGGTTCATTGGCTGATTCAAAAAATGTCTATTTGGCTAATCCTTAATATATTCCTATTTATTTATTTTGTGTCTGGCTTCCATTAGTAATTTATGGGTTTTATCATTTGTTGGGTCTTGTTGTAAAATATATTCTAGTTGTTCAATGTCCTTTATTTTTATTGTATTCCTCACCTTTGTCTTTATTTTTCTTTGCCCTATATTGTTATTCTTCTTTGCTATTGTTATTTCTCTTGTGTATGCTTTTAATGTGGCCCAAAGATTTTGTGCAGTTCTCAGTTCTTATTGTCCCTCATGAATAATTTCATTTCCTTATTTAGTATGTCTGTATATTCTTCTTCTTGTAATAGTTTTGTATTATGTGTCCATCTCCTTATGGCTCTTTTCCTTCCTTGCCAAATTACCAGAGCCGGGGTGGCACAGCAGGTAGAGTGCTGTACTGCAGGCCACTGAAGCTGACTGTAGATCTGTAGGTCAGTGGTTCAAATCTCACCACTGGCTCAAAGTTGACTCAGCCTTCCATCCTTCCGAGGTGGGTAAAATGAGGACCTGGATTGAGGGGGCAATATGCTGGCTCTGTTAAAAAGTGCTATTGCTAACTTGTTGTAAGCCACCCTGAGTCTAAGGAGAAGGGTGGCATAAAATTGAATAAAATAAAATAAATAAATAATAAATAATACCATCAGTGGGGTATGATCAGTTTATTTATTTAGGACTATCTCTACTATTTTTGTTTGTTTGCTTGTCCAAATCACATCTATACTGGAGAGGGACTTGTGCGGTTTGGAATAGAATGTAAATTGTTTGGTATCAGGGTGTCATAGACTCCATATGTCTATTAAATCCAACTCCTGTATCATATCATTGAAGGTCCCTGGTAATGTATTTCTTTTAATCTTCTCTTTTTTCCCTGCTTTATAAGTGCCATATATCTCTCATATCTACCCAACTAGGGAAAATCATCAATGCTGCCTAGATCGGTTCATTTTGGATTTGGTATAACTTTTTGGGGGGCAACGAGCACTGTGAGTCCTCTCAAGGAATGAAAACACACAAGGGAAAAATTCAGAACCATCAACTGCACGTGGATTAGAGTTTATTGATTTCTGACACCACATGGAAAAGAAAGCCTAATACACAGGCTTCTTCTATGGGTCAGCAGGTTGATGTGGTAGTAGCCAGGGAGAGTCTGGCTTACAACCTACTAGATGCTTCCAACAACATTTAGTACAGAGCCATCATGCAGAGAGAGGGCTGTTTGATGCTACAAAATTGGTCATTCAAAAATTTATGGTCTAGAAAAAAAATAAAATACAGTGTTCCCTCGATTTTCACGGGTTCGAACTTCGCGAATAGCCTATACCACGGTTTTTCAAAAAATATTAATTAAAAAATACTTCGCGGTTTTTTTCTATACCATGGTTTTTCCTAGCCGATTATGTCATACGTCATCGCCAAACTAATAATTTTTGCAAATAAATAACAAAAAAAATAATTATTGTTAATAAATAATTATGTTTATAAATATCAGGATCACTAAGTGTCTTATTCAATGGTGAGTATCAGTAATAATGGTGAGTAAATGGTTGTTAAGGGAATGGGAAATGGTAATTTAGGGGTTTAAAGTGTTAAGGAAAGGCTGGTGATACTGTCCATAGCCAAAAATGGTATATTTACTTCCGCATCTCTACTTTGCGGAAATTCGACTTTCGCGGGAGGTCTCGGAATGTATGCCCCGTGAAAATCGAGGGAACGCTGTAATTGGTTAGATTTTGTGGCAATTTTTTGTAACAATCTATAATTTGTACCTAAAAAGACAAGGTATTTTGTCAGAAAGTATTAACTTTTTTTGGATAGGAAAACTTAAACTTATAACTTTGCCTCTATAGTTTACAGGTAGTCCTCAACTTACAACCATTCATTTAGTAACCATTCAAAGTTACAAGACCACTGAAAAAATGGGTGTATGACTGGTTTTGATATGACTGTTGCAGTACTCTCCTGATCAAGTTATCAAAATTTGGACATTTGGCGACTGGCATATATACTGTATGTTTATAATGGTTGCAATGTCCTGAGGTCATGTGATTCATTTTTGTGAACTTCTGACAAGAAAAGGTAATGGGGAAGTCAGAGCTGCTTAACAATCCTGACACAGCTGATGCTTCTCATGGGATGGTACTGCTTGGTTTCTATTCCCCTGAGTTCCCTACCTGGGTCCCTATCCCCACTGCTCCCCAACCCCCAGTTACTGATGTCAGGCTGTCAGCTTGCAATGTGTAGCTTAACAGAAGGGCAGCCCTGACATGAGTGTTATCTTTGAGACCGCCTTCTACCTCATAGTTCCCAGCAACTGGTAAGATCCCACAAAGTTGGTCTTCTCCAGGTCCATCAGTTAAACAGTGTTGGCTGGTGGACCCACAGGGAAGGGCCTTCTCTGTGGCTGCCCCGACTCTCTGGAACCAACTACTCCCTGAGTTCCAGACTGCCCCCACTCTATTGGCCTTTTAGAAAGCATTGAAGACCTGGCTTTTCCAGCAGGCTTGAAGCCATTGATCTCGCAATTTGCGAGGTGCGTCCTGAATTATATGCATGTACAGTGATATCTCGTCTTACGAACTTAATTGGTTCCGGGACAAGGTTTGTAAGGTGAAAAATTTGTAAGACTAAACAATGTTTCCCATAGGATTGCAAGCCCAAAACTTACCCCTTTTGCCAGCCGAAGTGCCCATTTTTGTGCTGCTGGGATTCCCCTGAGGCTCCCCTCCATGGGAAACCCCACTTCCAGACTTCTGTGTTTTTGTGATGCTGCAAGGGTATCCCAGCAGGGGAATCCCAGCAATGTTGAACCCCCCCTGCTCCTAGTGGGTCACTCGGGATTCTCCAAATCATTTCATTCAGAGGCACAGACAAGAATTTGTTCAAGGTGAGATGACCCTGACCAAGGTCAGGGGAGCCCCTTTTATTGTAAACAGACAATTAGAGGGTAGGATACCTGTGACAAACCAGGTCCAATACAAAATGATTGCACAATACTGCAGCAAAATTCATCCAAGGGGAAAGGTACAACACTACAGGTGAGTGAGGTAATAATGTGAGGAATTTGCTGAATCATGCCTTCTATGGAATGTTCTTAGGTGAGGGATGAAAGTACACTTCTAAGGTCCCACTAAGTGGCAGGATTTCAGAGAAATGATCTAGAGATTTTAAAACCTTAAATTCAATTTTAATCCATGTATTCAAAAAAGTCATATTTTTTAAAAAAAACAACTTTATATGGATCTTAGATTGTCATCATTTTCATTATGCATGGATTTATTTTTGTTGAAGATTCACTCAAAATTGATGTTTCCCAGGTAACAAATTTTCATCATATAAATGCATGATTCTGTGAAATCTATGTTAACAAATTAATGTATAATTATTGTCTACTTATTGATTGTTAACTTTGCTTATGTCCTGTTTTGTGCACTGGCACATGGCATGCATGCATTTGACTTACCATCATTATTTGTACCCTTTAATTAAATATTTCTTTTATTCTGACCTTTTAATTCATGTAAAAATACTCACTGACCTTTCAGATTTTTTTGTGTTTCCTTGTTCTCTCTAAAAGACCTTCTCTTTCCTTCCTCCCAGCCTATGTCCTCTTTTTTCTTTTATCATCCATGAAGTTTCAAACCTGTTTTGCATACGTAGTGTATTTGGGCTTTGGGGACCATAAATAATTTGAACGGAATATTTGCAATGTTAAATATAATAGTCTGACCCAGCTACAGTATAAACTCACAGGAGATTGAGCTAGAACCGATAGCTGCTGACATTCAACTGGAGTTACTTAAAATTAAGTACCATATTCTACATAATAGTTTTAATATATCAGGCTAAGAGAAAGATCAGGATTCAAGACAAATCTCATATTTAACCAAAGTTCATCTAACAGAGGCTATAGTATCCTGTGATGTATGCCCCAGAAGGGAGTTGACCCTGAATTTCCCTAAGTCAGTGATGGCAAACCTTTTTTCCCTTGGGTGCCGAAAGAGCGTGCATGCATGTTATCGCACATACATGAGTGCCCACACCCATAACTCAATGCCTGAGGAGGATGAAAACAGCTTCCCTCCCACACCCTGGAGGCCGGAAACGGACTGTTTCCCAACTTCTGGTAGGCCCTGTAGGCTCTTGTTTTGGCCTTCCCAGACTCCAAAGACTTCACGGGAGCCGGGGGAGTGGGAAAACGCTCTCCCCAATTTTCCCGGAGGCTTTCTGGAAGCAAAAAATGCCCTCCCAGAGCCTTTGTGCAAGCCAAAAATCAGTTAGCTGGCACATACATGCATGTTGGAGCTGAGCTAAGGCAATGGCTCATATGCCAGCAGATATGGCTCCATGTGGCACCTGTGGCACCCGTGCCATAGGTTCACCATCACTGCCCTAAGTAATACAGATAATCCTTGATTTAGAACATTTCATTCAGTGACTGTTCAAAGTTACAACAGCCCTGAAAAAAGTGACTTATGACCATTTTTCACAGTTAAGGCTATTGCAACATCCCTAGGGCCCCTAATCAAAATTCAGATACTTGGCAACTAGTTCATACTTATTTATTTATTTATTTATTTATTTATTTATTTATTTATTTATTCGATTTGTATGCCGCCCCTCTCCAAAGACTCGGGGCGGCTCACAACATGTAACAACAAATCAGAATAATCTAACAATTTTAAAATGTTTAAAGATTTAAAAGACCCCATATACTAACAGACATACACACACACATACCATATATAAATTAAACATGCCCAGGGGGAGATGTTTCAATTCCCCCATGCCTGACGACAAAGGTGGGTTTTAAGGAGTTTACGGAAGGTAGGAAGAGTAGGGGCAATCCTAATCTCCGGGGGGAGTTGGTTCCAGAGGGCCGGTGCCGCCACAGAGAAGGCTCTTCCCCTGGGGCCCGCCAACCGACATTGTTTAGTTGACGGGACCCGGAGAAGGCCCACTCTGTGGGACCTAATCGGTCGCTGGGATTCGTGTGGCAGTAGGCGGTCTCGGAGATATTCTGGTCCAATGCCATGAAGGGCTTTAAAGGTCATAACCAACACTTTGAATTGTGACCGGAAATTGATCGGCAGCCAATGCAGACTGCGGAGTGATGGAGAAACATGGGCATACCTAGGTAAGCCCATGACTGCTCTCGCAGCTGCATTCTGCACGATCTGAAGTTTCCGAACACTTTTCAAGGGTAGCCCCATGTAGAGAGCATTACAGTAGTCGAACCTCGAGGTGATGAGGGCATGAGTGACTGTGAGCAGTGAGTCCCGGTCCAGATAGGGCCGCAACTGGTGCACCAGGCGGACCTGGGCAAACGCCCCCCTCGCCACAGCTGAGAGATGTTTTTCTAATGTGAGCTGTGGATTGAGGAGGACGCCCAAGTTGCGGACCCTCTCTGAGGGGGTCAATAATTCCCCCCCCAGGGTAATGGACGGACAGATGGGATTGTCCTTGGGAGGCAAAACCCACAGCCACTCCGTCTTATCCGGGTTGAGCTTGAGTCTGTTGACACCCATCCAGGCCCCAACAGCCTCCAGGCACCGGCACATCACTTCCGTCGCTTTGTTGACTGGGCATGGGGTGGAGATGTAGAGCTGGGTATCATCGGCATATTGATGATACCTCACCCCATGTCCTTGGATGATTTCGCCCAGCGGTTTCATGTAGATGTTGAATAGCAGGGGGGAGAGGACCGACCCCTGAGGCACCCCACAAGGGAGAAACCTAGGAGTCGACCTCTGACCCCCCACTAACACCGACTGCGACCGGCCAGAGAGGTAGGAGGAGAACCACTGAAGAACAGTGCCTCCCACCCCCAACCCCTCCAGCCGGCGCAGAAGGATACCATGGTCGATGGTATCGAAAGCCGCTGAGAGGTCAAGGAGCACCAGGACAGAGGATAAACCCCTGTCCCGGGCCCGCCAGAGATCATCCATCAACGCGACCAAAGCGGTTTCCGTGCTGTAACCGGGCCTGAAACCCGACTGCTGGGGACCTAGATAATCGGCTTCTTCCAAGGACCGCTGGAGCTGGAGTGCCACCACCTTCTCGACAACCTTCCCCATAAAGGGAAGGTTGGAGACTGGACGATAGTTGTTCAGCACAGCTGGGTCCAGGGAGGGCTTCTTGAGGAGGGGGCGCACGAGCGCTTCTTTATAGAGTGATGGAAAAACTCCCCTCCCCAAGGAAGCGTTGGTAATCTCCTGGGCCCAGCTCCGTGTCACCTCCCTGCTGGCCGAAACCAACCAGGAGGGACACGGATCCAGTAAGCAGGTGGCGGAACTCACAGCTCCAATGGCCTTGTCCACTTCATCAGGTGTCACCAGATCAAACTCTTCCCAGACAGGTGGACAAGTACGTGCCCCAGTCACCTCGACTGACTCATTGTCAGTCGACTCTGTTTTACAATTGGAGTCGAGATCGGCCCGGATCCGAGTGACTTTATCAGCGAAAAACGTGTTAAAATCCTCGGCACTACTCTGTAAGGGCTCCCCAACTCCCCCCTGGTTGAGAAGGGAGCGGGTCACCCTAAACAGAGCGGCCGGGCGGGATTCCGCTGATGCAATCAAGGCGGCATGGTATGCGCATCTTGCCGCCTTGAGCGCCACTTTGTAAGTCTTAATAAAAGCTCTTACAAGTGTTCGATCGGATTCAGACCTACTCTTCCTCCATCGCTTCTCTAGACGTCTCTTTTGGCGTTTCAACTCCCGGAGCTCCTCGTTGAACCATGGGGCTCTACGGGGTCTAGCGCCACGGAGAGGTCGCAAAGGCGCAATCCGGTCAAGAGCCCCCGCTGCAGCCCTGTTCCAGGCCTCCGCGAGAGACTCCGCCGAACTGTGGATGAGTGCCTCTGGAATAACCCCAAGCGCCGTCTGAAAGCCCTCTGGGTCCATCAGGCGCCTGGGGCAGAACATCTTCATTGGTTCCGCCTCCCTGCGGGGGAGGATTGGAGCCAGGAAGTCAAGCCGTAGTAGAAAATGGTCTGACCATGACAAAGGCAATACTTCTAAGCCCCTTAGTCTCAGACCATTACTCAATTGCTCGGAAAGGAATACCATGTCAGGTGCGTGCCCTCCCTCGTGAGTCGGACCCTGAACTGGTAGTTGGTAGTTGCAATATCCTAGTATCATGTGATCAGCTTTTTCAATCTTCTGTCAAGCAAAGGCAGTGGAGAAGCCAGATTTACTTAACAACTGTGTTACTAATTTAACAAACGCAGTCACTATCAGGTTCCTACTGGTACATTTGAGGATGCTGCACCAGTACTAAAAATAGAGCTCGCGCTCAGCACACCCACAGCGGTGGCGACAACCCCCACCTGACCACAGTGATTTACTTAACAGAGGTAGCAAGAAAAGTCAAGCAATGTCAATTTTGGACTCAATTATAGCCGTAAGTCCAGGACTACCTGAGAGATGAGAACTGTTTTAAGCTTAGAACCAGATTACCTCAAGCATAATAAATTAAGAACCATGCAGGTGTGAGAAAAACTGTGGCTAATATTTAGCATGTCCTTGCCTTTCTTATTTTAACTTTTCTTTCACCAGAAACACCCTACTTGGAATAATAATAGAAAAAAAATGTAGGAGGAATGAGTGATAGGCAGTTATCCAGCTCTAAGGTGGTCCAGTATCAGCTGTGGTATATAATCTCATTTCAGTTTCGGTATTGAATTGTAAACAATTGTTTTCACAAATGGAAGAGACATTTAAACTGTGGCAACACCAGTTATTTTTGACCGCAACCATAAAATCATCTGCATCCTTTTTATAACATAATATTCAAGATATTGTATTGTACTGTTTTTATCATTCTATTGTAGATATTCATTGAATATGTTGCTTCCTTGCAGATGTTTTGTTACCAGGCTCAGTAACATCATCAGAATAGGGGAAGAGGGATAAATTTTACTAATTGTTGATAGATAGATAGATAGATAGATAGATAGATAGATAGATAGATAGATAGATAGATAGATAGATAGATAGGTATGTGTGTATGTATGGATGTATGGATGGATGGATGGATGGATGGATGGATGGATGGATGGATGGATGGATGGATATGGATGGATGGGGGAGAGCTTGCCCTGATAGTTACAGTTGAAGTATGGTTTCTACTTTGCTAGTTCCTTGTTTAGATGATTGCTTCATCCTTAGTTGTCCATCAATGCTGCTTCTCTAGTTGCTATTATTTGGTGGTTATTATTTGGGGTGGGGAGTTTTCAGAGCTGTTTGTTTCCTTCTTTGAGTTTCTATTTCATTTTTCTTCTATTTCATTGATATTAAAAAGCCCTTCTCTTCCATTTCACAACCAAGAACTGGGTTAGCCTAATTATCCTTCCTTAAAGGCATGAAGACCTGGTTCTCCTGATTGGCCTGGGGATCCAATGGGAGAGAACCACATTGGGGGTGGCTATTAGATTGATAGCAAACCCTACCTTCTCCCAGCTCCCTGCTTTCCCCATCCACCCATCTTTTATTTTCATATTGCTGTATCATTATTTTCTGCTATTTGTTCTATTGTTCCATTACTTTACTACTATTACATTTGGGGTGTATGAGGTGTTCAGGGAGGGGTAGCACCTCTGGTGTAGGGCACCTCATTTTAGGGCAGCTTTTAGGGCAACTCTTCCACCTTTGGTCCCTACCTGTCACTCAGCTCTCACCTTGACTCCTAGTAGCTGTACAGATTTGCAGCAGTATGTGATAACTTTGGCCTCCTTATCAACATAAATTCCAAAAGCCAAATACCAAGAGACCACCATCACAGTGAAGGGACAAAAGCTGCAAGCAGTGGACCAATTGACATACCTTGGCAGCAGCCTCTCTCATGCAATGGCGATTGACATTGAGGTCAACTTAGAATCGCCAAGGCAAGTTCTGCACTCTGTACATATGGGAGTGACTGTGAATAAGCCTTGCTGCTAAGCTAAAAGTCTACCGAGCAGTAGTGCTAACTACCCTGATGTATGCCAGTGAGACTTGGACTGCATGCAGGAAAATGCAAGGCAATTGAACCACTTCCACATGACTTGCCTCCGTAGAATCCTGAGGTTCTAGTTGTAGAATAAGGTGCCAGACACAGAAGTCCTCTCCAGAGCAGGCCTGCCATCAATTCACACCCTGCTGATGAAAGCCCAGACATGCTGGGCAGGTCATGTTGTAGGGATGCCAGACCATTGCATCACCAAACAGTTCCTCTATGGTGAGCTGTCTCCAGAAAAGTGATTGCATGGGGGACAAAGGAAGTGATACAAAGACATGTTGAAAGCCTCCTTCAAGTCCCTGGATATTGACCCCACCTCCTGAGAAACCCTGGCACAAGATCGATCAACATGGCAGAAATACAGTTATAGCATAAGAGAAGCAATCACACCGCAAAGCTAGAACTGCAAATGATGCAACAATGTCTGCCCACACATGTCTATCCAACATGTGGCAAAACATTTCGTGCCCATATAGACCTTACCAGCTACCTAAGGACACATCGTAGACAGCCCACAACCTTTTAAATGCCAAGGTCATCTTCAAATTCGATGGTCAAACATCATCATCACTATTACGTTTATGCTTGTTTTCATTTCTCTATTTTGATTGTCACCTAGAGTAATCCCAGGGTGAGATAGATGGCAAATAAATGTAACATATAAATAAATAAATTATACAATCAGGATGCTTAAATTCAGCATTCTTCAACCAGGGTCAGAAAGAAAGTAGGACTAAGAGGAGAATGGAAGATGAAGTAAAGCTCTGGAGGGTATTAAAACAACATTTCCCAATTTTGGCAACTTTAAGATATCTAGATTTTTGCTGGGGAGTTCTGGGAGTTGAAGTCCAGCCATTTTAAAGTTGCCCAGATTGAGAAGCATTGTATTGAAAATAACACATGCAACCACACATGGGTGAACTGGACCCACCCAGACATTAGCATGTCATGTTTTTGATGCTGTGCGCACATGCAGAATGTATTCATGTGCTCACATTTGTGAACTGGTAAGGAAGGTAAGTGAATACCACCCCTTAATTAAAGACCAAATTTGGACATAGGAGAGACCTACGCTCAACCGAGTCTTTGGAGAAGGGCGGCATAGAAATCCAACGAAAGAAATAAATAAACTAGGAACTCACAAAGTCACTTTGGACCATTCACTCTATCTAAGTTGAATCAACCTCACAGAGTTTCTATTATAGCTAGAAGATTAGCAGATAGTCTCATGTAAGTGGTCTTGAACACTCAATGGGAAGTAGAGTAAAAATGCAATGTATGAATGAATTAAAATCCCAATATATGTATTTCTCCTTCCTGGGCGGCCACAAAAAAAGAAGCAAATTCTGTAGCTTGTAGGGTTCTATTCAAATTTCAAAAAATCTATTTTACTTGGGTCCGGGATCTTATAATATGTCTTCCTTTTAAGACATCCCAGTGAGGAATGTCACTTCAGATGCAGGGGTGGGTTTTACTTACCTTCCCCACAAGTTCACATCGCAACAAAAGTGTACCAATTCATAACCAATGAATGGTTATGAACTTGATAAGTGAATACAGAAAAGTTACCAGACCAACTGGGTCCACTTTCACAGACAAGAAGAACCAGTTAGCTCTCGCCTTGGAGTCAGAGAATGGAGTGGAGTGGAGTGGAGTGGAGTGGAGTGGAATGGAATGGAATGGAATGGAATGGAATAGAATAGAATAGAATAGAATAGAATAGAATAGAATTTTTAATTGGCCAAGTGTGATTGGACACACAAGGAATTGGTCTTGGTGCATATGGTCTCAGTATACCTAAAAGAAAAGATAAATTCATCAAGAATCATAAGCAGCAATGGGCTACGATCCAGAACGCTAAATTGTGCTCGCTGCCGTGGCTCGTAAGTTCTTGCAGTATCAGCGCAATTTTGCTGCTGCCCCTGTGGAGTAGCAAAATTGCGCCCATGTTTCAACGAGGTTTTACCTGCGGCTCCGTTGATGATTTCACAAGTGCAGCAGCAAAATCGCGCTGGTCCTGCAAGAACTTATGAGCCACCGCAGCGAGCGCAATTTAACATTCTGGTTCGTAGCCCACCACTGATCATAAGGTAGAACACTTAATGATAGTCCAGGTACAAATAATCAACCAAATCATATTAGGAACCAGTCAATATAAATTGTATATTTGACAAGTAATTATCATAATACATTATTTGATGAGAACCTTAAGGCCAGGCCAGGGTACCATGAGGCTGACATTGCTAAACAGAACAAACCAAAGCAATGCCTTGAACTTTTACAAAACAGTTTTCCTAATATAACTACTTCACTTGTTTAAACTGCCATTTCCTTTTTTACATTTCTGGTATTGTGAAGATGCACTCAGCAGAAGTACGAATGCTGTTTTACTATCTGAAATGAGTGCTCTAGCGTTAAGTAGCTTGTACCTCTTAGCACAAATAAAGAGATGTTTCTGGAGGTAATGAGGCTGAAGGGAATGCAAGATTTCTCTCCAGCGTGGAAACCTGGAGTGAGAAATAGGGTCTGATTTCTCCATTTTCTAAAATCCCTAGAAGCCTCTAGTCTCATGGGGCCATCTGTTCACAGTAAGCATCAGTCACAGGACATGATGTTCACTGAGGCTGGCAGATTGAAGCATGCCATGAGCTGTGAGAAAGCAACAAGCAGCCTATAAATGTGGAATTTCTATTTTCAATGTGTGAAACATGTGGGCCTCCTTGCTTTCCCATACACCACAATTGAAAAGCATTCAGAAATAAAGAGCAAAAATAGAATTTTTTTTAAAAAAAATGCTACATTGTAGCAATATTTCCTCAATCTAAATGTTCATTGGACAGAATAAATAGAAGCAGCTACAACTTTAACAACTTGTATGAATGGGAATTCTTCCCCAAATACCCAAGAAATGTTCATCACTCTTCTATTGGAAGAATTCTTTATCGTGTATGAATATTGAGCCCAAACTGTCTGATAGAACTGACTATAACTTGCTGCAGGTTATATAACTGGTTGCCAGTCCTTCTGAAGTGTAGTCCTTGAATGTCATGTAAATACTGTATACTAAGAACCCTAGATCCATCTGATTAACAAGTTATAGCTGCCAACATTCCCAATTCATCAAGGACAGCAACATATTTTTCCGTGCTTCAGATGCCTCTTGGCTATAAAATGGGACTAATATCTGTAAATGTGCATTTGTGTATGTGACTTGCAATCTGCTAGTACTTTGTAGCATTTGAAGCCATCTTCTGGCATTTTATTTATATTCCATGCTGCTTGTAGCAGACTTAAGCCAAAATTATGGTGTTGCTCTACCATTATCCACATACATTGTATTCTGCTGGCTGCATTCTGTGCTTATTCCCTCAGGCATAGTGTACCTTTATTTTCACTGAAATAGGGAGGGCTATCAAACCAAATGTCTATCTACCTTAGCATCTTTCTTGCCACATTTGTGGCTTGATATTCATAGAAACCCCACAGATAGAACATGAGGTTGAGTGAAGAAGACTGAGGCAGTCGGTTCTTTAAAATTCTTTATTTGGCTCAGAATAGAATAGAATAGAATAGAATTTTTTATTGGCCAAGTGTGATTAGACACACAAGGAATTTGTCTTGGTGCATATGCTCTCAGCGTACATAAAATAAAATATACATTTGTCAAGAATCATATGGTACAACACTTGATGATTGTCATAGGGGTCAAATAAGCAATGAAGAAGCAATATTAATAAAAATCTCAGGATATAAGCAACAAGTTACAGTCATACAGTCAACATGGGAGGAAATGGGTGATAGGAATGATGAGAAAAACTAGTAGAATAGAAGTGCAGATTTAGTAGGAAGTCTGACAGTGTTGAGGGAATTATTGGTTTAGTAGAGTGATGGTGTTCTTGTATCTGTTCTTGTGCAGTGCTCTGTAGCGACATTTTGAGGGTAGGAGTTGAAGCAATTTGTGTCCAGGATGTGAGGGGTCAGTAAATATTTTCCCCGCCCTCTTTTTGACTCGTGCAGTATACAGGTCCTCAATGGAAGGCAGGTTGGCAGAAATTGTTTTTTCTGCAGTTCTGATCATCCTCTGAAGTCTGTGTCAGCAGGAGAAAGCTCTTTTTGGAAAGTGACTTCAGCTTAGAACGTGACTGACTGTAACAGTGTCAGAACGCTCCTTATATACTTTTACTTTCCCGCCTAAACCCAACTGTCAATGTTTCAACCAATCAGAATGCTTAATACACATTCAACTTATTTACATTGCTTCAATGCATATTTAACAACACTCCTTTCCCTACAGCTACTGTTCAGAATAACTCACACTCAACCTGATTAATAGCTTTTAATTATCGTTCGTTCTCCAGTCTCCTTTAAAGTCTTCTAAGCTAGATACCATCACTAGATTTTCTGGCAGCAGATTCAATGGTTCATCAATGCAATATCTGAAGTAGTACTTCCACAGATATGTCCAGAATTTCTTCCTCATTAATTTCATTGAGTGACCTGAAGTCTTAGTACAGGGGTCCCCAAACCTGGCAACTTTAAGACTTGTGGACTTCAACTGCCAGAATTCTTGGAGTTAAAGTCCACAAGTCTTAAAGTTGCCATGTTTGAAGAGTTCTGGCTTAGTATGATATGATGTGATTTCTCCCTGCCATATTGGTATTAAGGTTATGCAGTTTGTATTTATCATACTATATTGAAAATGATACGGTATCAAACATAAACAAAAGAAAACAGAACAAAGGCCTCATCAAAGATGAAATCTAAATTCTCTTAATTTCTCCTCCCCCCCAAAAAATACTAAAGCAGATGCAACAGAAGGAAGACAAAAATATTTAATTTCTAACATGTATTGGCTTGAAGCAGTTGATGTGATCAATTGTGTATAATTAACACAGGTTGTTGATCAGGCTGATTCAAAGCATTATTTAGCCTTCATAAAATAAAATATTTGACAGACACATTCAGGATAACAATTGTATACAATGAAGCATTACCAAAGACTTTCAGTATTCTAATATTGTACTCATTATTTCAAATCAATTTTGAAACAATTGAAGCAGTCCTGCAATGAAAGGGGGCTTTCAAAACCTTTGATATAAGGAGCAAAAATGTCAATTTTATTTTTCCTCAGCCTTCCATTTTTCCTTATCCTTTGTGATGAAATTCTACACCTTTTTTCTAAAATATACACCATTCTGTATTCCTTTTTGCAAGCATAGCTTACTTTTTTGAGCATTTCCCTTTATAATTTTATGCATATATTTCCTTCACTTATATATTTATGGATGGATTGTTTTGAATTGCAGATTGGTTTTACTGGGACCATTTGGTCTGGCAAATAATGTATTTCAGTATGTTGACATTCAGGGATATTTGGAAAGTCCAAATTGGGTGTTCTAAAGGTGCTTTTTCCAAAAGGCAACTGGACTTTCTTGGTTCTAGAACTAAAGAAGCTTCTTGGATGAGAAGTGAAACATTTTCCAAGAAAAAAAACAAGTAACTCCAGTTGCCTTATAGAAAAAGCACCTTTGGGAGAATCATGACCTGGATGATTGAGAATCTCCATAGACATACAATCTGAATAAATTCACACTAAAATACACCTGAAACAATTGATTGATTGATTGATTGATTGATTGATTGATTGAAAGGGACCATGAAGGCCATCGAGTTCAACCCCCTGCCCAAGCAGGAACCCTATAGTACACCAGTCAAGTGGCAGTTCAATCTTCTCTTAAAAATGTCCAGAGTGTTGGAGTTCACAATGTCCGCTGGTAGGTTGTTCCATTGGTTGATCACTCTGATCGTCAGGAAGTTCCTCCTTATCTCCATGTTGAATCTCTCCTTGGTCAGCTTCCAGCCGTTGTTCCTCGTCCAGCCCTCTGGTGCCCTGAAGAATAAAGTGATCCCCTCCTCTCTGTGACATCCCCTCGTATACTTGTAGACTGCTATCATGTCCGCTCTGGCCCTCCTTTTCTCTAGGCTATCCATGCCCAGTTCCCTCAGTCTCTCTTCATAAGTCTTGGTTTCCAATCCCTTAATCATCTTGGTTGCTCTTTTTTGTACCTTCTCCAGAGTTTCAATGTCTCTTTTGAAGTGTGGTGACCAGAACTGAATACAGTACTCCAGGTGTGGTCGGACCAGGGCGTAGTAGAGTGGTAAGACTTCCCTGGTCTTGGAGTGTATTCTCCTGTTGATGCAGCTTAGGATTGTGTTGGCTTTTTTAGCTGCTTCTGGACATTGTTGGCTCATGTTTAGTTGATTGTCCTCCAAGACTCCAAGGTCTCTTTCGCAGTCACTACTGCTAAGAGGAATTTCTCCCAGGTTGTATGTGTGTCCAGGGTTTTTTCTGCCTAGGTGAAGGACTTTGCTCTTGTCGATGTTAAACATCATTTTGTTGGTGTGGGCCCACTGTGTTAGTCTGTCTAGGTCTTTCTGTAATTTGAGCCTGTCTTCTAGCGTATTGGCTACCCCTGCCAGCTTGGTGTCGGCTGCAAATTTGATCAGTTGCCCTTCTATTCCCTCGTCCAAGTCATTGATGAAAATGTTGAAGAGCACAGGGCCCAGGACTGAACCCTGTGGTACCCCACTGCCTACGTTCTTCCATGTGGATTTGGAACCGCTGAGGACAACTCGTTGGGTGCGGTTGGTCAGCCAGCTATTGATCCATCTGCATTTCTTTTACATATGACACAGGCTTATCTTTGAAGATAAAAAACAAAAGTTTAAAGACATTTATAGGACAAATACAGCTCCTAACAGGTCTCCACCCAGCCTTTTAAATCTCAGGAAGTTCTTATTCTTCTGTCTTGTCCAGCACCATCTCCCTGTTTTATTCATTCTCAGAAATGCACAGTCGGCCGATTTAATGGCTGGCTGAAAATTGTGCAAGGGCCCGGAAGAACACATCGGCGCTTGCCATATGAGGCACCAGCAATCTCGTGGTATCAAGGCTTCGCGCTTCAGCACGCAGCGTTTGGGAGCCGGGGTATGCCTGGGCGAGCTCTATAAATAGGGCTGCGCCTCCAGCGTTTTTCCTCTTGCTCCCGCCCGCCCACCCTATCTTACAGTGTGCCTTTAAGGGGTCACCCACGGGGACCGAATAGGAATTTTTTGCGGTCTCAGCGTTTTAATGGAGACCCTTTTTTTTGCCTATTCTACACTGGATGGACTGGTTAGGGGGTGTGGTGCATTTAGTCGCAATTTGATTTGATAATTGGCTTCCCTTTAATCACTGAGGTTGGCAGGTTAGGGGTGGAAATGGGCAGTGGTAGCAACTGTGTGTTCTCCTTTAGGGCATCTTTTGAGAGTTAATGGGCAGTCTCTCACCCACAGCTCAAGGTACCGTGCGGCCGGGGCAATTGGAGAGGGGGTGCCCTTGGGACTTACCTATGCCAATAACCAGAAGGGGATGGGAGGATGAGCCCTCCCACACGTCAAGGTGTGGCCACGAACCAGGCGAAGGTGTGGTACCTTCCCCTTGTTCAGCAAGGAGCTACGCCCATAGTTGCCCAGGAATGTTATTCGTTAATTATTTCTGCCCCAAATTTTTTAGTGGCCTCTGCAGGTCCTGATTATTGGTCAATAATCAGTTAAAGTTCATTTAACTTGAATAAAGTGACCCATTTAAACCCAGCTCTTGGTGTCCGTGTTCTTATTCCGCCTCCGGCATAACTTCTGCTTATAGGTCCAGTCTACCTCCAATTTGCCAGAAAAAAAGAAAATATTAGTTTCAGATCAGCAACTGATGTAAGTCAGCTTTTTAGACTCAACCCTGACAAGACGGAGTGGCTGTAGGTTTTGCCTCCCAAGGACAATTCCATCTGTCCGTCCATTACCTGGGGGAGGGGAATTATTGACCCACTCGGAGAGGGTCCACAACTTGGGCATCCTCCTCAATCCACAGCTAACATTAGAGAACCATCTTTCGGCTGTGGCAAGGAGGTTTGCCTGGTTACCAGTTGCTGCCCTGGACCGGGGGGGTCACTCCTCATAGTCACTCATGCCCTCATCACCTTGAGGTTCGACTACTGCAAGACTCCCTACATGGGGCTACCTTTGAAGAGTGTTCGGAAACTTCAGATCATTCAGAATGCGGCCACGAGAGCTATCGTAGGGCTACCTAGATTTGCCCACGTCTCTCCAACACTCCGCAGCCTGCATTGGCTCCCGATCAGTTTCCGGTCACAATTCAAAATGTTGGTAATGACCTATAAAGCCCTACATGGCATCTGATCAGAATACCTCCGGAACTGTCTTCTGCCGCATGAATCCCAGCAACCAATTAGGTCCCACAGAGTTAGCCTTCTCCGGGTCCCGTTAACTAAGCAATGTCAGTTGGCGGGCCCCAGGGAGAGAGCCTTCTCTGTGGTGGCCCTGGCCCTTTGGAATCAACTTCCCCCAGAGATTAGAACCACCCCTACCCTCCTTACCTTTTGTAAATTGCTAAAGACCCACCTATGTCACCAGGCATGGGGGAATTAAGATATCCCCAGGCATATATAGTTTATGCATGGAATGATTGTGTTGCATGGTTTTAATGTTGGGGCTTTAAATGTTTTTAATATTAGATTTTTTTATACTGTGTTATTTTGTTGTGAACCACTTCGAGTCCACGGAGAGGGGCAGCATACAAATCTAATAAATTATTATTATGATTTTTATTAATTATTATTTTCCCTAAACTCTCCTAGCTTGTACAGTATATTGCTTATGGTTTGTTTATATAAAGTCTATGAATCCACAGAGGAGAAAGAAGATGGTGAAATGTGATTATAAACAATGAAAAGGGAAGGAGAAACCAATACCTTACACCGCATGCAAAAAATTCAAAAGAATAGGAGAAAAAAAAAGTAGCTAGGAATAAGGTTTTTCTCTGAAAAGAGTTATAAGGAGTATGTGCTTTGCAGATATTACAAATAAAGTTAATGCAGTTTAATTGCACATCTTAGACCAGTTTATAAGACACCACAGCTATAAAACATATAGTGCTTCTGGAAGATGCTTCTTGTTACATGGCTGAATCCTTCCTTCTGCAGAGAGGGATCAGGACAATTAACTAGTTGAAAAGGACAGCTGTATTTCCGAAAATGAGGGCAGAGCTTATTTATTCTTTATGTCCATGGATATCCATTGAAAGAACAGCTCATTTTTGTTTGTTCAGAGTTGGCTATGTCTCAATCCCCATCATAGGGTATGGTTTTCTGCCAGAAAAAGCACGCCTTTGGCTCTTTGTATATTTATTCCCATAAAATCTGCAGAGCTGTGTTAACTTGGGCCCTTCCATTATTTGATTGCTAAGGGAGAAATAATTGGAAGGGACCCTAAACCCTGGACCGTATTTTCATAAACTCAACATTACAGTTTTGATGGAATTTGGGTTTTGTTGGTTTGTTTTGGTAGCTTCCTTTACTTTTAATAGAAATTGGGGAGGGGGGGTTTCTAGCTTAAGTGCAAGAATTTTGACAATTCCAATTTGGGCAGGTTAAAATGGATCAAGAAAGTTCCTTATCTCATACTAAGTTAAATATACTGGTAATCATTAGATTTACTTGGAAAGAAATAGTACCTTAGAGTAGTAATAAAGCCATCATTTCCACCAAAATTTGTGTAGAATATTGCAGCCTAAAAGCTATTACTATTGAAGCAGGGGTGAAGGGATCCTGTATATTTATCTTTAGGAAGTCATTAAAAAATAATTTAACTCAATTAACAACAGAACTCCTTGGAATCAAGTCTAAGGATCTCATATACAGTGTCTGGATCTGTTTCAGGCAACGTCTCATTGATTGATTGATGGATTGATGGGTTGATGGATTGATGGATTGATGGGTTGGTGGATTGGTGGATTGGTGGGTTGGTGGATTGGTGGATTGGTGGATTGATGGATTGATGGATTGATGGATTGATGGATTGATGGATTGATGGATTGATGGATTGATGGATTGATGGATTGATGGATTGATGGATTGATGGATTGATGGATTGATGGATTGATGGATTGATGGATTGATGGATTGATGGATTGATGGATTGATGGATTGATGGATTGATGGATTGATGGATTGATGGATTGATGGATTGATGGATTGATTGCCTAGTTTTGAGCAGTTGAGTTTAAGAACACATAATCAGGTTGCTTAGTACTTGGAAATGCTGATTCTTTCAATTCCATTTTATCTCTATAAGAATCTAAAGCTGCAAGAATCTAACCTAAATCTAATCAAATTCTTGCTTTATCTTTGTGAGGGGGAAAAATCATTATGGCCCTTCTTTCTGCAGCTTTACATGTTGACACAGTACTATTTTACCCAAAGCCATTCAAAAAACAAATAGTTTATGTGGTTTCACTGCATATTCTGTACTAAGTGAGCTACACAGGAACATGTTTTCCCATTGTGGAAGAAAGAATTACAGTTATGAAAGGCCAAATGTCCTGAAATGTTTTTGTTTGACAAAATGCAAAAAAAGAGGTACTTAGATCATATAGAAACATGTTTAGCTGAAGTAAGTTTGTTTAAAGATAATTAATTTGGGCATATTTCCAAATAAATGTTTATAAAGACAGTGGCGTGAAACAAAAAACCCCAGAAGGAAACTTGCATTTGATAAGGAATTCAGAGAAAGAAAGATGGGCTTCGCCCATCTGGAATTCTACTCTATGGCAATGGATGCAACAAAGATAGCTTGTTTACTGTCTCCACTGCATATGCACAGAACACGCCATTGATGCTTTCCCAAGCTGTGTAGCATCTTGTCCATCAAAAACTGAATACACCCAGCCTCATTACCAAGTTGACAGAACTATTTCTTGGAAACTTTGCCAGAAGTTTGCCTTTCAATGTAGGAAAAAACTACTAAAAACACAATATAAAAAAGATGCTGAAAAAGTGCAGAGAAGAGCCACAAAAATTATTAGTGGACTGCATGATAAAATATATGAAGAGCTGTTGCAGGAATTGAATAATTTAATGAAAAAGAAAAACTGGGAGGATATGATAGCAGTGTTCCAATATCTCAGGGGCTGCCACAAAGAAGAGGGGTTCAACCTATTCTCCAAAACACCTGAGGGCAGGACAAGAAGCAATGGATGGCAACTCATCAAGGAGAGAAGCAACCTAGAACAAAAGAGATATAGTGGTACCTCATCTTACGAACGCCTCTTCTAACGAACTTTTCAAGATATGAACCCGGTGTTTAAGATTTTTTTGCCTCTTCTTCCGAACTATTTTCACCTTACAAACCCAAGCCGCTGCTGATGGGATGAAGGGGTTTCTTTTTTTCCCCTTTTTTGAAGAAAGAAAAGAGAGGGGCGGCTTGGAGGGGAAAATGACTGTATTTAAATAACTAGGAGAACAGCATGTTTGCAGAGGCACTGAAAGGGTGTCTTTTGAAGAAAGAAAAGGGAGGGGACGCTTGGAGGAGAAAATGACTGCATTTAAATAACTAGGAGAACAGCGTGTTTGCAGAGGCACTGAAAGGGTGTCTTTTGAAGAAAGAAAAGGGAGGGGCCGCTTGGAGGGGAAAATGACTGCATTTAAATAACTAGGAGAACAGCGTGTTTGCAGAGGCACTGAAAGGGTGTCTTTTGAAGAAAGAAAAGGGAGGGGCGCCCCCTTGCCTTTCTTCCTTCCCACTCACCCTTTAGCCTAGCCTTGCTTCTTTAGCTGCCACCCCCTTTAGCTGCTCCTCCCTGCCCTCTGTTCGCCTACCTTCTAAAGTTTGGGATTTTCCTGAAGGATTTGCACGCATTATTTGCTTTTACATTGATTCCTATGGGAAACATTGTTTCATCTTACGAACTTTTCACCTTACGAACCTCTTCCTGGAACCAATTAAGTTCGTATCATGAGGTACCACTGTATTTCCTAATAGTTAAAAGAATTGATCAGGGGAAACAAGTTGCCTCCAAAGGTTGTGGGTGATTCAACACCGGAGGTTTTAAAGAAGACATTGGACAACCATTTAGCATTTAGTATTAGCATTTAGACTTATATACAGCTTCACAGTGCTTTATAGCCCCCTCTAAGCGGTTTACAGAGAGTAAGCATATTGCCCCCAACAATCTGGGTTGTCATTTTACTGGCCTTGGAAGGATGGAAGGCTGAGTCAACCTTGAACCTACTGAGATTCGATCTGCCAAACTTCTGGCAGCTGGTGATCAGCAGAAATAGCTTGCAGTACTGCACTCTAACCACTGCATCACCGAGACTCTTCTGAAATTTGTCTGCATTTGTCTGAAATGGTATAAGTTTTCCTGCTTGAGTAGGGGATTGGACTAAAAGATTAGAAGACCTCGAAGGTGTCTTACAACTCTGTTATTCTCTTATTTCTGTTGATGACAGAACTAGTATTTCATTAATTAGATAGATACCCTTTATTGACTTTTTTTTTTACTTGGGCACACTGCATATATTAAAAATGAGATTCTGTTGCCTGGTTTCAAAAGTGTACACATACACACACATAGACATGCTATGCATAGTTCCCTCTAAGCTGAGCAGTGAGCAATCGCTCACTTAAAAATCATCATCAACTCAGAGTTTTCCAAACCTGCCCAGAAGCCGAGAGGGAAAGAGTGAGAGGGAAGGAGAGAGAGAGGAAGAGAGGAAGAGAGAGAAACAGATAGAAAAAAGAGAGGAAGGAAAAGAGAAAGAAAAAGAATGGGAGTAAGGAAGAGAGAAAGAAAATCAAAATCTAGTTTGAAACTAGCTCAACTATTTAAGTGGCATTTTGATATTGATAGAGTTGCCCTATTATGAGCTCACTGTTATAGACACACAGTATTTATTTATTTATTTATTTATTATTTCTGTGCCGCCCAGTCCCGAAGGGACTGCCGCTCAGACACTATACTTTTCCGCCCACCCCCCAAAAAAATTAGAGGGAACACTGATGCTATATACATACAAATGTATACATCTACACCCATACATATAAACAAATTTATATTATTAGTAGTAGTAATAATACTAACGATAATGCAATTCAGACTCGTTCCAGGAATCTCTTTGTTTTAATTTCACACTTACCTTCTAGGATTTGTTGAAAAGAAGTTAATAATATTAATATTTGCAAAGTTCTTTGGAGATTAAATGTGCCAAGCTGGATTTATTAATACAGGTCTGGTTTCATTTGGTTTAACAGCAGAGACTCAAGGGAAAGGAAACTGTTGGAGTATCTGAACATTGCCTTTATTTGAATCTTTATAACATAGATCAATTCTCAGAAACTGAGAAGCACACCACACAAAATTAGATCCAAATATCACAGAGTGAGGGACAAATGAACCAGAACCCCAGCAATGTCTCCTCTCAACTGAAGTAGCAGAACTGCTGTATGTATTCAATTAAGATCAGGTGTTTGGCAGAACCTGCTAAATGTTACCTTTTTATGAAAACTGTGTGCAACTTGGATGAGACTCAGAGAATTAGCACCTGACATGTCACTTCTGTTGTATCTTTGTTTGTGGATGATGTTTCATCAGTGCCAGAGCCATGCTATTGACAGACCCAGCTTTACAATGTCATGAAAAAGTAAATCCAACTGATTTATTGTTGAAATATCTGGTGACAAGCAAAAGCTCTTCTGCACTGGTACAGCCCAGCTGAAGCATTTTCTCTTCCCTCCTATCAATCAAAGAAAGCCTCCAGCGTCTGCTCACTCTTTCCATCATGAGCAGGAGGAAGGAGGTGCTGATGAGGCCTAGCAGAGGTCTTTGAAAACAGTCCTTTGGCAGTGAAAGTAGATCACATTTGGTAATCCAGCCTCCGTGCTCTTCCAAAGAGCTTAGGACCAACAGAGCTAACGGTTTAACCTGATTTCTGTTCTAACCATGTGGATCAAGTTACTGTTGTAGGTCAGTGTTGTGATTCCAGATTAGAACTGAATTTATACTGTCCCCTGAAGAAACCCCACTAGTTTTGTTGAGGTGGGAAGGGGCAAGCTGTCCTATTAAAAAGTTTGTATCTTAATTAATAAAGTGTGGGTGAGGTGTCATTGTATTTAGCAATGTAAAAAAAGTCCCTAACATAATCTTCAATTAAAATAATCAAATCAGATCTCTCTCAAAGAGCTGGACCAGTCTAAAAAACGCATGCCACCAGATAAGAACTGAATGCACCAATTATCACATCAAACAAGAAGAAAACCTTCTACACATGAATTCCACTTGTGCCTTCTATAATTTTGTAAACAACCAACTCAAACACTCAAAGTCCATCCCACCCCTAAAAGGATCAAATGGTAATGACTGTAATGATGAAGTCATTAAGGCCAACCTTTTTAACATATTCTTCGGCTCAGTCTTTGAAAACAGCAATGGCTCATACCCAATATTCCCTAGCTGTATCGCAAATAATGACAACGATCTACAGTAACACGAATCAATTTTACAGAAGATAACATTGAAAAAGCATTACACAGCCTAAAATGATCTCTATCTATTGGACCCGATGGACTATGTGTTTACGTCTTTAAAAAGCTTCTCTCTGCCTTAGCAGAATCTCTAAGCATAATCTTTGAAATATCTTTCAAGACAAGTTCCTTCCCCAACCTATGGTCACTAGCCATGGTCATCCCTATCTTCAAAAAAAGAGAGCCCAATTTAGTCAAAAATTATAAACCAATGTCTATATGTTGCATCACCTGCAAAGTTATGGAATGAATCATAAACCAATCTATTATTCTCCATTTAGAAACAAACAACCTACTCTCTAACAACATTTGTGTTTCAGGAAAAATTTATCCTGTGATCTGAAACTCCTACACTGAAAAACATATGGACTACACAATTTGATCAAGGAAAAGCAAGATGCAATTTACATAGACTTCTATAAAGCCTTTGATGCAGAGATGCACAACAAACTACTTCTAAAACTGCAATCTTATGACATCCCCCCCCCCCTGCATAAAAGGATGTGTTTCTGTCAAACAGGCACAAGTGGTCAAAATATCAAACGCTATATCAAATCCTGTACCTGTTAGCAGCGGTGTCCCCCAAGTCAGCGTTTTAAGGCCAACACTTTTTATACTTTACATAAATAACATTTGCAACCATATTAAAAGCAATTGCATTTACTCCACTGTTGATGTAAAACTATTCAGCATTGCCAACAATGCTGTTACCCTTAAAAAAGACCTTGGCTATGTGTTAGAATGATCGGACAATTGACAACTTCAAATCTCAACCAACAAATCCTCTGTCTTACACACTGGCAAAAAAAAAATCAGAACACAAAATACAAACTGGATGGACATGACCTAGTAAATGACCCTCAAGGACCTTGAAGTACTCATCTCTAATTATCTAAATGCCAGAGCCCACTGTAACAACATTGCCAAAAAAGCATTAAGAGTTGTTAACCTAATCTTGCACAGCTTCATAATGTACTTTTAACTAAAGCATACAAAACATTTGCTAGATCAATTCTCAAATACAACTCATCTATCTAGAACCTGCACCAAATATCAAACATTAATACAATGTCCAGAGATATTTCATGAGAAGAGTCCTCTGCCCCTCTGTTCACAACAGAATACCTTGAAACTTTGGGTTTAGACAATTTAGAATTATGACGCCTTAGGTCTGACCTAAGTATAGCACATAAAATTATCTGCTACAGTGTCCTACCCATCAATGACTACTTCAACTTCAACCGCAACAATACACAAGCACATAATTGATACAAACTTAAAGTAAACCGCTCCAAACTCAAATACAGAAAATATGACTTCAGCAACAGAGTGGTCAATGCCTAGAATACACTACCTGACATTGTGGTTTCTTCCCAAAATCCCCAAAACTTTAACCTTAAACTGTCTACTGCAGAGGTGGGTTCCTTCCGCTTCAGACTGGTTCACCCAAACTGGTAGTGACCCGCTGGTGATGTCATTGTGACATCACAGAATCAGGTTGGTCAATGCCAATCCGTGGGTACTGCCATCTTTTTTTTGGTTTTGTTTTATTGGGAGGGGGGTCATTTATTTTTTCTTCTGAGCATACGCAGAAGCCAAGTTTCCAGCACTGAGCGTGTGTTGCCATCTTGTTTTTGGCTCTTTTTTCCCTGGTACTGTGCAAGCACACGCTTTGCAAGTGCACCACAAGGCATGCCCATGCAGTGTGGGAGAAAGCAAACCGGCAGCAAGGTAAGTTAGAACCCACTCCTGGTCTACTGTTGACCTCACATCATTCCCAAGAGGTCTGTAAGGGGTGTGCATAACCTCACCAACATGCCTACTGTCCCTGTCCTAATGTTCCCATGTACTCATAACCATCTCATGTACACATGTTTATACTTTTACTGAATTCTTTTATATATGCTTCAGCAAAAGGTTTAACATGAAACTATCACCAATCCATGTATCTCTTATTTCGCTTTCTACCCTTAACAGAATACACATATAACAATATCCTGAGAATACTGACTTCAGAAGAAGCCTTACTATGAACACTTCAGTAAAGAACCAGTTGCTTTCTCATCAAAGTTGTGCAATAGTTTGAATGACTGTGATCCAAGGAGATAGCAATACAAATAGGTGATATGAATGAATGGTCATGAACTTGATAAGTGAATACAGGAGAGTTGCCAGACCAATCAGATATTTCAAAATCAATAAGAATGAGTGTAGTGATTGGTGAGTGTCCATTTAGAAAAAGACCTGTTTATTTCAAATACAGTATGTGATTTAAGCATAACTCTATTTATATTTCTCAAAACACAAGTGATTTGATTGTTTCTAATGGAAGACTGAAAATTGCAGAAGGGTAATGAGAAATTCTGAGAGTGGGATAATTGTTATTTGATAATGTCAAGAGTGGAACTTCAGAGCATGATGGAAATAAAGTACAGTTTTAGAGGTGGGTAAAGAGGACTAAGCAAGAAGTCTCCAGCAGAGTGAAAGGAATTAAAAAGAAAAGTAATGAAACGACAGCGTCTGTGGGAAGGAGAACCTTATAGAACCATGTGGGAATGACAGTAATATGTCAAAGAGTGAAATTGAACAGAATGCTATAAATGTCAGGGGGGAAATTACAACTGTGGGCAACAAACTTTTTATTTAGGATGTGCAGTATAACTTTATGCCAGGCAAGATGCTAGATTCTTGCTCTTCAGGAGGTCATTTGAAAAATATTTGAACTTGAGAAAGTTTACTGCAGATTTCTTGTGGATTACAAGGAAGCATACATGAAATTGCATTAAATTATGAAAACAGTGAAAGTGGGTTGCTGTATCTGCTAAGATAAGAATACAATGGAAGTAAATTGTTAGGCCGAAGACTTTGTTTGGAGTTAGAGACTTTGGTCTGCCATAAATTTAAGCTAAATTTGTAGAGAATATTCGTAGCTCAGGTTGCGGATTTAGGCAGAGATTTGTCCTCCGAGCTTTCATTACCAAACTAGGTAATATCTTCTGTGGGGTGTTGGGTGAAGAATCTTGTTAATTTATATAGGTCTGGGGTGGTTGGTTGGTTGGTTGGTCTTGTGATTGGTGGTATCACAAAACTGATGGAATCACAAGACTGATTCTGGTCTTGTGAGTTCTGACTGATTGATCTGAGGAGCAAAATTCAACTGGTGAATGGGCGCTTGGTTCTGTCATCGATTGGCGGTTTGGATACTTAATAAGGATACTTACTTACTCAACACCCTAGAAAATGTCCAAAGATACTTCACCAGAAGAGCCCTTCACTCTTCCACTCGAAACAGAATGCCCTATGAAAGCAGACTATCAATCCTAGGTTTAGAAAGCTTAGAACTACGACGCCTAAAACACGATCTAAGTATTGCCCACAAACCCCCAACATTTCTCCCTAAGACTCTCCACGATTGACCTCTCCAGGTTCCTAAGAGGCCCGTAAGGGGCGTATATAAGTGCAGTGATGTGCCTATCGTCCCCTGTCCAATTGTCTTTCCTTATCTCATATATCATATATTTTCTCTCCTTTCCTTCTACTTCTCTTCTTTCTTACTTTCTATCTTTATATATATTACTTAATGTCTATTCTCTTTCATATGTATTGTATATTGGACAAAGAATAAATAAATAAATAAATAAATAAAATAAAAAGATCATATGCTGCAACCTCCTGCCTATCAATGACTACTTCAGCTTCAACCGCAACAACACAAGAGCACTTAACAAATTCAAACTTAATATTAATCGCTCCAAGCTTGACTGTAAAAAATATGACTTTAGCAATCAAGTTGTTGAAGCGTGGAACTCATTACCGGACTCAGTAGTGTCAACTCCTAACCCCCAACATTTCTCCCTTAGACTCTCCACGATTGACCTCTCCAGGCTCCTAAGAGGTCAGTAAGGGGCGTACACTAGCCTGCCTTCCATCCCCTGTCCAATTGTCTTTCCTTTATGTCATATATCATATATCTTTTCTTCCTTTCATATATCTTCTCCTCTATTTTTATATATTTTCTTTATGTATAATACTTCACATCTATTCTCTTCAATATGTATTGTGTATTGAACAAAATAAATAAATAAATAAATAAATATATATTTATATTTTTGGACAAATTTATAAGCAACAATAAGGAAACAGGCCCTTAAACCACAAATCAATGACAAAACCGACCACCATCTGTTGAATTTCACACTTCATCCCCGACGTGCACACATGCCCCCCGCACCCCCCGTGTGAAGTTTTGCTTCTGTGCATGTCTGGAAGCAAAGAAATTGGCAAAAATCACCAAAAATCTCATGTTTGCACGTGCGAGATCTTGGTGATTTTCAGCCTTTCTTTGCTTCTACGCATGCACGGAAGCAAAGAAATCAGTAAAAATCACTGAAATCCCATGCGTGCAAGTGTCCTCGGGTGAGATTTAGGCAATTTTCTTTGCTTCCGCCTATGCACAAAGCAAAATCTCATGCAGGAGTGCGTGCTCCCGCCACTGCCACTGCGTGCACCCGCAGCCACCTCTGGACCAATCCGGTAGGGAAAGGTAAGTGCAGTCCTTCACTGCTTCCAAGGTCAGTAAAATGAGGACCCAGATTGTTGGGGGAAATATGCTGACTCTGTAAACTACTTAGAGAGGGCTGTAAAATGCTGCAAAGTGATAGAATAGCATAGCATAGCATAGCATAGCATAGAATAGAATAGAATAGAATAGAATAGAATAGAATTCTTTATTGGCCAAGTGTGATTGGACACACAAGAATTTGTCTTGGTGCATATGCTCTCAGTGTACATAAAAGAAAACATAGATTTGTCAATAATCATGAGGTATATAAGGCTAAGTGCTATTGCTAAGTGCTGTTGCTAAATAAATATAAATGTTATATTTAGGAAATGATTCACTGTTGATCAGGGAATAGTTAAAGTACATGTGACTTAGTTCCTTGATATATATTTGGACAAATGTATAAGCAATTGTAGTGATGATATTAGAGAAGTGTTGATTATTGGTGTGAATATGAGTACACTCTTTTATGCAAATGTGGCTGTGTTATTATCTGTATTGCAATGTTTATTAGACAGCCTGCATCAGGGAGTGATGGCTGTAAATCTGAAAATTAATCTATCAGACCAAAATACTTGTATTTGACAGGGAAACCCACAAGTTTTAAATAAATGGCAAAAATTAGAACAATTTGCTGAATCTGCATACATTGGTAGAATTTTTATCGCAAATGGGAAAACGGATGGTGAAAAATTAATACATGGGAATATTGACAATAGTGGGAAAGATGTGTTCCGCTACAATGAATTAATATTTACTGAAAGAAGCAAAAATCGTGGTGCATGGAAAAGTGTTTCTACCTACTTTGTTACGTGGGGATGCGGTAGGGAATATCAGACAATCTTTAAAAGTATGTTGAAAACAGTGCAAAAAAGTTGCTTAAGTAGCTGAGGTAGGGTCAAGAATAAATCTGTACTGAAAAGATGTTGATTGAATAGAAAAATAAGAAACCATTATGAAAGAATAATTGAAATGTTCATTTGAGATATGTAGACATATAGTGAAAATGAATGAGATTCCAATCATTGAAACATGAAGGAAAAGCAAATGGATTCATAGGAAGAGAAATAAAAAGAAAGTTATGGCAGGCTGAAGTTAATGACAACCTGAAAAAATTGTGAGAAGTTTAAAGAATAAAATTCAATGCATAAAGCAGTATATGTGTATTTTGAAAGCAAAGATGAGTTGCAAAGATAGAAGGTATGCAGAGGTACTGTGAATGGTTTGCTGTAAGCTAGATGTAGTGATATTTCCGTTTTTCTATCTCCTATCTTCATTTCATTGGCTTTCTGCTGCACTGTTGTTGAAATGTTCATTTTATTTTTATTTATTTAATTTTGTCTGATACACAATAATATACAATGAAGGTAGTAGAGGACACCTTCAAGGAAATAAAATTAGAGAAGGAAAAGAAGAGAGAGTATAGGATAAAATAAATCAATGAGAGAATAGAAGAAAGATAAAGGAATCGAAGAGAAGATACGGTGTATGGGATATAGGAGAGACTATTTTGCCTATTCCAAATAGAATGATGGGTGCATTGAGGCTTTTGGTGGTGATCGTCCTAGCTGTGTGTGCTGTGGGAATGGGCTTCAGTCCCACAGCATGAATTTCTGCAGTTGGGTGCCTGTCTGGGGCATCACAGGCCTCGAAGACATCTGCTCAAAAAAATAAAGGGAACACTTAAACAACACAATAGAACTCCAAGTAAATCAAACTTCTGTGAAATCAAACTGTCCACTTAGGAAGCAACACTGATTGACAATCAATTTCACATGTTGTCAGCACATTCAATTTTGTACAGAACAAAGTATTCAATGAGAATATTTCATTCATTCAGATCTAGGACGTGTTCTTTGAGTGTTCCCTTTATTTTTTGAGCAATGTGTATACTGCTCAAAGAAATAAAGGGAACACTCAAATATATATGTGTGTATGTATATATGTGTGTGTGGGTTTTTTTCTGTTGGATATGAAAAATATGTGATACGTACATACATACATACATGTATATATGTATGTATATACATGTATGTATGCATGTTTTTTTGCTGAATTTGAAAATGAAGGGAGACTAGGATAGATCTATTTCAGCCTTATTTTGGCCTCATCAGCTAGCCATACCCACTGGGACTTGAACCTGTAAGGCAGAGAATTATCCTCTAGGCTACAGTATCCAATTCCTTCAGCTCTGCACCAGGGAAGGGTTACATATTTTTGTGTCAAATCACCCTGGTGTATTGAAGGAACATCACAGCTCCTTATTTGCCTCTTGGCCCAACCCAGGGCCATTTCCAAGGCAGTTATTTTTTATTGATAGCCAACAATTCTATCTGTATGTGTCTCATATTTTTTTGCTGAATTTGAAAATTAAGGGAGACTACGATAGATCTATTTCGGCCTTATTTTGGCCTCATCAGCTAGCCATACCCATATGTGTGTGTGTGTGTGTGTGTGTGTGTGTGTGTGTGTGTTTTCATAGATTTTCAGGGGTACAGGTATGACGGTCTTGGCATATTCGGGTTTCTTTCCATGTAGGATTCAGAGATTTCTGGCGACGTTTCGACAAGGTCCCACTCATCATCTTCAGGCTGGTGCTTCTATGCTTGTTCGCCCTAGAACAAGGACAGAAGCACCGGCCTGAAGATGACGAGTGGAACCTCGTCAAAACGTTGCCAGAAATCTCTGAATCCTACATAGGAAGAAACCCGAATATGCCAAGACCGTCATACATTATTCTCTCTATATATAATGGTTGTGTATAGAAATGGAAAGGGCAATATGTATTAAAGAAATCCATAAAAGAGATATAGGACATACAGTATACAAAAAATTAACCAGAAAGTAGATATGCATAGAAGAAATAAGTATAAAATATAATTTGATTTATCAGATTTGATTGATGTTTTGCTTTCTCCTTCAAGAACTCATGGTGGAATATGTAGAAATGTCTTTATAGTATCCTCACAAGCCCTGTGAAGTAGACTGGTTTAAGAGAGTGAGTGAATGATTATCCCAAAATTGCCCACTAAGTAGATAGGAGCCGTAGTTAGAATGCAGTATTGCAAGGCTAATTATGCCAACTACAAGCAGTTCAATTCTGACCAGTTCAAGGTCGATTCAGCCTTTCATCCTCCTGAGATTGGTTAAATGAGGACCAGATTATTGGGGGAAATATGCTGACACTGTAAACCTCTTAGAGAAGGCTGGAAAGTACTGTGAAGCAGTACATAATTATAAGTACTACCGTGTTTCCCCGATAGTAAGACCCCCCCGATTGTAAGACATATGGGGGGTTTCAGGGGGGTCGGCTAATATAAGCCATACCCCGAAAGTAAGACATATGTCTTACTTTCGGGGAAACACGGTACTATGTAAAAGCGAGGGAGCTGTGCGCGGTGGTGCGCTGCGCCCAGAGCTTGGGCCACCCGGCGGGCGAGGCGGCGGCCCTGGCTGAAGCGGCGCGGCTCTGGCTGCAGCACGAGCGGGAGCTCCGACTGCGCTTCCTGTGTAAGCCCAACGGCGACAAAGAGACGTCCAAAGGCGAACGCTTGAAGCTCAGCGACATCGGCGCCGAGGACAAGTCCAGCTTCAAGCCTCCTTGGCTGGCGGAGGAAGCGCGGGTGGCGGCGGCGGCAGGCTCCGGAGGGAGCTCGGGCGGTGGCCGCTCCGCCGCTTCGGCCAGGGCCGCCGCCTCGCCCGCCAGGTGGCCCAAGCTCGCGCCACCGCCAGCTTGGGCCACCCGGCGGGCGAGGCGGCGGTCCTGGCCGAAGCGGCGGAGCGGCCACCGCCCGAGCTCCCTCCGGAGCCTGCCGCCGCCGCCACACTTCCTCCGCCGGCTGAGGAGGCTTGAAGCTGGACTTGTCCTCGGCGGGCGAGCCGGCGGCCCTGGCCGAAACGGCGCGGCTCTGCCTGCGGCATGAGCGGGAGCTACGACTGCGCTTCCTGCGCAAGCCCAACGCCGACAGAGACGTCCAAAGGCGGACGCTTGCAGCTCAGCGACATCGGCGCCGAGGACAAGTCCAGCTTCAAGCCTCCTCGGCCGGCGGAGCAAGCGTGGTGGCGGCGGCAGGCTCCGGAGGGAGCTCGGGCGGTGGCCGCTCCGCCGCTTCGGCCAGGGCCGCTGCCTCGCCCGCCGGGTGGCCCAAGCTCGCGTCAGCTTGGGCCACCCGGTGGGCAAGGCGGCGGTCCTGGCCGAAGCGGCGGAGCGGCCACCGCCCGAGCTTCCTCCGGAGCCTGCCGCCACCGCCACGCTTCCTCCGCCGGCCGAGGAGGCTTGAAGCTGGACTTGTCCTCGGCGCCGATGTCGCTGAGCTGCAAGCGTCCGCCTTTGGACGTCTCTGTCGGCGTTGGGCTTGCGCAGGAAGCGCAGTCGGAGCTCCCGCTCATGCCGCAGGCAGAGCCGCGCCGTTTCGGCCAGGGCCGCCGGCTCGCCCGCCGAGGACAAGTCCAGCTTCAAGCCTTACTCCAAACCCGGCGCGGATAAGGAGGACTCCTCGGCCGGCGGAGGAAGCGTGGCGGCGGCGGCAGGCTCCGGAGGGAGCTCAAGGCGAAGGGCGCTTCGGAGATGCTGGGTGGGCGGGCGAGGCGAGCGGCCGGAGCTGTGCCCTCCTTCGCCCGCCTCCTTTCCGGCAGCTCCAGATGGGGTGGGCAGGCGGGGATGCGGATGTGTGTCCGTGTGTGGGGGGGAGGGTGCTACTACTTTTTACGGGACACGGGTGTTGCGGGTTCGGGTAGGTGGGTTGGCCGGGTGTGTCTTATTTTTTCCAATATAAGACATACCCCGAAAGTAAGACATAGGGGGGCTTTTGGGGGTAAAAAGAAAGTAAGACACTGCCTTACTATCGGGGAAACACGGTATTGCTATTATTAAGTAATGATGATGTTGAAAGTAGACATGATCAAGAATCTCCCCAGTTGTAAAGGCTACAGCTTAACCACCACAACACATTAGCTGTCTTTTCTTCTAAATTGAGAATGAAATCCTAGTAATATCCAGAGGCAAACCCAGATACTGAACATTTACCAGAAAATATTTTCATTACAAAAGCAAAGGAGACATGTGGGAAGAACTGATAAATGTGGCTAGCAAAAACCTTGATGGCAAACCCATTTCATTGCATGTTGTCACAAGTTAATTTTGAGAAGCAATGGGACAAAATGCTTCCTGTTTTTGTTTGTTTAAAACACTTTCAGAAACCATAATGTCCCCAGCTTAACTCAGAGAGAAATGTACTGTATGTTTACATAGAACATTTTGGAATTCCCTCCAATATCTCATTAGTCACAATTTACTGTATGTTTTGGAGTTTCACACCTTAGTTTTTGGGGAGGAAAATAAGGAAAAAATAATCTGCCTACCAAATATTCATCTGGCTAGTCCTTAGTCTGGCCAGCTTTAGCACAGTAGTTTTCTGGTTTTGAGCATGCATGCTTGCTTTTTATCCCCTGGTTGGGGATTTAAAAAATCAGGTTTCTAAAACAATTCACTTATCTCTCTCTCTCTCTCTCTTCAAAGAGAGAAACTGAGAAAAGCAGGCAAAGGGAAGATGGCTTTGGTAGCAAAGCAGGGAAGATCATTTCACTCCTTAGCTTTTTGTTAGGGCTGACAAAAGGCAGAAGATCGCTTGCAAGCAAAGCATGCTTCACTTATTAGCACCTTGTTAGGGTTGAAAAAAGGCTTCTAAAGCACAGAAGCCAAGCTGATTATCGGAGGGAGCAGCAGTAAAAAAAAGCAGGCAAAGGAAAGATCACTTAGCTAGCAAAGTATGGAAAATCACTTTCCTCATTAGCACCTTGTCAGGGCTGAAAAAAGCTTAGTAAACACTATATTCAGAGTATAAGACTCACCCAAATTTTCAGTGTGCAGCAGCTGGCAAAAAAGCCAACACATTCTAGGCTGCATTAACAGAAGAATAGAGTCAAGGCCACACTTGGAATACTGCATTTAGTTTTGGTCGCCACGATGTAAAAAGATGTTGAGACTCTAAAAAGAGTGCAGAGAAGAGCAACAAAGATGATTAGGGGACCGGAGGTTAAAACATATGAAGAACGGTTGCATGAACTGGATATATCTAATTTAATGAAAAGAAGGACTAGGGGAGACATGGTAGCAGTGTTCCAATATCTCAGGGGTTGCCACAAAGAAGTGGGAGACAAAGTACCTATTCTCCAAAGTACCTGAGGGTAGAACAAAAAGCAATGGGTGTAAACTAATCAAGGAGAGAAGCAACTTAGAACTAAGGAGAAATTTCCTGACAGTTAGAACAATTAATCAGTGGAACAGCTTGCCTCCGGATGTTGTGAATGCTCCAACATTGGAAGTTTTTATGATGATGTTGGATAACCATTTGTCCAAAGTAGCATAGGGTTTCCTGCATAAGCAGGGGGTTAGACTAGAAGACTTCCAAGGTCCCTTCCAACTCTGTTATTCTATTCTATTCTACAGGCTAAAGGGGGAAATGCAAATCCTAGGAGTTTGTCTGAGCTAATCTTGTCAGCTTTAGTTTGCTTATTGCGTTGCTTATTTGGAGTCTCGTTGCTTATGAAGAGAGTGGCCCAGTCTTTCTGAATAGATATAAAATCTCAATTCCTAAAGACCAAGCTCTTCAAGCTTCTTCTTGAGGCTGTTTTCCTATAGCAGGAAGGTTGCCGTTGCCTTCTGCCTTGTTAAGATTTTTCTCCATTTCTCCTTTAGAATAAATATTTTATCCTGCCCTCTTTTAATATTAAGAATAAATACTATTTTAATCTGGGGAGGGAGGGGGGCTTCCTACAGCAGCATCTAAAATATTCATGTCATATATCCAGTAATGCACATAGACTTAATGTTTTGGTGTTAGATAGTCCATGATATTGTATTTGTTGCTTGAAAATATAGTGGCTCTTATTTCCCACCAACAAAATTGTTAAAGGGTTGCAATATGGTACTTTTTAATTTCCCTGGAATAGAGGTGATACTATTCAGATTTTCTTCTGAAATCTTGACTCAGTCTATAGATTATTGGAGCAAGAATGAATGAGGTTTTGGCATCATATGACTACATTTTCTAAAGGTATCTTCTTTATAAAGAACATTCATACACTCAATTAGGGTAGACTTATAATGGTTTGAGTGTGCAGTTTAGGCACTGCCTCATCATAGCAGATCAACACACTCCACTTCAATATGATTGTACTCTCTCCTTCTGTTCAGATCAAAATGCCATGCAAGCCATCACCTCAAAATAACCTTCCAAGGTCTCATTATTTAATAATTCAATAACAATTATAATCCAAGAGCTACAATTATACTCATAAGCAGAAAAATGGAAGAATGCAGAGCTGATTACACAATCAAAAAATCTTGGCTTATTAGAAACACAAACAAGCCTTCTGTTAAAGATGGGCAGAGAGTTTGCAGGGCGTAAATGGGCATTACTCCACGTCAATCAATAGGACTGGGGTAGATTCCATTAGCTTATTTGTGGCTCTTTGTCTATAAAATGATCAGATCAGCCTCATGGTATACATTGTTAAATAAGATTGCTCCCAAACACAATTTGTATGCACATAAATAATGCATCCCATAATAACATAGCAAATTAAAAGATTGGACTCTTCACTACTGTGGGATTGTCAGCCTTTTACTGTTTACATTCATTGTGTTAGCAGCATTGAATCGGAGTTGAATATTCTCGGATGTCTGTATCTTGGAGTGTTGATGGAAAAGATCCAGGTTTGTCTGATTTGCTAATTTTTGGCACTGGGTGGGTGTGGCTGTTGGCATTTCTTGGCATTGGCAGTGGCTTTAGAGATGCATCATTGTTGAAGACAAAGGCTGCTTCTTTGCACTTAAGTGCTTGTTGAGGGCTATTCTTCTAAAGTAGTGGCTAGAGGCAGAACAAAAGTCAAAATTATCCCTTGTGTCATCTATTTTTTTTTCATTTCATTAAAATAAAATACACTTAATGTTACTTTAATTTTATTACCCTTACCACAGTCACTGCCCAGTATTTCTCCAGAAATGCACGATTGACCTCTACAGGTTCCTAAGAGGTCAGTAGGGGGCGTACATAAGTGCACCAGTGTGCCTTTCGTCCCCTGTCCAATTGTCTTTCCTTTATCTCATATATCATATATATTTTCTTCCTTTCATATATCTTTTCCTCTATTTTTATATTTTTCTAACTAACTAACTAGCTAGCTAGCTAGCTAGCTAAATAAATAAATAAATAAATAAATAAATAAATAAATAAATAAATAAATAAATAAATAAATAAATAAATAAAATATCTTTAATATTTCCCTGTTTTGTTAGTCTAAATCTTAAAATTTAGAAACAGCTTTTGAAATTTTGTGGGTGCTTTGTGGGGTACAGCAGCATTGCAGTAAACAAAGGTGATGATAAATGACTGATGTTTTGATCCTCTCTATTTTTTGTTTTAATTAAAAGAATGCAAACAGAAATTAAAATCAGGTGAAGTAGGACACCTGGTAGGTATCAGTAAAACAGACCAACAACAGAACAGAAGTTCTAGGGAAGGAAAGAAATATTGCACTGTGTATTAAAAGTAACAACACCTGCTTAGAAAACCAAGTAAATGATACAGTATGGGTTATTGAAGGTAGTTTTTAGATCAAAATAAATAGAGGAATAAAAAATATATAATCCAGTAATTCTTGCTTAACAACCACAATTACAACTGGCAATTGGCAACTAAGCAACAGGATCATTAATAAGACATCACATGACCCTGATAGCCCTGCTACTTCATTACTGTCACAATCATTAAGTAATTGTTCATCTGATCATTATTTGCAATTTTACCGCCAGCCTCTCAACAAGCAAGATACTGCTTGTTGGAAGCTGGCTATAAAGGAGGCAGATGATGATCATGGGGCCATGTGACTGTGCAATTTATCTCTATATGCAGCCAACCCCCCCCCCCAAAAAAAAACAATTCGGCTACTCAAAAAGTTGAGTCAAAAATCTGAAAATGAAAAAGTGTGCATTAAAAGTGGGAAAATGACAGATCACCAAATACAGATTAATAGGGAAGATGTTAAAGTTCAAACTGAGCTGATAATGTATACTCAGGCATGGGCAGAAGCCAGAACGCCTGGAACGGTCATTCCACCGCATAGAAAACAGAGCGCACAGGCTTGTTCCAGTAGAATGGTGAGTGGGCGGGCTGGGTGGGTGGACCGCTTGCAGTATGGTGAGGCAGGCGGGAGTGGGCGGGGGGAAAGCTGCCGTGTGGGGCAAATGGCAGTAAGCAGGCGATGGGGGGGAATGGCGGTGGGCAGTGATGAGCAGGCACTTACCTTTTTGCGTGTTTCCAGGTTCTTTTTGCTTCTGCACATGTGCAGAAGTGGAAAAATCCCAGAAACCTCATATGTTCGCGAGCTTGCACAAAATTTCTGGGGTTCATTTTTGCTTCTGCACAGAAGCTGAATCCCATGTGGAAGCCCCCGGGCTGTTTTAAAAGGTGACAGCCTGGCTGCGGGGCTTCCCAGCAGCCTCCCAAACCCTGAACCCGGAGGTTCGGCAAAAGTTCGGTGTTCGGGAGGCTGCTGGGAAGCCGCGCAGCCTGGCTGTCACCTTTTAAAACAGCCGGGGGGATTCCCAGCAGCCTCCCGAAGCCGAACGCCAAACCCGAACTTCCGGGTTCAGCGTCTGGGAGGCTGCTGGGAAGCCCCCCCGGCTGTTTTAAAAGGTGACAGCCAGGCTGCGCGGCTTCCCAGCAGCCTCCCGAACCCTGAACCCGGAAGTTCGGCAAAAGTTTGGGGTTCGGGAGGCTGCTGGGAAGCCCCGCAGCCCAGCTGTCACCTTTTAAAACAGCCGGGGGGGCTTCTCGGCGGCCTCCCGAACACTGAACCTGGAAGTTTGGGTTTGGCGTTCGGCGTTCGGGAGGCCGCTGAGAAGCCCCCGGGCTGTTTTAAAAGGTGACAGCCGGGCGGCAGCGGGGTTTTGCGGGGGGGGTTTTGTTGCATGGATTAATTGACTTTACATTGTTTCCTATGGGAAACAATGTTTCGTCTTACGAACCTTTCGTCTTACGCACCTCCCCCAGGAACCAATGACTGTATTTAGTCTTCAACTTTGTAGTTTTCAAGAGTTTTCCTGATTAACTTCCTTCAGCAAGAGTTCTCGGCTTTTTAAAATTTAGTCATTCAGGCCATGCTTTTCTTCCTCCTATTTATTTTATATGTAGAAGCCCTCTACCCCCTTCAGCTCTTGATAAATACTGCCAATTATATCATCTTTTGGGTGTTATGTATGGCACATTATCATTAATTTTCTTCCAATCACAGTTATCAAGTTCATTAATTTTCTTCCAATCACAGTTATCAAGTTCTATCTGGATCCTTGTGTATATCAAATAACAGGGACTGCCTGGGTATTAATTACTTTAATGAGGTTAAAAATGATGCTTATTATTATGGTTCATTGTACAGCCAAATCCATTAACTGATGTTGGCCTTCATATGCATCAGGTTCTTCCAAAGAACTTAGGATGTTGTAATGTATCAGGATATTATAGCTGGGGTCCAAGCACAGTATAACATTATTATTATTATCATCAAAAAACAGTAATATGCAGCAAACGAGAATGATATGCTAGATTTTGTATCACAATATCAAACACTTCCCAAGCATCTAGGACTGTGTGATGTATTTTCACATGATGCACGCAGATCCAAGTGTGGTGCCCTTTTGCAACTGACAGATCGGGATTTTGTTAATGTTTATTTATTAATGTTTATTGTTTTCAAATGCCGGATGAGCTCTTTTGCCACAGCAACCAATGTTCCTATTACCACTGGGACCACCTGTATTGGTTTATGCCAGAGTTGTTGTAGTTTGATTTTAAGATCCTGATATCGGCTACGTTTTTCTTGTTTTTCACCAATTCGGCTGTCACCCGGTATGGCAACATCAGTGATCCACACTTTTTTCTTTTCCACAATCATGAGGTCCAGTGTATTGTGTTCCAAAACCTTGTCACTTTGAATTTGAAAGTCCCAAAGTATTTTGGCATGTTTGTTTTCAACTACCTTCTCAGGTTTATGATCCCACCAGTTCTTTACCACTGGTAGGTGGTAGTTGTGGCACAGGTTCCAATGAAGCATCTGGGCCACATAGTTACACCTCGGTTTATAGTCCGTGTGATTTTCTTGCAGCCGCTGAGGATGTGATCAATTGTTTCATCAGCTTCTTTGCAAAGTCTGCATTTTGAGTCATCAGCTGATTTTTTCGATCCTGGTCTTAATTGCATTTGTTCTGATTGCTTGCTCCTGAGCTGCAAGAATCAGACCTTCTGTCTCCTTCTTCAGTATTCCATTAGTGAGCCATAACCAGGTATTGTCCTTATCAACTTTTCCTTCAATCTTGTTGAGGAATCACCCATGCAAAGCTTTATTGTGCCAGCTCTCAGCTCTGGTTTGCATTGTAGTTTTCCAATACCGATTCTTTGCTTTCAGAAGCTTCCTGTTGTTTACTTCAATCAATGCAGGTTGTTGTTGTTGTTGTTGCTTTTAAAGTGCAAATGCAAACTTGGACTACATCACTAGAATTATGACTTCCAAATTATGAAAAATAATAGCTCTACTATACTCTGAATTATTCTGACTCTACCTCAAGAATTGTTCTCAGTCTGGGAACCCAATTTAAGAATGAGTCAGGAAACTTGAAATACAGGGGAGTGGAAACTAAACCTTATAAGAAGATAGCTGAGAAATCTGAATATCTTTAACTATGAAAAATCGCATCTGAAAGATAGGAATTTTCAAGTACCTGAAGGATACGTTGCATTAGAAGTCAAGATCTACAGTATTTTTATCATTGTACGACGCAGGATATGGAATAATGGATTTATTTTAAGGGAAGCAGATTGCAATAGAAAGTTACAGAAAACATTCTAGCATAACAGCAATTTGATTGTGGAACTAATTACTCAGATCATTGTGTAAAATTCTCTGTACTGAATGTATTCAAGTGGAGGCTAGACAGCCATTTATTTGGGTGGCTTAAATTTGCTTTCTTTTACTGCTTCTACTACTGTGATGCTATTCTACTTCTTTCTTCTACTTCTGTGGTTCTATTTACAGTGATGTTCACAAATACCATGGTGCTCATCCTGATCCTGTTTTACACTTGTATTCAAACATTAATGATTCTTTCTCTATGCAGATTATCTCCGGGACCGCCTTCTGCTGCACGAATCCCAGCGACCAGTTAGGTCTCACAGAGTGGGTCTTCTCCGGGTCCCGTCAACTAAACAATGTCGCTTGGCGGGAGCCAGGGGAAGAGCCTTCTCTGTGGCAGCCCCGGCCCTCTGGAACCAACTCCCCCCAGAGATTAGAATTGCCCCCACCCTCCTTGCCTTTTGTAAGCTGCTTAAAAAACCCCTCTCCCGCCAGGCATGGGGGAATTGAGATACACTTTCCCCCTAGGCCTCTACAATTTTATGCATGGTATGTCTGTATGTATGTTTGCTTTTTTATAATAATGGGTTTTTAACTGTTTTTAGTATTGGATTATTATTATATGCTGTTTTGTTATTGCTGTTAGCCGCCACGAGTCTCCGGAGAGGGACGGCATACAAATCCAATAAACAAACAAACAAACAAACAAACAAACAAATAAATAAATAAATAAATAAATAAATAAATAAAGGTTGATGTGGCACGTCTCTGTGTGATTTAAGACAGTGAAGGGCCCCACTTACCTTTCCCTACTGGATCGGTCCCGGAGGTCAGAGTGGGTGAGCGCACGGGTGGTGGTGGGCGCATGCACCCTTGCATGAGAATTTGCTTTCACACTTTCATGGAGGCAAAGAAATCAGTGAAAATTGCTGAAATCTCACGCAAGGACGTTCACACATGCGATATTTTGGTGATTTTCACTGATTTCTTTGCTTCCGCACATGCATGGAAACAAAGAACGGCTGGAAATCAGTGAAAATTGCCAATTTTCATTTATTTCTTTGCTTCCACACATTAACGGAAGCTAATTCTTGCACGGGGGCATGTGGGGGCACGCGGGGCATGGCAGGTATGGCATCGGACCAGAATACCTCCAGGACCGTCTTCTGCTGCACGAATCCCAGCAGCCGATAAGGTTCCACAGAATTGGCCTTCTCCAGATCCCGTCAACTAAACAATGTTGTCTGGCGGGCCCCAGGGGAAGAGCCTTCTCTGTGGCGGCCCCGGCCCTCTGGAGTCAACTCCCCCCAGAGATCAAAACTGCCCCCACCCGCCTTGCCTTTCATAAATTGCTTAAGACCCACCTATATTGCCAGGCATGGGGGAATTGAGACATCTCCCCCAGGCTTATATAGTTTTATGTATGGTATGTTTCTGTTGTATGGTTTTAAAATTTTGGGTTTTTAGATACTTTCTTTTATATATTAGATTTGTTACATTGCACATTATTATTATTATTATTATTATTATTATTATTATTATTATTATTTATTATGCGCAGATGCGCTAGCGTCACTCTTTACGCTAACAGATCGGCTATCCCAGGCATACCGGGGGGCAGCCCAATACTGGTCTAAGATAACTTTACCAAAACCAATAAGCAAACAAGAAAATAAGCACACAATGGCATAACAGGGACTGGAATCGTCTTGCATAAAATCTAGGGAAAGTAAATTCTTCTCGCAACTCCATTACACTTTAAGGAACCATCTATGTACCTTTGATGGATTCAGCCAAATAAAAATGACTAGCAGAAATCATACAACAGAAGTAGTTCTTGTTTGCTGGAACTAGGAGGAGAAATTAAGCCTTGTCTAATTCTTTATCTAAGTTCAAACAAGAAGCAGAACAAAGATGTTTTCTAACTACAAAACAGAACCACAGACTGTAGCCAAGCAGCGGTGGGTTGCTCCCGGTTCAGCCTAGTTCTGCAAACCTGTAGTGCCGGCGATGGGAGGCTCCACCCACCTGCCCAGGATGCTTCTGCACATGCACATATATCGTTAGAACCCACTACCGTGGCCAAGGCTTTGTGCCTTATCTACAGTCTAAAACTGGGCATGCTATTACTGACTTTGGTGTGAATGTCTATGGAGATTCTCAGTCATCCAAGTCATGGTTGTCCCAAGGGTGCTTTTTCAAAAGGCAACTGGATGTTCTTTGTTTTTCCTGAAGACGTTTCACTTCTCATCCAAGATGGTAAATAAAACTTTCCATTCTCCATCCTTCAGTCAGAACCGAAGAAGCTTCTGGGATGAGAAGCGAAATATCTTCAAAACAATTAAAGAAACTCAGTTGCCTTTTCAAAAAGCACCTTTGGGACTTGGGTGTGATGTAGCATGTTATGTACTAATACTATATTCTGGAAAAGAATGTATAGTTTTGTCATGCCTTTGAGCTAGCCTGGAGTGTACAAAGAGGACATAAATAGCTAGACTCTCCTCTATTTCACATAGACATCTTTTGAAAATTTAATCAGAATTTCTAGAAATTTGCAAATCAAAATCCCTGTGATATTCATTAAAGAGTATTAACTACACTTAACTATACTTTGGACAGTAGCCAAAATTTGTAAATGGAAATAGTCTGGCAAGGTGGGTCAGGGAAAGAAGATGCATACAAACATAACATTTAAGTCTGCCTCCACAAGGTTACAATTCAGCTTCTGGTGCTGCAGGTGCATTTTTGTGATTACTCTTAAATGCCGGATCACAGGCACAATTATTTGCCGCCGTAATTGTCCCTTTTAATCCTCCATCTGCTGACAGTATATGCAAGCTGGTAACTAGGTACTGTTGCAAACGCAAAAGAAGGGAGAGTTGTAGTATAGCTTCTCCCATCCACCGCCCCCAATCTAATTACATGGGTGATTTTGTGTGTGTCATTCAATGAAGAAAATTACATTTGAAAATTTGTGTTAAAAGGGTTCCCATTTGATTGCCTGCCTGATAATGTTCTTTCTCCCCTCCTCCATCCACTGCTTGAATCCTTGGGATCAGATTGGAGGGAGGGGAGAGAGCTCTGAAATAGGAATGCCAGAAACCTCATCCTATAATTCATTGTTCCAGCTAGTGTATCACGTCGTGTTAGCTTGGACACTGGTATTCAGGCAATTTTTCTTTTAGTAATCAAACAGCTGAAATCTTTAGATTTCTCCCAGACTTTACAAGTAGGGCTCCAGGTTCCAGGAGACTCAGTTTTCTCTACAGTAGTGCTGAATGCCTTCCACTTTCTCCATAAGTGAAAAGTTGATAGAACACAGAACATACAATAACAGAGTTGGAAGGGCTCTTGGAAGCCATCTAGTAGCCTGGAAGGGGAAAAATGCGGAGATGATGATGATGATGATGATGATGATGATGATGATTATTATTATTATTATTATTATTATTATTATTATTATTATTATTATTATTATCAGTACAACACAGCAAACGAGATCACTATGCTGGATTTTGGATTTCATCACCAGTCGGGCGCTTCCCAAGCACTTAAGACTCCGTGATGTAGCGGCAAATTATGTTTGCCGATCCCAGTAAAGCGGCCTTTTGCAATTGACAGATGGAGATTTTGTCAGTTCCAATGGTTTTCAAATGTACGCTGAGATCCTTTGGCACTGCGCCCAGTGTGCCAAGTACCACTGGAACCACTTTCACTGGCTTATGCCAGAATCGTTGCAGCTCAATTTTTAGATCTTCATATTTCACTAATTTCTCTAGCTGCTTTTCCTCAATTCTGCTGTCCCCTGGGATTGCGATGTCGATGATCCATACTTTCTTTTTCTCCACAATCAGGATGTCTGGTGGGTTATGCTTCAGAATTCGGTCAGTCTGAAGTCGGAAGTCCCACAGTAGTTTTGCTTGCTCATTTTCGACCACTTTTTCGGGCTTATGATCCCACCAATTCTTTGCCACTTGGAAATGGTAGTTCCGGCACAAGTTCCAGTGGATCATCTGTGCCACAGCATCATGTCTATGCTTATTATTATTATTATTATTATTATTATTATTATTATTATTATTTAGATTTGTATGCCGCCCCTCTCCAAAGACTCGGAGATGCACGTCTCACATTGGGGTGCAATTTGGGGGTGGCAGATGGGGGGAGGAGACTGGTAGCTCTAGGTCAGTGATGGCGAACTTATGGCATGGGTACCACAGGTGGCACCCGGAGCCATATTTGCTGGCACACAGGCTGTTGCCCTAGTTCAGCTCCAACGTGCATGTCTGTGCTGGCCACCTGATTTTTGGCTTGCACAGGGGCTCTGGGAGGGCATTTTTGGCTTCCAAAGAGCCTCCAGGGAGATGTGGCAAGGTGTTTTTAACTTCCCCCAGCTCCAGGGAAGCCTTTGGAGCCTGGGGAAGGCAAAACACTATCCTACTAGGCCCACCAGAAGTTGGGAAATATTGAAAGTTTCAATGTTGGGAGGCATTGAATTATGGGTGTGGGCACGCGGGCATGTGCAATAGCATGCATCCACGCTCTTTCAGCACCCAAGGAAAAAAGGGTTCACCATCACTCCTCTAGGTAGTCTCTCAGCCATTGTGTGAAGGGAAAACCCTTGCACAGTAAAGTCTTTACTATGAGTGCTACAAACCCAGCTTCTGTACAAGCACAGAAGAAATATGGCAGTGCCCATGGAGTGGCACCAACAGAACTAGATTTGTGACATCACTGTAACCTCACCAGTGTCGCTACCAGTGTCGCTACCGGTTCAGTCAAACTAGTCCGATCTGGGAAGGACCCACCTCTGTTGTATTTACACAATGTACAAAAGAAAGAAAGAATGGAAATTTTCCTGGGCAAAGTCACTCTTTTTCAATTACAATATTTCAAGCAAATTGTCATGCTGCTGCTCAAAACTCAGTGTTTCCTCACACCCTGTCAAGCACCTGCTTTGAAGATATGCTTTGTTTTGTACTTATGAAGCAGAATGTTAATAATGTATTTATAGTAGATCACATTTGCATTGCATGGTTGAAGAAAGCTACCAGGAGGCTGATAAGTTAAATACAGTAAGTTAAATACCACACAGGATATTACATTATGTAAAAATAGAGAAATCCCTTCCACCTTGAGGAAGATGGAAATCATGGAAACTATTGCACATGAATACATGTTATAATGCAATATTCTATGTATCTATTCTGACCTTAAGAGATGCTGAGTTGTGAGAGCAGTAGTGGCACAGTGCTTAGAATGCAGTACTGCAGGGTAATTATTTTGCCTTCCGACTGCCAGCAGTTCTGCGGAGAGGGGCGGCATACAAATCCAATAAATAATAATAATAATAATAATAATAATAATAATAATAATAATAATAATAATAATTCTCAGCAGCTCAAGGTTGACTCAGCCTTCCATCCTTCCAAGGTCTGTAAAATGAGGACCCGGATTGTTGGCGACAATATTCTGACACTGTAAACAGCTTAGAGAGGGATATAAAGCACTTGGAGCGGTATATAAGTCTAAGCGATGCTGTTATTGTATGCATCTATGTAATGATTGAAGAATTTTAAGTGTTCTGCCGGGCTCTCTGATAGGAGCCTCCCGAAAATTCAAGGATACAAATTTCAGACACACACACACATTTGAAAATTCAAAACAATGTTCTTTATCACAAAATGCAAAATAAACAAAGCACTCTTTTTGTATGGCAAAGAGCACTCATCCCAAAACAACCGGATAGTCTGTACAATTACTCTTAAGCAGTCATTAAGTACTTAGCTAGCAGCTGTGAAGAAACTTCACACCCCTTCTTCTTCCAACGAAGTGAGATACACACACACATGTTGCTCTGCTTTGTTTTTCAAGGCGTGAAAAAGCAACAAAGTCCACAAGACACAGGATTCTTGACGAACTGCGATCAGATATTCTTCCACAATGGCCAAACCCACATGCTGCTATTTATAGCAGCAGCCCTAATTACTGGAGCCCCACCCAAACACAGGTGGCCTCCCTTATTTCCTGTAATATGTTCTTACTTGGTCTCTTCTACGCATAATTCTGCACTTGCGTGGGTCCAAAACGTCATCATCTGAATCAATGGAAGATAAGGGAGATTGACTGCCTGGGCTGTGTGCCAAGCCCTCCTCTGCCGAGTTACTCCCACCTTCGTCTTCGACAGAGGAAACTAAACTCTGAACTGATTCTGTCGGCAATAACACAGGCCTGTGACTTGTTGAATTTTCCCCTGCATCCACCTCCCCATTCTCTGGGGCAGGAGCTGGGCCAGAGCCAACCACAACAGTTAAGAAGACTAATTATGCATTTGATTTATACTCCTCTTTATTCCAGAATGACAGTTTCTCCATTTATTTACTTTCTCTCCCCAGTCATATTCAGATGAGACCCTGTTTTAGGATAAAAATCTTTCCCTGGATTTCAACTTTTGAGAATTTTAGAATTCTAGGTGGAAAGATACTTTTAGATTCACTGCTTTACCCGGTAAAAAAGAAGGCAGGTGAAAAGAAGGCATTTTAATGTATGCTGATTAGTGTACATTTAAAGTGACAATAAAGTTATTCTAAGTCTACGTCTGGGTGAAAAGGCCAATGCAGACAATCTTTGTCTGAACTTGCATTTGAAAATAGAAGGTTTAATATTATTCAGAGACTGGGATCCAATCTCAAATACTTGAGCCTCTGAGCATAAACAAAGTGATTTTTGCATCTAAGTAATTAAGCCAGCTTTATGCATCTACAACTGGAATATAGATTAGGGTGGGTGGATATAATTTTTAAAATGAATAAATTATATGCATCAGATCTTATTTTTCTTTATTTATCATTCATTTCACAAATGTATTTAAATAAAAAATACCATAGTCTAATACCTTAATTATTTTAATTAAAAACTGCATCTGAAGATTATATTCTTTAATGACCAAAAAAACCATTACAGTACGTCCTTTTACTGCCATTTTCCTGCTACAAGACAGCAATATTCACGCTTAATTCACTGTTTGCAGAAATAAATCTCCAGCTCTCTCAAGACAGTCAACACTTTCAACTCTGCCAAACAGAGCTGATGTATCAAGAACCACAGCCTCTACAGTCAAATCTGTAAACATCAGAAAAAGGATTTTGTTTTTAAAATAAAAATTTTAAAGCAATCAGCAGTTGCAGGCAACGCAAATTAAAAACTAAATGCATCATTCCAGTGAAACCATTCTTAACACTCTTGGGTGGATGGGCTAAATTTGAGCAGCGGAAGCATCTGTTATTAAATATTGAAATTGTAACTATTTCTGATATTAAATGAAAACTATGAATTTATATGCAACAGCTTTTGAATAGACATAAAAAAATATTTTTGGGTGCCAGATTTGGTCCTTTTACACCACCAACAGCATAATCCAATGGACATAGGAGCTGGAAGGTGCAAAGGTTAGAAAGGTTAGAACTATTGACTCTGCTCACAGCCAAGAGTTCAATCCTAACTGGCTCAAGGTTGACTCAGCCTTCCATCTTTCCGAGGTCAGTAAAATATATTGCCCCCCAACTGTTGGGGTCAATATATGCTACAATGTCTCATCTGTCAATGACTACTTCATCTTTAACCTCAACAATACATAAACTCGCTGTAGATACAAACTTAATATAAACCGCTCCAAACTTGACTGCAAAGAAATTCGACTTCAGCAACAGAGTAGTCTATGTCTACAATACTTTAACGGACTCTGTAGTTTCTTCCCCAAACCCCAAAACTTTAACCTTAGACTGTTGTACTGTTGACCTCACCCTATTCTTAAGAGGTCTGTAAGGGGTGTACATACGCGCACTAGTGTGCCTACCATCCCAGTCCTAAAGTTCCCGTGTATCTTGTAAAATATCATGTACTCAAACCATACTTGTACTTTTTATATATTCATATTAATGTTTACACTTTCTTTGTATTCATATACATGCTTGAAAAAATAAATTAAATGAATAAATTGACATAAACTGCTGAGTGTGCTATAAAGCATTACGGAGCAGTATATAAGTTTAACTGCTATTGCTATCCAATAATTTTCCTAGTTTTTCCCAGTTTTTAAACCCCCAAGAGCTAGGGAAAAACAGGTGAGCATCTTGCTAAGAAAATGTTCATCTCATAAGGACTTAATAGATATTTCCAAATAGGTTTTTTTGACAACAGTGTGGAAGAAATTTACTACCGTATTCTTCTAGAATGTTTTCCCCCTCACTTCTGGGGATCTCATCAAAATGATAAGCAAACCCAACCCTACTTAATTTTTGCATTCAACCAAGAGAAGCCAATCAGATAATAATAAAAACAGTAACAAACATTCACATGGATTTTTGAGCGTTCAGAGAAGTATCATAACAGAAATGGGCAACGCGTGAGCCTCTTGATGATGCTACATTTGAATTTCCATATGGTTAATAGTAGGAAGTGGTATAAATTGCATTCCAGCAACAGCTGGCAAGCCACAGGTTGCCCATCCTGCCTTACAACTACCCTTCCTTTAAAATAGCCCTGAGAGAGGTTAGAAATTCATAACATGGATATGGAATAAACAGCATCATCACATACATTTGCCATTTCTTTTACAAGCTGGAAAGCATTTAGGAATATTGTGGAAGGAGGGTATAAATTGTGTAGAGCAGTGATGGGGAACCTTTTTTCTCTCGGGTGCCCAAAGAGCCTGCATGCATGCTATCATACATACACGAGTGCCCACAACCATCATTCAATGCCTGGGGATGGTGAAAACAGCTTCTCCCGCCCTCCCCACCAGAGGCCCTCTGGAGGCTGGAAACGGCCTGTTTCCCAACTTCTGGTAGGCCCAATAGGCTCATGTTTCACCCTCCCCAGGCTCCAAAAGCTTCCTGGGAATCGGGAGAGTGTAAAAACACTCTCCCCAATCCCCCCGGAGGCTCTCTCTGGAAGCAAAAAATGCCCTCCAAGAGCCCTTGTGCAAGCCAAAAATCAGTTGGCTGGCATACACATGCACATTGGAGCTGAGCTAAGGCAATGGCTCACATGCCAGCATATATGGCTCCATGTGCCACCTGTGGCACCCATGCCATAGGTTCGCCATCACTGGTGTAGAGCATAGAAAGGTATCGGACAGCAGAAACGTTATCTGAAGAATACCTAAACCCATCTGCTTTATGCAATGGGCACCTCTAACCAATAAGCCTCTTGAGATCCCCAATCAATCAGAAGGTACACTGAAATGATGGTAATCTCATAGCTTTACTTCTTGTAAGTAAATCGAGGAGAGATATTTGGCCAAAATGCAATGGACATCCTACTCTTGCAGACAATAGTCTCAGAATCTTTTGACCTTTCCTGGGAATAGGATAGCTGCGAGAAAGAGAAGCCAAGTTCTGCTTCGGTCTGTATAGAAGTATAGTTTCTAGGATTCAGTGGGGGAGAGAAAAATCCATCCTTGAAAGTTTCTACTATTAGTAGATAATCAGTTACACTGCATGACAGTTTTGATTTTATGGGGGATGTGCTCATAATCCTGCCATATTTATTTCACAACTATTTTCCACTTTGGATATTACCTATTATTTTTCTGATTACATTTATCCTTTGAAGCTATAGCAATCCTTTTCTAAGCTTTGCATCTATCCATAATTCTCTTTTCAATGGTGTGCTTTCTAAGTTTTAAAAATAAATATTACTTTTAAACAGACATTTTTGGTGCCATCTGTTTCTTGGGGTACTGTAATCTGGTAACATACCTAAATTTCTCAAATCGGTTGCCAGTTGGTTTGCTTAATCTACTCTTAGATTTTAAAAAATACAAATAAGGGAAAGGATTTTCCATCTTTTAGCCTTGCTCCAAAATCCTTACTTGCAAAAAGAGAAAGCAATGGATAGCAGCACAGATAATGAATTTGCAGAAATAAATGTTCATATTATGCCTTGGACTGTTAGCCTGTTTTACATGAAATTAAATTATTTGCATTTTTTAATACAGGAGTAGAACATTATTTTTTTTAAAAAAATATTGCTATTGTAAACTGGCAGGAGTTGCCCTGGAATCAGGATAAACAAATATTGTAGTAGACCATCTGGTCCAGAGTTGAAATTTTCCCCTTCCTTCAATTGACAGATACAGTACTTTACAGCACTCTGCAATATTAGTGTTATCAACTGGACAAGGGGATTATTTCAACCACTGACATTCCAAATCCTAGGAAAAACTACCTTCCCTGCTGTGCTGACCTCATACTCAAAGTAGCTGAATGTCAAGCCATCAGTCACCCCATTTTCCAGATGTAAACTTGAGGGTGAGCTCAAGAATGAGCAAAAGCTGTCTTCGGCTTTCTTGATTATTTACAATTTGTGCATCCAGAAATGCCGATGAACCCTGCAAAATAAGACTCTTTATTTTATCAGCCCAATAAAGCCTACAAAATAAGATATGTACTCTATTTTATCACCAGGGTACAGAAAATAAGTTTTGCTTAGGTTGATATGGAAATACCTGGTTTAATTTCTGATCTGTGAAAAAAAAAGTTGTATCAACTTACCACTCCCAAAAATCATTCTCTTGTAGGGCAGGAAAAACAAAACCAACTTCTGATGTTTGTCCTTCTCTCAAAAGAACAATTGACAACTCCACAATTATTAGTAGTCTTGAGAAAGAGCCACCTGGAGACCCACTAGCACAGATGGGTTCCTCCCAGTTCAGATCGGTTCACCTGAACTAATAGCAACCATCTGATGATGTCACAGAACTGGTTCGGTCAGTGCCAGTCCATCTTTTTTTTTAAAAAAAATATTTTTTAATATTCTTTTTAAAAAATTCTTCTGAGCATATACAGAAGTTGACTTTTCCACTGTGCATGTGGTCACCATCTTGTTTTTGGCATTATTATTATTGTTGTTGTTGTTGTTGTTGTTGAATTTTTTAAAAAAATTCTTCTGAGCATGTGCAGAACCCGAGTTCCCAGCATTGTACATGCAGTCGCCATCTTGGTTTTGGCTTTTTAAAATTGTTATTATTATTATTTCCTGATTTTTTGGCACTGCACATGCATGCATCCTCAAAACACATGAGCCCACGCAGCACGCCCACCTGGTGTGGGAGGCAGCGAATCAGCAGCGAGGTACGTTAGAATCCACCCCTGCCCACTAGAATTTACCAATGGTTCTTTTGTTTCAAATAAGTCAATGCTAAATTAACATATGCAAAGATATTGGTAAGGTGGAACATTAAAATGGAAAAACTCAACATTTAGATAGATCGGCAGCATTCTGGGGCATATTTCACAAAGACACGGGTCATATATTCAGCTTATAAAATGAGTGCTAAAAGAAAGATGGGAGCAGGGAAATACACAACCTCATTCGCAATAGATGTCTTGCCATCTACTCCAGAGGTGTTGGATTCAGTTTCATTGAGGGCTGCACCAGGGTTGTGTTTGACCTTGGGAGCAGTATGAGGGGGCCAGGAGGGATGGGCATGGTGCTGGCAGAGCCAAAAACAGAGCCTGGAATGCCTGTGTGTGGCACCACGGGCCAGTCCTTCACCTGCAGGCCAGATCTAAGCATTCTATGAGCCAAATCTGGCCCGTGGGCCTTGAGTTTGACACCTCTGCCCAACTTTCCCAAATCAAACCTCAATGTGGAAACTATGTGGACAGGGATTGAACCCTTTTTTCCTTAACTGGGCTGAGTGAAACATCAGCTAAGAGCTGAAAGAAAGTAAGGGACATGGCAATCACTCTCTCAAGCGTGAAAACAAATGGAAATAAACAAGAAAGGCAATCAATGGAACACGGGTTTGTCTGCCTCTGAAGTGAGAAGTAGAATAGGGTTTTTGAGGGTGGCAAAGAGTCACATCATTTGGCAATGTGTGTTGCCTGAGAGCTGTCTTGCAGTCCCTTTTGTCTGTTGCATGATTGATGTGTGGAGTTCTAGAAGCAAGGAAAGACTAACATCTGGGAGGTGTTTAATGTTTGTAAGAAGAACTGTTATATGTACATCTAAATTGCTGGAAGTTCTTGGTAGCTGGTAGTTTCATAAATGAATAAATACTGTAAAGTTTGCCAAATATCAAAACTTTTGCTATATTTATATTCTTATCTGTTAAGTACAAAAATAAGCAGGAACGTTACAGGAACATGTTACAGGTATATATTATTTAATACAGGGATGGGTTCTAACTTACCTTGCTGCCAGTTCACTTTGTCCTACGACATGTGGCTGCACCTCAGGGACATGGGCATGCTTCATGCGAGCACATGAGCAGTGTGAAAAATTCTCATTTTTTTAAAAGCCAAAAACAAGATAGTGGCACATGTGCAGTGCCGGAAACTTGGTTTCTGTACATTTGCAGAAGAAAAAAATCTGAAAAAAATTCCAAAAAAATATTCCCCCAAAAAAGATGGTGGCATCCATGGACCAGCACCAACAGAACCAATTCTGTGACATCACCAGCTCTTTGCTACCAGTTCTATAGAACCAGGGGGGTAGGCTGCTCACAGGGAATGAGGACCCGGTGCTTGAAAGTGGTCCCTCATTCCGGCTCCCTGGAATTATCAAGCTCAACCCATGGTACTGTTGATAGGCAAAATCCAGGCCCTGGGCTCAGGTTGCTGCTACTCAACGCCAGGCCGATCATGAATAAAGGCTCCTGTCATCTGGGATCTTCTCTCAGATGAGGAGGCTGACCTGGCGTGTGTGACTGAGACCTGGCTGAGCCCCAAGGGAGGAGTTCCCCTCTTGGAGATTTCCCTAGCCAGGTTTCGGGTGTGGCATCAACCACGACCCCAGGGAAGGAGGGGAGGAGTGGCTATTATAGCCCGAAAGACCTTCAGCCTGTGCAGCCTCTCTGTCCCTGAGATAGTCGGTTGTGTATCCCTTCTTGTGACATTTGACCAAGGGTTTCAGGTGGACTTGTTGCTCGTGTACCTGCCTCCCAGCTGTGTGTCAACAGCCTGCCTGTGCTGCTCGAGGAGGTGGCCGGGTTGAAGGTTGAGTTCCTCAGACTGATAATCTTGAGCAGGGGTGGGCTTCTGCCCAGACAGGGGGGAACGCAGTGGGATAGCGAAAATGGAGCTCCACCCCAGTGCACACAATTTGCACTGAAAGAAAATGCAGGGTGTCCTGCATAAGCCATGTCCACAGTGTGGTAGTAAAAATTTTGGTAGCCCTTCACTGGTTTTGAGGGACTTTAACATGCCATCACTTGGGAAATCCTTGGTGAATCCTCTTCAGCTTATGTTCATTTGTTTAGTGACCACTGTTGAAAGTAAAGGGCATACAGTGATCCCTCGAGTTTCACGATCTCGATCTTCGCGAAACGCTATATCGCGATTTTTAAAAAAATATTAATTAAAAAAAAAACCACTTCCGCGTTTGGCTTCGGGAGTCAGCTGGGAAGCGGCGCAGCTGTTTTAAAAGGTCGCAGCCGGCCTGGGGGGCTTCCCAGCACCCCCCCGAACCTCCAACCTGGGTCTTCCCGGCCGCCCACGCAAAGGGGAAACCCCGGCTCCTCGCTGATGCCCGCCACTCGCCCGCCCACCAGCAAGAGGGGGAAGACCCAGGGAAGGTTCCTTCGGCCGCCCAGCAGCTGATCTGCTCGGTAGCGCAGCAGCAGCGAGGAGCCGAATCGGGGTTTCCCCTTTGTGTGGGCAGCAGAGAACGCAAACTCCACCATCTACGCATGCGCAGCCATAGAAAAAAAGGGCGCGCATGCGCAGATGGTGTTTTTACTTCCGCAACCCTACATCGCGAAAAATTGATTATCGCGAGGGGTCTTGGAACGGAACCCTCGCGATAATAGAGGGATCACTGTATAACCTCTTCTCAAAATTCTGGCTGTCACAGCATCTCCATGTACATGTGATCATGATCACTGCATTGCATAGTCATGTGATCATCATTTATTATCTCCCCTCTTGGCTTCCCACAAGTCAAGTCAATGGAGAAGCCAACAAGAAAGATGAGAAGTGGTTCCAATAAGTCATTTCCACTTTTACTAGAATAGAATAGAATAGAATAGAATAGAATAGAATAGAATTCTTTATTGGCCAAGTGTGATTGGACACACAAGGAATTTGTCTTGGTGCATATGCTCTCAGCGTACATAAAATAAAATATACATTTGTCAAGAATCATGTGATACGACACTTAATGATTGTCATAGGGGTCAAATAAGCAATGAAGAAGCAATATTAATAAAATATTAGGATATAAGCAACAAGTTACAGTCATACAGTCAACATGGGAGGAAATGGGTGAAAGGAATGATGAGAAAAACTAGTAGAATAGAAGTGCAGATGTAGTAGAAAGTCTGACAGTTCAAAGCACCTCTCACTTACCCAACTCATGTGCCACCCTTCCTCTGACTTCCCCCAGCTTACATCTAGCTTATGCTGATCCCCCTGGGAACTTCCCCAGCCTCCTCCCATTCCACCTGTAGTCCTCCCATAGCACTCCCATGTCCCCTATGAAACTCTTGCCCTTTCCTGCTTAATGACACGCATGTCTTTGTCTTACCATATCCCCTGGAGCTGCCAGGATTGGCATCGTTAAGCAATACAGTTGTGTGACATTGCACTTTACGCATTGCTTAATGCCAATCCTAGTCCCAATTGCCATTGTAACCTGAGGACTACCCATGGTTGTTCTTTAACACTCGTTCAGCTATGAACTTGGCTCTGGTACAGATCTTCATTTTATGCACAGGGTGGCTTATCTTGCATTTCTCAATCCAAAGCTTTTTAATCTTTGCATCCAAAATAAACAAGAGAGTCCTTTAAACTGCTGTTTTCACTTAGGCAATTGTACCTTTTATCAATACTATACCCCCTTCCTTTCTTCCTCTTCCTTGTGCATGTAATGTTACTTTGGAGCCCCATGAAAATAACTTTACTCTTCTGCATGCAGCCAAGAAATCCCATTATTCTGATTCCCTTCCTGAATACCTTCTGAACGGCAGCTGAATCAATGTTTGACTTGTATGAAAAGCTGCCTGGCTGCTATTTGGAAGGGATTCAGGCAGGGATTACAGCGAGGCAGTGGATAAAAATCTATTACATAGTGGTATTTATTTTAGGTCCCCAGGCACTTGAAGTGAACTCAAGCAACACACTCGATCATCATTTAGTGAAACACTTAACAAACAGGGGGTCATAGAAATTGTATTCTGGAGGGAAGGAAGAAGAAGAAAACGAAGTAGCAACAGCAGGCCACAAACAGGTGTTCTTCAGTTACTGCCTTAGTGCTTAAAGCAGGGGTGTCACACTCACATCCTCATAGTGGTGTTACATGATGTATCATGACTTTCACCCCCTTTGCTAACCTATGGGTGGGAATGGCCATAACATGATGTATCTGGCCCACGGGCTGCGAGTTTGACAGCCTTGGCTTAAACTATAACTCTTTAAGACCAAGAATTGTTGTGGTTAGCTCTGGCCCTGCTCCTGCTCCAAGGACTGTGGATGTGGGGGAGACATCCACATGCTGCAGGCCTGTTTTGCCCCCGGTGGAATCTGCTGATGAAGGCTCCTCTGGCTAAGAAGACATGAGTGACAGGGAGGAGGAGAGTGTGGCAGACAGCTCAGAAGGAGATCAATTATCTAGGTTAGGTTAGGTTTAGGTTTATTGGATTTATATGCCGCCCCTCTCCGCAAACTCGGGGCGGCTCACAACAATAATAAAAAACAGTGCAGTACATAATACCAAATCCAATGCCCACCCATCTAGTTACAATTTAAATTAATAATCTCATAAAAACAGTATATATAAAAAACAGGCACACAGTCAATCAATCAACAAAACAACATGGGCAAGGGGGAGGTGTTTTAGTTCCCCCATGCCTGACGGCAAAGGTGGGTCTTAAGGAGTTTACGAAAGGCAGGGAGGGTGGGGGCAATCCTAATCTCAGGGGGGAGCTGGTTCCAGAGGGTCGGGGCCCCCACAGAGAAGGCTCTTCCCCTGGGTCCCGCCAGACGACATTGTTTAGTCGACGGGACCCGGAGAAGGCCAACTCTGTGGGACCTAACCGGTCACTGGGATTCGTGCGGCAGGAGGCAGTCCCGAAGATATTCTGGTCCGGTGCCATGAAGGGCTTTATAGGTCATAACCAACACTTTGAATTGTGACCGGAAACTGATCAGCAGCCAATGCAGACTGCGGAGTGTTGGAGTGATATGGGCATACTTGGAGAAGCCCATAATTGCTCTCGCAGCTGCATTCCGCACGATCTGAAGTTTCCGAACACTTTTCAAAGGTAGTCCCATGTAGAGAGCATTACAGTAGTCGAGCCTCGAGGTGATGAGGGCATGAGTGACTGTGAGCAATGACTCCCGGTCCAAATAGGGCCGCAACTGCCGCACCAGGCGAACCTGGGCAAACGTCCCCCTCGCCACAGCTGAAAGGTGTTTTTCTAATGTGAGCTGTGGATCGAGGAGGACGCCCAAGTTGCGGACCCTCTCTGAGGGGGTCAATAATTCCCCCCCCAGGGTAATGGACGAACAGATAGAATTGTCCTTGGGAGGCAAAACCCACAGCCACTCCATCTTGTCTGGGTTGAGTTTGAGTTTGTTGACACACATCCAGGCCCCAACAGCCTCCAGGCACCGGCACATCACTTCCACTGCTTCGTTGACTGGACATGGGGTGGAGATGTACAACTGGGTATCATCGGCATATTGATGATAACTCACCCCATGCCCTTGGATGATCTCACCCAGTGGTTTCATGTAGATATTAAATAGCAGGGGGGAGAGAACCGACCCCTGAGGCACCCCACAAGGGAGAAACCTCGGGGTCGACCTCTGACCCCCCACTAACACCGACTGCGACCGACCGGAGAGGTAGGAGGAGAACCACTGAAGAACAGTGCCTCCCACTCCCAACCCCTCCAGCCGGCGCAGAAGGATACCATGGTCGATGGTATCGAAAGCCGCTGAGAGGTCAAGGAGCACCAGGACAGAGGACAAGCCCCTGTCCCGGGCCCACCAGAGATCATCCATCAACGCGACCAAAGCAGTTTCCGTGCTGTAGCCGGGCCTGAATCCAGACTGCTGAGGACCTAGATAATTGGCTTCATCCAAGGACCACTGGAGTTGAAGTGCCACCACCTTCTCGACAACCTTCCCCATGAAGGGAAGGTTGGAGACTGGACGGTAGTTATTAAGCACAGCTGGGTCCAGGGAAGGCTTCTTGAGGAGGGGGCGCACAACCGCCTCCTTATAAAGGGGCGGAAAGGACCCCCTCCCCAAGGAGGCATTGACAATCTCCTGGACCCAGCTCCGTGTCACCCCTCGACTGGCCGAAACCAGCCAAGAGGGACACGGATCCAGTAAACAGGTGGCGGAACTCACAGCTCCAATGGCCTTGTCCACTTCATCAGGTGTCACCAAGTCAAACTCCTCCCAGACAGATGGACAAAGACGTTTAGCCCCAGTCACCTCGACTGACACATTGTCAGTCGACTCTGTTTCACAATTGGAGTCGAGGTCCGCTCGGATCCGGGCGATTTTATCAGCGAAAAACGTGTTAAAATCCTCGGCACTACTCTGCAAGGGCTCCCCAACTCCCCTCTGATTAAGAAGGGAGTGGGTTACCCTAAACAGAGCGGGTATCTATCTAGCTCCTCCTTGGATTCAGAACAAGAGTTAATGATACAGCCACGCATGCAGAGAGCGATGCATAGGCAACAACAACTGAGAGATTATTATCAAAGAAAATGAGGCCACCTGTGGTTGGGTGGGGCTGTGGTAATTAGTGAGGCTGCTATAAATAGCAGCCTGTGGGTTTGGCCATTGTGGAGGATTATCTGATCGTTGTGTTTCGTGACTGCTTTACTGACTTTGGCTTTTTGTGTGCTGATTTTTCCCCGCTTTGAAACTAAACCAGAGCAAAGTGTGTTTCACTGTGTGAAAGAAGAAGGACTGTGAATTGTCTCACAGCTGCAAGCTAAGTATCACAGAACTGATAAGGGACTTGTACAAATTACCAGTTTGTTTGGAGACGAGTGCTCTTTGCTATACCAAAAGAGGGCTTGGTTTAAGTGAATTTTCATTATAAAGAACATTGTTTTGAATTTTCAAATGTGTGTGTGTGTGAAATTTATACCTGTGAATTTTTGGGAGGATTCTACCAGAGAGCCCGACAGAACAAGAATGTACACATGTATTCATAGAATCATAGAGTTTGGAAATACATCAAAGATCATCTAATCCAAGGATCTCCAAACATGGCAACTTTAAGTCTTGTGGACCTCAACTCTCAGTATAGAGGTCCACAAGCCTTAAAGTTGAAAGGATTGGAGACTCCTGATCTAGTCAACTCGTCTGTTGATGGAAGAATATTATTTTACAGCATCTCTAATATAGCTATTTACCTTTGTTTAAAAAATGTCTTAGGAAAAGAAAGTCCACCAAACCAAATGTATCAAGCACTTTCCCCCAAAACTGGGAAGGGCTTAGCCATAGAACTTAGATTTATACAAGTAGTCCTTGACATATGACCACAGTTGAGCCCAACATTTTTGCTGCTGAGTGAGACATTTGTTAAAAGCAAATTGCTAATCTTGGATATTTCTTTCCTACGAATCAGTTTCTTTCCAGTACTAGTCTACGGCCTTCTCAGGTCAAGTGCTGCTAACAGGATTCTCATAAACCCTTTTTCTCCACCCACAAGTTTAAGGTCAAGCCATTTCAGATGATCTGTAGAGTACACTGAGTCACCAAATCAGACCGATAGACTAGCCACTTTGTGCAGTTATAGGAAGGTATCAAAGTGCATAACTTTTTCTCGCTGAGTCATATGCATCTTTCTTCTTTCTAAATCAAGCCATTTTAATAGCGAACTGTTGAAAGTAGTAGCAAAATATCCATACCCAGTTAGTAGCACATAAAAAGCTAAAAATAAAAATAGCAAAGCATTACAAACAGCAGGCAAAAATAATACCAAAACAATCTGCTTTGAAAATCCATCTAAAGACAGAGAGATTTTGCTGGATTCCCAGCAAAGACGTTGTGCCACCACTACTCGGAAAGTCCTGTTCCTGATTTCTATCAACCAAAGAACAGTTCCTTTTAAGCCCATCTTGGTTTTCAGTGTATGTGAAGCCACTTCTTAAGCACGGTGGTCTGAGGCTATTCAGAGCTTCAAATTGCCTTATTTGAAAGGCAATTTAAAATAAGCCAATTTGCAAAGGAGTGAACACCACAAACGTTTCCACAGGAACTTTCTTATGAATAACCGATTTGTCTCCTGAAGGGAAGTGAAACAAAATCAAATCTTGTTCACAAAAAAATTGAGAAAGACTCTCTTCATCTGCTACAAGTTGTTCTGTCTGGGTCACTCCGGAAGCCAATACCAACCCAAAAAGAGAAGCCAGAAACACCGATAAAAGGCAAAGGCAGTTTATACAATTCAAGAAAAACACAGGGAACAGAAAATGTCCTTACAAACAGGAAAATGCTGTATCTTCAGATATAGCCACGAAGGCAAAAGTCCATGCAGCCAGGGCCGCCGATAGACGGGTATTACTGGGAGGGGCGTACCGGGCCCAGGGAAATTGAATAATGGGGGGGCCCCTGGCGCTTCTCCTGCTGAGCCCAGTCCTCTCCCGGTGGCTTTCGGCTCCTCCCGCCGAGGAGCTGCAAGGCTGGCCTCGGAGCCCCGCGCGGCCAGCGTTCCCTCGTGCCCGGCGGGCTCCCCTTTCCTAAACCCCCATCAGCCCCCTCCTTCCCTTCCCGCCCTGCCCTCCTTCCCCGAGGCATCCCTTGCCCATCATCCCCTGCCGGGCAATGGGGCAGCGGGACTGCTAGATGGGCAGCTCTTCCGGTGAGGGTGGGCAAGGCGCTCCCTTTTCAGCTCTCGGCCTCCGCCCGCGCAGAAAGCATCCTTCCTCACATCCAGCGCCGGCCATGGGATCTTCCGCCGCCGCCTTCCGCAAGGCCCCCCGAGGAGCTGCGTGGGTCTCCAGCCTTCTCCTGGTGAGTCACCGCGGCAAGGATGCGGGCGAGGGAGAAAGGGAAGAACCCGGCGCCTCGGGCACTTCCCTCTTGCGGTAGAGGGGTAGGTGGTTTGTGGGGAGCGGGGGAGGGAATGAGCCGGCATAGTCAAAATCACAACTTCTTTCGTTTCTTTTTCTTTCTTTCTCTATTTCTCTCTTGCTCTTTCATTCTTTTTTCTTTATCTTGCTTTCTTTCTTTCTCTTGCTTTCTCTCCTTCCTTCCCTCTTTCCATTTCTTTCATTCCCCCTCTCTTTTTATTTCTCTTTCATTCTCTTTCTTTCCTCTTTCTTTCTTTCTTTCTTTCGTTTCTTTTTCTTTCTTTCTCCCTTTCTCTCTTGCTCTTTCATTCTTTTTTTCTTTCTCTTGCTTTCTTTCTTCCTCTTTCTTTCTCTCCTTCCTTCCCTCCTTCCATTTCTTTCATTCCCCCTCTCTCTTTTTATTTCTCTTTCATTCTCTTTCTTTCTTTCTTTCTCTTTCTTTCTCTTTTTCTTTCTCTCTTTTACCTTCCCTTCCTCTATTTCTTCTTTTCTTTCTCCTTCCTACCTTCTTCCCTCCCTCCCTTCCTTCAGTCCTTCCTCTCTTACTCTCCCCTTTCATAAGTTTCCTTCCTTCCTCTGTTCCTGTCCCTTCCCCCTTCCCCCTTCCTTCCTTTCTTTCTTTCTTTCCTTCCTTTCCTCCCTCCATTTCTTCCTTTCCTTCTCCTTCCTCCCTTCTTTCCTCCCTCACTCCCTTCTTTCACTCCTTCCTCTCTTACTCTCCCCTTTCACACCTTTCCTTGCTTCCTTTGCACCCTTCCTCTGTTCCTGTCCCTTCCCTCTTTCCTTCCTTCCCACCCTCCGTCCATTCATTCACCCATTCCTCTCTTGATCGCCCCTTTTACCATTCCTTCCTTCCTTCCTTCATAGCTCGCCTTCGCCTTTCTTCCCTTCCTTCCAGATGGGAGTGCCCCCTCAAGACACCCGCCTGACTGCTGGTACCCTGCTTTTTCTCTCCCCTCGTCCTTTCCAGCTCCTCTCCGATGGCTGCCGGGTGTGGGATCCCCCTCCCCTCTCTAGAAAGCACATGGTTTTGTCAACAAGAAGGGAGAAGTGCCAAGGAGCCGTAAATAAGCCTCGCTCCGCCTGACCAATGCCAGGATCTTTCTTTCCCTTGTCACTCCCACTTCTTTCTTTCTCCTGGACGAGTCCACACAATCGGCTTAACCCAGTTCCTGAAATAGCCTATGGCAGTGCTTCCCAACCTTGACAACTTGAAGATATCTGGACTTCAACTCCCAGAATTCCCCAGCCAGCATTTGCTGGCTGGGGAATTCTGGGAGTTAAAGTCCAGATATCTTCAAGTTGCCAAGGTTGGGAAACACTGGCCTATGGGACCGCCTCGGTTGGCGTGAAGTGGGAAATGATCCCCGGGGGATGGAGTGGCTTGGCGACTTAAAATAGTTTTAAAATGGCGGGGGGGCCAGACACTTAGGCTGTATGGGGCCCCAAAATTCCTGATGGTGGCCCTGCATGCAGCAATACAGGATTCTTGCTGCCAAGCCGAGGCTGTAGATAGCAGACCTACACCTCCCATGGGTCTTCCAAACTGCTGGGCCACAAGCCAGGAACAGAGACGCCGAGAACAAAGCACTCCACATGGCTTCAAGGGCTTGCCTGCCTTTTAAACCCTGCTAAGGAGGACCACACCCAAGCCCAGCTGTTCCTAATTCAGTGCTGATAATACTTCTTTAATTGCTCCTTTCTCTGATCTGAACGTCTCTGTCGCATGTCAATGACGGCTTGTGCTTCATCACCTAATGACTCCAAGCTACTGGCTGGGGAGAGCCCCCCCCCCCCCCCCCCGGGGCTCTCATGCTGTTCTCCTTCATCCCATTCCTGACTTTCCTCTCCCCCGTCCAACTGTTCAGCCCCCTCCTCTTCGCTGTCATCCTCCTCCAGGCATGGAGCCAGCAGAGACACAGCCAGTCCCTGAGCAGCCTCAGGCTGAACCACAACACAGGTAACCAATGTATTCTTCAAAATTAAACCAAACTGAGAACTGAAATTCAGTTTTACTTTTCTAAGACAATTTGTTTTTCACTACTTTCAGAAAGTGAAACAAAGAATAGAATGGAATGGAATGGAATGGAATGGAATAGAATAACAGAGTTGGAAGGGACTTTAGATGTCTTCTAGTCCCAACCCCTGCTTAGCAGGATCACTTCAGACAAATGCTATCCAACATCTTCTTAAAAACTTCCAGTGTTGGAGCATTCACAACTTCTGGGAGCAAGTTCTTCCATGGATTAATTGTTCTAACTGTCAGGAAATTTCTCCTTAGTTCTAGGTTACTTCTCTCCTTGATTAGTTTCCACCCGTTGCTTCTTGTTCCACCCTCAGGTGCTTTGGAAAATAGTTTGATTTCCTCTTCTTTGTGGCAACCCCTGGGATATTGAAACACTGCTATCATGTCTCCCCTGGTCCTGCTTTTCATTAAAGTAGACATACCCAGTTCCTGCAACTGTTCTTCATATGTTTTAATCTCCAGTCCCCATTTTTGTTGCTCTTCTCTGCACTCTTTCTAGAATCTCGACATTTTTTTTTACATCTTGGTGACCAAAACTGAATGCAGTATTTCAAGTGTGCCCTTACCAAGGCATTATAAAGTGTTATTAACCCTTCACATGATCTTGATTTCTCTGTTGTGTTGTCCTTTTTCGCCACTGATGCTCAAAAAGCAGAGGAATCCTTTTCCCACCATTTGTAGCGGCCTAACAGCTACCATTTCACAAAGGGTTTAGAACAGGATATGGCTATAAAATAATCAGTATATAAGACAGTAAAGGTTTGTGGATTTCATGTAGAGCCTGGCCACCCCAGGCATCCTTTTCCCCAAAATTAATTACAATTTTCTTAACATAGTTACTAAAGATCATAGCTACAATCTATTGGCAAAGGGGGGGAAATCCAGTTTTGCTTCTGCTATGAACCACAGGTAGTCCCAAAGTACAGTATTCTCTGGCAACAAGCAAGTGTCCACTTCTAAGATTCCTCCCAGAATTTCTTCAACCCATTCAGAGCACTGCACACCAAGACAACTAGACACAAGAACAGTTTTTTCCCAAATGCCATCACTCTGCTAAACAAATAATTCCCTCAACACTGTCAAACTACAGTATTTACTAAGTCCCCACTACTATTACTACTAGTTTTTCCCCGTAATTCCTATGACCCATTTCCTCCCACTTATGACTGTATGACTGTAACTTGTTGCTTGTATCCTTAAGATTTTTATTAATATTGATTGATTCCCCATTGCTTATTTGACCCCTATGATAATCATTAAGTGATGCACCTCATGACTTGAAAAATGTATTTTTTTATTTTATGTACACTGAGAGCATATGCACCAAAGACAAATTCCTTGTGTGTGCAATCACACTTGGCAATACAGAATTTTATTCTATTCTATTCTATTCTATTGCTGGAAATAAGCAATTGCAGATGAATGCCTACCAAATATCAGCACCTGTAGGTTTGATTGCTGTACTGGTAGCCACAATTTGCATAGGGTTGTTTTTGTTGGGCTTTTTGCATTTTGAAATCTGTCATGGCTGCAATTCTTGCCACTTCTGCATAGGAAGAACAAAGTAGGAGAGCACAGTGCAACTTAGAAGAGCCTCTGTACATCGCTGTTCTGTTTTACAGGCAATATTGGGGTTAGGAGAATGGCTAGACCATAGTATAAGACATGAGTGACTTAAACAAGTATAACGGGTCTCTCCAATGGTGAAAAAAGTTGGGAGTCAGCTGAAAGAAGAAGCTTCTCTTTCATAGATGTCAAAATTGCTAATTATCACACTTACATTTGATCCACATAGTATCTATGGCAGGGCTGTCAAACTCGCATCTCATGGGCCAGTTGAATCACGCACTGGCCATGCCCACATCTAGTTTCACGAAGGGGGAAATCACAATATGTCACATGATGCCGCTGTGACTACACGAGTTTGACAACCCTGATCTATAGGGTCCAAGTTTCCTTTTTCTTCGAAGAAAGTTAGCTCTGATAAATCCAGGAGATCAGCCATCAATGTCAGTGAAGAATTATGCAGGGACGTGAATTGTAATTTCAAATTTGATATGTTTCATCACAACAACTTGGGTCATTTTTCTTTGTAGGGCTAAAGGAAGCTGCAAAGCTAGTCCTGGGGTTGAGGAATTTTGCTATTTTCCCCTTACAGGTTTCTGCTTTTATTGTATGGATATCCACTTCAGATTCATTTGGAAGTATAGTTGGAAAAGACCATTGAGTTCAAACCTTGCTCAATGCTTCATTTTTTTAAAGAGACGTGACCATCTAGCGTATCTAGGTGAAATCCAGCAGGTTCTGACAGGCTCTGGAGAACTGGTAGTAGACATTTTGAGGAGAACTGGCAAATACCACCTCTGGCTGGCCCCAGAGTGGAGTGGGAATGGGGATTTTGCAGTATCCTTTCCCTGCCATCCCACCAAGCCACAAGCCCACTAAGCCATGCCCCCAGAATTGGTAGTAAAAAGAAATTGGTTTTCACCATTGATCTAGCCTCTAATGAAATACACGTGGAGCCCACATTTCTCTGGGAACTGGAGTTCTGCTATTAAATTGCTACAGCTATGAGGAAGTTTCCTTAAACCCTTCATGGGTTTCAACATTCAGGTTTATTGGAACCATGAAAATGTTCTACTATATTTCATGTCCTCGCTCCGTGCTCTCCTTCCTTCCTTCCTTCCTTCCTTCCTTCCTTCCTTCCTTCCTTCCTTCCTTCCTTGCTTCCTTCCATCCTTCCTTTTGCTTCCTTCTTTCCCTTATGGATCACAAGCATGACTTAATAGACTCGCACCAATCAGGTTCTGTCAAGATCCTGATGACCCTGAGGGAATTATACTTGCCTCTTACCAGATATGTTTTTTTCATAGGGCTGTTTGTCATCTCTCACTAGCTAAGTCCTTCCCTCTTAGTAAGTGCTGGACTCCTCACAGAAAAGCATTGCCATCATCGGCCTGAATGCATCAAATTGCTTCCTCAGTTCTCAAAGGCAACTGGGAGACATTTAGGCATTCTTACATTAGTAGTTGTGCAAAAAAGAATTCTTTTTCTCCTAAACCCAGATGTAAAACTGAACTAAAAAGTTCAAACTAATGACAAAGGAAATACAGTTTTGCCTTTCTATAGCTTCGGTGAAAAAGATCGCCATTTTATGCACACAGTCTTGAGAGCTTAAGTCTGAATAAAGATTTGACCACGGAAATGCCAATCCTCATTTTTTAAAGAACAAGTAAGTCCTATTGAACCCAGTCGAATGTATTTCTGAACTGAAGTACACAACAAAACTGTAACCAGTGATGGGCTACCAAAATTTTTACTACCACACTGTGGGTGTGGCTTATGCATTTTGTTTCAACATCTTTCAGTGCAAATTGGGTGCTCTGGGGTAGAGCTCCAAATTTTGCTATCGGAACTGCATTCCTGACTGTTCCCATAGGAGCCCAACACTGACTGTAACCCAATTTTAACAAGCAGTGAAGTACCTAGAGCAAATGTATCACAATTGAAAGAGAAACTAATGAATGGAATGGAATGGAATAGAATAGAATACTTTATTGGCCAAGTGTGATTGGACACACAAGGAATTTGTCTTTGGTACATACAGTATGCTCTCAGTGTACATAAAAGAAAACATACATTTGTCAACAATCATCAAGCACAACATTTAATGACTATCATAGGGTACAAATAAGCAATTAGGAAACAATCAATATTAATATAAATCGTAAGGAAAAAAGCAACAAGTTACCGTCATACAGTCGTAAGTGGGAGGAGATGGGTAATAGAAATGATAAGAAGACTAATAGTAATAGTAATAGTAATGCAGTCTTAGTAAATAGTTGGACAGTGGTGAAGAAATTATTTGTTCAGCAGAGTGAAACCTGTTCTTGTAGTTAGTTGTCTTGGTGTACAGTGCTCTATAGCATTGTTTTGAGGGTAGAAGTTGAAATAAGTTATGTCCAGGATGTATTTCCTGCTTGTAAATATCATTTTTTTCACTTTATGTGAAAATGCAAAGATAGTGGCCATATTTTTAATAGCAACTTTGCATCCCTGTGATCACATGATACATTGACCCATTTTTGCCTAGTATATTGTGTGAACCCAGCTTCACTTCTAATTTGGATGCATTTGTGAGGAATTGTGAGGAATTGCTTGGGGAAGACTGTTCCTGCAATGGCAAACAAACAATACTAATATCTTGTTCTATTAAATATATGTATTTGAGGGTTTAAAGAGATTGAACACATGCAGTATGAAGCGAGAATAAGTTGGCCCCATACCTGATAAAATCTTGAGTAAAATAACTTCCTGTTTTAAAATTGAAAACTTTGATTTTATGTCATCTAAGGTACAATTAGATTTAGAGTGAAAGACTCAATATGATATTGCAATATGATTCTGAATTAATCACAAAAGAAATAGTCCCCTTTCACTTAATCAAATATGTGACTATAAGATTGCTCCATTTTCTCCACAGAAACATGAGAGACCTTTTCTCCCTAATAGGATTGAAGAGAGGTTGAAATATTTGGGTTGTTTTATTTAATAGTTTCTGAATTTTGTTGCACTTACTTTCCAAAAATACCTAGAAGCACTAATTATTTTAATGTAAGGCAGAAAAATCAGTATTTGTGCCTTTTATCATCTGATTATCCTGGTGACGAGAAAAGCAGAAAATTGCAATTTAAGATTCCTTGACAGTTCCCTGAAAAGTGTTAAACTGTTAAATTTCTGCGTTTCTTGAGTTTGTTTTTAAAAAAATATTTTAAAAGAGTCAAGCAATCAGATGAGTTAAATCAGTGCAAAGCAAAGTGCCCTTCCTCACAATTAAGAAGGCAGCCAAGCAGGCAAATATGGATGAGCCTCAGGAAGATCACATTCACTGATTAGCAAATTAATCGAAATATTTGAATATCTGACTTAGGTTACTGACTATTTTCCATTGCTTCTGGGAGAATACAAGGAACTTTCTCCCAAACCAATCCTGTGGGATACTGCACTGATTCAGCCATAGTTCTATTTTTTAAATTGTTTTAATGTTTAAATTGTTTTTGAATTTTATTTTATTTTATTTTAAAAAAATATAATTTATTAGTTTTATAAAAGGGGAAGGGGGAGAAGGGAGTACAAAATCGAAAAAGGAGGGGAGAGGAAGGGAGAGTACAACTGTAATAAGTTTAAGGTAAATTTACAGAGAGTTACATAGGTCCCTTATATTCCTTAGTATATATATTGTTACAATATTTCTATTCAGTTTTCATTCTTAGTTTAAATTCCATTGACCATATTTATTATCTTTACCATATACAGTATAACTTAACAAATCTAAGGAGGAGGTGGGGTAGGAAAAGAAATTGTCTATTTCAATAGCAGACCTTGAAGTTAATGACTTGTTGTTCTTATTAAGTGGTGAGAAGTAGGAAATGAGAGTAGTAAAGTATTTAAGAATTGAGATTAAAGTTGAATTAGTAGGATTGAACTCAGACATCTTTTGGATTACTTCGTATTCTAGATAACCATTGGTACCATTTCTCCCAGGCCTTGTAGAAATCTGATTATTTTTTATTTCGCAACTCCATCGTCATTTTAGAGAGTTCAGCGCATTCCATAATTTTAGCAATAATATTTGTGGTTGTAGGTATGGTTCATGTTTCCACTGTGGGGCATATGTTATTCTTGCCGCAGTTAATATTTGTGTAATGAGGTATTCGTCTTCTTTTTTGATTGTTTGTCTAAATATGCCTAGTAGGAATAGTTCCAGTTTAGCTGCGATCGGTATCGATATGACTTGGTCTATTATTATTTTTTTAGTATTTGTCCAGTATTTTATTGCATAGATACGGGTCCACCATAGATGATAGTAAATTCCCTTTTTCTTTTTGCATTTCCAGCATATTGGAGATATGTTAGGGTACATGTGTGAGAGTCTAGCCGGTGGTAAATTGTTTTAGAATTTTAATGTCCTGTGCTGGAGAAAACAACAAGTGACCACCAGGAATGGAAACATTCAGTGTTTATTCCATTGCCAAGAAAAGGTGATTCTAAAGGTTGCTCCACTTATCGCACAACTGCTCAGCAAGTTTCTGTATTGTTTCTGACAATAGAGCACAGGTGGATTCCTGCCAGTTCAGACCCGTTCGCCTGAACTGGTAGTGACCCACTGGTGATGTCACAATGACATCACGGAACCTGTTGGGTCGTTGCCAATCTGTGGACGCCACCAACTTTTTTTTTTTTAAATGAATTTTGGGGAATTTTTTTTTTCTTCTGAGCATGCACAGAAGCTGAGTTTATGGCACTGTGCATGCTTAACCATCTTGTTTTCAGCTTTTTTCCCTGGATTTTTCAGCACTGTGTATGCGCACATGCGCAAAGCATGCACATGCCCACAAGGTACAACCATGTGGCACAGCAGGAAGTGAACTGGCAGTGAGGTAAGTTAGAACGCACTCCGATATACAGTAATGCAAGGCCACCAATTAAAAATGACTAATGATGCAATAATTCTCTAAAAAGGCAATTTTACACACACATCTGAAACCGTCTTCACTTCTTCCCCGGGTATTATAGTTTGTAGAATAAACCTAGGGGACTACATTTTGCAAATGTGTAATCCCTGTTACATTTCTTCAAAATGCCAACATTTCTGATTCTTAAAAACAAAACATAGGGGAAATGGTGTTAAAATTAACTCCGCACATTAATCTCTATGTGTGTCCTGCTACATACTTGTTGCTCAATTCTGAAACATAGAAACATAGAAGACTGACAGCAGAAAAAGACCTCATGGTCCATCTAGTCTCCCCTTATACTATTTCCTGTATTTTATCTTAGGATGGATATATGTTTGTGTGACGGTTGTGTGATGGTTGGGGTGGGTGGAATCATGGTATGAATGAGATAAATGGAAACAGTATGAATGATAGATTTGGCCCACCTGACACCGGAGAGGTGGGAGGGGAAGGGGCACTAATCTCTGGGGTGACAGAGGGTCAGAATATCCTGGTGTTGCTGGGGACAGGCAGATATGGCGGGGGCCATGGAGTTAGCCGTTCCAGGGGAACGAGGGATCGTTGCTTAATAACAATCCCTTGTTCTGGCTCCATGAGCCCAATCTTGGGTACTGGTGATGAGTGTAAGTCTGGCCCTGGGCTCAGGTTGCTGCTGCTCAATGCCAGGTCGGTGGTAAATAAAGCTCTCCTCATCCGGGATTTAATCCTGGATGAGGAGGCCGACCTGGCATGTATTACTGAAACCTGGCTAGGCCCAGAGGGAGGAGTTCCTCTCTCTGAAATTTGCCCAGCCAGGTTTCAGATATGGCATCAACCTCGACCCCAGGGAAGGGGGGGAGGAGTGGCTATTATAGCCAGGGAGAGCCTTTGCCTACGTAGACTCATTGCTCCAGAGATTGCGGGTTGCGAGTCTCTCTTGATGAAATTGGACTTAGGGGTTCAGGTGGGCTTGTTTCTCAGTACCTGCCTCCCAGCTGCATGTCAAAAGCCCTGCCTGTGCTGCTCGAGGAGGTAGCCGGGTTGGCGGTGGAGTTCCCCGGACTTATTGTCTTGGGGGACTTCAACCTGCAGTCACTCGGCGAAGCCTCTGGACTAGCACAGGAGTTCATGGCCACCATGACAGCCATGGACCTGACTCAAGTAATACAGGGTCCGACTCACGAGGGAGGACACGCGCCCGACATGGTATTCCTCTCTGAGCAATTGAGTAATGGTCTGAGACTAAGGGGCTTAGAAGTATTGCCTTTGTCATGGTCAGACCATTTCCTACTACGGCTTGACTTCCTGGCTCCAATCCTTCCCCGCAGGGAGGCGGAACCAATTAAGATGTTCCGCCCCAGACACCTGATGGACCCAGAGGGCTTTCAGACGGCGCTTGGGGTTATTCCAGACACACTCGTCCATAATTCAGTGGAGTCTCTTGCGGAGGCCTGGAGCAAGGCTGCAGCGGAGGCTCTTGATCGGATTGCGCCTTTGCGACCTCTCCATGGTGCTAGACCCCGTAGAGCTCCGTGGTTCAACGAGGAGCTCCGGGAGTTGAAACGCCAGAAGAGATGTCTAGAGAAGCAATGGAGGAAGAGTAAGTCTGAATCTGATCGAACACTTGTAAGAGCTTTTATTAAGACTTACAAAGTGGCGCTCAAGGCGGCAAGATGCGCTTATCATGCCGCCTTGATTGCATCAGTGGAATCCCGCCCGGCCGCTCTGTTAGGGTGACCCGCTCCCTTCTCAACCAGAAGGGAGCTGGGGAACCCTTACAGAGTAGTGCCGAGGATTTTAACGCATTTTTCGCTGATAAAATCGCTCAGATCCGGGCGGACCTCGACTCCAATTGGAAAACAGAGTCGACTGACAACGAGTCAGTCGAGGTGACTGGGGCCTGTACTTGTCCACCTGTCTGGCAAGAGTTTGATCTGGTGACACCTGATGAAGTGGACAAGGCCATTGGAGCTATGAGTTCCACCACCTGTTTACTGGATCCGTGTCCCTCCTGGCTGATTTCGGCCAGCAGGGAGGTGACACGGAGCTGGGTCCAGGAGATTGTTAATGCTTTCTTGGGGAGGGGATCCTTTCCAACACCCTATAAAGAGGCGCTCGTGTGCCCCCTCCCCAAGAAGCCTTCCCTGGACCCAGCTGTACTTAATAACTATCGTCCAGTCTCCAACCTTCCCTTTATGGGGAAGGTTGTTGAGAAGGTGGTGGTGCTCCAGCTCCAACGGTCCTTGGAAGAAGCCGATTATCTAGGTCCCCAGCAGTTGGGTTTCAGGCCCGGTTACACGGAAACTGCTTTGGTCGCGTTGATGGATGATCTCTGGCGGACCTGGGACAGGGGTTTATCCTCTGTCCTGGTGCTTCTTGACCTCTCATCGGCTTTCAATACCATCGACCATGGTATCCTTCTGCACCGGCTGGAGGGGTTGGGGGTGGAAGGCACTGTCCTCCAGTGGTTCTCCTCCTACCTCTCCGGTCAGTCGCAGTCGGTGTTAGTGGGGGGTCAGAAGTTGACTCCGAGGTCTCTCCTTTGTGGGGTGCCTCAGGGGTCGGTCCTCTCCCCCCTGCTATTTAATATCTACATGAAACCGCTGGGTGAGATCATCCAAGGGCATGGGGTGAGGTATCATCAGTACGCTGATGATACCCAGCTTTACATCTCCACCCCATGTCCAGTCAACGAAACAGTGGAAGTGATGTGCCAGTGTCTGGAGGCTGTTGGGGCCTGGATGGGTGTCAACAGACTCAAACTCAACCCGGATAAGACGGAGTGGCTGTGGGTTTTGCCTCCCAAGGACAATTCCATCTGTCCTTCCATTACCCTGGGGGGGGAATTATTGACCCCCTCAGAGATGGTTCGCAACTTGGGCATCCTCCTCGATCCACAGCTCACATTAGAGAACCATCTTTCAGCTGTGGCGAGGGGGGCGTTTGCCCAGGTCCGCCTGGTGCACCATTTGCGGCCCTATCTGGATCGGGACTCACTGCTCACAGTCACTCATGCCCTCATCACCTCGAGGTTCGACTACTGTAATTCTCTCTACATGGGGCTACCTCTGAAAAGTGTTCGGAAACTCCAGATCGTGCAGAATGCAGCTGCGAGAGCAGTCATGTGCTTACCCAGGTATGCCCATGTTTCACCAACACTCCGCAGTCTTCATTGGTTGCCGATCAATTTCCGGTCACAATTCAAAGTGTTGGTTATGACCTTTAAAGCCCTTCATGGCACTGGACCAGAATATCTCCGAGACCGCCTTCTGCCGCGCGAATCCCAGCGACCAGTTAGGTCCCACAGAGTGGGCCTTCTCTGGGTCCCGTCAACTAAACAATGTCAGTTGGCGGGCCCCAGGGGAAGAGCCTTCTCTGTGGTGGCCCCGGCCCTCTGGAACCAACTCCCCCCGGAGATTAGAACTGCCCCTACTCTCCTTGCCTTTCGTAAGCTCCTTAAAACCCACCTCTGCCGTCAGGCATGGGGGAACTGAGACATTTCCCCTGGGCATATACAATTTATGAATGGTATGTTTGTATGTATGTTTGTTTAGTAAATGGGGTTTTAAAATATTTTAAACTACAATTTAGATTTGTTATGAATTGTTTTTTATTCTGTTGTGAGCCGCCCCGAGTCTGCGGAGAGGGGCGGCATACAAATCTAAATAATAAATAAATAAAATAAATAAATAAATGTTTATCCCAGGCATGTTTAAATTCAATTACTGTGGATTTACCAACCATGTCTGCTGGAAGTTTGTTCCAAGCATCTACTACTCTTTCAGTAAAGTAATATTTTCTCTCGTTCCTTCTGATCTTTCCCCCAACTAACCTCAGATTGCGCCACCTTGTTCTTGTGTTCGCTTTCCTATTAAAAACACTTCCCTCCTGAACCTTATTTAACCCTTTAACATATTTAAATGTTTCGATCATGTCCCCCCTTTCCCTTCTGTCCTCCAGAATACACAGATTGAGTTCATTAAGTCTTTCCGGATATGTGTTATGCTTAAGACCTTCCACCATTGAAGGTGAATTATAGTCAGGCACAAACAACCAAATGCGCATGTGAAGTTTCAAAATTACTGATTTATTGCTCAAGCCTATGTGCAGGAGTGGGCTGCTGCCCGGGGGAGGGGAACGCAGTGGGGTAGCAAAAATGGAGCTCCACCCCAGAGCACCCAAATTGCACTGAAAGAGGTTGAAAGGAAATGCAGGCCGTCCTGCATAAGCCACACCCACAGTGTGGTACTAAAAAATTTGGTCGCCCTTCACTGCCTATGTGTAGTAAATTTCTCAGAGTAATGGTTTACACCTGGATAAAATTAGATAAGGATCAATGGTCTTCAGAGCGGGAGGGGCACAGTGAAAGGACGCTCATCTACAGCACTACCGGTGCACCCTTGGAAGTCGTTGCAGGCACATGCATATATGGCGGGTCTATAGGCGCCCATTGGCATGAGGTTTGGCTTCTGTGCATGCGCAACAAGCAAAATCTTGCACAAGGATGTGCGCACGAGTGAGATTTCAGCAGTTTTTACTGATATTCTGCATGCAAAAAGCAAAAAATCGGAAAAAAATTGGCAAACTCTTGCTTTCGCGGGCATCCTCACATGACATTTCACTTGCTGCAAATGCGCAAAAGCCAAATCTCACATGGGGCATATGTGTGTGCATCGGGGATGCACAGATACAAGCCCATCCCGGAACTTCCTACCGGGACTGCGCACCAGACTGTGTAACCAGCAGCCCATTACTGGCGCATGAACCTTATCCTCTTGTAGAGACGCTAAACCAGGGGTATCAATCTGGTGGCCCACATGCTTCACACGCAGGCCATGCCCACCCCAGCTCCATGAATGGGGAAAACGTCATGAAATGTCACGTAAAGGTAATGTGACACGGTGGGTTTGACACCGATGCTCTAAACTGATGCCCCATTTGTCTCTTTCCCCTGGCTCTGCCAGTCTTTCTACTACAACTATTGTGTTCCTGCGGGTTTATTATTTTGTTCATGGAGTTAGTTTTATTGTTTGTTTTTATCAAATTGTTTTTATAGAAGTTTGTTTGTTGCACTATCATAGGTTCCTTTGTGAAGAACAGCAGGATAAAAATAAATGAAAAAAGTTACAGAAACACCAATCTCACCAATGCATCTATGTCATATTAAAAGCAATTCTACTATTATTCAAGTGTTTGTTAAAAGTGGGGAGGGGACCATAAAGGTGGAACCCTGTGCATATTTACCTGGAATTCATTTGTATATAGATTGGACTCTCAATCTTCTGGGGTTTTTTTTACTTAGGAATAAAAAATAATACTGCTACTGTTAAATTCGGAAGGGGAGATGTAAAGTTGCCAGGTTTTGTTTGCAATTAAACCTACAAACTTCCACAGATAGCATTTAGACTTGCATACAACATAATATTGCTTTAGAGCACTCTCTGGACGGTTTACAATGTCAGCATGTGGCCACCAACAATCTGGGTCCTTGTTTTGTTGACCTTGGAAGGATAGAAGGCTGAGTCAAACGTGAGCCCCATCGGGATCACACTCTAGGATATGGGCAGAGTTTGCCTGCAATACCAAGGGCTCATGGATATCTACGTATCTCCCACCAGAACCAGCATGAGATTCTAAGCTGAATGTGGTCATGAACAGTTCGACGTAAAGCTGAAACTTTGGTACTTTCTATATGTGAATGTATATTATGCTGCTATCCATAGAAGGTTGAAGGCTTGTGGGCACATTCGGCCTCTGCCCATAGGAGCTAAGCCATCCAATCTGATTCTTCGTGGAAGGCCAGTCAGATGAAGGAGGGTTGCAGGACTGTGGACAGGCTTGTGTAACCCTGCCAGAATTAGCTCCCCAGTCCCTGATCCGTGCTAGCTTTCTTTCAACAGGGACTGCCTTTCTCTCCGCCGACTCCAGCAGGGCTCCTGCTGCTCCAGTTAATTACAGTAATTATACCTGCTTGCTCCTCAACTCCAGCTCCCTTTTGTTGCTGTTTTCCTGCCTGCTTATTTGCAAATCTAATAGCTTAGTGACATTTTTTTTTAAAGAGAAGAGCACAGAGTGGGAATGGGGGGGAAAAAATCAGAGAAAAGAGGATCAAAATGGGCCATTTTCGAAGCAACAAAACCCCGTAATCAAGAACCTTTCAAGCAGTCACAGGTGCCTTCACTTTGGCACCCCTCTCCTGCCATTTAGGCATTAATGGGGAGGGGGACTTAAAATAGGCCCCCAGTTGCAAGAGCTAACAAACAAAGGGAAGGCTTCCATTCTCTGGGCTCCCAGAAAACGGAAACTGGACACACGACGTAAAAAGAAGTTGGTGGAGAAAGAGGAAGAAGAAATAGTTTATTCCTTTGCTTCAGAGCCATTCTTCTTGGTGATCTTTTGAGTTATATATTTTGGCACTGGATCTGTTTCCATCAGCCTGCTGTGCAAATTCAGCAGTTTAAGGGATACAGACTCCTATGGGAAACTGCCTGTAGCATCTATTAAAAAAACCAGGACTCTATGTATGCTTATTGGTTTTTAAAATAAATTAAAATTTTATATTCAGATGATTCAGGTCTTGAATTAAGGAAAGCCCAATTTTGCGTACTCTGTGCAAAAGGACATTTGTTTGGTTGTTTGTTTGTTTATTGGATTTGTATCCCGCCCCTCTCCATGAACTCGGGGCGGCTAACAACAGTGGTAAAAACAACATGTGACAATCCAATACTAAAAACAGCTAAAAACCCTTGTTATAAAACCAATCATACATACAAACAAACATACCATGCATAAATTGTAGAAGCCTAGGGGGAAAGAATATCTCAGTCCCCCCATGCCTGATGGCAGAGGTGGGTTTTAAGGAGCTTACGAAAGGCAAGGAAGGTGGGGGCTATTCTAATCTCTGGGGGGAGTTGGTTCCAGAGTGCTGGGGCCGCCACAGAGAAGGCTCTTCCCCTGGGTCCCACCAAATGGCATTGTTTAGTTAACGGGACCCGGAGAAGGCCCACTCTGTGGGACCTAACTGGTCACTGAGATTCGCGCGGCAGAAGGCATTGTCGGAGATATTCTGGTCCGATGCCATGAAGGGCTTTATAGGTCATAACCAACATTTTGAATTGTGACCGGAAACTGATCGGCAACCAATGCAGACTGCGGAGTGTTGGTGTGACATGGACATATTTAGGAAAGCCCATGATTGCTCTCGCAGCTGCATTCTGCATGATCTGGAGTTTCCGAACACATGGTTGCTTATTGGTTGATTTAATTCTAATTTAGTTTAATTTAATTTAATTCTAATTTAATTCTAATTTTGTTCATATTATTCAATAAATGCCCTTTTTAAAAAATGAATAAATGTTAGGGTTATTGTAGATTCAAAGGGAAAGTGGGGAATGGGTGCTCCCACAAAGCAGCTGCGATTATTTCCCTGGATCGCAGTGTTTGTCCTCCCCTGTACACACATTTGATTTCAGGAGTTTCCAACAGGCACTACATGAGTGCCCCCATGTGTTCTATTCCCCCTCTAGATTTCAACGATATTACATCCACAAAAACCAGCTTCAAAGAAGCTGAGTTTCCATGTGAGTACAAAGTTGTCCAGTGTTACTACTAGGCAGTTTTCTCTGCAAAGCAGATTCTCTAAGGTTGGTGTCCCATCACTACAATGTTTCAAAGCATTAACGAGAGAGAGAAATCCAGGCAGATTTTCCATCAGGAACCTAGGAGAGAGGAAATAATAATCTAAGTGTGGCTTCCTATATTCCCAATGCCTCACTCTGATTACTGATGTGTTTACTCAGCGTCCTTTTTTGACATGACTTTTCACCATAGATTGCTCACAGGCTTCCATCTTTGCTGCTTTAAAGAATTGAAATGGAAGATTTGGGGTTTTTTTAAAAAGTTGCTCAGCAAAGCAAATATGCTGTGGCTGGTTTTCTAAATTTTGGTTCAGTGTTGCTGGGTTTTTGTGTTCATTTGTGCTTCAGCATGTGTACTTCTAACAACATTTTAATTTGATTTTAATTCTCATTTCAAACTATATTTATCTTACAGTTGAGTCAGGCATTCCACTGCATTCAGTGTCAACCAAATTTGAGAGCAACAAAATTGACATTTACTGAAATAAAAGACTGCTTTCTTCACACTCTTCTGAGGTATATTAAAGACATAATGCTACATTTTATGGGAGAAATAACAAATGTAGTATACCATATAGTATATATGGTAACAGCAAAGAAAAAGGCACATAAAACAAATTGCTATTACTAATTGGGTCATTGCTCTCACAAAGGGCTTCTTTCATCCATCCAAATATCTCAAAAAAGAGGATACTATCTGTTGTGATTCAGCCTGAGGCTCCTCAGGGAACGGCTGGACCTCTGCCGGATCCATGCCCAGAGGAGGAGGACAGTGAACAGGAGGGGGAGGACCAGGCAGACGGGGGAGAGGAACGTCAGGAAGAGGAGGAGGGAGAGCAGCCTGAGACCCCCGGGGGGGGCTCTCCCCAGCTAGTAGCCTGGATTCATTGGATGAAGACGCCCAGGCTATAATAGACATGAGGCAGAGATGTGCAGCCCAAGGAAGGGGCCAATTAGAAAGGTATTTCCATCCCTGAATTGGCAACAGCTGGGTTTGGGTGTGGTTCTCCTCAGCAGGGTTGAAAAGGCAGGCCCGCCCTTACAGTCTTGTGGAGAGTTATCAACTGGGAGTCCTGTGACCTTGCTTCGATTCTTGGCGTCTCTGATCTTGGCTTGTGGCCTAGAAGTCTGAAGACTTGGGGGAGGCGTGGGTTTTATTATCTCCAGCGTTGTTTTTGCCAGCAAGAATCCTGTTTTATTGCCTGGCCTTCGTGAATCCTCTGTGAAGCTTCATATTGTTCCTGTCTGTAAGAACAGTTTTTGTTACCTGTGTTTGCTTTGAATTATATAAACTGCCTTTGCTTTTTACCAGTGTGTCTGGATACTCTTTTTGGTTGGTGTTGGCGTCTGGGGGGGACCCAGACAGAACACTATCTTTGATTTTAAACCCAACTTTATTTAAATGCCATTTGTTTTCAATTTATATCTTAAAGTAACACAGGAGTTTGTGTAATATATGTTTAAAACTCTGAGATCATCTATTTTTTTATTCTTATGTAGTAATTTCCTAATTGTGTAGAAAAATACATCTCTGCAAATTTGGTTTACCCAAATGTACACAGCAGATTTCAATCTGTTTTTTTATTTTATTAAAGTTTTTTATTTATAAAACACATAGAAAAAGACAAAACATACATAATACCCAGAGACAAATATGTGACAGATTTTCTAGCAGGTTTCACTCTGGAAGAGGCCAAATCTATGCTGCTATTTTTTTTAATTCAAAGTTTATTGATAAGTGGATAAAAGTGCCACAAGAAAAATGCATCAATATTGAATGGAAAATAATTGTGTAAGAGGAGTAGGGCATGGAGAAAAATATAGATCTCCTTGGGGAGTTTTAGAATTTAACTCTTCATCTTCAGGCTGAAGGAAACTAGAGATATGAAGTGTACTTGGAGAAATATTCATATAATCTTTGATTTGCTTGCTAAGCCCTGCTTGCATACCTATCAACATTGTAACCAGTGAATAAAATTGGGTGCTCTCCGTTATAAGCAGCACCATCTACTGTATAGATATGTGAAAAATGGTTACACTTGCAGTTCCTATCATAGTTGATAGTTTTTCAGCTTCATCGTAAATTATGCAATTGTGCAAGAGGACCCAAAGTGTGTCACCACAAATGAAACTAGCATACTGCACAAATCTCTAGATCTCTCTAGCTCTCAGAACATTTGTCAGAAAATTCAAGGAAAAGTTGCAGGACTTCCTAATTTCCATATTAATGGATGTCACTGATTTATAGCAGGGGTGAAATCCAGCCTAGTTCTAACAGGTTCTGGAGAACCGGTAGCGGAAACATTGAGTAGTTCGGAGAACTAGCAAATACCTCCTCCGGCTGGTCCCAGAGTGGGGTGGGAATGGAGATTTTGCACTATCCTTCCCCTGCTACACCCACCAAGCCATACCCACAGAACCATTCGGGGGGGGGGGATCAAATTTTACCCCGATTTATAGTGTAGCACCAGTTTTAATGGCCTGACTCATGATCTTTTAATCTGTGATCCACATAGGAAATATCTCTGATTAACCAGTCTAGACCACATGGACTCTAAAATACATGAAGAACAACTAGTGATGGGTTAAATTATTGCAACACCCTCTGAAGAGTGTTCAGAGACTACAATGGTCCAGAACACAGCCACGCAAGTTGTTGTGGGTGCACCTAGGTAAACTCACATTACAGTTTTCCCTCGATTTTCTCGGGTTCGAACTTCACGAATAGCCTATACCACGGTTTTTCAAAAAATATTAATTAAAAAATATTTCGTGGGGTTTTTTTCTATACCACGGTTTTTCCTGCCCAATGACATCATACGTCATCGCCAAACTAATAGGTTTTGCAAATAAATAACAAAAATAATAATTATCAGGATCACTAAGTGTCTTATTCAACGGTGAGTACCAGTAATAATGATGAGTAAATAGTTGTTAAGTGAATGGGAAATGGTAATTTAGGGGTTTAAAGTGTTAAGACATGGCTTGTGATACTGTCCATAGCCAAAAATGGTGTATTTACTTGCGCATCTCTATTTCGCGGAAATTCGACTTTCGCGGGCGGTCTCGGAACGCATCCCCCGCGAAAATCGAGGGAACACTGTACACTAATCCTCCACGAGCTGCACTGGCTCCCTATTGGTCTCCGGGCTCAATTCAAGGTGTTGGTTATTACCTTTAAAGCCCTACATGGCTCAAGGCCAGGTTATCTCTGAGACCACCTTCTACTTCATAGTTCCCAGCGACCGGTAAGATCTCACAGAGCTGGTCTCCTCCAGGTCCCGTCAGCTGGCGGACCGGCAGGGAAGGGCCTTCTCTGTGGCTGCCCCAGTTTTCTGGAACCAACTACCCCCTGAGATCCAGAGTGTCTCTACTCTATTGACCTTCTGGAAAGCATTGAAGACTTGGCTTTTCTGGCAGGCTTGGGGCCGTTGAGGTCCAGTCTTGAATGATATGTATATATGTAATTTTTTAACTGTTAACTACATCTTTTATGATGTTTTTAAATGTATTTTATATCCTGTTGTCAGCCACCCAGAGTCCTTCAAGAGTTGGGTGGAATAGAAATAAAATAAATAAAATGAATGAATGAATGAATGAATGAATGAATGAATGAATGAATGAATGAATGAATGAATACTATGGGCCTGTTTTCCCTCTATCATCCCATGGAGGGACTTCATAAAAAGTATCACAGTTTTCAATATTCAGGGTGGATTTTATTGTGACTCCAGATAGCAAAAATGCTATCAAAATGCATTTAGATCTTTGATAGGGCATTGAGACAATATGCACCCAGAGTATGGCATGGCTTAGAAGAAGCCCAATTCAGAAGCTGAATCAAAATGTTATACTAAAAATTAACATTGCAAATGTGGCTCCATGCAGATGCAGTGTATTTGATGCCCTCTCATGTCAGTATCCATTCAACAAAACTTATATACCACTTCTGTCACATGTAGAATACAGACTCCCCCTAGTGGCTTAATGGGATAATTTATTTCTCTTAGTCCTCTCATTCCTAAACAGAATTGGGATTTTTTGACAATCTTTGCCACTAAGTTGTAGGTTTCAACTTCGAAATGAATACATCATGTCTGACTGCTGACAAAGCAGAGTGGGGTAAAATGGAATTAAAAAGTAGACAATGGCAAGACATGAAATAAGGGTTAATCCTTTTGAAAAGTATTGCCCTAATCTTTCTCTTATGGGATGCCACTGCACACCTTAAATATTCTTTATAATTTCCTAAAGAAGTGATAGAAAGAGTAGTACTGGCTTTTCCAATTCATGAGGACCCAGATTGTTGTGGGCAATAAGTAATTCTGTAAACCACTTAAGGAGGGCTGTAAAAAATTGGAATGTGGGATATAAGTCTAAGTGCTAAGTGCTGTTCCCTTACTGTGAGCCCTTTCACATATGGAAATTGAAACAGACTCAACAGGGGAAAGAAATAATACCACTTTCATTGTATCAGAAAAGTTAAAGGTAAATTCTAGAAGCCAGAAGACAATTGCAATATTTATTTTTTTAAAGTACAGTTTATATATTTTATATTTATAAACATTTACATACATTAAATACATGTATATATCCATTTATATACATTAAAAAATCGAAAGTGTATTGTATGCCATTTTATCCCAAGTAATTCAGTGAGACAGACCTAATTCTCTAATTTACATTTTAATTTCACACATCTCCAATATATGAGTTAGGATAATTTTCCCCACCAAGGCATCTTCCAGATATGTTGCAATTATAAGTGTCACCTTTAGCAGAAAATTCTAGGAGTTGTAATCTCAACATATTTTCCTCTCTAGAAGAGATACATGGTTCAATGGAAAAGCACATAGTTTCACCCAAAAAATCACAGTTACATTTGTGCGAGCGGTGGGCACACGGGCCCTTTATTCAATAAAATGGAACCAGAAGGCATGCACTCGCCCTCTGCTCATGTTCGTATACACACACCTGCCACTTCCATGACCCGGTTCCAAACGGCTCACGGCCCATTCAATTCTTTAAGCAACAACATTAATAAATGAGACTGCTTGGTAGAGTAATAGATACAATCCTGCAGCAAAAAAATAAAAAAAAAATAGAAATCTTGGTTCAAATCCTCAGAAAAGCAGATGTGAAATAGCAGCTACATTTGCATATATCCCATGTATTATATAAAATGACTATCATGATTGTCTAAAATGTAATGAAAGGAATCCAGAAGAGTACAATGGTGGGATTCTCTTCCTCTATATCTTCTCAGACTTCAGAGGTGGGTTCACACAAACTGGTAGCAACCTGCTGATGATGTCACAATGATATCACAGAATTGTCAGTTTGCATTTTTAATTGCATTTTTTTAAAAAAAATATTTTTTAAAAAATATTTTATTTCTTCCTTCTGAGCAAGTGCAGAAGCTGGGTTTCTGGCACTGTGAATGTGGTTGCCATCTTGGTTTTGGCTTTTTTCCCCCTCAGATTTTTCAGCACTGCACATGTGCATGTGCGTGAGTCCATTTCTCACAGGAGGAAGCAAACTGGCAGTGAGACTATTTTTTTATTTTTATTTTTACTTTTACTTTTACTTTTACTTTTACTTTTACTTTTTTATTTTTATTTTATTTATTTTATTTATTTTATTTATTTATTTTATTTTATTTTATTTTATTTTATTTTATTTTATTTTATTTTATTATTTTATTTTATTATTATTATTATTATTATTTTATTTTTTTATTTTATTTTATTTTTTTATTCATATTCATATTTTGATTGATTGATTGATTGATTGGATTTATATGCCTCCCCTCTCCAAGGACTCCAGGTGGCTTACAACATATAAAAGTGAACAGTGAAATACAATAGATAAATCAAAAACCATCTAAACTAATCTAAAAACCCACCCCTGCCACACTTCTCTTGGCTTAATGTTCTGTTCGGGTCGTATGTGACCCGAAGCCAAGTTTGAGTCCCTGTAAAAAATTTTCCCTGCATATCTGAAACTTGAAATTTCATGACTATTCATCATTTCAGGGGTTCTCTCTATGAGAATTTTTTTTGGGGGGTGGGGGGCTTAGTTTTTGCTGGGCAAAAAAAGTTACAAATCTTCTGTTCCCGGGTCACCCTGACCCGGACCGAAAACTCTTCATTTGCAGTGCTTATGTTTGGTCTTTTTGAAAGCTTTTTTCACTTGGAAAGTAGTCTGAACATTTCTGCACACAATGGAATGAAAATTGAACTGAAAAAATTAATCCTTATTGGTTTATTTTGCACATAAATGTGCCTCTCCCCCGTTTTTGTGAAATGTTTTTCAAGTTATGGATAGTTTTGCTTGCAAAATGCATTCTATTTTACTGAAGTTGGTGTGGGATTGGTAGCTTGAACATTTCTGAATATAAGAAAAATATAAAGGAACTGAAAAAAATGATTCTTACTGGTTTTTTAACATCAGAAATAAGCCCCCCCCCCCCCTTGGCTGCTTGCAACCATTTTCACTTTTTATTTTTTTATGCTCCAAATCCGAAATATTCTTTAAAATATTAAGCATTCATTTACTCAATTTAACAATGCTGATCATCAAAAAATATTTTTGGGGTGGTGGCTAATTGTTTTCTGGGGGGAAAAAAATCATAACTTCGAATCTGTTTCTGTTCGTATATGACCGGACCAAAAATATTTTTTTTAGGTATTTGAATTTGATCTTTTTGAAAACCTTTTCAACTGGAAAACTAGTTTGAACATTTATGAACATAATGATATGAAAATTGAACTGGAAAAATTGAGACTTATATTTTTATTTTGATCAAAAAGCCCCTCCCCCCATCCTTTTTTAATTTCGTGTCAATTTCTATTTTTTAAGGCTACAAATCCCTAAGGAATTTTCCCCCAAAAGGTTTGATATACTAAATTGAACATTTCTGAATATAAGAAAAATATAAATGAACTGGAAAAAATGGTTCTTATTGGTTTATTTTTGCCACAAAAGGGCCACCCCACCCCTCGGCCTTGCTGTGTGCCATTATTGTCACTTTTTATACATATTTGGCTAGAAATATTTGGAATATCCTTTTGAAAATCAACCACATTGTAGCCAGAGAACTAATTTTATGAAACAAATCCATTTTACTAAAAAAAAGTATGTAAGTTTGAAATTAACAGCATAATTTTTATATAAATTGAAATAATTGAACACGGGAAGAGGCATACATTTATGTGCAAAATAAACCAATATGTATCCATTTTTCCAGTTCAATTTTCATATCATTATGTTCAGAAATGTTCAAGCTACCAATCCCACACCAACTTTAGTAAAATAGAATGTATTTTGCTAGCAAAACTATCCATAAAGTGAAGACTATTTAAAAAAAACGGGGGGGCGTGCATTTCATCAACAAAATAAAGCAATATGCATCAATTTTTCCAGTTCAATTTTCATATCATTATGTTCAGAAAGGTTCAAGCTACCAATCCCACACCAACTTTAGTAAAATAGAATGCATTTTGCAGGCATAATTATCAATAAACCTAAAAAAAAATTCACAAAAACGGGGGCTGGCATATTTATGTGCAAAATAAACCAATAAGGATTAATTTCTTCAGTTCAATTTTCATATCATTGTGTGCAGAAATGTTCAGACTACTTTCCAAGTGAAAAAAGTATTCAAATTGACCAAACATAAGCACTGCAAATGAAGAGTTTTCGGTCCGGGTCAGGGTGACCCGGGAACAGAAGATATTTAACTTTTTTTAAACAGAACAGCAGGGTTAAACTAATCTGACTTTTAATATAGAAAGACAACATGAAAATCAACCTTCAACGGTGGCATATAGCTGAGTATACAGATACTTCTAATGTATGGCCAGTAGATGGCAGTGGAATTTGTTTTCAGTTATCAAGACGACTAATAAGTAATTCAGGTGACTGTTTTGATCATAAAGCCTAGAGCTAGCTAGGTACAGTCGATGAGGCTGTATTAATATTAGGAAACTAGCTTCTCTTGTCTGGCTTCTTCTATTATCTTATGCTAATTTAGTAGTTTTCAATTATGATGATTTATTCTGATCCTGCAACAAAATCAGAAGTAATGTGTTCACATGCAAAAGGTAAATTCTGGTTCAATTATGCAAGACCCAGAAACATATTTGTAAATACTAATTCATATAGTTTGTCAGTGCTTTATCTGCATCTGTCTTGTACTGAACCTGTGACAGTGAAGCCTCTGATATAACTGGCAAAACTGGCGTGGAGTCTTTGTTTTCAATCCAAAATCTATGACATAAAGCAGTTGTCAGTCTGGCTTGAATGAAATCTCGTGCCTGGGCATTCTGAAGACCGGAAAGCAGCTGACACATAGAATGCATAGCTACAAAACAAGAAGCAAAGTGAAAGGAAAGCTAAAGGAAGAATAGAATGGGGATCATGGATTGCCAAAGGAAGATCCTAAAGGAAAGAGAGGGAGGAAGAGGGAGAGACAGTGGAACTTAAGAAACTAGTAACTTACCATGTTGCCATGTTGAAAGGGGCTGGAAAATGGTTTAGACAAAATATTGTTTGGTACAGAGGGAAAAATGATATCTAAACTCTATAGCTAAACTCTATAGCTAAGAGCCAGGGTGGTGCTGTATTGCAGGCCACTGAAGCTGACTGTAGATCTGTAGGTCAATGGTTCAAATCTCATCACCAGCTCAAGGTTGACTCAGCCTTCCATCCTTCCAAGGTGGGTAAAATGACAACCCAGATTGTGGGAGGAATATGGTGGTTCTGTTAAAAAGTGCTATTGCTAACATGTTGTAAGTCGCCCTGAGTCTAATGAATGAATGAATGAATGAATGAATGAATGAATGAATGAATGAATAAATAAATAAATAAATAAATAAATAAATAAATAAATTTACTCAAATATAAATTAGTTGACAAAACCGTCAAAGAATCAATGATTGCCTGGCCCCAAAACTTTTGAGTACACAATACAACTGTCTGCATGGGGGGGGGGGGGGGGATGACCTGGGAACAAAACTATAAATTAACCCTTGCAATACCATATAAAGAGGACATTTTAAAAATGTTCTACAGATGGCATCTTCCTCCCGCACGATTGGCAAAAATGTTACCAAAATTATACCTGAAATGCTGGAAATGCAAAAAGAAAATGGGATGTACTGTACTACCATCTCTGGTGGGCCTGCTCTCACATTAAATTATACTGGAATAAGTTTAAGATCGTGATAGAACAAATTGTAGTGTTAAGTCTCAAATTAAAACCAGAGCTATTTTTACTAGGCATATTTGTAGAGAAAATTAACAAGGAAGATAGATATTTGATATTACATATTACTACAAGGGCTAGAATTACCTACCCACAGAATCGCAAAACAGATCTAATACCGACTTATGATAACTATGGTAATTAAAAATTTGGAAGCAGCAGAGATGAGTAAACTATGATTGAAATTTGGAGCAAAAATAAAAAAAGATTTTTACAAAACGTGGGATAGATGGTATAATTGGTTAAGACAAAAAAGGCCCAGAAATTTACTATAACTTCTTGCAATAGTATAATAAACTGTTACATACCACACAATATTATGTTATATTGCTTCATTTTTTGAATAAGTAACATAAGCATGATTAAATATAAAACAAATGAAATAGCTGTTGAAATAGAAATTGATGACTCAATAGATTTAATTTATAGGAAGATAAACTTTACAACAACTAAAATGTACATATGTAAAAATGTAACAATGAAAGGCTGTTGAAGGAACATGATTTCATTGTAACCGTTTGTAATAGTTTGCATTATGTTTATAGTTAGTTTTATGCGATATGTGTTTATTTTGTTCTTTATTGTTTTGTTGTGTTTTCTTTGTTGTTATATATATCATTTGTATGTTTTTAAAGGGAAATTCAATAAAGATTATTTTTTAATTTTTTTAAAAAAAGGTGTCTGGGGGTGACGCATACAAGTGAACTTCCAGTTGGTCTGTTGGGCCATTTTCACCATCCCCAGGCTTTAGGAGTCTTTCCTGAAGCTCGGGAGAGTGAAAACCGCCGAAAAGAAGACAGAAAATCAGTTGGTCAGTGTGCGCATGCACGCTGGAGCTAACATAGGGTAAGGCCTCACGTGCCCTCATAGCTTCATGTTCCACCTGTGGCACGTGTGCCATAGATTCGCCATCAGTGCTCTATACTCTATGGGAGAATTATAAGAAATTTGTTGGATTGCAACTCCTGATCTCTACCTTTCCCCCACCTCCACTAGGTGTGCTGGTTAAAACTCATAGAGTTGGGTTCAACAAAAAGGAAAGAAGACAGAAAAAGTCAATTTAATAGTTTAATAGCTAGATTTAATAGTTAAAGAGAAAAGAAAGTAGCAATCTAAAAGGAAGAACCGGAGGAACTGAATGATGAAGAGACTCCAGAAAAAGAAAGGGGAAATCAAAGGAGGCTCAGAGGGGATTAGGTCAAAGGATCAAATATTTGCTATGTTTCTTGTCTAAACTACATGTTAATTTCTGCTGTGCCAAAACAGTGTTTCTAAGGCAGTATTTGTAGACACCGGTCATTGGATTGATTTGAACAAATCCACTTCTTTGGCTTAATTGGTATGCATTCAGCAAAAGGGTTGTTTACATAAAATGGAACTGGATTTAATTTCCTCGCTGCATTCTTAGAAGATTAATGTGTCTTCCTTAGCATGGATGTTAAGTTGAATAATGGCCATTGGAAAACAACCATCATTCTACTTCATACATCTCTTCAATGCATGTCTTCAAATGCCAGAAGAGCCAGTAAGCAAACAAGCATAGTCATTGCTAGCTATGTTGTAGTCTGAACTCTAGTCAAGGCCAGTGCATCATGGTTTCTGTAAACAAAATTAACACCTCTTCTGTGATAGTTGTTAAGGAGTGTGCAGAATTCTTGAGTTATCAAGGACACGCACAGAGGGAAACTTGGCATTCCAGCAGATATCCAGGAGATATGAGTAAAGATTCAGTCATACAAAAAATATACATTAAAGTGTATAAAATAGTGTTTACTTTAGAAATAGCAGTCTAGTTAAATACTGTAGTCCAGTCATACACAATCAAATCAGTCAATATTACTCAATACAATAATAATATTACAAACATTACAGCTTCCAAATATATCAAATTATCATTGAACACACAGAGCTTACTACACCTCTCACTTACAACAGCCCCTCAAATATTGGAAAACTGCTATCATGTTACTCCTGTTCCTTCTTTTCACTAGACTAGACAAGCCCAATTCCTGCAACTAATCTTCATATGGTTTAGTCTCCAGTCTCCTAATCATCTTTGTTGCTCTTTTCTTCACTCTTTGCAGTCTCTCAACATCTTTTTTATAATAAGACATCCCAAACTGGATACAGTATCCCAAGTGTTCTGCCGGGGTGTCTCAACCGCCTGTAATGTGTGTATGTTAGTATAGGGGATTTTCTTAAATTTATAATATTTTAATTAATTGGATTGTATTGGATTGTTTTTCACTTGTTGTGAGCCGCCCCGAGTCTTCGGAGAGGGGCGGCATACAAATCCAAATAATAAATAAAATAAATAAATAAATTAGTCCAGGAAGACACACGCCACACGATAAAAGGAAAACCCAAAAGTTTTTATAAACAGAAAAACAGAAACAGCTCCCTTTTTAAATGTCAAAGGTATTTTATGGTACACACAAGGCACAGGTTAAATGCAGTCCAATTGCTCACCCAATAACTGGGAAATTGAGTCCAATTCTAAAGTCCAGAGAGTCCACACACAAAATCCCAAACAGCAAAAACCACGATCTTGACGAAACAATGAATCAGATAAACTGCCATGAGGCTAAAACACCAGGCTGCACTTTTATCTGTAGCACTAATTTCAGCAGCCCTACCCAACCACAGGTGGCCTCATTTTCTCTTGTAATAATCCTTCAGTTGTTGTCTCCAATGCATCACTCTACGCATGTGTGGATGTGTCATTAATTCTTGTTCAGAATCAGGAATGATACAGATGACTGATCTCCTCCTGGGCTGTCTGCCAAACTCCCCTCTTCCCTGTCACTCACACTTCCTTGGTCAGAGGAGACTTCATCGGCAGATTCTACTGGGAGCAAAACAGGCCTGCGGCATCTGGATGTCTCCCCCACATCCACCTCCACATTCCTTGGGGCAGGAGCTGGGCCAGAGCTAACCACAACACCCAAGTATCATCTTATTAAGGCTTTATAAAGTGGTACTAATACTACACATGACCTTGAGTCTATCCCTCTGTTAATGCAATCTAGGATTGTATTAGTTTTTTTGTCTGCTGCAGTACATTCCTGACTCATATTTAATGTCTACTAGGATACCAAGAACCCTCTCACAATTACTGCTATTGAGCCAGTTTTCTTCTAATGATCTGTACTGTAGGTTTGATTTTTCTTTCCTAAGTGTAAAAGCTTTTCTCTACATTGAATTTCATTTTGTTTTATACAGCAAATAATCTAGTAAAAGCTTTCAAGGATATAGACTATCCTTGGAAAAAGCCAAACTGTGCTTTGATTTGGGTTTTAAATAAACTAAATATAAATTGAAATTTGTAACAAGTTGCTGATTACTGTAGCCACTGTTTGCCTTCTATTTTTACCTCTCTGCCATGATGTAATTATTCCTGTAATCTTTCTCTATCTTTCTCCACAATGCCTAGAAGTTTTTGTTTTTGTCATTGTTCTGTTTCACGTATTTGTTTGTTTGTTTCTTTATTTGTTTGTTTGATTGATTGATTGATTGATTGATTGATCATGTCGCCCTCCTCCTTAGACTCAGGGCGGCTTACAACATGTTAGCAATAGCACTTTTTAACAGAGCCAGCATATTGCCCCCACAATCTGGGTCTTCATTTTACCCACCTCGGAAGGATGGAAGGCTGAGTCAACCTTGAGCCAGTGATGAGATTTGAACCATTGACCTACAATCTACAGTGAGCTTCAGTGACCTGCAGTACAGGCCACTGTGCCATCCCGTATCACTGTTTGCATATCTTTATACCAGGGATGGCTTGCTAATGGTGCGGTAAGCAACTGCGCACCGGTAGTGGCCGCCAAATTGTGCAATTTGCGCACGATCGCTCCAGTGGCAGTCCTTCGGGCGCCGCCATCTTTTTCCTATAATTTTTCATATTTTTTGCTTCATGCGCATGTGCAGAAGCAAAATCTCATGCATAAAAGCATGTAAGACACAGAGAGAGAGAGAGAGAGTGAATCAGAATGATCCTGAATAAAAAGGAAGCTGTGACGCTCCTTCAATATGCCAGGGTGATCCGACAGAACTAACATATAGTCCCTCCATGGTACAAAGCTGAAGGGATCAGATCCTGCGGCCTAGAGGTTAATTCTCTGCCTGACAAGGCAGAAGCTGCAGGATCAAATCCCAGTAAGGGTATGGCTAGTTGATGAAGCCAGAACAAGGCTGAAATAGTGCTATCCTAGTCTCCCTTAATTTTAAAATTTCAGCAAAAAACATGTGATACATATATATATTTGTTTCAAGAAAATCTGGTACAGATAGGGAAAGCCTAGCACCTAGCAGAATATATCTATCAGGGGAAAGTCAAAGAGCAAAAGCTTCAGGTGTGTATGATTGGAAACAAAGGGAATAGGACCCTGAAATTAGTAATCTTGACAAAGGAGGGACAAACAAAAGCCCATTTAAAATTTATGGCTCCTTTTGGTCAGTCAATTACGAGGCACTGAGAATCAGTGCCACTGAAGTCACATTTTGAATAATTTGCCTTGCCCATCTTTCATGTCTCTGATATATTCGCCTTGTTCAAGAATCTTTTTAAAATGCAACTGAGGGCTTGCAAATAGAATATCTCCTCCCTCACCACTTTATTTTCTTTTTATTGCAAAAAGTCATTGGGATTTGTGAGACAGCGATGAATGATTTCTCTTCCATGGCTGCTCTTTTGAATTAATACTGAGTGTTCATGTTGCACTCCATAAACCAGGTATTTAACGTCTGAGGCTGTTCTTTGTTGGATTTTGCACCAGTTACATCTCAAAGAAAAGGGCAAATTAATTATGGTTTCAATCCATCCTACATGCATTTGGAAACATCACACAGTAAAGAAAAATGCAATTCTCAACTTTTGAAACCAGGGAAATAAAAAGGGAAGTAGAAAGAGCATGAGTCACTGTCCAGTTGAAATTACAATACAAACTGTTTAAAAAATAAATCCTATCCTCACAATTTATTTGTAAAATGAGTTAATGAGTATTTTTGTCAAGTGGACAAAAAACCCTGTAATAAATTGTACCATCACAATAATTTTAAATATGCCTTTTTTGCTGGTTGAATAGGAGCCATGAACAAGTACAAAACAGAAACATAAGTGTCAAAGCAAGTTATGAAAAAAGCAATATTGTGGCATTGAGATAGGTGTTGTTGTTGTTTTTTATAAGACTAACTTTAACGGATGTATACACTTATTTGGTATTGATATAAATCAAGGTATCTTTCTGTAGATCTCATTTCCCTTAGAAATGAAAGCCTTCAGCAATATTTTGCAGTTCACAAGTACTTTCTGGTTCACTTTTTCTGGCAAACGACCATGTGCTGAATCCTAAATTTATTTTATTTATTTATTTTTATTTGTTTGTTTTGTCAAGTACGTATAGTATTGGTGGTATATAGATATTGCATTGGCATCCTTCAGTCTCGAAAGGTCTTGGTATCATGCTCTGGATTCCCCTTCATTCACAAAGATATAACAATATTTATATAAATGATACTAGTAAAAGAGAAACGTTAGGACAGGGGACAGAAGTAGCAAATTTAATAGAAGGCAAACTATTGTAGCTTTAAAGATGGATATCCTTAATCATTTTTTTTCCAAATAAGAGTTTTGGAAAAGCATAAGCAATTTGTAAGGTGGCAAATATTTCTTTGATGGAAAGCCAACAAAACTTACATTTTCCATATGATATTATTAGTTCAGTTTCTCCTCATTTTTTCCACAAATCCTTTAACACTGCTGATTATGGTTAAAAGCAATTAACCCAATGGACACCCTTTGGATATTCCTATGAAAATGATTTCACACAATTTGCAAGTAATTCTGTCAACCAGTTGAAGCAACAGGATGAATTTAAAATAAATTATTTCACATAAGCATTCCAGGGTATTTTTTTCAAATGTTTGAGTTTCATTTACTATAATCTCCAGCAGCAAAGGATTGTGTTAAGTATAGTTTAATACATTTAGAGAATTCTAAATTGTCTTACAACTGCACAAACTTTAAGGTCTGTTTCTGATTATTACAGTTCAATTGGATGAAGAAATAAATGGATAAAATTATGATAATGTTAGTGATGTTGAATTTTAATGAATAGACTTCAACAGAGATTGATTTTATCCCCGGACAAGCATACAGTTTAAATGCCAACAAGGTACCTGAAATAAAGGGATAGCCTTCTGCTATCCACAAAATACTATGAATATTATCTTCACATTTCAAGGGAGATTCCAAATAGAATAAAAATGTCGGTATCAATCTAGAATGCTAATTTAATAATTATGAGTTTCCTTTACTCTCGCACTCCAATTTCAAAAAGTTGTTCAGATTCTCGAATTTACCATAGCGCATTTTATCATGAAACAGTGACCCTGAGAACCAAAGTCTATGAAAGTCAATGTATAAATGTTAAAATCCAGTAGTGGCTGGACATAATACAACATGCTTTTCTCTATGACTGAAGCTCAGAAAGAAAAATGGATACCTCCGCTATCTTTTATCCTGCATGCAATCCACCCATAACTGACATAAATTAACTATGAATTAGGCCAGTGATGGCAAACCTTTTTTGGCTCAGGTGCCAAAAGAGGGCATGAGCGCATGCCCATACTCATAATGTAATGTCCTCCTCTAAACCCATGCGCAGAAGCCCCACACTGCCCCCATACATGCGCACCTAAAACACGATTTGAGTACTGCCCACAAGATCATATGCTGCAATGTCCTACCAGTCAATGACTACTTCAGCTTCAACCGCAATAACACAAGAGCACACAACAGATTCAAACTTAATACGAACCGCGCCAAAATTGACTGTAAAAAATATGATTTCAACAATCAAGTTATCGAAGCGTGAAACTCATTACCGGACTCAATTGTGTCAACCCCCTACCCCCAACACTTCTCCCTTACACTCTCCACGATTGACCTCTCCAGGTTCTTAAGAGGCCAGTAAGGGGCGTACATAAGTGCACTGGAGTGCCTTTCATCCCCTGTCCAATTGTCTCTCCTTCTTTCACCTATCTTATATATTCTCTTCCTTCAATATATCCTTTCCTCTAGTTCACTTTCATCCTCTTTTATATTATCACATGTCTATTTTTCTTCCTATGTATTTGTATATTGGACAAATGAATAAATTTAAAAAAAATACAACTTGGGAACCTTATAGAACTTCACTGCTCTGTCTTCTCTGCTCATCTTGTGTAGGGACCTGGAAGTGTTACATTCCTCACCTGACTTTTCCAACTGATCAGGTGGTGCCCATGTTTGTTTGATCAGCCTGATCTGATTCTTGGGTTTGTCCTTCCTGAGTTTAAAATTCCACAGGCTCAGCTGGAGCGGCTTCTTCAGTTAAAGACTTGGAATTTGAATCCTCAGACCTGGGCTATGACACATTACACCCAGAATGTCCAAAAATTGAGGTCCAGCAACGCTAGGTACAGCTGAATATAAACTTTCCATTTGTAGTATGAGAAATCCTTATTGCAAAGAATATCTAGCTATCTGTACTAATGGTTTTATTAATTATAGAGCAGATTCATATTTAGTCTGTTATGGTTTTCTATGATTTTAAAAACCTGCACAGACAGGACTATTTGCAATAAGTAAGGACTATAAATACATAAATATTTCATTGTATTTGCTCTTCACTTCTTCTCCCCCCGCCCCCAGAAAATATTATTTTTAATCTCTCAAAATAGATAATGGGAAACAATGTAGTAATGGCCTTCCCTTGAGTTTAGATAAGATACTGGACAAAACTGCCAGCTATAGTCAGTGAAAGCTGATACATTTTAGTCTCCATGTGATATTTGCAATAGGTATAACTGGATATAGTAATCCTGCATGCATACTTCTTAGTTATTTATCTGTTTGGAAATGAGTGCAAAGTGTATAAGTATACAGGGAATATCACCCATATGAAACAGCAACAGTGTTATTAGCAGTTCTGCATTCATTGTTCTGTCACTGGATCCTGAAGATTGGATCAAGAGCTTTTTTCTTTTTCTGATGACTCCATAAATCAACTCCTTTCAGAACAAGAGGAATGGAACAGTTTCATAATGGTTTTTCTTGAATTCATTTTAAGTTTTTGAAACTAAAATACTGTTTCAGATTGCAAATCTGTGCCTAGAACAGTTTGTGTTTGGAAGGAAGATGGTGAATTGTTTTAAATGTATATGAGTGTGACTGTCATATTTTATAATAACTTTTTAATGGGGTTTTAGCTTGATAATGTTTAGCCCTAGATAATGTTCGACTTCTTTTTATTGTTTTGTATCCATTTATATTGTACTCATATTGTTGTTGTAAGCCGCCTTGAGTCCTTTGGGATTGGGCGGCATAGAAGTCAACAAACAAAGGAACACACAAACAAACAACTAACTAACTAACTACACTTCAGTCAGCTGCAAATCCACTGAACTATCCAGTGATTATGTCCAATCTTCATTAATTTATCTATCAGCTCTTTATGTGGAACCGTATCAAAGGCTTTGCTGAAGTCCAACACCTTTGTGACATAGTCAAAGAAATCAATGAGATTAGTCTGACATGATTTGCCCTCAGTAAAGCTATGCTGGTTTGGGTCCAATAAGTTATTGTTTTTTAGGTGCTGATTTATCCTCTTTTTGAGTAGAGTCTCCATCATTTTAACTATAATTGATGTCAAGCTAACTAGCCTGTAGTTACCAGCTTCTTCTCTACTGTCCTTCTTGTGGATAGGCACAACACTGGCCATTCTCCAATCCTCAGGAACATCTCCTGTTAAAACGGATGGGTTAAGCAAATCAGTCATGGGTGTAGCAATCTGAGTTCTTTAAGAAGTCTAGGGTGGATGTCGTCTGGGCCCATAGGATGGATATATGTTTATTTCATGCATGTTTAAATTCAATTTTGCAACCTTTTAAACCTTACAGAATAATATTTTCTGTCAATGTCTAGAAAGGGCAAGTGAGACACAGTCTAAAAATAAATTATATGATATTTCACGATGGAACAGGACATTTTTTCAGAAGTTGACTACTTTGTCTTTTCTTGTCATGGTTATTATCAACTAAAATAAGCCCACAGCTATGAAGAATGGGTCTGAATATCTTGAAAATGCATGATCTCTGTCCCAATTTCACTCAGTTTGAAGAGATTTGCTTAGACTGGCAAGAATAGGAGAAGTTAAATTATTACCAATTTCCATGTTTTGGAAATATTGCCTTTGTACAATACAATTTCCCCACTGGTGTATACATTTTTATATACGGTAGTAAAATAAAAACAATAAGAAGAGAAAATATGGTATAATTGAATAATGATAGACAGCATTTGAGACTTTTGGACTTAGAAAGAAGGCAATTGAAAGAGGGAGATGACCAAGGCATTTAAAATGATTCATGAAATCTTTTCAAATCTCATCAACGGCTCAAGGTTGACTCAGCCTTCCATCCTTCTGAGATGGGTAAAATGAGGACCTGGATTGTGGGGGCAATATGCTGGCTCTGTTAAAAAGTGCTATTGCTAACATGTTGTAAGCCGTCCTGAGTGTAAGGAGAAGGGTGGCATAAAAATCAATTAATCAAACAAACAAACAAACAAACAAACAAATATAAAATGATTCATGACATGGAGGAACTGAACAGGAAGAGGTTTTTCTCCTTTTTTTAAAAAAGCCTCCACATTAAGAACAGTGGCGATCCAAAGAAACATAACAGAAGGAGATTTAAAATAGATGGAATAAAGTATTCACACACCTCATAACTAATATTTGGGATTCACTGCCCTAAGACATAGTGATGGTCATCAATTTGGATGACTTTAAAAGGAGACTGAATAAATTCATGGAGGACAGATTTGCAATCTTAAAAACTCAGCATTGCCTCTGGGTCAGGGGTCTCCAACCTTGGCAACTTTAAGACTCATGGACGGGGGAGACGGGGGGAGAAAGAGAAAGGGAAGAAGGGGCTAAGACCAGATCCCAAACAGCAGCAGCAGCAGCAGACAAATAGAAACAAACAAACAAAAGGAACTAAAAACAACCAAGAAGGAAAAGCCCTCTCTCTTTTATTCTTTTATTCTTGTTTATATATTCTCTTTCTACCCATTCAAAGCTAAATGCCACTGGGAACTAAACTAATTTCAATAAACATAAATGGTCTCAACAACAATCAGAAAAGAAAAAAGGTTTTCTCCAAACTCCTGAAACAGAAAGCACAGATAATATGTCTACAAGAAGTACATATCAAACTTGCACACAAAAAATATTTAGAATACACCAAATTGGGAGAGCTATACACTTCTCTAGATGAAAAAGAAAAGAAAAGAGGGGTAGCCACATATGTGAAAAAAGAATTAAACCCAAGAGAGATAAAAACTGACCCAAAAGGAAGATATATTATAGTAGAAGTAGAAATCAAAGGAGAGAAAATATTATTAGTAAATATATATGCACCAAATCATGAATTGAAACAATTTTATAAAAAAATACATGAAATATTATTACAATTTAACCAAACAAATATATGTATAATAGGAGACTATAACGGAATAGTGAACCAAAAACTGGACTACAAAATAGAAACCAAGAGTAAAATAAAAAGAGCCACACTACCAACCACATTTGAGAAAATGACGGATGAACTAGATCTGGTAGATATGTGGAGATTAATACATCCAAATGAAAAACAATTTACATTCTACTCTGCCCCACACAACTCTTTCTCTAGGATAGATATGGTATGGCTAAGTAAGAATATGCACAAAAAAATAAAATCTGTTGACATAGAACCAAATACGTGGGCTGACCATAACCCAATAACAATCACTTGGCAGGGGGAAAAGAAAGAATTTAGAAGATGGTCATTAAATACAAACCTACTTCGAGATGAAAAATATACAGAAATGCTAAACAAAGAAATAAAATTATTTCTAGAGGAAAATAAGAAACAACCCACCTCAACTCAAATACTATGGGACACACTGAAAGCATATACTAGGGGAGTTACTATATCATATACAGCCAAAAAACAAAAAGAAGAGAAGGCAGAATATAATCACTACGTAAATAAAATAGCCAACCTGGAAAAAACTCTTCAACAAAACCCAACAAACAAACAGACACAAATATCACTAAGGGAAGCTAAATCCAAAATAAATATATTAGAACAGCAAGAATTTATTAGAAATTTAAAACAAACGAAACAAAAATACTTTGAAACAGCTAACAAACCAGGTAGATGGCTTGCACAGAAAATCAAAAAAATGAGAAGCGAAAAATTAATTTATCAATTAGAGGATAAAGACGGGACAATACAACACATGGAACAACAGAAAAAGGAAATAATACAAGATTATTACAACAACCTATATAAAGAAGAACCAATTGAAATGGTAAAAATTACTAAATACATACAAGAAAATAATACCATACAAATTGAAGAACTCGATAAACAAATTTTAAATGAAAAAATTACTCTACAAGAAATCCAATTAGCATTAAAAAAACAAAAAAACAATAAAACCCCAGGGCCGGATGGACTCCCGGGGGAATTCTATAAAGGAAATAAAGATCTATTTGAACCCATATTACTGGAGACATACAATGAAATATTAGAACAAGCAAAAATTCCAGAATCCTGGAGAGAATCATACATAACGATGATACCAAAGGAGGGGTTAGACAAACAGAAAATAAAAAACTACAGACCAATTTCTCTGCTTAACGCGGATTATAAGATCTTTATGGTAATCTTAGCAGACAGAATAAAAGAAATATTAAATAAAATCATCAACACAGACCAAAATGGCTTTCTACCCTCCAGACAAATTTTCAACTGCACCAGGACAGTTTTAGACGTCTTAGAATATGGTGAAGCCCATCCAGGAAAACAAATAGCTCTTGTCTTCCTGGATGCCCAGAAGGCATTTGATAATGTTAATTGGCAATACTTAAATGAGTTAATTAGAGAATTAAAATTAGGTAACAGATTTGAAAACATTATCAAAAATATATATACCACCCAAAAGGCCAGAGCAATAATAAATGGAGACACTACAAAACCAATTTTGATAGAAAAAGGAGTCCGCCAAGGCTGCCCAATGTCACCCTTATTATTTATACTGACACAGGAACTACTACTAAATAAAATAAGAAATAATAAAAATATACAAGGAATTAAAATTAAAAAAGAAGAATACAAATTACAGGCATATGCGGACGACATGGTGTTCTTTTTAGAAGAACCAACCAGCTCTGGCCCAGAGCTAATCAAAGAAATTGAAATTTTTGGGGAATTTGCAGGTCTAAAAATAAATAAACAGAAAACAATGTTAATGACAAAAAACATGAGTATACGACAAATTAGGAAATTAGAAGAAACTACTAAACTCCAAACTACAAAAAAAATGAAGTACTTAGGATTAATATTAACAAACAAAACAATTACACTTAAAAAGGACAATTATGACAAATTATTGCAAGATACCAAAAAAAATTTAGAGAAATGGAAAGACCTACAAATATCAATGTTAGGCAGAATATCTGTAATAAAAATGGATATTCTTCCCAAATTTTTATATCTTTTTCAGACAGCTCCGATTAACTTGGAACCAAATTTTTTTAAAGAAATCAATAAAATCATCTCCAAATTCATCTGGCAAAACAAAAGGCCAAGAATAAAATATGTGTATCTCCAAGATAATAGAATTAGAGGAGGCCTGGGGCTCCCGGATCTAAAATTATACTACAAAGCGGCAAGCCTAATTTGGATAAAAGAGTGGATTAACTTAAAAAATAAGAGAATACTTGTATTAGAAGGTCATGACTTACAAACAGGCTGGCATGCGCATTTATGGAAAGATAAATTGCAAAAACAAACTATATTTGACAGGCACTTGATCCGTAAATCACTACTAAAAACCTGGTACGAAATTAAAAATAAACACTACGACAAAATTCCAAGATGGCTTTCCACTATGGAAGCCATCATCTACCCAAATTTGATCGACATAGCCAAAACCATCCAGTACAGAGACATATTACACCCAAACGGGGAACTCAAATCTAGACAAGAACTGGAAAGATTAAATCATAAAATGGATTGGTGGACATACGCCCAAATAGAATCCAGATTTAAAAAAGACAATCAAACACCCGGTATTCAAAAATCTATGAACCCATTAGATAAGATTCTGATAGGAAATGAAAACAAACAAATAAGCAGAATATACCAAATACTTTTAGAACAGGAAAGAATAAAAGATACGACCAAAACACCAATGATAGCGTGGGAAAAAAATCTGCAACACGCCATCCATATTGCCGACTGGGAAAGAACATGGACCACAATATCCAAAATAACCCTTTCGGCAGCATATAAGGAAAACTATTACAAATTATTCTACAGATGGTACCTCCCACCGGCGAGATTAGCAAAGATCCACCCAACGTTATCAGACTCATGTTGGAAGTGTAAAAAGGAAAGAGGTACGTTTTTCCATATGTGGTGGTCCTGCCCCATGATACAAAAAATTTGGACAATAACTCATACTTGGCTCACAGAGATCACGAAAGAGGAAATAGAACTCACACCGGAAGCTATGCTTTTAGGAGTTTGGAGAAAACATTATTCAAAACAAACAATGCTCCTCACAACACATATTAACACCGCCACGAGAATTGCGATAGCACAACTCTGGAAAAGTGATCAGATACCAACGGAAGATTTAATTATAGATAAGATATATGCATGTGTAGAGATGGACGAATTCACGAACTCAATTAAGGGAAATAAATTAATAGAATCAAAAAGAACATGGCAAAAATGGCACGAATGGGTTCAAAAGAGAACATAAAAGCAACATAATATGAAACAACAGTACAATTGAAACGACCTACAGTTACCGTGTATAATTAATGAACGTAATAGATTTTAGAATTTAAAAATATAAAATACAATGTATATAATGAAAGAAAACCGGTCAAAACTTACTGTCAGAATGTTAACTGAGAATATGTATAATCTGTAATTCAAAATAATATGTGATGGGAAGGACATAAGAAAAATTAATAAAGAGATTTAAAAAAAAAAAAAAAAAAAGACTCATGGACTGCAACATTCCTGGATTCATCAGCCAGCTTTGCTCCCAGCTTCTGGGGGTGGAAGTCCACGAGTCTTAATGTTGCCAAGGTTGGAGACCACTTCTATAAATACCAGTTTTAGGGGATCAGTTCAAATGCCAGTTGCAGGGAAACAATAATGGGACAGGAACCTCATTCCCTCCTTGTAAACATCCCAAAGTCGACTCAAATGCTGTACTAAAATGGGCCTTGGCTTTTTTCATCTGGATTACTCATTTGCCCTTAAGTCTTAACACTATACCCACATCTTCCTTGCAACTTCTCAAAATATTTCTTCCCTGTCTTTCATTTTAAAGCTTGAGAATGTCATAAGGTCTCTTGGTGATGTTTTAACAACACTTTACGGTTGGGGGTTGTGAAAGATACTATTGATGGACTTTCTTTCTCTTACGTACACATCTTTCTATCTCATTGAAACTTCTCTGGTTGCACACATTTCCCAATCTGAAAAATTCAGTCAGTGGAGTTCTTTCATTATAACTTCACTTAAGATTTAACTGAAGCAGAGGAAATAAAGACTGATAAAGATATGAAAGACAGGACATTCCTCTTTATTGCATTCTCACTTTGCACCCATTAACATATTTTGACCATTATGGTATATCAAGAGACATAAAAGAAGAAAATTCAACACTGAATTGTGTCTTCTGTTTCTCAAAATCTCTGTGTTTAAATGTATAAAATATAAAGAATCTCTCTTTCTCTCTCTCTCTCTCTTCCTTTCTCTCTCTCCTCCCTTACTAACGCTTCAGTAGCTTTCATTATTATGGTTTGGGCTGTTTCAGTTCAGAACATAGGAAAAATGATAAATCATTCAGTAGCACAAAATGGGTAGATATGTTCCTTGGAGCTAGCAATGGCAGATAAATTCATTATATCTGTAATCTAAGTGTTTGTAACTCATGTTTTCCAGGGATATTTCAGTAACCTAATGAAATCTTAGTTTACCTGTTCTCCACAGCTTTCTCTGGTATATAATATAACAGGAATGGCATTAAATACTTACTCAAGCAAGCATTTTAACAGCTATCAGATGGCACTAGGAAAAATATACCTCCCAGGCCTGGCTGCTCTGTTTGATGGGGATTGGCAAGGAGCTAGTTAACATTAAAGATGCCTGAATCAGCTTTCATTGTTAAGGCAGAAAACTGTGTTTACACGCTCTTTGGGATGTACAAGAAATTAGTTTCAATTTACAGACACTAGTTAAGTGTTTCCCAACCTTAGCAACTTGGAGATATCTGGACTTCAACTCCCAGAATTCCCCAGCCAGCAAATGCTGGCTGGGGAATTCTGGGAGTTGAAGTCCAAATATCTTCAAGTTGCCAAGGTTGGGAAACACTGCACTAGTTAAATATCAGGACTTTGCTACAATCAATACATAAAGTGACTAAGAAAAATGTGGTGCAGAATTCCCCACCCCCACTCCCAAAAATTAAATTCAGACCACACAAAAATAATAGATGCCAGAAAATCACAAAGCAGAGGGTGAAATGATGGAAAAGCTGGGGGTGGGGAGTCTGTATATTGATATTTGAAACAAGCTCTAAAAAAATGGAAGATAATAACTGAAAATTATTCTGAGCTTTTCAAAGACATAAATGACCAAACAGCCTCCTGACTCCTGAATTACATTATGCAGAAAGAACTTAATAGCCTGCTATTATCCCTTCTCCTCACTGACAGATTTTCAGCAGTGAAAAGACAAACAAGAAGTGCATTTATAATCTAAACTGGGTTCACCTTTGCAAAAACCGCCAACCACAGCTAATTTCAGGTAAGTGCTCTGGTGAGAGTGGAGAACAAATTTAACTTGGTGATAAGGTAATTTTTCTCTTCATCCTGTACTATTGATGTTTGAGAGAACCAGATAAGGTTGGTCCTATGATCCATGTAGAGAATGAGGGGTCAACTCGTTGGACACTCAGTTGCTGGGATACCAGCAATTACCTTTATTAAACCTAGCTAAGAACTCATGGTTCTCGTCAACAGGCATACTAGTGACTACCAACTCTCAAATATGTTTTCAAACACTGGGCATTTAAAATCATGCTAAAACACAGATTTTTCAAAGGGACTCTAAAAATTCCAAAAATGAAAGTGTTGTTTTCATGCACTTTTATGTGGTCTTGTTCTCCAAAACTCTGTTGCAGCTGCTCACAAACTATAGCTGCTATCTCCCTCCTTGCTGCTGCTTTAGCATTTTTTTTCTTATGAGAAGGAGACAAGGAGTTTTGTCTTTAATGAGATACAATGGATCAGATAATCTACATTATGATATATTGGCTAGACATTACAGATGAATAAAAAAATATTACAATATTGACTATTTTATTTTCAGTGAACTGCCTGATAATTTTCAGTATGAAATTTAGCCTTGTCACTGATTGAATACCAAATCAGAAGATTCTTATAAAAGTGATGCATATTTTATTTATATTTATCAGATAGGTTACCTTAATGTAATAGATGTTTTAGGTCATTTCTTGGGCTTTCAGTTTAAATGAGCCCATTCAGAAGACTATGGGGATAGCAGAAATGTGATTTCCAGCAGCTTCAGCCTAACTGGTTCTCTCCAAATATGTTAGCATCTCTAGATGACACCAGATTAAGAAAATCATCTTTTAAGAAATGAATCAGAGCATTGTAACCTCATGGCTCATCAGACTGACAGTACTATAACTTCCATGAGTTATAAAAACATACGGACTACACAACTCGATCAAGGCAAAGCAATAGATGCAATTTCCATAGACTTCTATAAAGCCTTTGATTCAGTGGTGCATGACAAACTACTTCTAAAACTGCAATCTTATGGCATTTCTGAACCCCTGCATAAATGGATGTGTTCCTGTCAAATAAGCAACAGGCAACAAAATATTGAACGCTGTATCAAATCCTGTATCTGTGAACAGCGGTATCTACCAAGGCAAGGTTTTAGGGCCAACACTTATACTTTATACTTCACATAAATGACCTCTGCTTTTTCTTCACTGATGATTAGTGTTGGGCGAACCAAACTTGCACAGTTCGGGTTCAACTTTGCGGTGTTTAGCATGCTGAACCCGAACCCGAACTTTTTTAAAAGTTCGGGTTCGAGTTTGGCGTTTGTGCCAAAAACCACAAAGCCCCCTCGCCTAGCTGTCATCTGCTGAGAAGAGGAGAAGGAGCTGGGCACCAGTGGCGGCGGCAGAAGGCGAACACCGGGGAGCTATCAGCTGGTCTGGAGGCGCAAAAAGAGGTGGGGAATCCCACGATGGGATTCCGGGGGCGGAGCTTTGATGACACGGAGACTTCTTCCTGGCGAGTGGCTTTATTTTTGCCGGCCAGGAAGAAGTATCCGTGATGTCAAAGCTCCGACCCTGGAATCCCATCATGGGATTTCCCACCTCCTTTTGTTTGCAGCTCTGCTGCGGCATCCTTTTACATAAAAATAAAAATAAAAATTTACGGAAAAGGACACCAGAGCAGCGCTGCAAGCAAAAGGAGGTGGGGAATCCCACAATGGAATTCCGGGGGCGGAGCTTTGATGACACAGAGACTTCTTTCTGGCGTGTGACTTTATTTCCAGAAGTGTTCGGGTTCAGGTTCGGCGAACTTACCCGAACTCCGCCGCCAAGTTCGGGTATGTTCGCCGAACCCAAACTTTGTTGGGTTCGCCCAACACTACTGATGATGCAAAACTATTCAACACCACCAGCATTGCTGCTACCTTTTAAAAAGACCTTAACTATGTGTCAGAATGGTCAAACAAGTGGCAACTTCAAATCTCAACCAACAAATTCTCTGTCTTACAGACAAATAAATCAGAGCACAAAATACAAGCTGAATGGACACGGCCCTCACTCTGTTAAGGATCTTGGAGTACTCCTCTCTAATGATCTACAGTAACTGCCAGAGCCCACTGCAACAACATTGGCAAAAAAGCATTAAGAGTTGTTAATTTAATCTTGTGTAGCTTCTTCTGTGCTGGTATTGTACTTGTAACTAGAGAATTCAAAACATTTGCTAGAACAATTCTCGAATACAGCTCATCTGTCCGGAACCTGCACTACATATCGGACATTAATACAATTGAGAATGTCTAGAGACATTTCACGAGAAGAGTCCTCCACTCCTCTGTTTGCAACAGAATACCTTATGCCACCAGATGTGAAATTTTGAACTTAGACAACTTAGAACTATACCACCGTAGATCTGACCTAAGTATGGCTCATAAAATTATCTACTACAATGTCCTGCCCATCAATGACTACTTTACTTCAACCACAACAATACACCAGCACAGAATAGATACAAACTTAAGGTAAACCACTCCAAACTTGATTGCAGAAAATCTGATTTCAGCAACAGAGTGGTCAATGTCTGGAATATACTACCTGACAATGTGGTTTCTTCCCCAAATCCCCAAAACTTAAATCTTAGTCTGTCTACTGTTGACCTCACCCATTCCTAAGAGGCCTGTAAGGGGTGTGCCTAAGCACATGAATGTGCCTACCATCCATATCCTAATGTATTCAAAACTGTCTCATATATACATGTTTATACTTTTACTGTAATCTTATATATGCTTGACAAAAATAAATACATTTTAAAAATCTGGACAACTTAAGCCCTATTTATGCCTCTTCTCTCTTTGTGAAATGAGACAGTTTGTACAAAAGCAGAAGTGGCAGCAGAAACACCCTATGTATCCACTCAAACCTTAACCTATGGCAGGGGTCTCCAACCTTGGCAACCTTAAACCTGGTCGACTTCAACTCCCAGAATTCTGGGAGGAAAATATGTGAGATCCTCAAAAATCTACCATGGTTGTTTTAAAATTGAGAATTAATGAAATAATCTGAGCCAAGGTCTGAAGAATTTAGCGTTGATTATATTTCTTATTTAACTGTATCATATTAGAATTATGATGCATCCAGGGAAAAACGTGGAGTCAGAAGATGTGGAGGGGGAGGGATCCAGTCAACATCAACAGCACAAACTTGCTGCTTGTGAGGAAGGCACATAAAGTCCAGGGATTTTGGCTTTTATAATCCTGCATTAAAATAACATTTTACTTATTCATTCATTCATTCATTTATTTATTAGATTTGTATGCCGCCCTTCTCTGTAGACTCGGAGCGGCTCACGACAACAATAAAACAATTCAAGACAAATCTAATAATTTAAAAACATTAAAAAAACAACCCGTTATTAAAGCAGACATACACACACACAAACATACCATACATCAATTGTATAGGCCTGGGGGAGATGTCTCAATCCCCCCATGCCTGACGGCAGAGGTGGGTTTTAAGGAGTTTACGAAAGGCAAGGAGGGTGGGGGCAGTTCTAATCTCAGGGGGGAGCTGGTTCCAGAGGGTAGGGGCCGCCACAGAGAAGGCTCTTCCCCTGGGACCCGCCAAATGACATTGTTTCGTCGATGGGACACAAAGAAGGCCAACTCTGTGGGACCTAATCAGTGTTCCCTCTAATTTTTTGGGGGGGCGGGTGGAAAAGTATAGTGTCTGAGCGGCAGTCCCTTTGGGACTGGGCGGCACAGAAATAATAAATAAATAAATAAATAAATAAATAAATAAATAAATAAATAAATAAATAAATAAATAAATAAACAAACAAACAAACAAATAAATAAAAAACCCACCCTGTTTTGCCTCAGAGAATTTCAAAATAAAATACTGTACTGTGTGTCTATAACAGTGAGCTCATAATAGGGCAACTCTATCAATATCAAAATGCCACTTAAATAGTTGAGCTAGTTTCAAACTAGATTTTGATTTTCTTTCTCTCTTCCTTACTCCCATTCTTTTTCTTTCTCTTTTCCTTCCTCTCTTTTTTCTATCTGTTTCTCTCTCTTCCTCTCTTCCTCTCTCTCTCCTTCCCTCTCACTCTTTCCCTCTCGGCTTCTGGGCAGGTTTGGAAAACTCTGAGTTGATGATGATTTTTAAGTGAGTGATTGTTCACTGCTCAGCTTAGAGGGAACTATGGACCTAATCGGTCGCTGGGATTCGTGCGGCAGAAGGCGGTCCCAGAGACACATTTTGGCCAGTTTTGATGCATGTTATGTACTCAGTAAGGACCTCCCTGACATAGTAGACATAGTAGAGGGGCTTGTGTGTGTGAGTCAGGACTATGGAGCAGAGAAGAGATGCTATTACTCTTCTAAAGTAGTAGCAATACAATCCTTTAACTAATGCAATCCTTGGTTGTGTAAACAGAGGCATAGAATCAAAATCACGTGATGTTAGCAGTATTCCAGTATTTGAGGGATCAACTTATTTTCCAGAGCCCCAGAGGGCAGGACAAGTAACAATGGATGGAAATTAATCAAGGAGAGAAGCAACCTGGAGTTAAGGACAAACTTCCTAACACCAAGAATAATTAATCAGTGGAACAGCTTGCCTTCAGAAGCTGTAGGTACTTCATCACTGGAGGTTTTTAAGAAAATACTGGACAGCCACTTGTCTGAAATGGCATAGGATCTTCTGCTTAAGCAGGGGGTTGGACTAGAAGACCTCCAAGGTCCTCCCAACTCTGTTCTGAATTGAAAATTCTTGCTCACAGCATGACTCTTCCTCTCTCATATGCATAGCATCCAACAGCTCATTTAATCCTCCTGACCTTGCTTCTCTATAAATATTCTTAAGCGAGAGTCTTTGTCATTGCATAGGAAGTATCCAGAATGTTCCTATATTTGTGTGACTTCTCAGCTTGCTTCCAGCCTCTTAGTCATTAACCTAACAGCTCCTCTATTGCTGAGTGCCACCACCTTAGTTGAGGCTACAATAATCACAATTTCCAGCCAGTGTGGTAGAACTACGAAGGAAAGTTTCCCTTTTTGTCTCTCTGCCATCTAAATCAGGGGTGTCAAACTTAAGGCCTAGGGGGTGAATCCGGCCTGCGGGGTGTTTAGATCTGGCCCATAGGGCTGTCCTGGAAACAGTGAAGGACCGGACTGCGGTGGTTCTGCCAGTGGCCCTCCCGAGCTCCATTTTTGCTGATGGAGGGGTTGCAGGAGGCCGTCGCAATCGAAAACAGAGCTCAGGAGCCCGTGACCCCGACGCGAGTGATGTTCAGCTGGCCACACCCACCACAGCCCCCCAAGATCAAACACAATCCCTCAATGAAATTGAGTTTGACACCCCACTCTAAATTATTAAGCATTAATATTATCTTATTTTTCATCCATGGTTCCCCCAAATAAGATGGTTGATCTTCTCTTTTGTCTCAAGGGGCTGACAGGCATTTAGTAATAGGCCTATGTAGGGATTCTCTTGTTTTCAGTTCTCATTTACGGAAAATGCCTGTTAAAGAAACAACTAATTCCTTCTTAGTAAGAGTACATAGCTGTTTTATTGAACATTTGCATCTTGCTCACAGTTAGCAAGAATTCAAAGCTTTTTCCATTGACTTTTACTATCCAAGGCTAAGTTAAAACTGGCTACCACCTCCTACAGGCCCATCTGGCTCATTAAAGATGCAATGGTGCACCTAAATAAAACCAGATACAAAGCTTGATATTCCCTGCCCCCAATATATTTTGTGCAAAGAATGAATGCTTTTCTCCATGGAGGTGAAGTTGTTGGTCCCTTCTAATTTTGTCTTGGGGGAGATGGCGGGTGAGGGTTAGGGATAAAGAAAAATATGGATCAAAAATGGTTATTTTATTACATAACAGATATGGGAGATGCAGTTGCTTGTTATGCTCTGAAACCAAAAGTCTTAAGAAAGCACCCCATGTTTACTAAGTGTAAAATTTAAGTTACCATCCCCATAAAGCTTGTATGCGGATGGAAGCATGGAGCGCTCCAAAATCTCTTGCTTTGACCCTGGACTTAATGAAGCACAGGACAAATACCAGCAGATGACATGGCTTCCCAAATCAAGACAGACTGTGGAAACGTTACACTGGACCTCAAACATCTTGCAGTGTGTGGAAGCAAAAAAAAGCCAAAAATCGGCACAATCTCACGTGCACGAGCATCCTTGCGCAAGATTTGGCTTCTGTGCATGCGCACAGAAATTTCACACCGAGAGCACGCACACCATGCGTGGAAGCAAGCGCACACGCCAGCCGCATTCCAGGAGCGCTGGCGATGGTGGCCCATCACTGCTTCAAACCGATCTACATGTGCCACATAAAATTATCTGCTACAAGGTCCTACCTGTCAATGACTACTTTAGCTTCAACCACAATAATACATGAGCACACAATTGATACAAACGTAATGTAAACTGCCCCAAACCTGACTGCAGAAAATACGACTTCAGCAACAGAGCGATCAATGCCTGGAATTTACTACCTGATTCTGTGGTTTCTTCCCCAAACCCCAAAAACTTCACCTCTCACCCCATTCCTAAGAGGTCTGTAAGGAGTATGCATATGCGCAGTAGTATGTCTACCATCCATATCATAGTCTCCATTTATCTGTATTTACTTTATGTTTATGTTTATACCTGCTATCCTGTACATGTTTGACACATGGAAACATAGAGGGCAGAGACAATATATACTGCTCAAAAAATAAAGGGAACACTCAAATAACACATCCTAGATCTGAATGAATGAAATATTCTCACTGAATATTTCATTTGCACAACTATTCCATTTGCACAACAGCATGTGAAAGTGATTGTCAGTGTTGCTTCCTAAGTGGACAGTTTGATTGCACAAAAGTTTGATTTACTTGACATTATATTCTGTTTTTAAGTGTTCCCTTTATTTTTTTGAGCAGTGTACAGTATATTAATCCATGTACTGTAAATCTCCTTTCATTTGATATTTTATTCCAAAGCACAGTTATACTCATTTAGTCTCCTTCCCAGGTGACTTTTTCACTTTTCCAATGGGATTATTATTATTATCAATTATAACAGTGACCCTTGTAAATGCTTGGTTGCTGCTTAGATAGATTTCATTTCATGCCAACAAAGTTATTATTATCATTAGACGAGACTGGATTTCACCAAATCAGTTAAAGTTTACCATCAACCCAAGCAGAAATGTCATTCAGTTCTGAACAGAACCTCAATTGGCCAATGCAGAAGAATCAAAGATTAGAAGGGGTAATGTTCTGTCTGGGTCACTCCGGAAGCCAATACCAACCCAAAAAGAGAAGCCAAACACACCGGTAAAAGGCAAAGGCAGTTTATAAAATTCAAGAAAAACACAGGTAACAGAAAATGTCCTTACAAACAGGAAAACGCTGTATCTTCAAATATATCCACGAAGGCAAAAGTCCATGCAGCAATACAGGATTCTTGCTGCCAAGACGAGGCTGTAGATAGCAGACCTACACCTCCCATGGGTCTTCCAAACTGCTGGGCCACAAGCCAGGAACAGAGACGTCGAGAACAAAGCAGGACACCGTAACTCCAACTGATAACACTCCACATGGCTTCAAGGGCTTGCCTGCCTTTTAAACCCTGCTAAGGAGGACCACACCCAAGCCCAGCTGTTCCTAATTCAGTGCTGATACTTCTTTAATTGCTCCTTTCTTTGATCTGACCGTCTCTGTCGCATGTCAATGACGGCTTGTGCTTCATCACCTAATGACTCCAAGCTACTGGCTGGGGAGAGCCCCCGCCCCCCTGGGGCTCTCATGCTGTTCTCCTTCGTCCCATTCCTGACTTTCCTCTCCCCTGTCCGACTGTTCATCCTCCTCCGGGCATGGAGCCAGCAGAGACACAGCCGGTCCCTGAGCAGCCTCAGGCTGAACCACAACAGGTAAACACATATTTGATTCTTTCAGATTTATTTTGCTGTTCAGTTACAGTATTTTTATATTAGAAGGCATTGGAACAGAACAGAAAATACATAGTGCAATGAAATAAAATAGAATTATATAAGCTGTATTAGTTGGATCTCTTTAAATAAGCTTGAAATTTGAAGTAGTGTGAGCATATCATTGTAGCTTAACATGCCATCTTAACTGAACTGCACATACCTTGCTGTAAAATGATTTGCAACACTTTCCAGGGTTCCCATTCATTTTAATGGGCCTTGGACTAAAGGTTACTCTGGGATGGAATCCAATTTTTACCATAGTTACTATGAAAAGGGTCGATATATGAAAAGGAAGATGTGAAGTTTCTGAAAGATGCCCTAATTAATTTAAAACTTTCAAGTTGCCAGAAGATTAGAATAAATTGAGCAGGAAAAGACTTGGAATACTGTTAGGTCAGACTCTGCAAAAGTCAGTAAAGTGTAAAAAAAAATATGTCCCAAGATTGTTTGCCTATTTATCCAAGTGGATAGGCTGGGGTCAGACTGGAGTAAGTTGAGAGGGGTTTATATCCCACTACATTTCTTGCGGATTTCAATTTAACTCCAGTTAAATTCAATTACTTAAGATAGATTCCTGAATTTATGATACTAAGATTACAAAACAAGTCAATTGCATTTGAAATTTTAGGGGCCGCTGGCATCGCATAAAGAATCCCTATCTATTAATGTAATGATTTGTCTTCCTTTTACGTTAATAAACATTTAAATAATATAGTTAGTAAACCAGATCATATCTAGTAAATCATTGGTAAACCAGATCATATCTAGTAAAATTGGAATATATTATCTGAAAATCAATGATAGATTATTAAAGGCATTAAAGAATTAGATTGCAGATTGTAAGAGACACTCGGTGCTGCAGTGGTTAGAGTGCAGTACTGCAAGCTACTTCTGCTAATCACCGGCTGCCAGCAGTTTCGTAGATCGAACCTCAGTAGGCTCAAGGTTGACTCAGCCTTCCATCCTTCCAAGGCCGGTAAAATGAGGATCCAGATTGTTGGGGACAAGATGCTTACTCTCTTTAAACCGCTTAGAGAGGGCTGTAAAGCACTGTGGAGTGGTATATAAGTCTAAATGCTATATAAGTCTAAATGATTAGAATGCAAAAGATGAGAAAATGGAAGAAACTAGAATTGGGAACTCCTAGATTATGTTGTGGTTAGCTCTGGCCCTGCTCCTGCCCCAAGGACTGTGGATGTGGGGGAGACATCCACATGCTGCAGGCCTGTTTCTCCCCCCCCCCCCCGGTGGAATCTGCTGATGAAGGTTCCTCTGACCAAGAAGATATGAGTGACAGGGAGGAGGAGAGTGTGGCAGACAGCTCAGAAGGAGATCAATTATCTAGCTCCTCCTTGGATTCAGAACAAGAGTTAATGATACAGCCACGCATGAAGAGAGGGATGCATAGGCAACAACAACTGAGAGATTATTATCAAAGAAAATGAGGCCACCTGTGGTTGGGTGGGGCTGTGGTAGGTTTATGGTTTAGGTTTAGGTTTATTGGATTTATATGCCGCCCTTCTCCGCAAACTCGGGGTGGTAATTAGTGAGGCTGCTATAAAGAGCAGCCTGTGGGTTTGGCCATTGTGGAGGATTATCTGATCATTGTGTTTCGTGACTGCTTTACTGACTTTGACTTTTTGTGTGCTAATTTTTCCCCACTTTGAAACTAAACCAGGGCAAAGTGTGTTTCACTTTGTGAAAGAAGGGCTGTGAATTACCTCACAGCTGCAAGCTAAGTATCACAGAACTGATAAGGGACTTGTACAAATTACCAGTTTGGTTGGAGATGAGTGCGCTTTGCTATACCAAAAGAGGTCTTGGTTTAAATGAATTTTCATTATAAAGAACATTGTTTTGAATTTTCAAACGTGTGTATGTCTGAAATTTGTACCTGTGAATTTTGGGAGGATTCTACCAGAGAGCCCGACAGAACAGATTATAGAAATACAACATTGCAGGATAAGAGAATTAATTTTGATGGGCAACATTGGAACCAAAATGTCTATGCAATTCATAGGCAGAGATATGCAACTAACATATTTCCAACATATTTATTCCTAATAAATAATAATAATAATAATAATAACAACAACAACAACAACAACTGTGGGGAGCCTTCTGTGTGTTTCATCTCTCACACAGCCCCTTTGGCCTTCCCCCATGCCTTCATGCCATTTTCAGCTGCGCTCCTCCTTGGCCGGCAGGCTGGTTTGGCTAGCAAGATCGCCAGCCCAAGTTTCAAGTCCCCATGGGTGATTCAGATTCCCAGGAAGCCTAATCCAACTCTTGGCATTCCCTCACCCACCCAAAGTGTGCAATTCAGCCCTCACCTTGTTAAGTTGCATTTTTATGTGTCCTGGCTGGTTGCAGAGCACACTGCAGCCATGCCCTGCGTTGCTGGTAAGTGGTGGCCTTTGCTGGCATGCTTGGGGGCAGGAAGGGGCAGCTGAGAAACCGGAGCTCTCTCTGTGTCATTGCAAGGAGAGCATGCTCCAAAGTGCAGCAGCTACTTGCTCGCTCTGCTCTGGATCTAACTGGACTGAGAGATCGCAGTCATAGCCTGAGAACGGAATTGCTTTTCCGGAGGTCTCTCCACTTACAGTATGCTTGTTGCCTGCCCTGCACAGCTTGGTGTGCTCTGACTTGGAGCAAAGGCTATGCATGATGCCGCTCCTACTGGGCCGAGCCTGCAAGGGTCCGGGATGGGTGGCCTAGTCACTGCGCCAAACCTGGCCCTCTTCAACACAGGAGAGAGCAATGGCGGAGGAACAGGGCGGTGGTAGGAGAGGGCAGTGGTGCCAGGAGAGTGCTTCAGGGGATGCTGGCCAAGGTCAGGAGGGGGACACTGGCCCAAAAAGCTTCCACTGCGCAAAGGTTGCCAGGCTGCCCTCTCCCGCCATCCCCACAGCCTTTGGGAGTTGCTGGCAGGGAGGCTTCTAACCACTGTGTGAAGTTGCCAGCTGTCCTCTGTCCCCCCTCCCCCGGGTCGCCATAGCCTTCAGAACATGCTGGTCATAACTAGTTGCCGGGTTCCCCTCTGTGTTCCCCCTGTCCCCACAGCCTTTGGGAAACACCGGGCCAGCAGGGAGGGAGAGTAGGCTAGCACAAATGCTTACTTGTCTGCATTGAGGAGGCAGTTCTGTGCATGCATGTGGCAAAGGTGAGGCAGGGCGAGCAGCCAGAGAAGCAAAACCCAGCAAAAAATAGCGGGGGGGGGGAGGAGTAAAACCAAGATGGTGATGCATGTGCAGTGCTGGAAACTTGGCTTCTGCACATGTACAGAAGAAAAAAAGGGATTAGAGTTTATTGTTAATATAAACATAGAAACATAGAAACATAGAAGTCTGATGGCAGAAAAAGACCTCCTGGTCCATCTAGTCTGCCCTTATACTATTTTCTGTATTTTATCTTAGGATGGATATATGTTTATCCCAGGCATGTTTAAATTCAGTTACTGTGGATTTATCTACCACGTCTGCTGGAAGTTTGTTCCAAGGATCTACTACTCTTTCAGTAAAATAATATTTTCTCATGTTGCTTTTGATCTTTCCCCCAACTAACCTCAGATTGTGTCCCCTTGTTCTTGCGTTCACTTTCCTATTAAAAACACTTCCCTCCTGGACCTTATTTAACCCTTTAATATATTTAAATGTTTTGATCATGTCCCCCCTTTTCCTTCTGTCCTCCAGACTATACAGATTGAGTTCATTAAGTCTTTCCTCATACGTTTTATGCTTAAGACCTTCCACCATTCTTGTAGCCCGTCTTTGGACCCGTTCAATTTTGTCAATATCTTTTTGTAGGTGAGGTCTCCAGAACTGAACACAGTATTCCAAATGTGGTCTCACCAGCATCCTATATAGCGGGATCATAACCTCCCTCTTCCTGCTTGTTATATATAGAATGTTTTTTTACAATTTAAGATGTGTATTTTTTTTCCAAAACTGGCGTATGCAAATAACTTAACAGAGCTATAATAGAATGTTACCATAGTTGGAACCGTTTTTCCTATAGGATATGCTGCAAATCCGTCCAAATACTGTTTGTTTTTCTTTTTGTTCTTTTTCTTTTTCATTTATTGATTTGATTTGATTTGATTTGATTTGATTTGATTTGATTTGATTTGTATGCCGCCCCTCTCTGTAGTAGACTCGGGGCGGCTAACAACAATAATGAAACAACATGTAACAAATCTAATATTTAAAATAATTTTTTAAACCCTTATTTAAAAAACCAAACATACACACACGCATACCATGCATAAATTGTATAGGCCTAGGGGGAAGGGAATATCTCAATTCCCCCATGCCTGATGACAAAGGTGGGTTTTAAGGAGCTTACAAAAGGCGAGGAGGGTGGGGGCAATTCTGATCTCTGGGGGGAGTTTGTTCCAGAGGGTCAGGGCCACCACAGAGAAGGCTCTTACCCTGGGTCCCCCCCAAATGACATTGTTTAGTCGACAGGACCCGGAGAAGGCCAACTCTGTGGGACCTTTTTAAAATGTATTAGTGTTGTTTTATGTTTTGTATGTACATATATATACATAATAAAAATTTAAAAAATAAGAAAAAAAGGGAGATTTTTTTTAAAAAAAAGAATAAATAATAATTTTTAAAAGGCAGCATTCACAGATAGGCAATGACTGATCTTATTCGATGATGTCATCGCAGCATCAGCAGCGGGTCGCTTCTGGTTCGGGTTAACCAATCCGAACTGGGAGGAACCCACCCCTGAAAGAGACTACAAAAAGGCCAATGAATCAGTCTTTTTCAACCTCCTGCCTGGTGTGACAAACCACAACAGCAATAGTTCAACCTATCTAGGGATCAGGTAGAAGACAATAGCAATAAATCAGTGTCCTTTCCCAGAATATTAATACTGTACTGTAGAATCCTTCTTTTCCTGTACAAAACGTATCATATATTAAGATAGGATGGGATGGAATGGATTGCCTAAAATATATTTTAGCTTTTGTTTTTCTAAATTAATCAGCATATTAATGCCTATACACACACAAACACACATAGCACATCCTCATGTAGAATGCTACGCACAGACTTTTCTTTAAACAATTCTTAGTATAGACTGATTTCTTTAAAAACTACATTTCTGCCAAATCTACAGGTAGTTCAAATGCCTGCTTTTAAACAATCTGAAAATAACATTTCAAAATAAAACAACAAATCTAACAATAAAACAAAATTCCAACTTAAACTCTATAAAATTAAATTCTTAATACTGACTCAGAACAGTTTCTGCCGTTAATGGCAAGCATCTTCAATTCTGAAGGCACTTGGCTCACAGTTTCAGATTAAATAAACACGTAGTTTTACTAAACTAAAATGTTATCTGCTCTCCAAACCAGTTCTAAAACTAGATAAGAGTTTTACCTAATGTGTAGCTTTGGATCATTTGGGGTCAATAAGTGAACAAGTATAATATTTTTGACTAATTTGTTTAATTGAGTTATCTTTATCTAATTTTAGGATTTGTGTTGTTAATAGAACACAACTTAGGTAATATTGATGCAGAAGTATTTAAAAAATTGAAAGGGTTCATAAACCTTTAAGCACTACTGTAGCATTAATCAAATTTGCAATCACCAACAGGTATATTTTACCAAACAAACATAATTTTGGGTGGTTTGGGAGATTATACATCGCCTATGATTCATTCACTTTGAGCCAGAAAATAGAGTGAATATAATAAATATTAATTAAAAGTAGGAGGAGGGGAAGGATTTATTATGTTTTTCAGGATTGAATACTTTGGGTCATTCAATGAAAATTCTGGCTGAGAATTCAGGACAAACAAAAAGGAGTACTTCATATAATTTATGGAATACATTGCTACATGTAATGGTTGAGGTCAAGTATTAGATTAGTTTGAACATGGCACCAACAGAAGAAAAAAACTTGTATTCTGTTTCAACTGTTTATTGTTTGATCCGCAAATGCTTTATACATTTCAAGGAACTGAATTGGAAATATGCCTTATGCTGAATTTCGGTGCCAGTTTATTTAACATTATTGTCTAAAACAGTGGTTCTCAACCTTTCTAATGCCGCGACCCCTTAATACAGTTCCTCATCTTGTGGTGACCCCCAACTATAAGTTTAGCACCAATTCTTCCAACAGATCTTTAAGCTGATTGGCAAGAGGTCACAGGGACACCCCCCTGTAAATGCCTGATTGGCTGGATTGTAAAAATATGTTCCAAGATGCCAGAATAGAAGCTTTAGTTGCTAACACCATTGGAAATTTGTCTTTTCCCATGGTCTTAGGTGACCCCTGTGAAATGGTCATTCGACCCACAAAGGGGTCCCGACCCCAAGGTTGAGAACCACTGGTCTAAATTGATTATTTATTGGGAGGGTAGTTAGTGTACTATAAACATTCCCTTCAAAGCATGAATAATGAAAAGTATGATAAAGATACAGATTCATGTTACAATTTAAGAATAACATAAAAAGTGTCCTCTATAACATTTGGCTTTATGAGCTTAATTACTTGTAATGCTCCAAGCAGTCCAAAAATAAAAATAAAAAAGACTATGACTCTGCAGGGTAGAACAGGAAGTGTAAGCACTTGCTACCATAGTAAAATATAAAAGATTAGATAGAATTATAAAACAGAACGTTCACATTACTCTTTTTGTAATTCTCCGTTTTCCTAGGGTCACCTTTAATATATGTTAATGCTTCAATTCCCTGAAATCTTCTTATAGGGCACGGGTTTTTTTTGCTTAATCAGGCAACAAGGCAGAGAAAGACAGAAGAAAAAGCACACCTAAGACATCTATTTAATTTTAGACTTAGGCCAGATTTTAATACTATGTGTTTCTCAGATTTTGGCTCAACTGAATTCACACATCTCAGAGATGAAAGCAATAATTCAACAGGCCACAACAATTCCAACTAATAATTATATGATGTGGCTCTATTAAGCATTCCCATCACCATTATTGATATAAATGTGCTCCAGAAATATTACCTTCTAATACGTCCAAATAGTTAATCCAGAGAACAAATAAAAGCTGTTGCAGGATCCAGAATCATCCAGCTGTTAACTACTCAACTATCAACTACTGTATTATCAGATAGTTATATCTGATCAAAATTGATAGAGAAACTCTACCCTGAGGATCTGGAGGCAAGCAAGGGCCACTGATTCATAAGAGTGGACAAAGCATCAAATCCAATCTTGTGCTCAGTGCAAGGATGGAAATTAAAGACTCTCTGACAGATACTTTTTCACCTTTGCTTGAACACAGCCAAGGAAGGAGATTTCACTACTTCTCTGGGTAATTGGTTTCACTATCAAACAGTTAGAAAGTTAGGAACAGTTACAGTTGGAAAGGTTTTTCTAATGCTCAGATAGAATCTGCTTTTCTGTAATTTAAAACCCCTATTCCCTGTGTTGTACTCTGGAATGATAGTAAATGGATTGTGACCTTCTTCTATGTGCTAATTTCTCTCTACATATCTAGAAATGCAATGTGCAAAGCTGGAAATATAGTAATATTTAATAAAATATATTCAATCACGAATACATGAAATCATGCATTGCGGACAGCATATTTTCTCCTGCCATTATATTACCGTTAATAGAACTGAGGGTCATTCAACAAGGCTGAACAGAGGGAGGTTCAGGACAGATTATGTTTTGCACAGTATATAGTTAATCTGTGGGATTATCTATCTACAATTTGGTGATGTCCCCAAATAAAACAGTTTTAAGTAGAGATTAGAATTGTTATTGTAAAACTAATAATGGCTATTAGTTATTATGGCTAAATCGTATGTCTAGAATGCCATAGTTACTATATCCCACCATTTTTCTTCCATTCCCATTTGTCAGGTTCCCCAAACAAGAAAAACACAAAGTAATTCTTCCATGTAGATTTTTTTTTACTCTTCCACATCTCTAGACAGAATCTTGGTAAACTAAGCCATACTGTTATCTACACCAGGAGTCCTCAAACTATGGCCCACTGAAGCCATTAATCTGGCCCACGCAGTAACCATGAGGATGTCCTGCCCACATCACCCACCCAACTGTTGGCCCCTACACTGCCCACTACCAAGCAATAAACACTGCCCACTACCAAGCAATAAAAAACTTTTTCAAAAATGCAAGTGGAACTTGTTTCTTGTGTCCCTCATAGGGTTTGATTTTAGTCTTGAAGACCTGTCAAAGCAATTCTACCACTCAGCTTATACCTGGCATAATTAAGGAAGAGTTTCACTGAGACTTTTTCTGTACACAAGGTGAGAAAAGTTCTGATAAAACTGTCTCTGAGATTTACAACGTGAGGCAGATTTAGGGAATAAAAAGGAAAGGGAGACATAAATAAGCAAAGGTCGACTGTGTGATTATTTTACAGCTTAGTTACAGTTGGGAAATACTATTAAGAAATGTTCCAAAAGCTCTTTTAAAAATGACTTTTGGTGAAAATTTGAATGGCTTAATTTTCTTTTTAAGAAAAACTGCACTGTCATCAGAAATATGCTTCAAAGAAGACTTGCAAGTCATGCTTATTTTTGACATCAGTTGACATAATGCTCTTTGACCAGGAGAGGGAGTTAATAGAGACACAATCTAAATAAAATATCCCCTTGAATGTTAACCTTGGAATTCAGAGGCTTGGGCAAATGACAGATACTTGGAAAGAAATCCCTTGCAAACAAGAAGAAATTATTCGAAGACATGGAATAGAAAAAAGATAATTTTGGCTAGTCTGATTCAAAACCTGAACCAAACTTATAGAATCAATCACTTTTTAAATACATAACTGAAAAATAGAAAATTAGAAATTAATGATCAAAAGTACACTTATTTCCATACAGTAAATTTCATACACATACAAATAGATTAGAGGAATTCTGGTGCAAAAAATATTTTCCTGACAAGAAATAAATACCTAGAAAACATTTCACTTAGGAAAAATTAACAATGGTTGACCATTTTATTGCTTGTTAGGAATCAAAATACTATTTTAAGGATATGTTCCCTTCTGCCCATTTAGTTCTCCTACTTTTCCCTCAATATTCCATCTCCAATTTCCTTCAATGGAATTTCAACATTTAACATGACTTTCACTAAATGCTAGGTAATAGTTGCAAAAATGGGGTTATATTCTAGGATAAAGTATGGTCTTGCATTCAAAATTCCCTTGAATTATTATACATGATAATCCTTCAGATTTGAAAAAAATACAGTATTGTGCAGTTCATCTGTGGACACCGATGTCTGTTGCGCCAGTCGGGAAGCACTAATTCTAAAACAATGAGAGAACTGTGACAATTCACCGCAGCCAACTCACCACAACCAACTTGCCACAGGACAATTTGCTGCAGGGCAGGAATAATAATAATAATTATTATTATTATTATTATTGTTGTTGTTGTTGTTGTTGTTGTTGTTATTGTTATTATTTATTAGATTTGTATGCCACCTCTCTCCTCGGGGCGGCTAATATCAAAGGAATAATTGAATAGATAATTAAAGGATACAAAAGAAGGGACAAAAATAAAAGTGAAAAATTTAACAAATTTTATTTATTTTAAATAATTAAATTAAATTATTAAATTTTCCTATGGTGATTTGTCCCAAGGCAAGTTGACTGTTGCAAGTTGTCCCATGGCATGTGAATTGGCCACAGTGAATTGGCTGAGGCAAGTTAGCCATGGAGAGTTGTCCCATGCTGAACTGGAAGTCCATTGTTGCAGTAATGGAGGGAGTTATTCTTGACCTGCTCATGATGTCTATCAGTTTTTGGCAGCACCTACTTCAAAGCTGGTAATCATAGCGTGTGTCAGTACTACATACTGTTTTGGTTGGGTTTCCAATATATGAAGATAAACCAGCATTGTATGTTAGAAGAAAATAGTGATATTGCTTTGAGAGCTAGGTAGAAATTATGAGCTATGCTGCAATTTAGCTATATAAGGGAGACAGATGTGCTGCTCTCTGTTACATTCTGTAGTTGAATTCTATTGAGCTTTGTTGCATTGCATCTGTTCTGCTGTATGCCTTACATTGTTGGTTATATATGCTGGTTATTATTAATATCTTAGCTGTGTGCAATATACTGGGTAGAATATACTATATTGCTGTGTGCATAATAGTATATGTACCTGCTGTATGCTAGAGAGCAAATATATGTAATACTATATTTACCTGCTGTGTTCGAATAAGGGGATATATATGTACCTGTGTAGAATAAGAGAATATATGTAATACTATATGTACCTGCTGTGTGAGAAGAAGAGATGTATTATAGACTGTATTATAATTACTGTGGAAGATTATGGAGATATTGTATATCTTGTAAATAATACCTTTACTATATGTTGGCTTGTATTATTGGCTGAATAATCACCACTGCCACATGTACTCTGGTTTAAATACAATATTTCTATCATTGGCTATTAATCCCAGTCTGGAATGCTGACAGGGCGCATAAAGGGATCAAGTCACAAGGAATAGGAAAGGTCTCAGCTGGAGACCTTGGAGAACTGGTGAGAGCAAACAAAGAATATAATAAATAGAATAGAATTCTTTATTGGCCAAGTGTGATTGAACACACAAGGAATTTGTCTTTGGTGCAGATGCTCTCAGAAGCAAATGATCTGACCTTGTGCAAAGCAGCCTCCTAAACCTTGTACAAGGGATACACTCTTGTACTCATGAGGACAGAAGGAAAATAAATAATAACTGTGACCGCATGCTGTTCTGTTTGGCAAAACAATAAGATCAAACTGAGCCTAGGGCTGTCCCTGTATACCTTTCGTTTCTACAACGAACAAATAAACAGGAGAGATCCTTGGCAATGTACACGATGGAACAAAGGATTAATGTTTTGAAGGATTTTATTGAAATTGACATTATTGAATACCGGTAAATAACAAGTTCCACATTCCAGCAGATATTAAACAGATATTTTATTCTGGAACTTAGTGAGGCAAGATCCAATGAATGCACCAATTAAGTTTTAACATGTTTTGTTTCACATTTTTGAAAACTAGAAAGTTTACTAGTGGTTAATCTGTTAATTAATGCACCCGTGGTTCATCAAATAAAATGCTAACATTACAATCAGATATAACTATGCCTAATATTTATTTCCAAAGAAATAGTGATTAACATTTGCTCGTGAGTTTTACAATTTTAGTATTTGATACATCACTACATCTGATCCTATGGAAGATCTCACCAAGAACTTACTGTACATTTTTTAGAAATGTAAGAAGAAGCACCCTGTCATATGCAGTAAAATGATGTAACATAGATTTCTATTTTATAAAGTTTTATTTACATTAGTAGATTGAAAATAATTAATTAAATGGATGTATCCTTATTAATACAGAAAAAAGGCTACTAATCCCTACAATAAAATAATGTTTACATTCCCATACCACTTTTATAAAAGTTGAGACTTTGCTAATAATTTATGTTGTCCCAGTCTTGACATAATACATTAGTGTAAGCCCTGTGATGCAGAGGTTTTTGAGATAATAAGTTCAATGACCATGTTAGTTTTGGTCATATTTAATTTAATTTAATAGATTTATGTGCTGCTCAATACCATGGGAATCAAAAACATTTGCTATGTTTTTACATTTATTTATTTTGTTCTCTCTATAAAGAAAATGAAATGAATGGAATTATTGGGGGAGTAGGGGTATTACCTGGATTCTGTGTAAGAAATGAATATTTCCCCTACAAATATATACATAATGAGCATTTAACTTCAAAATGAATTATTGAAACAATAAGTTGCTATTTAACATTGCCTTCATTCTCTATATTTCAAAGAAAGCTCACATTTCTGTGATTATGACAAAAGGAGTATATAAAAAAGGACCCAAACTCACAATCTATGTCAGTTATGAAAATAGATCTTCAACCCTAGGCTTTCCTTCCCAAAACAAATACCTATTCAATGATCCTGGCTATAGCTCCTTCTCCATATGATTTCCATTTTATTTTCACATCTCTGAGGAGAGGTGAAATATATTAATATGGCTATCATGTAATACAACAGCTCAAGAAACCCAAAGGACAGTCTTACCCAAATTCAACATGGTTTGAACTTCAGCTAATAATTGACTTCTGACCAACTATAGTTATAGTCTAAATTGTATAACTGTAGTTATAGTCTTTATAGTCTATATTACTGTATAGTCTTTATAGTCTATATTAGACTAAAAAGTAAAACTTGGAGAAGTTCACCATAAACTACTACTAAATGCTCATTATTCATTGAAGATTTTAAAGTTGTGTTTCATAATTTAATTGCCCCTTTTTTTTTAAAAAAAAATGGTCCTATAAAAATTAATTTGAGTTATTGAGGTTTTACCTGGAGGACTTTCAAAAGCCTATCACTTCCCCTGCACTATTTTTGAACATGCAAGTTCCTGACTTTTTTTTTTACTTCTAGCTGCCATTTTGTATTTCTTATTTTTACAAAAATAACTCTGCAAAATACAATGAATCTATAGCATCCTGTACAGTGTACATGAAGAAACACCAATGAATCTATAGCACCATGTACAGTATACATGACGAAACAAGAAAAATAAATAAGAAGTGAATGTTACCATTGGGAAAGGCAAGATGAAATCAAGGCCAGCTTCACCAATACATATTCCTCTGCTACTTAGAACAGTGCATCCACTTCAAGAAAGCAATGACCCAGTTTCCCAGATGGGACACTTTCAGCCATAGAAATAGTTCATACAGGTTGATCTGCCATAAGCTCAAGGCCTCAGAAAGGGATATCTGGGCCTTTCTGAACAGCGAGTTACTCTTGCTCCTTCGATACCTGAGCAAAACACACAAAAAATGCATTAACTGCCTTATAAATTAACAATAACAAGGAACAATTTCAAAAATGCAAACTATTTTGTAATTTCAGCTGAATACAATATATGTACTGTGTTCTAAGTTAAACAATGGCTCTTTTCATATGGCAGGGATCTCCAAACTTAGCAAGTTTACAACTTATGGATTTCAACTCCCAGAATTCCTCAGACAGCAAAGCTAGGACTTGGAAGTCTACAAGTTGTAAAGTTGCTAAGGTTGGAGATCCCATATAGGATTCAAAGTGTGTCTCTTCATCCACCGTTGCATTAAGTTCTCCAATTACCGCATGCTTTATAGGAAGAATGAGTGAAACAAAGACATCAATAACAATACAAAGGAGAAGAAAAAAACAAACGATTTAATCTTGTCTAGAAAAATCCATGAGAGGAAGCACAGACTCTTCAGAACTACTTTGAAGGTGGGGATGAAGAGAACAGGTAAGAGCAAAAAGGAGATGAGACAAGACTGATGAAGATGACAGGTAAAACATAAATATCTCCCCAGAAAGAACCAAACACCCTCAAGTCCCATTTTGTATTCTCCGCAAGTGATGAATGGTATGCTATGTCTACAACCCCGTAAGCAATTTTCTCCACTTTAATTGAATTTCCTTACGCTGTTTCAAGACAACAGCAGATAATAAATATCACAAATGGACAAATACTTTGAAAGAGGCATTTCACAACAATATGAAAGATATACAAATTAACCATTGGAATCAGTGAAGCAGCTGTGCTTTTTTCCAAACTCACACCAATATTTTGTAAGCTGGTCCTAGCTGTTTCCATATGCATAGCATATCCATTTTGCTTCAATTGGAAAAAATGGAAGTGAAATAGCTACATCTTTGTTTAAATAGCTGGAAGTAGCTACTTTAATGATTTACAGAAGTACTTCACAAATGTTCACTCATGTAGCAAAATCTATCTTTGAATATATTTGCGTAAAAGAAATAAATATTTTTATGACTATTGTCTACTGCAAGGAAAAATTCACCAAGCTGACTTTTGTAACTTCTGCATTTCAAAGTCATTGCCAACAGGAATCCCAAAGTCAATTAACAGTTCAGATTTCTACTTACGGAGGACTGATGGGTAAGCAGTTAGAAAAAACCCACAGAAGATTGTTTTTGTATATGATAACTTTATTACATGCACAATTATGGAAAGATTTCGTAATGGAAGAATGGTTGATGAAGCTAATAGAACTTGCTAAAATGGACAACTTAACTTGTTTGATAGAAACATAGAAGTCTGACGGCAGAAAAAGACCTCATGGTCCATCTAGTCTGCCCTTATACTATTTTCTGTATTTTATCTTAGGGTGGATATATGTTTATCCCAGGCATGTTTAAATTCAGTTACTGTGGATTTATCTACCACGTCTGCTGGAAGTTTGTTCCAAGGATCTACTACTCTTTCAGTAAAATAATATTTTCTCATGTTGCTTTTGATCTTTCCCCCAACTAACTTCAGATTGTGTCCCCTTGTTCTTGTGTTCACTTTCCTATTAAAAACACTTCCCTCCTGGACCTTATTTAAACCTTTAACATATTTAAATGTTTCGATCATGTCCCTCCTTTTCCTTCTGTCCTCCAGACTATACAGATTGAGTTCATTAAGTCTTTCCTGATACGTTTTATGCTTAAGACCTTCCACCATTCTTGTAGACTGTCTTTGGACCCGTTTTGTCAATATCTTTTTGTAGGTGAGGTCTCCAGAACTGAACACAGTATTCCAAATGTGGTCTCACCAGCGCTCTATATAGCGGGATCACAATCTCCCTCTTCCTGCTTGTTATACCTCTAGCTATGCAGCCAAGCATCCTACTTGCTTTCCCTACCGCCTGACTGCACTATTCACCCATTTTGAGACTGTCAGAAATCACTACCCCTAAATCCTTTTCTTCTGAAGTTTTTGCTAACACAGAACTGCCAATACAATACTCAGATTGAGAATTCCTTTTCCCCAATGCATTATTTTACATTTGGAAACATTAAACTGCAGTTTCCATTGCTTTGACCATTTATCTAGTAAAGCTAAATCGTTTACCATATTGCAGACGCCTCCAGGAATGAGAGAAAACGACACTATCTATATTTATCAATGAAAGGATATCCCTTATGGATTTTTTTTCTGTAAAAGGGGGGTGGGTGGAATCCTGCTTATGGAAATGGGGACTTACATAGCAACAGCTCTTATGCAGCAGCGAGACATGTTGAGGAAGGAACTAGCATTAGCCCGTGTCTGCAGGGCAGATTCAATCCCCCTTAGCAAATCGTTGGTCTTCAGCAGCAGCAGCATTTGACGAGGAACATTGCTGAGAAGCTTAGTGATCTGAGGTAAGTAATTAGCAGCATTGGTCCGGATTTCTATATCCTGGAATAATCAAATTAGAAATGTGGGGGAGTTCAGGAAGGAAGAGATTCACATTCTCATATTATGATCAACAGAGGATTTCCAAGGCAGGGATATTTACTAGAAAAGCCAAGGTCTTTTCAAACAGAAAAGCAAAATCTGAAAACTTCCTGATTACACAAAATATGTTTTAATTTATTTTTTATTTTTTATAAAGAACCCTAGAGTTTTCCATATGATAGCTCTGATAGTATTTATTTATTCATTCATTCATTCATTCATTCATTCATTCATTCATTCATTCATTTAAATATATAGCGCAAGACTATATTAAATATTAAATTATTAAACTACATATCATACTTTATTAAAAATATACCACAAGAGCTGGCTTACACCGGTAACTCAGTGAAAGGTAGCATGCACTTTATACACAAAACCCCAAGTCCAATTTTGGGAATGGATGATCCCCAGTCTGAAACTGCCATTGGCCAATTAGAAGAGAGCAGATTCAGTGTAGTATAAGCTGCCAGGCTTATGCTATCTGAGATAGCTGTGAATCTTCAGCATGGCATTTCTGTGTGGCAGCTTTTTTAATACGTTATCCCTAAAAAATGTACCTCGTTACTTGTGACGGGCAAACGATCAATGCCTTTGCTGACCGATTCCCAGGAACGTGCAGTAAGCATGCAAGCAAATAGGGGGTACAGATCCCCTGCTCCCAGGCGCTGGCTATATTTTTTTATCTGCTGTATGTCTGCCCTGATCAGGGCTTGCCAAAGCCGGCAGTAATCCAAGCGGAAGTTGTCTGTCAGGACCTTAAGAAAAACAATGGACCAAAGTATTGTTAAACAGTATGTGGACTCAAGTACAGATAGTTCTTGAAAGAATTAAATGGCTGGACACTTGTTTCATACTAACACAGACAGTTGACTTAAATTCTGGAACCCTGGGTGAGCATGTGTGGCATCTCTTATTTATTTAAACAGTATATTTCTTCAAAAGATTTATATATTCATTATATGCCAACCTTGTACCAACTATTCTGGGTAGCTCTCAATTGAGGTTCGACTACTGCAACACTCTCTACATGGGGCTACCTTTGAAGAGTGTTCGGAAACTTCAGATCGTGCAGAACGCGGCCGCGAGAGCTATCGTAGGCTACCTAGATTTGCCCACGTCTCTCCAACACTCCGCGGCCTGCACTGGCTGCCGATCAGCTTCCAGTCACAATTCAAAGTGTTGGTAATGACCTATAAAGCCCTACATGGCATCGCACCAGAATACCTTCAGGACCGTCTTCTGCCACACAAATCGCAGCGACCGATAAGGTCCCACAGAGTTGGCCTTCTCCGGGTCCCGTCGACTAAACAATGTCATCTGAAGGGTCCCAGGGGAAGAGCCTTCTCTGTGGCAGCCCCGGCCCTCTGGAATCAACTCCCCCCAGAGATTAGAACCGCCCCCATCCTCCTTGCCTTTCATAAGTTATTAAATACCCACTTTTGTCGCCAGGCATGTGGGAACTGAGATATCCCCCAGGCTTATACAGTTTATGCATGGTATGATTGTGTTGTATGGTTCCAATGTTGGATTTTAGAATGTTTTTAATATTAGATTTGTTACACTGTCACTATTTTGTTGTGAGCCGCCCCAAGTCTATGGAGAGGGGCGGCATACAAATCTAATAAATTATTACTATTACTATTACTATTATTATTATTATTAATCAACAAACATCTCTTATATCCTAAATTTGGCTTCAAATGCCAGGTGAAATATTAACACTGCTTTCTTTCCTGTGCAGTCTAGAGCTCTGTTTGCCCAACCTTAGTCCAGTCCCTTCCTCCACTAGACTGTCCAGTTACTTCTGACTCAACTGTTCTTGGCATTACTACAATATCTATCTCCTGCAGGTAGAAAATGGCACCTCTTGGAAAAGCTTACTGTTTGCTGACATAGTAAAAAAGGTTCCACCCCACAAATGTTGCTGCTTAATGGTAAAACCAGACTTCGTCTGTTTGATAAGCCAGTGATATACCTGATAGAGCCCATGGTCCAGAAGTATGATGTGTGATTTGCCTGTAGTTGGACACTTTCTCACCAAGACATTGCCCGGATGTGGGTCACAATGCACAAAGCCATTCACAAAGATCATTTCACTGTATATCTTTCCCAGGTTGCGAGAGATCTGTGGAGAGAAGAAGGAAATGCAAGGCCCCAACAAGCAACAATACAAGGGAGCATTGGACTATAACCTAGTTCACAGCAATACCATCTATTGGAATGGCAGAGAAGTAGCTGGCTAATTCCTTTGTTATACAAGAGAAAATGACGTCATCCAACCAAAAATAGAGGACCTGTATACTCCACAAGTCAAAAGAGGGCTGTGAAATTATTTACAGACCCTTCGCATCCTGGACACAAATTGTTCAACTCCTAGTCTCAAAACGATGCTACAGAGCACTGCACACCCGAACAACTAGACACAAGAACAATTTTTTCCCGAACGCCATCACTCTGCTAAACAAATAATTCCCTCACCACTATCAAACTATTCACTAAGTCTGCATTACTATTACTATTAATCTTCTCATCATTCCTATTCCCCATGTCCTCCAACTTATGACTGTATGACTGTAACTTGTTCCTTATGATCTATATTGATTTTTTCCTACCCTGTTTCCCCGAAAATAAGACGTACCCCAAAAGTAAGGCATGTCAGAGGTTTTGCAGAATTTGCTAATATAAGGCACCTCCCGAAAATAAGGCGTAGTCAAGTTTACATACGGTACAGTGGAAAAACATACGGTACCATTCAAAGCTGTTCATAGCGGTACAGTAATAATGTGGCGTCCCCTGCTGGCCCCTTCCATCGCTTTGTACCGTCCAGTACAGCAGACACAGTCTGCTGTTGTCACACCGCCATTGCAGTCTCCACTACAGTGCGTAGACTGTAATTCCTCTGGTGGCCAGAAGCTGCAATAGCGAGAGTATACTGTTGTACCATATAAGTGCTGTCGTTTGTGTGTGGGTGCCATACTGACAGGTACCGTACCGTAATCAGTGTACCATGCGGTACACTTTCTTTGGGGGTGTCAACTTTTCTGCCTGTGAATTTGTCTTATTTGAGGAATATAAGGCACCCCCGAAAATAAGACGTAGCACAACTTTTGGAGCAAAAATTAATATAAGACAGTGTCTTATTTTCAGGGAAACACAGTAGTATGATTTGTTTGCTTATTTGTATCCTATGGGTTACACCCTATGATTCTTGATGAATGTATATTTTCTTTTTATGTACACTGAGAGCATATGAACCAAAGATAAACTCCTTATGTGTCCGATCACACTTTGCAAATAAGTAATTCTAATTCTAACATATGTGTGTATGTAGAGAAAGCATTGCAGCATCCTTACCTCATGTGGGAAAAACTAAAACTATGCCAGAAGTGTAAACAGGTTCATCAAAACCAATCACAAAGAATACTCTTAGTGCCCAGAGTGTAGACTAGCAATATGTGTGGAGGTGAGTGGGTTGCCCAAATATTCCTATGAATCTCCTTATGGAGTAGGGCGAGAATGCTTGTTTGTGTGTGCACTTGAAAAAATGAGAGAATTATCAAAAAAGATGAAAAATATAATTGTAAAAAATACCGCATTGTGGAAAGTACTGTACTACTTGTTCTTGTTCAGATATACTATTGCATGATCATCTACATACAGTTGTGAATCTGAGTCTATGGATAAAGTGTTATCTGAAATGAACTATAAATCTGTGCCTGCCAGAGACTGGAAAGTAACATTTTCCAGTAAAATATGACTCAAATGTACTTGACTACATTTATTTCATCTGAGTTCGGCTTCAAGCATGAACAGAATCCAATTGGTTAAAAAAAAGGATGCATGTCAAAATATTACAGTGTACTAATAAAAGGATGAATGCTCATTTAATTAGGAAATGGCAGATCTAACATTTAATTTTCTGGACCAATTGGCCAATCAGCATGAAGTAAAGAAACCTGAATTACATGTATACTGAATGAAATGAAAGAAAAAGCTGTGAAGTAAGTATAAAGCAATGGAAAAATTAAATGAGTACCTGCTTTTTAAAATCTTTTTTACTTCTACTCCACTACAAACATAATTTGTTTATAGATGCAGTTTAATTAGTAGAGCTTCTATCAAGGAATCTACAGTATGATCAGGGTGTAATGAGAATTATCTCTGAGTAATCCTTCCCATCTACTGCCTCAGCCCAGGTTTTGTAAGGAAAAAGAGTACAGTATAACATATGAATTTATTATTTATTTATTTTATTTATTTATTAATCAGATTTGTATGCCGCCCCTCTCCGCAGACTCGGGGCGGCTCACAGCAATAATAATACAATGTAAACAAATCTAATATTTAAGGATGCTAACACATTGACTTCAGAGTATTATTTATTTTATTCTGTATCATTTCAAAGTTTACCGTATCTTTCCATTGGGCACACAAGGTTGGAAATCACTCACTTTCTACCACAGTAATGGCTTACGTACCATCCACACAATTAGTTAATGACTTTTGTTAAATCTAGAGCAATGGTCAAAATGGGATATCAAGGCTACTACCTACTTGGCTTCAATCTTTCTTCAAACATTGCAATTGTTTTGAGCACATATATAATGATTTACCACACTTGCTATATGATTGTGAATCTTCTTAGGTGTTTCTATCTATTGCCTCACATCAACATTCCTAAGTTTATAACAATGAAAGATATAGATAACATTGTATATTATCATAATACAATGTTATTTATTTATTTATTTTATTTATTTATTTATTAGATTTGTATGCCGCCCCTCTCCTTAGACTCAGGGCGGCTCACAGCAATAATAAACAATATATAACAAATCTAATAATTTAAAAGAAACACTAAAAGCCCCATTATTAAAAGCAAACATACACACAAGCATACCATACATAACTGTACAGGCCCGGGGGAGATGTTTCAATTACCCCATGCCTGACGGCAAAGGTGGGTTTTAAGGAGTTTACGAAAGGCGAGGAGGGTGGGGGCAGTTCTAATCTCTGGGGGGAGTTGGTTCCAGAGGGTCGGGGCCACCACAGAGAAGGCTCTTCCCCCACAGAGAAGGCTCTTCCCCTTTCAGTATTTACATGAAACAATGAAAAAACTAGTTAAATGCATTGAGCCATGACAGTGCAGTGGTCAGAATGCAGAATTGAAGGTTAATTCGGACCACTGCCAGCGGTTCGATTCTCACCGGCTCAAGGTTGAATCAGCCTTCTATCCTTCCAAGCTCAGTATAATAAGGACTCAGATTGTTGGGGGCAATATGCTGACTCTGTAAATCACTTTGAAAGTGCTGTAAAGCACTATAAAGAGGTAAATAAGTCCAAATGCTATTGCTATTGTGATAGTGCTTGGTATGAACCCCGACCAGTGTTCCCTCTAATTTTTGGGGTGGGTGGGCGGAAAAGTATAGTGTCTGAGCGGCAGTCCCTTTGGGACTGGGCGGCACAGAAATAATAAACAAACAAACAAATAAATAAATAAATAAACAAATAAATGAACAAACAAACAAACAAACAAAAAACCCACCCTGTTTTGCCTCAGAGAATTTCAAAATAAAATACTGTACTGTGTGTCTATAACAGTGAGCTCATAATAGGGCAACTCTATCAATATCAAAATGCCACTTAAATAGTTGAGCTAGTTTCAAACTATATTTTGATTTTCTTTCTCTCTTCCTTACTCCCATTCTTTTTCTTTCTCTTTTCCTTCCTCTCTTTTTTCTATCTTTTTCTCTCTCTTCCTCTCTTCCTCTCTCTCTCCTTCCCTCTCACTCTTTTCCTCTCGGCTTCTGGGCAAGTTTGGAAAACTCTGAGTTGATGATGATTTTTAAGTGAGCGATTGCTCACTACTCAGCTTAGAGGGAACTATGACCCCGACCATGGGGCTATTTTGTGGTTCATTGTATAAACACATAAAATTAGATGAATAACTGAAATATTGTATGATTAAGTATGTTGTGTGAACAAAGTCAATGAAATAACCTATTCTTTTAATGAATATTTAAATCTTAGTTCGGCTAAGATAACTAATATATAAATATTATTTCTAAAGGATAATTTCTCAAAATTGTATACTAAGTAGTTTGGGATTGCTTTGCATATTGATTTTCCTTCTCAGGGGCCAAATAGATGACAATACTAATTCATAGGCAACTCCTTGAAAAATAAAATATTAAAAATAGATAATAGATCATTTTGAAAATATGTTAGTATTTCAAAACTGTACCAGTGTCCAGATTATTAAGGATTTGCATAAAGTGCTAAAACCTTCTGCTCAAATTATGAACACTAAAATTGACCTCATTAAAGAAAATAAAAAGCAGTGCTTTCAGGATGATACCATAGGAATGTACTACAAAATTACTACAATAGCAGTGTATTTTGTAATAATTAAACATCTGTCTAAGCAGGGCAACAAATCTTTTAGGCCATGGAGTATATTGCATATGAAAATTACAGGGAAAATCTTCATGGAGAAGGATTGTCTTCAGTTTCTTTTAGCCACCAGCCATGTAAAGGATGACTTTTAGTAAAACTTTTTATATATGGTTTACAAGTTACTACTACATTCTTTGGCAGAAACCATATTTTGTTTGGCGTCTGGGTTTTTTTTCTAAAGGAATAGCAATAGCATTTAGACTTATATACCACTTCATAGTGCCTTTACAGCCCTCTCTAAGCAGTTTACAGAATCACCATATTGCCCACAACAATCTGGGTCCTCATTTTACCCACCTCGGAAGGATGGAAGGTGAGTCAACCTTGAGCCGGTGATGAGCTGTGAACTGCTGAACTACAGCTAGCTGTTAGCTGAAGTAGCCTGCCGTGCTGCACTTTAACCACTGCGTCACCCCAGCTTTTCGTGTAAAATATAGATATATGTTCAGTTCTGACCTGAGGGTATTTAATGTTACTATCGCTATAATCAAATTGATGTTGTAATGATTTAATCTCCCTGCCGACCATGGAACAATGGTACAAGACAGGATCCAACATGTTTGTTTATTCTTGTCTATTCCAATTTAGAAAACATGCTAACCATTGGCTTTAATTCAGCCATAATATTTGCCAATTATTTTAAGGGATAGCGACACTAACTTCTATTGATCTCATTAAAAGTAAAGGTCATGATGTAGCTCATTTCTTAGGGCTTGATATTACCTCCGCAGGCCAAAAGAATAGTGTGGATTTTAAAATCTAAACGAAGGTTAATTGGATTAGTAAACACGTTGATTTTCTTTCTTTCTTTCTTTCTTTCTTTCTTTCTTTCTTTCTTTGTTTGTTTATTTTGTCCAATACACAAAACATATTGAAGAGAATAGACATGTAGTATTATATATAAAGAAAAGGATAGAAGAAAAGATATAAAAATAGAGGAGAAGATATATGAAAGGAAGAAAAGATATATGATATATGAGATAAGGAGAGACAATTGGACAGGGAACGAAAGGTACACTAGTGCACTTATGCACACCCCTTACTGACCTCTTAGGAACCTGGAGAGGTCAATCGTGGATAGTCTAAGGGAGAAATGTTGGGGGTTAGGGGTTGACACTACTGAGTCTGGTAATGAGTTCCACGCTTCGACAACTTGATTGCTAAAGTCATATTTTTTACAGTCAAGTTTGGAGCGATTAATATTAAGTTTGAATCTGTTGCGTGCTCTTGTGTTGTTGTGGTTGAAACTGAAGTAGTCATTGACAGGCAGGACATTGCAGCATATGATCTTGTGGGCAATACTTAAATTGCGTCATAGGATTCGAGTTTTAGGGATAGTTTGTCGTGAACCACTGAGTTGAAGGCTTTGCAAAAGTCAATATAAATTGCATCAACGGATTTTCCTTGATCTAGGTGAGTAGTCCATATGTTTTTGCAGTGAAGTAGTTGTAGGTTGCAGGATAATTTATTTCTGAATCCAAATTGTTTGTTAGAGAGTAGGTTATTAGATTCTAAGTAAAGGGTGGTTGATTGATTTATAATTGATTCCATGATTTTACATGGGACGCAGCATAGTGATATTGATCTGTAGTTGTCAACGAGAGAAGGGTCTCCTTTTTTGAAGATGGGGATGACTACTGCTTTTGACCATAGCTTGGGGAATGTGCTGGTCCTGAAGAATTTTTGGAAGATAATGCTTAGAGGTTTTTTCTTCTAAATCCACTAGTGTAGGCCCCACTGGTGTGAAATTAGCAAAGGCAATGAAGGGCATAGGTGTGGGAACATGTCAGCTTGCTCCCCATCACAATTGGGCTACACCTGGTATTAATTTTATAGAAACATTAGTTAGAAAAAACTGAGGGCTCACTCTTAAGGAAAGTTACAGTGCAATGGGATTTTAAGGGAGGGGATTAGTGTAACACTTCATAGATTTGTTGTGCATTTGCAAAAATATTTGCCTGAGATCTTAAAATGCTTTACATCTAATAATTGCGCACAAATTTGATCGACACTGTCAGAGGAAAAAATCCATTTTTAAATTCAAAACAGCAGAATGTTTGGCATGGTCAACACTTTCAGTCAAATGAACTGAAAATATTCTGAAATAGCTAAGGAAAATGTAATATTTCAGATTTCAGGGGATAATAGCACTTGTATATGCTACCCCAAATAAAATATAAAAAGAAAATTAGGATATCAAGGAGAAAGCCTTTCTAAACAAAATAGCATTTTAGTCTTCTGATGAGACAGAACATACAGCTAATGGCTCTTCCATCTTATTTCTTATTGAGACACATGAGATACTTTAATTTGAGTCAAAGTGGTCTTTTACATTCTCCCATAATTATATAAAAATAAGTTTATTTATTAAATTTATTAAATTTGTATGCCGCCCCTCTCCGTAGACTCCGTACCCTTTGTAGGGTAAACCTAGGATCTAGGCAATTCAGTATTCTTTTACACAAAATGGCCAACCAGATTATTCCTAGAAGCTGACAAAGAATACATGAAAGTAATAGTTTCCCCCCACTATTGCTACCTGGTACCTGGTGTGCCTGAAGACAGAGGTAAACACTGTACATAAGGTTTCCTACTATCCTCTATTGGAAACCTGTGGTCATTGAATCTGAAAAAAGTTAACTTTCAATATTATTTATTCATTCATTCATTCATTCATTCATTCATTCATTTATTGGATTTGTATGCCGCCCTTCTCCAGAGACTCGGGGCGGCTAACAGCAATAATAAAACAGTGTACAGTAATAATCCAATACTAAAAATGATTAAAAACCCATTAATATAAAAAACCAAACATACATACAGACATACCATGCATAAAATTCTAAAGGCCTAGGGGGAAAGAGCATCTCAATTCCCCATGCCTGGCGGCAGAGGTGGGTTTTAAGTAGCTTACGAAAGGCAAGGAGGCTGGGGGCAATTCTAATCTCTGGGGGGAGTTGGTTCCAGAGGGCCGGGGCCGCCACAGAGAAGACTCTTCCCCTGGGTCCCGCCAAGCGGCATTGTTTAGTTGACGGGACCCGGAGAAGACCCACTCTGTGGGACCTAACTGGTCGCTGGGTTTCGTGCAGCAGAAGGCGGTCCCTGAGATAATCTGATCCGGTGCCATGAAGGGCTTTATAAGTCATAACCAACACTTTGAATTGTGACCGGAAACTGATCGGCAACCAATGCAGACTGCGGAGTGTTGGTATAACATGGGCATATTTGGAAAAGCCCATGATTGCTCTCACAGCTGCAAATCCAAATAAATAAATAATTATGTCATTAAAATTGCCTAACTCCATGCCACATGATCGTGCCCTATGTCACCTGCCAAATTTTGTCTCAAGGAATGCTGAAAAAGAGATTTATCATTACTAGTTGAGTAGAGTAGAGAAAGCATACTTTAAATGATTTCTTATAATGAAGAATATGCTGGATTAAGTGAACTGAATTAAGTGGAGTGTCAGTCCACTTTTCCTCAACTCCAGGTGTGGCTTTCTAAAGGCCAATGGATAACAATTCCTCCAAATCTAACAAAAATAATCTTACTCAGCTACGGTATTTTTAAAAAAAAACCTACCCAGAGCTATCCTGTAGTAAAATGGGAAGGGCAATAAATTTTAAAAATAAAAAATAATAATAAATAAAATAAAAACTCCATTCATATTTGGAGGGCTACTTTGAGATTTTAATAAAGACTGAGTAAAGAGTAGATGACCATTTATTTACAGTACAGAGAAAACAAGCATGCTTGAAAACATTGTTCTGACAAATTGACATACCCAGTTCATAGTCATTACACAGGCAGGCAATGGAAAAGCGTATACGGTAGTTATAAATGCAGATCACATACGGCTGCGCAAGTTCAGTTTACTATTGGTATAATGATTGTTGTTTAGCATGAATAACCCTGAATCCAGCACAAAACATATAAAATTATTTCTAGAATTGTTGAAGCTAACTGACAGCAGCATAAAATTGTAGGTTCTGGCAACCAAATAGAATAAGTATGGGCACTGGAGCTGCCCTAATCAGTAATATTGAATATTTTTCTAAAAGTACAAACATACACAACAAAATCTAAATGAACAGAGTTACTATGAATGAAGATGGAAATAATGAGATTATATACAGAACAAACTAGAGTTTTTGGTAATCAGATCAGATAAGCAACATCCAGAGTGGACTTCTTGCTGCACATATCTAACAACAATAATTTGTTGGCCACATATATGATACAAAATGAAATTCATAATATAGTAAAGGCTGAATTCTTTGTTTACTGGCAATGACCAAGCTTTTGACTGTGTAGATCATGTCAAAATATGAAATATATGCTGGATAAAGGGCAAACCAAATCCCTTAATTATTTTTAAGGAACCTTTACAATGAACTAGAATTATATTAAGAACATAATTTTGACAAATATTGGTGGTGTCAAACCATGGGCTTATTGTTAATCAATTTTCAATTGATGGTAAAGAAGTGAAAATGGTAAATAAGTCTATTTTCCTGAGCTCCAGATTATAGATAGATAAAGGAAGGCAATAACTAAGGTTGATAAAATCATGAAGGTAGAGATGGTTCACTGACAAGATCAAAATAGTTAAAACAATGGTCTGAGAAACAGCAAAGAAAATAATATGAGAGGTCTACAACTTATGAATGTGATGATAATTATCAAAAGTACCACATATGCAAGAATGCCAATCAAGAAGAGTTGGGCCACATTCAAATATATCACAGGAATATTCTTGAAAGAGCTGTGTATTATTGCTAGAGACAAGTCAATAATGAGCATTTGCTTACATAGTTATCATCAAATTTGACTCAATGGCACCCAAATAATCAGCTTAAGTTAAACAATGGAAATTTGACTGGATGCTTTTTATATAAATGATCAGCAGCAGAAGCCTAATTCAGACAAGGTTCATGGTCAAGTGGTTGGGATCCTTAACCTTTGCCTAAAAACAAAGTTCCAATCCTGATTGATGTTACTATCTTAAAAAATATTGATTTAAATTCATATTGTTTGACCCTCAATGGGAGTTTGGGTTGCCAAAAATGTAAGTGCGGCATAGAAAACTGTGAATTTGCTACAGGTAGTAGCAAATTAATCTTCAGAAATTTAATCTTAGAAATCTAGATCTTTTGCACAAACTTCTTCTGTTAACTATAAAACTAGTTGGGAGGCCAACAAGTAAACTCATCAGTTTTATTATGACTTCCATCCACACCCCTTATTATGGTTAAAAACATTGCCAATAGTTCCACTCTTTGGAAATAGATAAAAACTGCCCAGTTGCAAAAAATGGAAACTTTTCTGTATTTTATATTAAGGATCAGCAATTTCTTAGTAACTTAAGCACATAAAATGTTGACCTGATATTCCCCCAGTTTCACTCCAAATCTTGAGAAAAGAAAACTTAACTACCTTATGATTTTATTACATGAATCGTAGATAATCATAGCAAGTGTCAACAAATAGATAACCATGGCCAATTTTGAAAAATTACCGTAAGTATCATTGATTATAATATATATAAGGCCATAGACTAAGAAAAAATGTAAGCATACTGGAAGAAGTTAATGGTAAATCATTCCCATATTGATGTCAAGAAAACATGGAGTCCAACTCAATCCAAAGAAAATTTAAACTTTCTATTCAAACATCAGATTTTAAAATATTTGTCTCCAGACAGTGTCCTTTCCTGAAATATCTCAGTCCCTCATAGCCTTGACCTTTCCCCCCCTGTACTTTACTTTCTCCGTTTAGTCTCTCTACTTTTCCCTTTTTCTTAGTCTCCCAGCTAATTTTCATTCTAGGCTGCCTTCACACACATGACCAAGAAACTGTTCCACAGATAGATATTTCAATTTTTGCACTTGTCTTTAGAAATCAAAATTCAAAAGATCAAAAGCAACATGAGAAAATATTATTTTACTGAAAGAGTAGTAGACCCTTGGAACAAACTTCCAGCAGACGTGGTTGGTAAATCCACAGTAAATGAATTTAAACATGCCTGGGATAAACATATATCCATCCTAAGGAAATAGTATAAGGGCAGACTAGATGGACCATGAGGTCTTTTTCTGCCGTCAATCTTCTGTTTCTATGTTTCTAAAATTAAATGCTATTACAGTCCAGCATTTGAACGGACCCAAACAGATTAATGTGCTTCTGAAGCAGCTTTAATGATAATCCTGCTACAGATGTCATAAAATAAATGTCAGTAACCTGGTTTGAAGGGAGCTTTCACCTCAAGGATCCTTTTCATTTACAGGGGGAAAATTCAGACTGCTTTTCAAATTATTATTATTATTATTATTATTATTATTATTATTATTATTATTATTAATTAGATTTGTATGCCGCCCCTCTCCGCAGACTCGGGGTGGCTCACAACAGTGTCTGTTGCTTGAAAAAAAAAAGCAAAGAATATACCATATAACAGAGATATGTTTCCATCTCTCCAGATTAAATGTAACAAATGTAACAAAACTGTATCATGTTTTCTTTTTCTGATTACATCTGTTCCAGATATGTTGGATTTCAGTGCCCAGAATGTGCATAACTCAATACTAGTACAGAAGTTCACAGTTTAATTCTCAGAACTGTGAGAATAACAAAATTAATCTCAATGTGGTTGAGGGAAAATTACTACCAATCACAGCAGATTGTGCTGCCTGGATAGAAAGATCAATGTTTTGACTTGATAAAAAGCAGCTTCCTATTTTCTACTAGCAGGACTGTAAAAAATCTCTTAGTATGCATAAAGTTAACCTTTATTAATTTACAGCATTTGTAAATCAACTTTAGAATATAATTGTACAAGCCACACTGAAGACCTATTACAAAGTAAACTTAAAATACAAGTACTGCATATTCCAGTCTAAAGGCTTAAATCAAATGCTAATTTTAAGGAAAACAATTATGTTATAAACATACATTATCCCTCATTTTTCATAATGAAAATAATATTTATTATTAATAAAATTGTGCAATGTTCTGATTCCAAGATGAAAGGACCCAGGGTATACACTGCAAATCTAGAACTTATACAAGGAAGGTATGAAACATCTTATTAAAGTTCAGAATAGAGGCAGAAATTTGTTGTGATCCTGGTGTCTGACTACAGTTCCAACAATCTCTTGCCATAGAAGAAAGGTTCACGCAGTATTAAGTATTAACAGCCTATGTGTTCGTACAAAACACTGTCCTTTGATATGAAAACTACCATTTCAGAAAAATGGTTCAAAGAATCCAATCTGAATAATTCTTTTTAAATCCATTCTATCACAGTGACACAAGAGCTGCATAGCAATGTACAACCACCACTTGTAAGGGCTAAAAGAAAATAATTAGGCAAGGACAACACAGAGGTTGTTACTAAACCTGCTCTCTGACACAAGTGGCTTCTGTGATCCCAAATATTGAGACTCAAAACACAAACACACGTGCAAGAAATAAAAGCCTAGGAAAGCAAGGAAGCAGTTATTCTGTATGTCAGATCCCCTTTATGTTATTGAAAATTAGTACATTCATGTAATTTGGGAGTGCTCACTTACCTTTGCAAATAATTCCTTCTAGTGGAAAAAAGAAAAAAATATATAGATGTAGGCCTTTAATAGACAATGAATGTGTAATTTGACTTCTCTTCTGAATTTAGGCTGGAATGTATATAAATGAAGTTGAGTGACCTCTGCCACTGCATTAAAAGATGATGGGAAGGGAGCATAGTGGCTTCAGAGACAGACAGATTAAGTACAATTGATTTTATGCTGGAGCACTCTGATAGCTAGTCAGCCAAATGGCATTTTGACGCTCATCAATAGTACACAGGGGGAAAAGCAGGCAGCACTAATTCAATCAGAATTCACTGACTTGGAGGGCAAGTCTGACATGCTCAATTTGCCCTATTTTTTGCATACAAAACTAAGCCTCTTCCCTGAAAAATCATATATACTTTAATCCACAAATAGCCAGCCACATGCACTCTATAATTAAGAAATGCATCAAGCTATGAAATATGACTGCATCTGGAACAAACTGTGACATTTCTTAATTTCTAATTAGGGTAAAGGTGCAGGGCATATAATAGAAATGGTATCCGAACATCAAATTTGTATGTAGAACTATGAGGAGTTCATGTTATAAGCCAAAAATTGAGTCACAGGGATATAGTTCTGAAATAGTTTCTAAAACCAGTTATAAAATTTTCAGTCCCTCCCTCCCTTCAGTTTCTTACTTGTTTACCTGCCAATTTTTTTCTGGCTTCTTCCTGAGATTAATTACATCAATAATATAGCCAACCAGGAAACACAACATGACAATCTACCTTAATATAGTCAACTGGTTTTGGCATCGTCAGAGCGTAATTTAGACTTCTTCTATGACTGCTTGTCTCTACCCCATGGACAATTTGCATAAGGACAGTTAAACCACACTATTGCTTGCAATATGCGATAATGATTAGAATTAGTAGTTTCTGTGAATGAATACAATTACAGCATTGTACTTAAAAGATTACCTCTGTTGCAGGTTAATCTTCTGAATGTATGTTTTAATTCTTTTCAATAAAATGCAATCCTTAGGTAAGACTTTGTGTCATTATTCCCCAACTTTCATTAACTCTTAAGGTTCAAAATTCTGGGAACATTCAACTTTAAAGAGCTCAACTTAATTAAACCTTTTGGATGTCACCAGTATATGTTATAAACAGCAGATTTTGGTTCACCTTCACCGGTTGCTGACATAATCAAAATGAATATTACCTCACTGACATTGATGCCGTTTCTGTCCATGTAGTCCTTGTCATTCACTTGTCCACCTTCCATGAACTCCATGAAAAGAACACGTCTTGTTGAAAGCTCCCAATAAATTTTTGGAACCTATAACAAAGGACTCTTAAGATTCTGAAGGATATTAAGGAAAGCAGAGGAAGCTAAAACTAGACAAACTATCCTTTTAGCATGAGATGGAATTGAGCAGACTCAACCTTTTTGTCTTGGAAATATGAATAGGTAAATAGATTATTCCAGACCAAAATAACCTTTCTTCATCCACTGAGGAATAGCTACAGGAAATAGTTAAGAGAGGTCAGAACTGAAAATGTTTCACTGACAGTAATTGTTAAAAAAACAAAACAGTTATCAAATATTGCATAATCCCAGCCACAGACCATTCTATAAATACATTGCAGTTTGGTAAAGGAAAAACAAAAGCTTATGTTGAGATTTCAGAAACTTGGATTCCAATTCAGATTCCAGGCTATTACATCACCATTGGCATAGAGCAGTGTTTCCCAACCAGTGTGCCACGGCACACTGGTGTGCCGCAAGACATGGTCAGGTGTGTCGCGAAGAAAGAAGCTCAGCTTCTGGTCTCGCAACTTTTTGCGAAGAGCAAAAAGTTGTGAGACCGGAAGCTGAGCTTCCTTCTTTGCGCCTTCCAAGTTTTCCGGCAGCTCCAGCGCCCCGCCCGGCTGGAGCTTCCCTGGCGAAGGCAGCAGGTGAGCTTTGGGGCCTGGTGGGAGGGCGGCGGCAGTGGGAGGGTGATGGCGGCGACGGCGGCAGTGGCAGCAGGGAGTAGCTGTGGGGTGCCGCCAGGGTGGTCAGTTGTGAGGCAGAGCTCCGGAACGGAGGCACCGACCGCCGGCGGCTGGACATGCTGGAATTGCGTGGCTGGCACTTGCCTGCTGGCTGGGCCAGGACGGAGGCTCCAGCCCCACATCCATGCCCAGCGCAATGCCAGCATGTACGGCGTCTAGGAATACGTCTAGCCGCCGCCATCGGTGCCTCCGTTCCGGAGCTCCGCCTCACAGCTGATCACCCTGCCGCTGTCCCACGGCTACTGCCCAATGCCGCTGCTGAGAGAAAGAGAGAGGGAGAGATAGCAAGAGAGGGAGAGAGAGAAAGAGAGAGGGAGAGAGGGGGGAGAGAAAGAGTTAGCAGGAGAGAGGGAGAGAGGGGGGAGAGAAAGAGAGAAAGAGATAGCAAGAGAGGGAGAGAGAGAAAGAGAGAGGGAGAGAGGGGGAGAGAGAAAGAGATAGCAAGAGAGCAAGAGAGAGAAAGAGAGAGGGAGAGAGGGGGAGACAAAGATAGCAAGAGAGGGAGAGAGAGGAGAGAGGGAGAGGGGGGAGAGAGAAAGAGATAGCAAGAGAGAAAGAGAGAGGGAGAGAGGGGGAGAGAAAGAGAGAGGGAGAGAGGGGGGAGAGAAAGAGATAGCAAGAGAGGGAGAGAGAGGGGAGAGAGAGAAAGATAGCAAGAGAGAGAGAGAAAGCAAGAGAGAGAGAGAAAGAGGGGGAAGGAAGGTGAGGGAAAGACATAGAGGGAGGGAAGGAGGGAGAGAGAAGGAGGGCAAAAAAGAGAGGAAGGAAGGGAGAAACAAAGAGAGATGGAGAGAGGGGGAAAGAAAGAGGAAGGAAGGGAGAGAGAGAGAGAAAGAGGGAGAGAGAGAGAAATAGAGCGAAAGGGAGGAAGAGAGATATTTTTTTGTCCAAACTTTTTTTCGCCCCCCTCCCCCCGCTCAATGTTCCCCAGGATTTTGTAAATGTGAATAATGTGCCGCGGCTCAAAAAAGGTTGGGAAACACTGGCATAGAGAACCAAACAACAACATTTTACAAATAGGAGGTTTCTTGGGAGCCCAATAAGCCCCTCGCTAAAAATACAATGTCTTTTTTAAGTACAGTATTACTTGATCGTATATCAACATTTTTTTTTAAAATTCCCAACCAATAAAGCAAACAAAAACATATCTTCTATCCTACCGATAAACAAAAAACTATTGTCAGAAAGCTGAAAAACTTTCAGGAAATATTTCTTTTAGAATAGAAAAATGAAATACTGTACTGTCAAAACTTCATTTTCAATTTTAATATATATTATTGTTAGCATAAGCTCACTATGTCAGCTATCAGAATAAATTGAATTGTAGTAATATTAGCCAGATTAGAATTGCTAATTTTTACAGTTTGTTGGTAGAAGTTTCAAATGTTTGAGAATATAAAACATTTTAAAGGGGTTAGAAACATAGAAACATAGAAGTCTGATGGCAGAAAAAGACCTCATGGTCCATCTAGTCTGCCCTTATACTATTTTCTGTATTTTATCTTAGGATGGATATATGTTTATCCCAGGCATGTTTAAATTCAGTTACTGTGGTTAGATTGAAACTGTGACCCTAGGACAAATTCATAATTAAAACTTTTTGTTGATATGCAATTATCTGAATAATAGTGAGGCATTTGGGCCTTTTATATTTTAGGCCTTTTACATTTCACATGCATACAAAATATAATATTTTATATGCACATTAATACAAAACATGTGTTCTTTAAAGCACATCGCTTACACATGCATCCCTGAAATAAATCCTATTGAGTTCAGTGGGTTTTATGCAGCCTTAAAGAAATAGGAAATTTAAAGTCTGAGAAAGAAGGAAAAAGCACATATATTTAAATTCAGATGTTGGATTTTGTGTTGCTAATGTTTGGTGATAAAATGTGGCTCCAAAATTACAGAAATGGTAAATCTGTAAACTAGAATTCTTCCATTTTAATCTCCAAATGGTTTCACCGAAAATTTCCAGAACCTCTGCAGCATATCCAATAAAGTCACATACATTTAGCATAATAAATGTGGAGCCATATGGCACAGTGGTTAGAATGGAGTATTGCAGGCTACCTTTGCCCACTGCCAGGAGTTCAATCATGACTCAAGGTTGACTCAAGCTGTCCATCTTTTTGAGGTCGATAAAATAAAAAGGCAAATTGTTGGAAGCAATACAATGCCGACATTGTAAACTGCAGAGAGAGTGCTGTACTGGTATATAAGTCTAAGGGCTATTTCTGTTGCTATAATTCAGAGGATATAAAGAAAGGTAAGGACCTTTTTCTTCTAACCTTGCTTAGAATTATCTCTAAATTCCCTTTTTTATGTTTCACTTTTTTTAAAAAAAAGAAGCACATCCTGAATCCTGATTCTAACCGTTCTTTTTTTTTTAAAAAAAAATCCTGATGTTACTATACACTGGCCCTTAAATCCACTGAGCCAAAAGGCATTGCTTATTTTAATCCTAAATCAATACTTATCCTCATTTCAAAACTGACAACTGACAAGGGCGCTTACTAAGCTTTGTAAGTCTCAGTTGCACAAAATCATAGTCTTTGGCAAGCTTAAATTATGCACAGACATTGGGCCCTAATGCCTGTGCATGGAAACAATTTATCTTTGGCTTTACAAGCTTAACTGGGTTCTCAGTGAGAAATCTACTTCCCTGCTGTGCCATAGGGTTCCCCATCCCTCAAGAAAAAAAATTACACAGTAACACAACTCCCTTGCTGTCTTTAGTGTTGATGAAAACATCTTAGAATCAACAAATTGGACAGGAGAAATCTATTATTAAGCCATTTTTGCAATAATTTGATATTGTTCCCTGAATCAATATTGCAGCAGCTCTTTCACCCAATGAGGATGTGATTGGCGGTCTCTATGGGGATTTGTTTCACACTCTCCAAGTTGTTATAGCAGCCCTGGACATAGGCGCAACATTTGTGATAAACATTCACTTAAAATGAGCCATCAGCTTTCAGCCCTTTCTGTCCTTTAAAGGCCTCTTTGCTTCAGCATTTGACCTGGAAAAGACTGAGTGGAGCATTCCCAGGCTCTGTTCAAGACTGAAAATGGCTGGGCCATATATATACAGATTAATACAGATGGGGCAACTCTATCTAGGCTGTTCCTATGATTACTATCTAGAGCAAACAGTTAGCTACCATATTTTTTGGACTATAAGATGCACTGGAGTATAATTTTTTTAACCTTGTTTTAGGGGAGCAAAATAGGAAAAAAAGAATCTGCCAGTCTAGTATTCCTTGTGTAGGTCAAAGGTCATATGGTTGGGCAAGCCCAGATATAGCACAAAGCCACATATGGATGCTCAGTTCACATCATCTGGTAGCATACGTTAGCATGGGTTATTTTCAGTCCTTGCAAGCATGGTGTATCTGGGTTGGCCTGGGAAAATTCAAGCCTAGGACAAGATAACAGGAGGGACAAGCTGGCTGGTGCCGTCAAAACACATTATTTGCCTGCTGCCAAGAAACTCCCTCAAGTTTGTCCTTGTCAATGAGATACAGTTCTTTGTATACAAGTTACCACATCATGTAAAACTACACATGTACATAGCTGAAATAGCATAGAAATAACATTCATATAAGAGAGCTGGGTGAAAAATAAAGTTGGCTTCATTTGCTCCCACATGGTCTCTGCCTTTCTTTGAACCCTTCTCGGCTCTTCAGCCTACCAACCATTCATCTGGCTACTCTTTAGTCTGGTCAGTTTCAGCACATTAGTTTGTTGGTTTTGAGCAGGTGTGCTAGCTTGATTGGGGATAAAAAACAGTTTGTAAAACACTTCACTTCTCTCTTCAGAAAGAAACAATGAGAAAATCAGACAAAGGGAAGACATCAATAGTAATAGAAATAGAATAATCCTCAACTTGCGACTGTAATTGAGCCCAAATTATGGTAATATGTCATGCTGTTCATTAAGTAAGTCATGATCAACATAATTTCATCACAGTGGTTGTAAAATTAACATAAAGCTACCGTACGTTTCGGATATAAGACGCACTTCCACCCCCCAAAAAGTGGGTGAAAATTATGGTGCATCTTATACACTGAATGTTGCTGAAGAAGGGGGGGGGTGCCAACCTGCCAGCTCCCACCCTTCAGATGTTTTTAGCCTCCATGTATCGCATTTTTGGCCACCACACACACTCTGTTTAGACCCGTTTTAGGCAGCCAGGATGGCCAGAACCTAACATCACCTCCTTGCTCCACAGTTTGCATGTTCTGCCTCTGCATGCCCCATTTTTGGCCTCCGTGTGTCAACTGGTTGAAAATGCAACGCACAGAGGCCAAACGGGGCATGCGGCACCGGACCAGATTATCTCAGGGACCGCCTTCTGCTGCACAAATCCCAGTGACCAGTTAGGTCCCATAGAGTGGGCCTTCTCCGGGTCCCGTCGACTAAACAATGTCGTTTGGCGGGACCCAGGGGAAGAGCCTTCTCCATGGTGGCCCCGGACCTCTGAAACCAATTACCTCCAGAGATTAGAATTGCCCCCACCCTCCTCGCCTTTTGTAAGCTTCTTAAAACCCACCTATGCCATCAGGCATGGGGGAATTGATATTCTTTCCCCCTTAGGCCTTTACAATTTATGCATGGTATGTTTGTATGTATGTTTGGTTTTATAACAAGGGTTTTAAATTGTTTTACTATTGGATTGCCACATGTTTTTTTATCACTGTTGTTAGCCGCCCCGAGTCCACGGAAAGGGGCGGCATACAAATAAAATAAAATAAAATAAAATAAAATAAAATAAAATAAAATAAAATAAAATAAAATAAAATCGAATGAATGAATGAATGAATGAATGAATGAATGAATGAATGAATGAATGAATGAATGCAACAGACTCTGGCGATCCCAGCAGCCTGGAACAGCTGATTGGCGGTATTCTGGGAGACCGATCCAACTGCCAATCAGCTGTTTGTGCTAAATCAGGCTGCGATATTGTGCTGAAGCTGACCAGGCTGTTTGGTGCAAAGATGCCAGCCGGATGAATACTGTTGAATGCTGGTAGCAGAGGCAGAATTTTTTTTCTTGTTTTCCTCCCCAAAAACTAATGTGTGTCTTATACTCCAGAGTGTCTTATATTCCAAAAAAATATGGTAACTGGATTTATCCATTATACTAGAGATATTTCATCTGGCTTGAAATTTTATCAATTACATCCCAAGCCTACTATATGAGGATCCATTGAATCAAGGCTTTACCATATATATGAGCATCCATATTATCACACATATACCATACCTTTAGGAAGTCAAAGCATCTGAGCATGTAGGCTACTTTCTCGGCATTCTTTCCCTCATTAAGGAAATCAAGCTCAAGAGGCAAGTTCTTCTTAGCTTCATCCACTAACCACATAAACTCAAAGTCTGGGAATATTTGCTTCACAACCAAGATGAGGATCTGAAATCATAAATCAATAACCTTGTTGGGTATCATGCCACGGAAAACTAGCACTGGGAGACAACCTATATGCAATAGGAGTGCATCTGTATGTTTAAATACAGAACTGTCCCAGATGCAAAGGAAGGAGAACGGTTCCATTTTTAATGGAAATAAAAGTACTGTATATAATCTTCCACTTTGGATACACAAGAACAAGGGAACACAATCTGAAGTTAGTTGGGGGCAAGAGCAAAAGCAACATGAGAAAATATTATTTTACTGAAAGAGTAGTTGATCCTTGGAACAAACTTCCAGCAGACATGGTAGATAAATCCACAGTAACTGAATTTAAACACGCCTGGGATAAACATACTGTATATCCATCCTAAGATAAAATACAGAAAATAGTATAAGGGCAGACTAGATGGACCATGAGGTCTTTTTCTGCCGTCAGACTTCTATGTTTCTATGTTTCTATGTCATATATTAAGCCAAGGGCTACTTGTAGAGCATAAATGGTTCATGATGCAATAAAGAATGAATTTGGCACTGCAGATGGAATTATGAAAAGACAGCAGGTACTGAAAGTTTAAGCACATCCCCCAAATTACATATCAGTTCTACCTGGGGAATGACAACATCATCAAGAACTAAATATGGTAAATCTCTGTGACGAGAACCTCCTTGAAATTACTCTCAAACAATGGTTGCTAAAACTAGTTTAACTTCAAAAGTCTTTCATGATTGGACTACAGGGGTGGGCTACTGCCCAGATGGGGGGAATGCAGTGTGGTAGCAGAAAGGGAGCTCCACCCCAGAGCACCCAATTTGCACAAAAAGAAGTTGAAAGAAAATGCATAAGCCACACCCACAGTGTGGTAGTAAAAATTTTGGTAGCCGTTCACTGTTGGACTATCTTTTCACACGATCATTTCCTACACCTATACAAGGTCATGCGATCTCACCATTCCCACCTTTGGCAAATAGGAAAGGAATCCTTATTGTTATAGATGAACTCTTAACCTAAATTGGAAGGGATAATTTAGTCCACTACATCCAACATTCTGTCCGGTACAGGGATCCAAATTAAATTAAATTTTAGAGAAATGATTGTCTAGCCTTTGAGTGAACATATCGCACAGCATTTCTGTATAATTGCTTCCACTTTTGAGCTGCTCTTGATGTTAAGAAATGTTTTCTAATATTCAACCATATCTGTCTTCCTGTAATTTAAATTATTATTCTGTGCCCTGTACCCTGGGGCAAGAAAAAACATACCTTGTTCTTCTTGTACATGACAGCCTTTCAAGTATTTGAAGAGCGCTATCATAGCTCCACTGGGTTGTCTTTTTTCAAGATTAAACATACCTAATTTCTTCACAGGACTTAATTTCTATTCCCCAATCACCCTTGTTACCCTTTCCTGAATCTGCTTCAGTTTCTCTGGATCATTCTTAAAATGTGGACTTGAGATGGAATATCGTGGAAAGATTCCTTTCTATTAATTGCAAAACATAGTATATTTCTGTTGCTGCAGCCTAAAACTGAAATTATTTTCTTTGTAGTCATGCCACCATGCTCCCTCATCTATAGTTTGCAACCAACTTGTATTTCCAAGGTCTTTTTCATTCTGTGGAAACCTCTATTCTGGACTTCTGTTGGGGAGCCACCTTTCATCAGCTGAAATGGGGCAATTTACTACTGCAATTCTTTGACTTTTTCAGAACTACTGTGAGTTTGCGTTTGCTGCAAATACCTTAGATACCATGGTTTTTTCAGGCAGAGAAGAAAACTTGGACCAATGCTTCAGATCAGTATGATAGAATCCTGTCCATTCATTTTCCTTTATGCTTCAGGATATCATCACTGGAAAAAAGTATTGTTTCGGCTTTAATTCTTAGAGTTCAGGGTTGTAGTAGTTAGAGAAGATATTTGTCCTGAACTCCCTTTTAAATTGTCACAAAATTTGCCTAACAAGCTTCTATTCAAACGTTTTGTGAGTTTGTTCCAGGAATATGGTTATTTTATATTTTGCTTATATGAGCTGAGGTAACATGAGTCTGCGGTGGTGCAGTGATTAGAGTACAGTACTGCAGGCTACTTGTGCTGGCTGCCAGCTGACTGCAATTTGGCAGTTCAAATCTCACCAGGCTCAAAGTTGACTCAGCCTTCCATCCTTCTGAGGTCAGTAAAATGAGGAGCCAAATTGCTGGGGGCAATATTCTGACTCTGTAAACCGCTTAGAGAGGGTTGTAAAAGCACTGTGAAGTATACAGTAAGTCTAAGTCCTATTGCTAGTGCTATTAATGTGTCTGTTTACTTTCTAGGAAGCAGTCATTTAATCAATCTCAAAAAGACATTCGGGAGCTCACAACCTAAACTGGCAGAATCTAAAAGAGATGGGCAGACTTACTTTTGGTCAAATCACTTTTTGGATCTGATTGCATTACATAATAAATACAAACAGAGAGAGGGGGAAATCTTACAATGCTGGGAATCCTTTTTCCAAACTGCCACCAAATAGACAAAAAATGCTTGTATTTTGAATTCAAAAAATAACTTAAAGGAGTAAAATTCATATATCACATTTTCCAGTTAAGGTTGGCTTAAATGTTGGCTGTTTACACTAATCTGAAAAATTCTTAAATTAACTAGAGTTTCCACAATGAATGAATTTGAAGATGGAGCAAGATGGCTTATGAACCAAACCAAACCGATTAAAAAACAATTCTAACTCTGCCATCTTATACTTATCCATATTTTTGCAACCCAGAAACACAGAGGTACCGGCTGTAACAAAGATGCAACATTTGATGTACATAGAAATATAGAAACATAGAAGACTGACGGCAGAAAAAGACCTCAAGGTCCATCTAGTCTGCCCTTATACTATTTCCTGTATTTTATCTTACAATGGATATATGTTTATCCCAGGCATGTTTAAATTCAGTTAGTGTGGATTTATCAACCACGTCTGCTGGAAGTTTGTTCCAAGGATCTACTACCCTTTCAGTGAAATAATATTTTCTCACGTTGCTTTTGATCTTTCCCCCAACTAACTTCAGATTGTGTCCCCTTGTTCTTGTGTTCACTTTCCTATTAAAAACACTTCCCTCCTGAACCTTATTTAACCCTTTAACATATTTAAATGTTTCGATCATGTCCCCCCCTTTTCCTTCTGTCCTCCAGACTATACAGATTGAGTTTATTAAGTCTTTCCTGATACGTTTTATGCTTAAGACCTTCCACCATTCTTGTAGCCCGTCTTTGGACCCGTTCAATTTTGTCAATATCTTTTTGTAGGTGAGGTCTCCAGAACTGAACACAGTATTCCAAATGTGGTCTCACCAGCGCTCTATATAAGGGGATCACAATCTCCCTCTTCCTGCTTGTTATACCTCTAGCTATGCAGCCAACCATCCTACTTGCTTTTCCTACCGCCCGACCACACTGCTCACCCATTTTGAGACTGTCAGAAATCACTACCCCTAAATCCTTCTCTTCTGAAGTTTTAGCTAACACAGAACTGCCAATGCAATACTCAGATTGAGGATTCATTTTCCCCAAGAGCATTATTTTACATTTGGAAATATTAAACTGCAGTTTCCATTGCTTTGACCATTTATCTAGTAAAGCTAAATCATTTACCATATTACAGACCCCTCCAGGAATATCAACCCTATTGCACACTTTAGAGTCATCGGCAAATAGGCAAACCTTCCCTACTAAACCTTCCTCTATGTCTCTCACAAACATATTAAAAAGAATAGGACCCAGAACAGACCCTTGTGGCACACCGCTTGTAACCTGTCTCTGCTCAGAATACTCGCCATTAACAATAACTCTCCGATGTCTATGCTTCAGCCAGCTTGAAATCCACTGAACTAGCCAGGGATTAAGTCCAATCTTCACTAATTTATCTATCAGCTCTTTATGTGGAACCGTATCAAAGGCTTTGCTGAAGTCCAGATAGGCAATATCCACGGCACCACCTTGATCCAACACCTTTGTGACATAGTCAAAGAAATCAGTGTGATTAGTCTGACATGATTTGCCTTCAGTAAAGCCTTCCATCCTTCTGATAGCGTACTGGATAGCGTACTGCTTTACATGGCTGAAGTGCATCCACAGAAATGCCCTCCCTTGCGCATGTCCTGCATATACATTCATGCAATGATTTTTGACTGAAAATGTCTCAAATTACCTAAAATGTCTATGATGTAAACTGTTTAGGTCTCTGATTTAAGCAAGATAAAAGAACACATCATTGTTCCACATCCATATTTTTTTTTTGCAATGAATCACTCTGTTTTAGTTTAATAGGATTGAGACAGAATGAAAGAGAACAGGCCAATATAAGTTCTCCCATCTTTCTATTTTTCAGTGCTGAATTAAAACATTGTGAGGTTAAAAATCTCTAGGGCTAGCTTTTTCAATATGGATTAGTTAATTGTTATCAGAATTTCACTGGGGCAATGTGTCTTTAATTGGAAGTTTCCTCTTGCTTTTACCCTATAATTGTTCACTATGACAGCAGAAGTTGCTAAAAACAGTCTTTTATTGCTAATTAATTAATCTGCTCCTTTCTGTTACTGCAGAGGATTTTTCCCTTATTGGAAAAATATCCTACTGCAGAGGATATTTCCCTTCATGATTTTATAAGAACAACAGCTGTTTTATCAGGCTAAAGCCCATTGTAATCAACAGTTTTCTTTCTTATAATGAGCAACTAGATGACTCTGAGATGCTTCAAACAGGAGATGGAAACATAATAATAATTAATAATAATAATAATAATAATAATAATAATAATAATAATTTATTGGATTTGTATGCCACCCCTCTCCATAGGCTCGGGGCGGCTAACAACAATAATAAAAACAACATGTACAATCCAATAATAGAAACAACTAAAAACCCCTATTATAAAACCAAACATACACACAAACATACCATGCATAACTTGTAATGGCCTAGGGGGAAGGGCTATCTCAACTCCCCCATGCCTGGCGGTACAAATGAGTCTTGAGTAGTTTACGAAAGACAGGGAGGGTGGTGGCAGTTCTGATCTCCGAGGGGAGTTGGTTGCAGAGGGCCGGGGCCGCCACAGAGAAGGCTCTTCCCCTGGGGCCCGCCAAACGACATTGTTTAGTCGACGGGAGCCAGAGAAGGCCAACTCTGTGGGACCTTATCGGTCGCTGGGATTCTTACGGTAGCAGGCGGTTCCAGAGGTAATCTGGTCCAATGCCATGTAGGGCTTTAAAGGTCATGACCAACACTTTGAATTGTGACCGGAAACTGATCGGCAGCCAATGCAAGCCACGGAGTGTTGAAGAAACGTGGGCGAATCTTGGAAGCCCCACAACAGCTCTCGCGGCTGCGTTCTGCACGATCTGAAGTTTCCGAACACTTTTCAGAGGTAGCCCCATGTAGAGAGCGTTGCAGTAATCGAACCTCGAAGGTGATGAGGGCATGAGTGACTGTGAGCAATGACTCCCTGTCCAAATAGGGCCGCAACTGGTGCACCATAACCTTTTACCACCACTGTTCCCCCTACAAATGATATTTGACAGCATACTGCTCCCAAATTACAGGTAATATTGAGTGTGGGGAAAAATAATAGCCCTTCATAGACCTATTGTTCCATGAAGTTATCCAATTCCTCTTTTAAAGCCAAGAATGAAATCTTACTGGAGCAAAGAAAAGAAGAAAATAATATAGGAAACTGGCTAATTAATGGGCAAGAAAGAAACATACATTAGTAATAATGTAATACATTAGTAATCTTGCTGAATAAAAAACAGTAACAAAAGCTAAGAGTAAGAAGCTACTAATTAATTTTGCAAGGGGGCTTTGCAAAACAATCAGAGTAAATATATCCAGGATCATATTAACTAGAGCGTGGAACTACTGCACGATATTGCTACTTTAAACCCTGATCCTAGAAACTGAAAAAGCAGTACCTTACCAGAATTGATGTTTATTATGGAGAGAGAGAGATGGGATGGGAAATAGTTGAGAAGAATGCATATTTAAAGCACATTTTCTCAAATGTGGTCATATGGTGAAGAAACCCCTTTAGTTTGCATTATTGAAATCTAGATAGAGAAACTGGAAGAAACTTAGCTATCCTGTTTCTGTTCACAAAAATTCTGATGTATTGACAATGTAGGTCTAAGAAGGACACAATTGTCAAGATGAATATGTATACTGTCTACAATCTGGTCTCCTTCACCAAGATTCCAGTTTGGCTGAATATCAAAGGTCTTTGGATAGGAAAGATGGAAAAGAGGAAAATAAAGGCCTTTATTCTTAGACTTAATAGTCTAAGAATAAATGGTCTCCAGAACTGACTTCTTTGGTCATTGCATAACATGTGACATATAAGGAGAGGGGTGGCATACAAATCCAATAAATAATAATAATAATAATAATAATAATAATAATAATAATAATAATAATATAATAAGGGTGCTAAATAAGTGTCTCGACATAATCAAATACATCTGCTTTGGTAAGTTGACACAATAGCAATAGCACTTAAACTTGTATACCTCTTCATAGTGCTTTACAGCTGTCTCTAAGAAGTTTACAGTCAGCATATTGCCCGCAACAATCTGGCTCCTCATTTTACTGACCTCAGAAAGAGAGAAGACTGAGTCAACCTTGAGCCAGTGAAGATCGAACTCCTGGCTATGGGCAGAGGTAGCCTGCAATACTGCATTCTAGCCAGTGTGCTATCAAGGCACAACAATCAAACCAAAATGTATGACTTGTAAACCAAACTGAACAGGTTCACATACTAAGCCCAAAGAAAGCAAACACAAGACAATTTAGTATGCTGTGTGATACTGCCCTTGTGGTAGATATATGTGTTCTGATTGTGTTAAGCGTGATATGCACAACCTTTTCAGCACCAATGCCATATGTAGAAATAAAAGGCAATAGAAATAGAAGAACATGGGGAACAGTGAGAGGATCAAGAAGTTAGATGATCAAAGCAAACTGGGATACACTATTAACATATCAACCAAAGCCAATAGTAGCAGTGATAAATCAGAGGCCATTGTGGAGGGGTTTAAAGGTTTACAGTCTCTTAATCTGCTGAATATTGGTTGTCTCAGTATAGTTTAAATAAAATGTTCAGATAAAAGTTATGCAGTCATAGAGCTTGAAAATGCAAACCATCTCTATTCTGTATTTGATTATAGACACATATTTAGATATACAGTATTTATTTATTTATTTTGTCCATTGCACAATGAGAGTTATATTGGGTATACATATAGTAAATATATAATGAAGGTTATAGAGGATATACTCATAGTAAAATATATCTAAGAAAGAAGAGAAGAGAAGAAATAGGAATAAAATATATCGGTGAAAGAATAGAATAAATATAGGAAAGAAGAATGGTATAGGAAATATAGGAGAGCAATAGGACAGGGGGAGGAAAGCACTCTAGTGCACTTATGCACACCCCTCACTAACCTCTTAGGAATCTGGACAGGTCAACCGTGGATAGTCTAAGGGTAAAGTGTTGGGGGTTTGGGGATGACACTACAGAGTCCAGCAATGAGTTCCACGCTTCGACAACTCGGTTACTGAAGTCGTATTTTTTACAGTCAAGTTTGGAGTGGTTAACCCAGGGTTGAAAGTCTAGTCTCGTAGGGTATTCACCGAAATAAAAGAATCATGATAAGAGTGACAGAAAGCATAGTTAAGGTGGCCACAAAAAAGCTACCAATTTACCTCCATCAGTAGAATATCCTTAGAACTCTGTGCTTGGACCTTAGGATGTTGAACCTTCACAGCAACTGTCCTCCCATCTTGTAGCACAGCCTTGTGGACTTGGGCCAGTGATGCTGCCCCCAATGGAATATCTTCAAAACTTGCAAACAATTCATTGATCTGTAAGGAGAAATGATATTTCAGATTTGCTGATGCTTAGGTGGGCCAGTATTTTAGCCCTTGAGCTTCTGCAGTAACCAAGAATAAAATACAACAATATAACATACTATTGTAATATTTAGAAAAAACAGTGTCACTGAGAAAACCGAAGAATTCATGCAAAAACACCCTCCAAACCATGTAGTTTCTTCATACCCTGAACCATAATTAAGAAGAAGCCTGGCTGCTTAATTAAATAAATTTTACATTGAACTTGCTCAACAATAACTGAAAGTAGCTATACACTGAAGCGTTTTTAGTATGACATACACATTCTAGCACTGGTGAGCTGCACAGCATAAGTTTACAAGTATTTCATCCTTATTTACTCCATGAAAATAAGATTTAACCCGTTAAATTAATTTTACTTTCTACAATAACATTTCTCTGTTGCAAGATCCACCTTGAGATCAGTCACTCCAGCCATGGAGAATTGAAGTCTTTTCTCACTGTTTTTAGAACATTATCATTTCAGGTATCAGATGAACCTTCGCTAGTAAGGATAATCTCTTTTATTATGCAACAACCAACCAGGTTTGGTCCTTAATCAGTGGGCTGAATTTCATAGTCATATCTTTCCGTTTTCTTTGTAATCACACTTTGTTCTGCTAGAATTACTGTTAACACAAATGTCACTCGTTTTTTGCTAATTAAAATAATGTGTAAAGCTTTAAGAGAAAGCTTTAAAAAGAGAGACAGATTCACAGAGAATGCAACTGGCCACTGATATGCCTCTGAAAATTGACTGTGTTCTCTGCTTTCCAAAGAAATATAAAAGAAACACTGTTAATTTAAATTTAGAAACATGTAGTATTTTCTAATGTGGCTATGATAGATGGTACTGTTTTAATATGTATATTTCTTGTACACTGTCCTGGTAGACCAAGGTGACAAAATAATTCTAAAAAGAAATTAACAAAATAGATATGACCTGCTTGTGATTTTTCCATATGTATTTATTTGGTTGTTATACAAACCAAGCACAGATATAATCCAATAATACTGTTCTTGCATTAGCAGGGTATATGGCTTTTCACTAATTCACTATCTTCATATATAACTATAAAGCAATACTCCAAGGGAGAAGGGCGGCATGCAGGTCTATTAAATAATAATAATTTTAAGGTCATAATTTGCTAAATAATTGTTAATGGACATATCAGTTTGACTAGTGGGGTTCATAACCAGACTGAGCAAGAACTAAGCAGATCACATCATGGCTTACTACATTTTATGAGACTAGAATATGCCTTATCCGAATAAGGGCTGAACTCACATATTTTGCTAAGTTACTATGTGGCTAACTTTGAGTAGGTGTACCTTGTGAACCTAACCAATTCTAGTTTATTTAATAAGCAAACCAACCATGGCTTAGTTTGATGATTCGCCTGACCCTAATTAAGCATAACAGATTCAACCACTGCATATAGTCATAGTTCTGTGTTAACTGAAATTCCATTCAATGAAAGATGTAACAGACAGTGAAAAGCTAGCCAGATGGAAAGCCAAATATTTGCAGCCCAGACTTGTCAAATCTGGGCTGCAAATATTTGGACGACCATAAAATGAAAGCAAATCTAAACTCTTTCCTGACATCTAGCAATTGTCTACATTTTTTTTGCTGTTCAGTTAGGGGACTTCCTAAGAAGAGGATTAACCAGACAAATGCAGGTGGGAATTGGACTAATCAGAAAGCATGGAGAGAAAATGCAGGAATTTTCCATTGAAGGTTCAACCTTACAACTGGGACTGGCTTCAAAGCTATCTTGAACCCCCTGAGATTTGGCCAAAGCTTGTTTAAAAATCTGGTAGCAGATTTGAAAGGAAGGAGGTTGTTTTCTTTTCACCTACTTATCTCATATAGCACGCATTCATATATGCATATATATATATATATACATAGTCACATTCAAACTCATATAACAGAGCCAAGAGTCGAGGAGGACATTATGTATGCAGAAATTAAAAGAAAACAAATTGAGTGCGGGTGCATTTTATAGCCTACTTTTTAACACAGTAATTAAAGAAGGGAACTGTAGCAAGCCAGCAATTAAATATGAATAAAACACTTTTAAGCAGCCTACATGCAAAGCATCCAACAGAAACCTTTTGTGTTGATGAAAGGGAGGAAAAGAAGGAACCGGGGCCTACATGCAGCTGCTGACAGCCGCTTTCCCTCCCTCCTCCTCCTCCCGGCAAGCATACAGACACACCACTTCTTACCTCGGCCACCCCCTTCTCCATTGCTTCCACAATAAATATTACCAGCAGCTAACTGGCACATTTGCAGCAATTAGATTCCCATGGAGACTCAGCTGCCTCCAGTAATTCACAGGGAGGGCACCTTTTAATTTTTATTTATTTATTTTAATTTTTCTGCCAGCAAAATCAATTAAATAGAACAACTGCATTTGAAAAGAACTAGTTACATATTTTTTCATAATTACAGTAGATGCATGATTCATCCGTTTGACATCCTTGCTGCAAGAAAAATGGTCTTCCTTTCATATATTTCATAAGATATTAAGATTACATTTTTTTTGTTCCCCACTCTATTAAACTCAAGTTAATGTTTAGTCACAGGTCAGAAGGCTTGGAGAAATTACTATCACTAAAACAACTGTACTTGAATAGAGGTTTATACATCATGCAGCTTGGCCTGATAGATACAGTAAGCCAGTGTTTCCCAACCTTGGCAACTTGAAGATATTTGGACTTCAACTCCCAGAATTCCCCAGCCAGCATTTGCTGGCTGGGGAATTCTGGGAGTTGAAGTCCAAATATCTGGGAGTTGAAGTCCAAATATCTTCAAGTTGCCAAGGTTGGGAAACACTGCACTAAGCCACAAAGTAGTCTACATATTTTAGTCTAACATGGCATCATATCCTACCCACATAGTTAGTGTACAGCAGTTCTTCTAAGCCTGGTAGAAATATAGCTCCTATTACAATTACAGTATTTAGATCAACTAGCTTGACTTGGTGAATCCAATCATCCTCTGAAATTTCCTTTCGGAAATCAGTCCTTTTCTCCGGACTCAATTGTGTCAACCTCTAACCCCCAACATTTCTCCCTTAAACTCTCCACGATTGACCTCTCCAGGTTCCTAAGAAGCCAGTAAGGGGCGTACATAAGTGCACTGGTGTGCCTTTCGTCCCCTGTCCAATTGTCTTTCCTTTCTCTCACTTATCATATATATTTTCTTTCTTTCATATATCCTCTCCTCTAAGTTCACTTTATCCTTATATATATTACTACATGTCTATTTTTCTTCCTATGTATTTGTGTATTGGACAAATGAATAAATAAATAAATAAAATAGTATGTCAGTCAGTCATAAGAAAGGCCTTTGGGAAATGTAGTCTTCAAAATCCAATGCTCATTGCTATTTGCTACATGCTAAATAAGATTTATGGCTAAAAAGATTTATAGCATCCCTCAAGCTACATCTTTGAGCTATGTCACATTCCAACATCCATACTAACATCTGCCTACATGCCACTGCTAAGCCTTATCAGTTTGGGGTTTGACTCCATAGCATCACCTTATTTAACTGGCCTTTAACCATGCAACTATTTATCTGCCCCAGTGTAATCCAGGCTATTATATCTGGGCTACAAAAATCTACATGATAACTAGATGGTGCGAAATAAATGCAGTTTTAAGTCTAGGTATTTGCCACTACTTATGACCATGCAGAATAGTGCAGCCTTATTGTACTGCCAGATTGATTTTAAGCTGTTGAGATGTGTGGAAACATTTACCTCATTGAATATTGAAATTCAATCTGCACAGCCAGATAATTTACATTATAACGTTTTTCACTGCTGGGGTTGATTTTTAATCATGCAAATAATATATGTAAGGACAGAAATAATGTTTATAATAATTATGATGAGAATGGTAATATATTTTGGGCTAAAATTTGAATCAGTAAAACTCTTTGCTTCAGACATGCATATATTTAGGTATTTTATGAGTATGAGAACAGACAGTAAGTCAATGGCACTGATATGCTTTGCCTTAAAAAGATGCAGCTCCAATATCTGTCACCTCTAGTTAAAAAGATCTTATAGCAGGTAACAGGAAGGAAACTTGGCCAGAAACCAAGCAAAGACACTGCCAGGGGCAATAGATTGATTGTGAGGCAATTGCTCTAGAAGGGAAGTTACATTTCTCTCATAGCAAAAACAACAGTCTTGTGGCATATTAAAGTCATAATACAGCAGAATATTTAAAACTGTTCCTGATGACCAACAGTTTTTAAGTAGTGTCAGCAACAGTAGGGTAAAAATGAAAGACACAATTTTTACCTAATAAAATATTTTCCCCTGGTAGCTCTCTCTGCCTCTTGATCCAGAGTTCCTTTTTAGAAATTTAAGGTCCATATCCTGACAAAATTTAAAACCTCCAGTATATAGCATAGGTTTTTATGTATGTGACATCTGGTCCACAAAACATGATATTATTAATCAATTTGTTAGTTTTTCTGGGCCTAGAAGATTCTTTGCCTTGTCTGAGTTAGAGAAAGGAAGCTATAAGTTGTTAAACTTCTGGGACCGCCTTCTGCTGCACGAATCCCTGCGACCAGTTAGGTCCCACAGAGTGGGCCTTCTCCGAGTCCCGTCAACTAAACAATGTTGTTTGGCGGGACCCAGGGGAAGAGCCTTCTCTGTGGCGGCCCCGGCCCTCTGGAACCAGCTCCCCCCAGAGATTAAAATTGCCCCCACCCTTCTCACCTTTCGTAAGCTCCTTAAAACCCACCTCTGCCATCAGGCATGGGGGAACTGAGATATTCCTTCCCCCTAGGCCTATACAATTTATGCATGGTATGCTTGTGTGTATGTTTGGTTTTATAATAAGGGTTTTTAGTTGTTTTAGTAGTACAGTATTGGATTGTAACATGCTGTTTTTATCATTGTTGTTAGCCACCCCGAGTCTACGGAGAGGGGCGGCATACAAATCCAATAAATAATAATAAAGCAGCATTCAAAAAGCTTCTGAAAGATTCTGTTTGAAACAAATCCATTATATACCACCTTATTGCATCCTGCCCCAACTATTTGAAAAATTAAATAAGTTGCTGAATCATTGAAATACAAATCCCATACTTCATTAGCTTTTACTAGACCTAGAAGTCTAAGGTCAATCAAATGTTTAACTCAAAAAAGGAGCTACTTTACCTTTGGAAAGCAAATACAATTCTTTCTTTCTTACATCAATTTATGCATTCTGTGTTCAGAAATCAAGTATTGAATTGCTCTAGGAGTTATTAAGACAGCAGAAGATGAAAGATTAGATTTATCATAGCAGATAGTGGATTATGAAGAATAATTCATCAAATGTCAGAATAAACCGTTCACAATTTATAGAAACCAAGTCTATGCAATCTGATTGGACTTCTTGACTAATGAAAGCCAAACTTAATTGATGAGACTTTAGCTTGGTTGTCAAAGTCCATATTTATTAAGTATTCTTCATAATAACTTATTTGCAATATAGTGACTCCAATCTAAGGCTCAATATCAAATTTCTCTCCCCCAGCTGTTAATGGAGATGGAGCATGCCCTTATAATGATTGCCAATTATATATCTGGCCTAGTGGGAACTTTCCTGTAGTTATTGCAGAGCCTAAGACAGACAGCAAAAACAATGGAATGGAAAGGGAAGAGAACTGTCCCCTATTAACTACTGCATTGGTCGTTTCATAATTATAAGATTTTTATACATATCTAGTTAAATTATGTATGAAAATATGATTATATCACTTTAGAAATTTCTGCATCTGTCTGAGCACCAGTTGTAGGAAGAAGACCTGCAGTGCCAGCTCTATCCACAAAGCTATGGAATTTGGACCATTTAAGAATAATTTTGACAAATTGGTACAGCGGGACCAAGGGGAAGAGCCTTCTCTGTGGCAGCCCCGGCCCTCTGGAACCAACTCCCCCCACAGATTAGAATTGCCCCCACCCTCCTTGCCTTTCGCAAGCTACTTAAAACCCACCACTGTCGCCAGGCATGGGGGAATTAAGATTCCTTCTCCCCCTAGGCCTTTACAATTGTATGTATGGTATGTTTGTATGCATGTATGGTTTTTTATATTAAGGGGTTTTTTAATTTGCTTTTAGTATTGGATTATTACTGTAGTAGTCCCTCACCTATCGCTGGTGTTACGTTCCAGACCTGGCCGCGATAGGTGAAATCCGCGATGGGGAATTTATCGACTGATAGTACTTATTTAAGTATTTATATTGTAATTGTTTGGTAAGTTTTCATTGTTTTAAGTGTTTATAAACCCTTCCCACACAGTATTTATTTTAGATACAGTATTTAAATACAGTATTTACAATTTTAGATATTTTTTTTTTTTAAACCTGCCGATCGAGTTCGGCAGGCTGTTTAAATCTGCCGATCGACTTCCTCAGAAACCCGCAATGAAGTGAAGCCGCAGTAGGTGAAGCGCGGTATAGCGAGGGACTACTGTATATTGTTTATGATTGCTGTTAGCCGCCCCGAGTTTTCGGAGAGGGGCGGCATATAAATCCAATAAAACTAAACTAAAGTAAACTTTGGGAAAGGGCCTTTGTGGCGCAGTGGCTGAATGCAGAATTGCAAGCTAACTTTGCACACAGCTCGAACCTGAGCTGCTCAAGACTGACTTGTATTGTGTCATATTGTTTTGTATATGTTATGTTTCTTTTAAATGTTTTATAAATAAAAAAACTTTTTAATTAAAAAAAAGACTGACTTAGCCTTCTATTCTTCTGAAGAAAGAGACCGCCTTCTGCCACATACCTCCAAACAGTCAGTTAGGGACCACAGAGTTGGTCTTCTCAAGGTCCCTTCGGCTAGACAATGTCGGCTGGTGGGACTACATGGAAGGGCCTTCTCTGTGGTAGCTCCAGCTCTATGGAATGAACTCCCCCTGGAGATCTGCACAATCCCCACTCTCCTGGCCTACCGAAAGGCTATAAAACTATGGCTTTGCTAGCAGGCCATCTTGCCCCAGTTAAATGGATATGAATGTTTTAGTATTAAGGGGTTTTAAATTGTTTTTACTTTGTTTTATATTGTTGTTTGCCACCCAGAGTCCAGAAGGAGCTTATACATTGAGAAAACAAACAAACAAACAAACAAACAAACTGAGAAGCCAGATTGTTGATAATTATATACTGATATCTGTAAATTTCTCAGACAGTGCTGTAAAGCACTGTGGGGCAGTATATAAGTCTTAGTGCCATTATTTTTGCAATTGCTTCAGGGAGGTAGAAATTGTTTCCTATGAGGAGATATGGAAGGAACTGAGAATATTTAAGTCTGAGGCTGAATTAAGCTTAAATGAATGAACCAAGAATAGGTGGTCAGGTGTTTCAATTTTCTCAGTTTTCGGTTATACCACTGGAATTATTTTGACAAATGTGAAGTTTCTAAGCAATTAACATTATTAGAAAAAAGCTCCTGAAACTTCATTTAATTTTACAAATTAATTGCAATTTCATTTACAATTGAAAGTTGTATTATAATGGCCAGTTTTCAGTAATTTGGAATGATAAATCAGAATATGTTTTTAACAAATGAACATACTGAATTAGTATCATAACATCTTGAGATGGATTATTTCAACCAAATATTATTTTTAAATACAGGAAATGATTGGCAAGGTTCAATCTTTGTATGCCAATAACTGTCAGGCCCAAACCCAAAGACAATAAAATCCAAACAAATCCACCACCACCCCTTTTTTTCTTACATCTAATAGACAGAATCTTGCCAAACTAAAGCTATAACTTTCAAAGCTACTAGATATGGGAGATTCTAGGGTACGGTTATGCTGAACCTCTCCCTCACCCTTCTCCCATTCAGCTTGAAATTGCATAGACAATTGATCCAGGTCTCTTTGTGGGAAAACTCTTAAGTGATTAAATCCTCTCCCTTTATTGCACTTTCTAGCACAGAAATGCAGCATGTCAGAAGGAATTTTGCCTTCTGTCTGGGGCCTGCTCTATGTTGGTTTTTACATTTTACTATTTGGTTTAATATTCATGTGCAGTGCCAGTTGAAGTACAGTACAGTATATGCAATAATGACCCCTAAGCTCACTGAATCATGGTACCACTATTTCGCTGATGTTAAGGTTTGCATTTTTAGAATGAATTGGAATTCCCCTAAACTTTGGCATCCTAGGTCAGTGCCTACTCAGCCTTAGCCTAAAGCTGGCTGTTTATAGTACTGGGACTTTGGAAAGAAAGAAATTAACCTCAAAGATATATATTTGGGATTTACGGCTGAAAGATTTGGAATTTCATTCTGAAAATCTGGAACGTATCCAAGAACTTTGTATTTTATCATCCATAGGGAGTAACTAAGAAGATTATTTTACTCTGGTGGAAACATTCTAGCATATCTAAATTAAAATTCTGGATGGAAGACATGCTTATCCTACGTACCATGAATTGACTTTCTTCCCACTTTGGAGGAAAACTGATCAATATAATTTTGTACGGTCAAGGTTTATTTTGATATTTAAAATTTGAGTACCATTGTATACATTTAATTATTTTAAGGCATAGCAGCTTTCTGAAGTGTATGGGGTGCTCAGGGAGGGGTAGCACCTATGGTGTACGGACATGTTGTGTCCTTTTACAGCAGCTCATTTAGGGCAGCTCTTTTTGATCCCCACCTGTTACTCAGCTCTCACCTGTGGCTCCTAGTAGCTGTAGCATGCGCAGCAGCCATTCCCAGGGCAACTGCTACGACAAGCTGGCTATTGGGTCATTGACCTTCAGTGAGATAGGGACTTGTCTATCCCAAGCATGTGAAGACAGACTCCCGTGGACTGAAACCTAGGTCGAAGATCATGAAGAAGCTCTCTGTGCAAGTGATGTGGTAAATTAAGAGCACGGCAAGACATGAAAGACGCCCTAGCCAACCACTAGGAGAAGGGAAACTCTGACTGCAAATCTCCACTGCGTTGTGGATATAACCATCATTGGAAAAGGTTTCAGGAGTAAATCTTGAGGGGAAAATCCAGAGCCAGAGTCCCGGAAGCAGTTCATGACTGTGTACAGCCACGTTCCGATAACTCCTGCGATGTAGCTGGAACCAATCGTATTGGCGTTTGCCATTCCATTGGATTATTTCAGAGACATGGAGAGTGGGGATCTGCTGCTTAGGAAACAGTCGATCCTCCATACTAACCTACCAAGGCTTCGTGCTCTGGGGAGTCCAGAGCATGATGCCATGGTCTTTCGAGACAGAAAGATGCCAATGCAGCAGCTATGTTTTCTTTTTTCTCTGCTTTTTAATTATTTCTGATTTATTATATTTTGCTTTTTATATTATCAGTATTCTCCATTTTCTGATTGATTCAAAAGCCATACAATTTTCCCAAAAAGAAACAAATGTGGACTTCTCAAAGTTTAAAATATAAGACCAACCCAGGATTTTAAGTAACTTTTTTTTCTCATGTTGCAATACTTTTGACGAGAATTTTAGAAATAAAGAAAGAAATAATAAATAACAGACAACTTTCCTTGATTTTGAAAACAATTTTAAGAAGAAAGAAAACCTCAATTGTCTGAGATTTCTGCTGTGTTGCAAGTGATTCAAGAAAAAGAAAACTTGAGAATTGTTGGTATAAACAGCCTCTCCTCATTTTCATGATGAGTGGCAACAGAATAAATGATTCAATAAATTAGAAAAAACTATATTTGGGTAATTTATAAAAAAATAACGTTATTTGGAGAACCATTTCTTTCTTTTACAGTGTTCTTCTCCATGCAGTCCAGCCATTAGTATTGGTATGGTGAACAGTACAATAATGGTCATTAGCCTAATTCTACTTAATAAAAGAAAAAATCTGTACAGAGATACTGAAAAGAAAAGCTTTATGTCCTAATTTATTCTTGCTTATCGTCCACATTCAGACAAATACACAGAACATGTTTAATTAAAGTCAGAAGTGTAATGAAAGTAAAACCAACAATAACCTCAATAAACCAGGATTGATCAAGTATTCTAATATATGAATTTCACCAAATAAAAAATGTATAATAAAAGTGGATGGCCAGAGACTACAGTAAGAGAAGCAACAGTGAGCGGCAACTAACTAACTAACTAACTAACTAACTAACTAACTAACTAACTAACTAGGTAGGTAGGTAGGTAGGTAGGTAAGTAAATAATAATAATTTAATAATTAATAATTAATAATTAATTAGATTTGTATGCCGCCCCTCTCCGCAGACTTGGTGCGACTCACAACAATAAATAATAAAATAAATAACAAAATAAAATATAATAAAATAATAAAATAAAATAAAACAAAATAAATAAAATAAAATAAAATAAACAGTGGAGAAGACTAATGAGACTACAGTAGGCAAAATAACAATGCCAAACATTTTGACCACCTCACATACATGTACGATTTAGATTTTCTATTTCTTACCTATGGACTTGGGAAAATAGTTGTAGAGTTTTCATTTCTTTTAATGCATTTAAGCCTAGTTCAGGATTTATGCAGCAGTTTGTGTGTAGTTTTTTGCCTCAACATTTTAGAAAATTTCACCACTGCAATTGTCTAAAGTCACTGGGGATTGGAAAATGGAGATTGTCACGTGGCGTCCCATGCTTGATTGTGATCTGTATGTGAAAATGCAGCCTAATCCTGGATAAGTAGTTCCCTTCCGGAGTTCAGGACTCAAATTCAATATTCTGATTTGTTTTTTTCTGTTCTCCACTAGTTTATATCTATTTTTTTCTTCTTGCCCTTTCCATGCTACTAACATAAATTACCTTTTGTCAGGTTGTTCACACTTAAGTGAATGTTCTTCTTAAAATAAAAGCAGTTAATTATGTTTCATTATGTTATTTCTTCATACAACATATAATTAACCTGTGAAATTAATTAGATTGGTGGTGATGGCTACTAACTTGTATGACTTGAAAGGGAATTGGATAAACTCATGAAAGGTACATATTTTTTGAGAGTCAGTGTTATTTTGGGGTCAGGAATATTACACCTACCTCCCAATATCAATTGCAAAGAAAGAGCAGAAAATTCCTGCCTGCAAGTGCTCTAGAGCAGTGTTTCCCAACCTTGCCAACTTGAAGATATCTGGACTTCAACTCCCAGAATTCCCCAGCCAGCATTCACTGGCTGGGGAATTCTGGGACTTGAAGTCCAAATATCTTCAAGTTGCCAAGGTTGGGAAACACTGCTCTAGAGAAATCTGGTTGATAAATAATGGGCACAGCCCTTCTATTCAGTAGCCAGTGGTGGGCTGCAACCAGTTGAACAACTGGTTCAGTGATCGTGCGTTTTGCACGCTTGTGCACCTAATGCGCTTGTGCGCCTAATGTGCTTGTGCATCTAACACGCTTGCGTTCCTAATGTGCTTCCGCGCAGTATTCAAAATACAACAATTTGAAGCTCAGCTGCTTACCTTCTAAGGCAGCCCTGGTAAATAGAACAGTAGAAGCACAGAAATCAGCTATTGCTTCTACTTGTCTTTCATAAGCTATTTAAAACCCACCTCTGCCGCCAGGCATGGGAGAATTGAGATACTCTTTCCCCCTAGGCCTTTACAATTTTATGCATGGTATGTCTGTATGTATGTTTGGTTTTTTATAATAATGGGTTCTTAATTGTTTTTAGTATTGGATTATTATTATATGCTGTTTTATTATTGCTGTTAGCCGCCCCGAGTCTCCGGAGAGGGGCGGCATAAAAATCAAATAAATAAATAAATAAACAAATAAACAAACAAACAAACAAACAAACAAACAAATAAGATGAGCCAGAAAGAAGGAAATATAGGAGAGGGAGCAGATGAGTGGTCAGGGCCAGCTGATTGTCAGAATTTCTGGTTCACCTGAACCGGTCCAAATCAGCGGCAGCCCACTATCAGTAGCTACCCGCTATATTTATTATTTAAACCAGTGGTTCTCAACCTATGGGTCACCACCCCTTTCGGCGTTGAATGACCCTTTCACACGGGGTCATCTAAGACCAGCGGAAAACACATATTTCTGATGGTCTTAGAAACCGAGGTACCACTCCTCTATCTGTCTCCAGGCGGGGGCGCCCACATGAAAATAGACTATTGCAAAACAAAAAACAAAAAAACTTTACCATGGGGATTTCTGAGCATGCTTAGAAACCAAATGTTTGGCACTGCACATGCATCGCTATCTTGTTTTCAGCTCTTCTTTTTTTTTGCAATTTTTAAAAAATGTCTTCAACGCTGCGCATGCATGCACAGCCACAAGTTGCAGCCATGAAGCACAGGAGGAAGTGAGCCAGCAGTGAGGTAGGTTAGAACCCAGCCCTGAGTTGTTTCCTAATACTGTATTGCTGTATTTTGAATACTGTGCTCTGAGTCTCCGGAGAGGGGCGGCATACAAATCTAATTTATTATTATTATTATTATTATTATTATTATTATTATTATTATTAATAATAATAATAATAATAATAATATTAATATTATTATTAATATTATTATTTTATGGTTGGGAGGTCACCACAATATGAAGAAATGTATTAAAGGGTCGCAGCATTAGGAAGTTTGAGAACCACTGATTTAAACAAACACATTTTCCTTGTTTAAATAATAATACTGTAAATATGGAAAAACAAATTCAAATTCAATTATAAAGAAATAATAATGTTACATTTTATGATATTTATTTAAAGTTTTTATTTTAAAATGTATATAAATAATTATTCCAAGTCAAATAGACCTGTCACATTTGCCTATATTAATTAATCGTGCTTAACTATGTAACATTAGAGTACATAAACTGTATGTTTATTAAACCTATTCCTTTAAAGTTGCATTCAGGACTGTTGGACGTTTGAGAATTGGGGTATGTGGGGCAGGAATTGGTCCACTGCTAACATAAAAATGCTCTGTCCTTGGAGGCAGGGAATCTCAGCCTTCCTATAAATAATATATTTTCCCCAATTAACAAAATAAACCCTAAATCAGCCCACAATTCTTTATAATAATGCAAATGCAGTGCAACTTTTCCTTCTCCAGTTTTATCATTTTAAAGAGACATGGAATTGGTCTTATTTCTCAAACAGAGAAGACCTATTCTGTCAGTAATGACTTTTCCTATTAATTGATCAAGGCAGTTGTTTCTCAACCGTCAGAAAAACACTAGGCCATGAAGAATAAATCTATTGGGAAAAAACTTTTTTTAAATTCAAAAGTTGTTTTAAATGGCTTGAGATTTATTCAGTGTAACACTTTCCCTGCAAATAAGAGTTTATTTAAGGTTTGAGTTAAAAGACAATTTGGGTTTAAGTCCCCATTTGGTCTCAATCCAGCGGTGGGCTACTAGACGGAATGCTAAATTGCGCTCGCTGCCAGGGCTCATAAGTACTTGCAGGGCCAGTGCGATTTTGCTTCTACACTTGTGGAGGTAGCAAAATCACGCACAGAGCCACAGGTGTTTCAGCAAGGTTTTTTTTGCCTCCACGCATGCAAAAACACGGGCGCACCTGCGGCTCTGTGCATGATTTTGCTACCTCCACAGGTGCAGAAACAAAATTGCGCTAGCCCCGCAAGCACTTATGAGCCATGGCAGTGAGCGCAATTTAGCATTCTGGCTAGTAGCCCACCGCTGTCTCAATCTAATCTGTATTACAGAGGACACACTATGGGTGCCGTTCTCAGGTTTCTGGAGGAAGAGGAGGAAATAATATAACCCTAAATGTAAAAGTTGGACTCCGGCTTCATTTCATTAAACTTATTTTAGGAGCAACAAATCTGCTGCATTTAATCAAACCAGGGATTAACCTTCTATTGTGTGGTTGAGGATATTCAAAGCAACAGCAACAGCAGATGGAGAACTTCAGGCAAGTAACCCCCTGAGCATATTTCTGACTCCTTTACAATCTAAAAGAAAACTTTGGAGGGCTTGTCATAATAAAGAATGTGTTTTAAATTCATTTAGAGAAGGGAAGGTTTTAAATATATTGATGTACAGTGATCCCTCGATTTGCGCGTTCTCGATTAGCGCGAAACGCTGCAACGCGGTTTTTCAAAAAATATTAATTAAAAAATAAGTCCGCGTTTTTTTTGCTATACCACGGTTTTTCCCACCCGATGACGTCATACGTCATCACCAAGAGTCACTTCTCTGTCTCTTTCTCTTTCTTTCCTGTCACTATGCTTCAATCATTTTCTCATTTCTCTTTTTTCTCCCCTTTTTTCTATCATTTCTCTCTCTCTTTCTTCCTCTCTCACACTCTCTTCCTCCCTTCTCTCTCCCCCCCTCCACTTGCCCACGAGAAGAAAAAAAGCAACCTCTGCCGGGCAGCTCCCCTTGTGCCCCCGCTTTGTGCCTGCCTCTTTTGGGGATTTTTTTTTCTTTTCTTTTTTGCGCTGGCGGCGGGAGCTGTTGGGGAGGGCTCTGCCGGGAAGGCCTCTCAGCTGCAGAGCCGAATGGGGGCGGAGGCAACAGCGGAGCCCGGCGCTGGGGCCATGCGAGGCTGTTCATCCAGGGGGGCGTGGACTGGCAAGTCGCCCTCCTTTCTCTCTCTTTCTCAAGATCGCTTGCCGCTTGCCTATTGCAGCGAAGGAGGCGAAGCAAGGCTCCAAGCTGCAAAGCGGCAAGCGATCTTGGGCGGGAAGACCAAGGGAAGGTTCCTTCAGCCGCCCAACACCTGATCCGCTCCGCAGCGCGGCAGCAGCGAGGAGCCGAAGATGGGGTTTCCCCTTTGCCTTTACCCCATCTTCGGCTCCTCGCTGCTTCCGCGCTGCGGAGCAGATCAGCTGTTGGGCGGCTGAAGGAATCTTCCCTTGGTCTTCCCCGCCGCCCACACGCAAACTCCACCATCTGCGCATGTGCGGCCATGAAAAAAATGGCGCACATGCGCAGATGGTGGTTTTTACTTCCGCATCCAGTATAACGCGGAAATCGGTTAGCGCGGGAGGTCTTGGAACGTAACCCCCGCGCTAACCGAGAGATCACTGTATTTTGTGCATTTTCTACGAACATTCCGATCAGAAGATTATGTTCTCCCATTTTATACTGATTCTTGATACCTTGTGCTACCAAATGATCTAGAAAACTCTAGAAGGCCATCAGTGTAGACACCTTCTATGGTCTTTGACTTTGAGAATGATTGGCCATACCAGGTGAAGGCCTGCCATCTTTGGGGCTACCTGTGCACCGTCTGCAGCTGTTGCAAAGGGAGTGCATGCTCAGCAGGCGCATGTTTGCCCGTCAGCAGGAGATTTCGCTTCTGTGCATGAGCAGCAAGCAAAAGTTTGCATGAAGATGTTCACATGAGTGAGATTTCAGCAATTTTCGCAGATATTTTTGCTTCTGCGTATGCACAGAAACAAAAAATCGGCAAAAATCTCCAAAATCTCGCTTGTGAGAGCATCTTCATGCAAGTTTTCACTTTCTGCACATGCACAGAAGCAAAATATCACATGGTGGCACACGTGTGCGCATCAGGGGCACGCAGCTGCACACACATAACAAAAATCGCTGCCAGAATATAGCACATTACCATTCGTGTAGCAGGCCACCACTGGCTGTAACTTGGTTTTGATTGAAATTCTAAAGCCAATTTTCAAAAACAACAGGAAGGAATAGACAAATGGTCCAAATGAAACTAAATATAACATTAAGCTTAATTACAATGCCTCTAAATATAATTTTTCTCAACTGTTATCAAAGTCACAATTCATCAACTAATGGAGATTATCACCCAAATGTAGGTTAGAAACATAGAAACATAGAAGACTGACGGCAGAAAAAGACCTCATGGTCCATCTAGTCTGCCCTTATACTATTTCCTGTATTTTATCTTACAATGGATATATGTTTATCCCAGGCATGTTTAAATTCGGTTACTGTGGATTTACCAACCACGTCTGCCGGAAGTTTGTTCCAAGGATCTACTACTCTTTCAGTAAAATAATATTTTCTCATGTTCCCTTTGATCTTTCCCCCAACTAACTTCAGATTGTGTCCCCTTGTTCTTGTGTTCACTTTCCTGTTAAAAACACTTCCCTCCTGAACCCTATTTAACCGTTTAACATATTTAAAGGTTTCGATCATGTCCCCGCTTTTCCTTCTGTCTTCCAGACTATACAGATTGAGTTCATTAAGTCTTTCCTGATACGTTTTATACTTAAGACCTTCCACCATTCTTGTAGCCCGTCTTTGGACCCGTTCAATTTTCTCAATATCTTTTTGTATGTGAGGTCTCCAGAACTGAACACAGTACTCCAAATGTGGTCTCACCAGCGCTCTATATAAGGGGATCACAATCTCCCTCTTCCTGCTTGTTATACCTCTAGCTATGCAGCCAAGCATCCTACTTGCCTTTCCTACCGCCCGACCACACAGCTCACCCATCGCCCTACATCTTTACAGGCTTGTTTTCATTGCTTTTCCTTCTGAAAAATGTTTTTTGTTTCATCCCTAACCAGGGAATAAAATGATGTGCAGAAGTTGACCAGACTAAGGACGCTAGACAGATGAATACCTGGTGTTCTGTCTGGGTCACTCCGGAAGCCAATACCAACCCAAAAAGAGAAGCCAGACACACCGGTAAAAGGCAAAGGCAGTTTTATAAAATTCAAGAAAAACACAGGTAACCGAAAATGTCCTTACAAACAGGAAAACGCTGTATCTTCAAATGTATCCACAAAGGCAACAGTCCATGTAGCAATACAGGATTCTTGCTGCCAAGACGAGGCTGTAGATAGCAGACCTACATCTCCCACGGGTCTTCCAAACTGCTGGGCCACAAGCCAGGAACAGAGACACCGAGAACAAAGCAGGACACCGTAACTCCAACTGATAACACTCCACATGGCTTCAAGGGCTTGCCTGCCTTTTAAACCCTGCTAAGGAGGACCACACCCAAGCCCAGCTGTTCCTAATTCAGTGCTGATAATACTTCTTTAATTGCTCCTTTCTCTGATCTGAACGTCTCTGTCGCATGTCAATGACGGCTTGTGCTTCATCACCTAATGACTCCAAGCTACTGGCTGGGGAGAGGGCCCCCCCCGGGGCTCTCATGCTGTTCTCCCTCATCCCATTCCTGACTTTCCTCTCCCCCGTCCGACTGTTCAGCCCCCTCCTCTTTGCTGTCATCCTCCTCCGGGCATGGAGCCAGCAGAGACACAGCCGGTCCCTGAGCAGCCTCAGGCTGAACCACAACACCTGGTAAGTAGATTTCCCCCCTTATTTTCCTTCCCCAAAACTAAGGTGTGTCTTATACTCCAAAAATATGGTAGGCTACTATCACAGGCTACCCATTCAAGATAAAGCCCAACACATTTGGAAGGCACTCCCAGAGATAAAATTCATTTACCTTCTCTACGGGCTCGCAAATTTGCTGTTGGTTTTATAAAATACCTTCATCAAGAAGATATAGAATGCTTTGGATATCACAAGTTTTTTTATTGCTTTGATTATTTTTTTAAACTCCCTGCCATTCAGTGAAATCAGTTTATTGCACAATTGTTCCTGTTTCACATACTTAAGATTATACTTGTGCTGCATGGATTTTGCATTTTCAAGCTAGATGATGAAGAATTTGCCATGAAAGCAATCAAAAACACATGGGCGGGATGTGTCATGCACAGGCCACACCCACCCCAGCTCTGCGAATGAGGAAAATGTCACGATTTATTTGTAAAATTTCATCAATTTTTTTCCAGAAAATCTGGGCTTTTTCACACTGCCACCATATGTGGATAAATCTAGAAAAAACTCCACAATGCTTCTTATTAGGGATCATTCGCCAACGGTTTAATCAAAATTACATTTACTTGATTATTCATATCACCACTGCGGCAAGACTAGCTTTTGCCCAAACGTGGAAAAAAGAAGAAATCCCACAAGAAGAATCAGTATTAGAAAAAATCACTCAATGCGCAGAAATGTCTAAATTGACCCTTGAAATCAAAGGCAAAGAAGAATCACAATTTTATGATTGTTGGAATTTACTCTACCACTGGTTAGAAAATAGAAAAAATTATCGCTAAGTACATTGTGAACACTTAAGTATCTAAAAAAAATTATACCTGGTGAAAGCTTAATAGAGCAAATAAGATAAAGTTATGAACTATCAAGATAGACTATTATTTGTTTTCCATGTTACTTATATGTTTTGCTTCTATTTTTTTTGTGTGTTATCTAAAAGAGATAAATTGATTTCTGAAAATAACTATAACTGGGCTAAAGAAAATATACACAGTTTTGGAAGAATATACAGACTGGTCTTGTACTCGCCTACATTTTATTGTTTTTGATGTATTGTGTTTTGTCTTGTCTTTTTTTTTTCTTTCTGTACAAATGCTCTGTCCTACACATTGGGAAGAAGAATCTGAACTCCAAATACGAACTGAATAATCAAATTATCACAGATAATTCCCACTCAGTTAAAGACCTTGGTATACTAATAACAAAAGATTTAAGTGCCAAAGCCCACTGCAACAATATAGCCAAGAAGGCTTCAAGAGTTGTAAACGTAGCTTCTGCTCTGGCAATCTCACACTACTTACCAGAGCTTACAAAACTTTTGCCAGACCCATCCTCGAATACAGCTCATCTGTTTGGAACCCATATCGCATCTCAGACATTAACACCCTTGAAAATGTCCAAAGATACTTCACCAGAAGAGTCCTTCACTCCTCCACTCGAAATAGAATACCCTATGAGACTAGACTTTCAATCCTGGGCCTAGAAAGTTTAGAACTAAGACGCCTTAAACAAGATCTAAGTATTGCGCACAAGATCATATGCTGCAACGTCCTGCCTGTCGGCGACTACTTCAGCTTCAACCACAACAACACAAGAGCTCACAACAGATTTAAACTTAATATTAACCGCTCCAAACTTGACTGTAAAAAATATGACTTCAGTAACCGAGTTGTCGAAGCGTGGAACTCATTACCGGACTCCATTCCATAGTATCATCCCCAAACCCCCAACACTTTACCCTTAGATTATCTACGGTTGACCTATCCAGATTCCTAAGAGGTCAGTAAGGGGCGAGTACAAGTGCACTAGAGTGCCTTCCGTCCCCTGTCCTATTGCTCTCCTATATCTCCTATACCTTTCTTCTATTCCTATATCTCTTCTTCTATTCTTTCATTGATATGTTCTATTCCTATACCTTCTTTTCTATTATTTCTTAGATATATTTTACTATGAGTATCTCCTCTATAACCTTCATCATGTATTTTTTTTATGTGTATATAGATATATACCCACTAAAACCCTCATTGTGTATTGGACAAAATAAATAAATAAATAAATAAAAACATCATATGATGGCAACATGATGCGGCGAGTTTGACACACGTTCACTCTCCCCCTGCCTCAAATCCATTTGCCTTTGCTTTTCGCATCTTCTTCTTCTTTTTCCCAATTCAGATGCCAGAGGGCTGTTTCAATAATGCAGTTCAGCTGATTTTGCAATCTTAAAGCAGAGTCTGCTGGTATGTTAATCATACTTAGAGCCCAGCCTGTAAAATGGGCTTTTTTTCACTAAACTCTATGACTAGGCAAACAAGCACAGCTGGCCTATTCATAATCAACATAAAAATAGATTTAGCACTTAACATATTAAACATTATCATTTCAACTATTAACATAAATCAGTTATAGTTATGGGCCCAGAGCTGGTGCTACTGCTGTGCAGAGATGTGATTTGCAAGGGAAAGGAAAGAATCTCATATTTATGGATGCTACAATAGGTTTATAGGATGGTTAGGGGTGTAACAGCTTGTGTACATTTTTCTCCCTTACAGAAAGTCATCAGAAGCTATCTTATATCAAATCAGATTGTCTTGCTCAATATTGCCTACACTGATTTTTATTCGCTCTTCAAGGTCAGACAAGGCTTGTCCGGACCTTCTAGTGATGGTAAGGATTGAACCAATGATCTTCTGCATGCAATCTTTAAGTTTTCGTACTGTATATTGAACATATGGCAAGAACAAAAGCTGCTGCCACAGCCACTGCTAGCACAATAGCCTCACAGAACCAGTAGAAAAAAAATGATTTTTTTTCTTTTTTTTCCTCCTGGGCTCTTGGTATGTTTTTCCGATCGCAGTAAATGAGGCTGAATGTGTCTAATTTTAGAAGAGCTGTGTGTGTGTGCGTGTGTGTACATATACTTTATATAGTAGATAATGTATACTTTTGTGCGCTTGTGTGTAATATGTACACATATGGCATATATACAAAGAATTAAATTGTATATTTTGGATGTTCAGTAATAGTAAGGGAAATTGTATCTCTTTGAGGCGAAGAGAGGCCAAGCATCCTAACCCTAACCCAAACCCTTGACATGAGTGACGTCAAGTCACTTTTACGTGATGTCGAGTCACCTTTAAGCCAGTCACATGACCTTTACGCCACCCCCCAGTCACATGATTGTCAAGCCACTCCCACCTGGTCACATGGCCAGTTAACCCCATCCACAAAATAAGCCCCACCCACAATGTGGTAGTAAAAATTTTTGCTGCCCTTCACTATAACAAAGTATATGGCCATTAAACAAACCACAGTAGATCCTGGAGTCCTCAGGAGATCTATGATGATAGCTTCTTTCTAAGCTACTCACCCAAATAATTTATCTGTGCCTCATAGCTGAAGCCATATCTAAAAGCAAGCCACAGAATTGTTTCTCTGTTGTAAGTTCATATTGGAAGTACTTATAAGGCTTTAACTTAAAGGGTCATGCCTGTGTTATTAGGCATTTATTGGCTTCTGAATTTACTGAAAACAATTTAAACTCAATATTCATTGATAGGAATGCTTTCAAATGATTTCTCCTTTTTAAGGTGCAATAGGCTCCTCAAGCTTAGGAAACAAAATAGGGACATCACTTGAAATCTAGGCGGTAGCAGTGGCAGCTCCACTTTTCATCTGACTAATGTAGTCCCATTTGTTATGGCTGACATTAATGCTCTATGCCATCCATCTCCGACTGTTTAAATTATCATTTTATGGCTGAAAACTTTTTCATAATTGATAAAAATCTGCTTTTTATATCCTATGTTATTTAAAAAATATGGAGTTTTTCCTTTTCATTTGTTTTAGTTTTAATATAAAAGTAGTTTTTATTGATATGTACTTGAAAAGCTCACTGAGAGAGTAACAAAGAAAGTGGAAACAACAGCCCTGTCCTACCTGTTTAAAACTTCCATCCTCATCTTCATCATCCTGAGCAGTTAAATTAAATGGCCAGCCTTTCTAGGACTCCCAGCACAAAGAAAAGATTATCGGTAAACACTCACATGCACACACCCCATGTGGAATAACAGGATGGATACAGATCTCCTAGATTCGTAAGTCAGCCTTCCCATATATTTCCATCTACAACTTACATTACCCTGCCCATGCTCTTCCTCTATAACCTGAAACTCAGCTGATTTCAAGTGAGAACTCAGGACATTCATGAGCATTTGTGATGCTTTCATCAGCATCATACAGTAGCTTCACACTACAAGCTCAACTCCTTTCAGAAAAGTGTGGGACACAATGCATCTACAGAACTTGTGGGGCTTGCATTGCAAAGTACAGTGGTACCTCTCCTTATGAACTTAATTCATTCCGTGACCAGGTTCTTAAGTAGAAAAGTTTGTAAGAAGAAGCAATTTTTCCCATAGGAATCAACGTAAAAGCAAATATGGGCGATTGGGGAAACCACAAGGAGGGTGGAGGCCCTGTTTCCCCGCCAAGAGGTTCCTAGAGATGCCCCACGAAGGCTTCTCCCTGCCTTTTCTGGCCCTGTTTCCTCCCAGGACATTCCTAGAGAGGCCCCATGGAGGCTTCTCCCTGCCTTTTCCAGTTACAGTTTCGGAGGCTTGGGTTTGTAAGTGGAAAATGCTTCTTGAGAAGAGGCAAAAAAAATCTTGAATACCCGGTTCTTATCTAGAAAAGTTCATAAGTAGAGGCATTTGTAGGTAGAGGTACCACTTCATCTTTCTGTGTAGTCCCCCGATGGCATTCTTTTCCTGCAACTTAGCCTTATTCCATATGGGGGTCAACAAATACTGCCTGTTGGATATCACTACCATCAACCCCTGCGCACCACTTCTAAGGTTATTGCATAAAGCATTGTTCATATTTAGGGGAGTGTTCATGACATCACATGTTTAGCCACTCAATGCTGTAACTAATGATAGAAAAATTGCGGGCCTACTTTCTATTCTTCCGTCAGAACTCAATAATGCAGAAAAAAGAGAGATTGATTGATTGAACAACTGATTGATCGATTTTCCACATTTTTATCCTTCCACAATCCAGAGACATCAGCAACTTACATGATGTATTAACAAAATTAATATACACAATTCAGTAACTATAAAAAAACCTTTACTCAAACTGAAAACTACAAGCAATAAAAATAGAAAATGAAGATAGTAGGATAAATCCAAAGAAAGGTTCTCAGGAACAACTTCATCTTTAAAACTTCCAAAATAACCAATAACCATTCCAAGATATTTTGGAGGGGGACTAGACTGATTCCAATCACATCTTGATAACTTCCAGGCATTGGGGAAAGAATGACAATCCTTCACAACCCTGTATGAATCCATACTGATGATACTACACCCTGAACCATCAGATGGCATCTCCCAAAAGCTTCTTAAAACTATTACAGAGCAGGGGAGACATGATAAATTAATATAGCACCCCACATATCAGGACCATTAAGTTGTTCTCTCCTCCCCAGAATCACAGATTGGAACTGACCACTGTGGAAGATGAGGAACTATTGGAGAACAGCACTTTATATCTCTAGCTTCTGCATTCGGCTCAATAAGATATGAAATTTGATGGTAACAAAAGATACTGAGAGGACCAGGAAACCCAGTGATATTCCCATTTGGTTCTCAACATAGATCACCTAGAGACCAGTGCTGTCTCCATCACAAACTCAAGCCTAAATCTTGACTAAAAGATCTGTTTCCTTTAAGGTACTAAAAGTTGATCCACCAGTAGCAACTCAACTATTCTATCAAAGGGAAGGTTGGAGACCAGCCAATAAGTTGAATTCAATGTAATTGGGCTACTTCCAGTCTAGCCGAATTGCTCCCAAATGTAACATTTGTGTTCATCCTTTGGCTTGAACTGTGAATTTGAGTGCACTAAGGATGACCCTACAAGATTGTCAATCCTTGATGGTTTAAAACCATACACTAGCCATGCAGAAGTGTTGGAGTTCATCCCCCACTTAAGAAGGAACAACAATGTTTTCATCTTTGGAAGCATCTAATCAATGCATAAAGTGACGTTTTGTAAAATTAATATTGTTTTAAGATTATTCTCTTTGTTAAATCTGAAGAATCAGAGGAGAAGTTGGAATAGTTCAAAATTAACACTACAGAACATGCAGAACTCAAGAACAAAGAACAGGGAAAAGTTTCTGTCTTTTTAAACATCTAGCCAGGGAGGCGTGGCTTGACAGCAACTTCAATTTGCCGGTCATGTCTTAACTAATCCACGACCAGCATGCAAATTAGCCAACATCGTCCTGTACACAACACTCTTATTTTATAATATCCATATTTTTTGTAATACAAGCTAATTTATATATTGATAATGTAAATTTAGCCTCTTAAAATCCCTTTCTGTTGATTCAGAGTTAGGAATTTTTTGGAGGCAGCTTGGGCATCTCAATCAAATGAACAACATAACATATACTTTAACATTTTTGCCTGCTTCTGGTAAATTATATTGCGGCGCAGGCGGAGTAACAGTTGGACACAGAAGGTTTGGGTATAATGGGGTCACTTTATTAGATCAAATATCAATTAATTAATTAACCAATTAAATCATGTGACCTGCAGGGGTGCATAAATCAAATGGGGGCGGAGTCAACTGTCACCAACCTCATCTGAGCAACTCTTGGGCGAAAGCTCCTTGCCTGGGCGTAGGGAATTGGTAAACTTACACCTGCCCCCTACCCCGTGCCACGCCCCCATGGCATGTGGGATGGCTCGCCCCTTGTCTCTGGTAAGCCCTAGCCAGCGAGCCCAGGAGCGACCCCCTCCTCACATCCAAGCCGGTCGAGCCCTGTAATACGAGAATGAGATCGCCCCTCACCTCACTAGGCAGCCCCTTATATAGGGGTGCCTCCCTCGCCGCCCCTCGACCAATCAGTGCCTCGCGCACCGTTCTGACATCACTGCGGCCCCCGATGCTGACGCGGGGCCACAGGCTCCGCCCACAATGGCGGCCTCCTTCCCACGCCCACGCCGCAAACACTGCCGGCTTGGTAAGTCGCCGACGGCCCTTAATTCTGTAACGCTTCAAAAGTTTTGCATATATAATTAATAGTTAAATAATGCATTTTACATCATTTTCCATGTCAAAAACAATTTCTTCCACCATTTTTCATAAGGATTATTTCAACTGTCAAGCTTAAATAATATTCTATGAGCTAAGGAACAAAGTTCACATTCTTTTTACTTGCTGATAAGAATTTATTAATAATAATAATAATAATAATAATAATAATAATAATAATAATAATATTTGTATGCCACCCCTCTCCGTAGACTCGGGGAGGCTTTGTTGTTGCTATTTGATTTTTTTAATAACTATCCCTACTCAAATCTTAATTGCACTTAACTGATTTCTTTTTCTTTTACTACGCCCTGGTCAGACCACATCTGGAGTACTGCATCCAGTTCTGGTCACCACACTTCAAAAGAGACATTGAAATTCTGGAGAAGGTGCAGAAAAGAGCAACCAAAATGATTAGGGGACTTGAAACCAAGACTTACGAAGAGAGATTGCGGGAACTGGGCATGGATAGCCTAGAGAAAAGGAGGGGCAGAGGGGACATGATAGCTGTATACAGGTATATGAGGGGTTGCCACAGAGAGGAGGGGGCCACTCTATTCTCCAGAGCACCAGAGGGCCGGATGAGGAACAATGGCTGGAAGCTGACCAAGGAGAGATTCAACCTAGAAGTAAGGAAGAACTTCCTGACGGTCAGAGCGATCAATCAGTGGAACAACCTGCCTGCGGAGGTTGTGAACTCCCCAACTCTGGACACTTTCAAGAGGAGATTGGACTGCCACTTGGCTGGGGATCTTTAGGATTCCTGCTCAGGCAGAGGGTTGGACTTGATGACCTGCATGGTCCCTTTCAACTCTAACAATAAATAATGTTATAATTATTTTGTGGATGCAGTATTATCCTTTCTTGTTGGTATTAAGTTACATTGAACATAATGGGTCCTACTCATTAGTAAATATATATATAATGACACTGTACATATTCATACTCTATTCACCAAAAGATCAGCCAAGTAAAATGTCTAAGAACATTGCAGTGTCTGATAAATCACTGATTAATGCAAATAAGCAGCTTTCTATTATTGTATTCTGAGATATGAGTCATCTGCAGGGGTCACAAATATCTTTGAGAAAATATTATTTTAAAATAGTGTCTTCCTACCACTTAAAAACTCTTTTTAATACTTACATAGCATATTAGGTCCAACATTTAAATACAATGCCAATCTTTTCAAATTTCAATATATGCACAAAATTGTCAGGTTTGTTTCATAAATGAAATAAATAAAATTGATTAAAGATTGCTTTGGACAGCTACATTCAGATTACAAGAGGATATTTGTAATATGTTTCCTTCGCATTCTTCCAGACAAAACATGGAAAGCAAAATGCAACTGAGAGCATTTCTGATGGCCCCACTTGTTAATAAATGAGTTCTAAAAATAAATTAATTCATTCTGGCATGCATATTAATAAACACTATGTAAATTAAATTTAAAAATACAGGAAAATGATAAAAACAGGAAATGTGTCTAATCTGTATAATTTCTATTGCTCTGAGTAAAAGACGTATATCTATGCAAATATCTGTAGACTCTCACATGCTGTTAAGAGATATTTGAGTCTCAATCCACGTTTTTCTCAATATTTTTCTAAATGATCTCTTTAACTGCAAATTTATAATTTCAAAGATTAATTTTGTTTTAAACAAAAAAAACCCAGCAATTTAGTACACAATATTTTTATATTTTTGACAATACAGTACATGTCAAATTGTAGGTTTTGTAAATTATTATTGTGGATGTCATCCAGTATATATATCTAACTTATTACTTCCTCTAAAAAAAATAAAGCAAAAGAAATTTCTCACCATATCTTACTTATTATTTAGAAAGTTTTGTCATTGAGGGTTTTTTAAAGTTTCATTAATAACTATTGGAAGACACAACATCTATATTTTAACCCTGGCTACTTTATATTATTTTTAAACAGCTTGATCTTTAATTCCTTCAAATAATGTCTCAGAAACAGATTTCTTATCATTTTCTCTTTGTCTCCAGAACTTCTTCACTAGTTTAAATCCAAGATAAGGAACCTTTCCAAGTCACTCTTCTAATTTATTTTTTGTATGCCCCTTTTGTTAATACATTAGAGTTTCATCTGTAAATCAATTGCAGCAATTTTTCCATATTGCCCTTGTATTCTATCATTTTAAAATCCATTTTCAGATCAGTCTTAGTCTCTATTTTATCTAGTAAAATCTGTTCCTCTTCTGCAGCCTCTGTTAACTCCATTTCTAGAGTGCCCGACAATCTGAGGAGTAAAGTCTGGGAAATTTGTTTCCAAATTTCTTCTATATATTATTTTACAGCTTCATTGGGTTACTTCTTCAACTGTAATATTTACCGTAATTTTCTCTGATTCATCCTTCAAAGTCTTACCATTTTCCAATCAGCAAAACTTTCTCACAGGAGATTTTATTACAATTAATTTCAAAATCTTCACATACATTTTAATAATTTTTTAAATCATCCACAGGAAATATTGTTTCAAGTCCATTTGGTCTCTTAACTTTCCAAGACCAGCATTCTAGTTCTGCATTTGCTAATACCCAATAAACTTTTTTTTTCTTTTTAATTTCACACAGAACTTTTTTCATTAAGCATGGAAGGAAACTTTCCCAGCAGAATAAAACAGAAGGTTCTTAACATCCAAAAAGTCAGTTGTAAGCCATTTCCTAAGATGGTTAAGAAAGAAAATGAGCAAACCTAGTGTCCAGTTGAACCACAGTTTGGGCAAGATAATTTTAACTCCATCTCCTAAGTCCTAAAACCTGCTGGAGCTCATAGGAATTGCTCTGTATTAATCCTAGTCTTCTCCTTGTTCCAGAGGAGAGTTTTGAGAAGCCAATCTATTAACCAGCTTCTCTTTCTACACGACCATTTTTAGTCCACCATTAATTTCCCAGAAGTGACACTTTTAAGTAGTAAATCGCGCAACAAAATGGAACTGGCCTTACTTATTGCTTATGATTTCTTAGACAAGATCAATTGTATCTCCAAATATAATCACGTTTTTGGAAAAAAGAGAAGAATATATTTTGTTTTGGAAAGTTGCCATATGTCCCTAATAGCAGATTGCTTCAACTTGATAAAAAAATAATTACTACAGTGCACCTTAATTTAGACATCAGATTCCTAGTATCTCTTTGTTTTAAACTATAGAGGCTACAATCACATCACTTGATCTTCTAAATATATCTTAAAAACTCCCTTTTTCCTATATGACCGTATTAATGATGCTAATTTAGTGATAAGATAATTGAATAGATTTTAACTGAAGTACAGAGTCTTGATCGAACAAGGAAGATCCATGTGATAGAGTGTTTTTACATATCTGATAAGGATCCAATAGACATTTATCATAGTCTGTTCCAAACTGACACTCTCTAGATGTATTTCACATCAACTCCCATTATCCCCCAACTTGAATATTATACCTATTAATGCTCTGCTGAACTGGGTGGAGAGAATATTTGATAAGAATGAAGGTTTGCATTCATATTAGAATCAAAAATGGTTTGTTTGTTTTTTATGAATAAAGGTTAGAGCCAAGAAAGTTCTCCTTAACATCTACTTCTACATTTGTATAAAGGTTTGTTCATTTTGAAAAGCATCCCTAATCTGGCTTTTCTATCTAGCCTCATAGAAATGTTGAGATATATTGGTGTATATATGGCTTTATTTATGTTTATCTCTTTTGATGCTATTATTATGATAGTGAGACAGTTTGGTCTAGTGGTTAAAGCACCAGGCATTCAACCTTTGACATTCTTCCCTGGAAACACTTCAGCTTTCTTCAGAAAAATATATTCTGTAGATAGGAATTTAAAAAATACTGGAAATAATATCAAAACATTAGGAGATACAGCCAGTTATTTTCAGGAAACTAAGCTCCATCAACAATAGCAAATTTTATACCATGTACCAAAAATGGTTTACTTGAGGACTGTTCTACAGCAGGTATCTGAATTATATTGTATTTTTGAAAGAGTATAGAAATATTTTATGGTAGATTATTTTTTAAAAAACATTATTGAGGTGTATTCACTGATCAACAGATAGAAAACACTTTGCATTTCATCTTCCAAACAAAATCTGTTAAAGAAACACCAAAGTCATCTCAGCTTATAACAATTCAAAACCATAATCCATCTCCTTTGTGCCTTGTCTCTTTTTGCTCATTCATTATTTCCTTTCCCATTTATTTTCTTCCCGGTCTTTTATTGTTTTCTTTCCATCTCTTTAAAACTAAATATCTACCTGGCATGAACCATGAGAATGCAGGAATGCTAAGAAGAAAATCTATGGCTGAGAAGAGATCTCGGGCTACCTCACTGAGGAACAATGAAGCATGGAGGGCTCTTTTTGGTTTTTGAAATGCTGAAAATGATTGGGATGGCTCAATGGCACCTGAAAATGAATTCATCCCAAAAGGAAAAAGGCCCTATTCAGTCAAAGTTAAACAAAATTAAATGCTGCACACTAATATAGCTGCTTTCTTTATCATAGGTTAAAATGGAAGGCATTTCATGGATGGCCTAAATAATACAAATTATGTTTATACAACTGTTGTGATTCTGCCTGAGGCTCCTCAGGGACCGGCTGGAGCTCTGCCAGATCCATGCCCAGAGGAGGAGGACAGTGAACAGGAGGGGGAGGACCAGGCAGACGGGGGAGAGGAACGTCAGGAAGAGGAGGAAGGAGAGCAGCCTGAGACCCCGGGGCGGGGGCTCTCCCCAGCTAGTAGCCTGGATTCATTGGATGAAGACGCACAGGCTATAATAGACATGAGGCAGCAACGTGCAGCTCAAAGACGGGGCTAATTAGAAAGGTATTTCCATCCCTGAATTGGCAACAGCTGGGTTTGGGTGTGGTTCTCCTCAGTAGGGTTGAAAAGGCAGGCCCGCCCTTACAGTCTTGTGGAGAGTTATCAACTGGGAGTCCTGTGACCTTGCTTCGATTCTTGGCGTCTCTGATCTTGGCTTGTGGCCTAGAAGTCTGGAAGACTTGGGGGAGGCATGGGTTTTATTATCTCCAGCGTTCTTTTTGCCAGCAAGAATCCTGTTTTATTGCCTGGCCTTCATGAAACCTCTGTGAAGCTTCATAGTGTTCCTGTCTGTAAGAACAGTTTTTGTTATCTGTGTTTACTTTCAAGTATATAAACTGCCTTTGCTTTTTACCAGTGTGTCTGGATACTCTTTTTGGTTGGTGTTGGCGTCTGGGGGGACCCAGACAGAACATACAACATACTTACCCATGGCCATCTCCCTATAGGATTACCTTCGATGCCGTGATGAGCTGCTGAGGGTAGTGAGTTCATGCACTATTTATTGAATACTTAATAGTTTTTTTTATTGTCCTTCCTTCTCTAGTACCTTACTACGATCCTTAATTATATTTAAAATAGGAAATAATTAAATAGTATGTTTTTACCCATAAACACTTTAATTACTTTAATCATTATCTAGAACTGAACTTTTATAGCAATTAAAGAAAATTGAGCTACTTGCCTAATATGTTCTCAAACTGAACCTTGTGGGTTCAGTACAAAACCTTAAAATGTTACTGTGCTCCTCAACAAATAATGCTGTCTATCATTTGTCATTTTTGTGGCTATTCCAATAATGTGACTTAATCAACTGAAAAAGAGTCCAAGCACCTCTTTCAAAACTTATCTTGGTTGATAAGCCACTCCTACCCAATCACATGACCTTTAAGCCACCCCGTCACATGATTGTCAAGCCACTCCCACTTGGTCACATGACCACCAACCCACACCCACAAAATAAACCACACCCAAAGTGTGGCCCTAAAAATTTTGACAGCCCATCACTGCCTGGATGGGTTATAAAGTTTATGCAAATTACTCACTTTCTTGAGCAGCATAACAACTAAACCAGAAACTAACTACGTAGGCTAATTCCTGCCCAGCAGAAGGACTATAACATGGTTGACTTATTTAAGATTTATATATTATGGGATATAGCCACTGAATGAAGTTTCACTTGTATGACAGAGATGCACTGCACATTTTAATGCATGAATTCAGTGCATGAAAGTATCTTCTAATTATCACACAAACTGTACTCCTCTGGAAATGCCTCAAGTTTGGGCATTTACTCAAGACTCTCTTTAGTTATTCTTACTGCTGGTTTATATACAAACTTTCCTAAACTGAATTAAAGACAATGACCCCCAGTGAAGAGCAAGATAGATGAAACAAAGAGTACCTGAAAGTCAGTGTAATTCCCAGTTCCAAAGAGTTAACAATGACACAGCTTTTTTGATACCAAATGGTTTCAGTTTGAAAGGCGGCAACGATTTATGTTGTTATTATAGGGATTTATTTATTTTTCACTTAGGGGTTAATTAAGGAGCGTGCAAATGTAAAGGGCTGACAGTGCTTATCTGGAAATGGTAAAGTGCAGTGAGAAGCAGCACAAACTGCCCATGAATAGTTTTCTGCCAACAGCAACTTTTGTGCTGCTTTTAGCCGAAGCTGCTCTTCAAGGGGAAGAAAGCTCAATGGTTCTGTCACAGATAATACGTGTTGCCCGACTGCTGCTCCTTATTCCCATGTTTTATGAGTCTACAATTTCATTTGTATTTGCTCTGTTTTCTGATGGAATGCAGAGAAAGCCCTGAAGGAAACACACTTTTGGTGGGAGTCATTTGGCAAAACTGAGGCGAGACGAGTCTTGTGCAAAAGATGGCAGCTAATATGACCTGGGTTTAGAACACTTTCTCTGGAAAAAGAGCTAGATGTTTGGGGAATTTAACTTAGAATTGAGATAGGGACATGACTGAGGTATTATAAAATCATGCATGCTTAGAACACATAGATAGGGAAAAGTTTTACTCTCAAATTCTAGGCTGGGATATCATTCAAAATGATTGGAAGATTTAGAATAGGCAACAGAGAGAAATTATTCACATAATATATAATTAATCTATGGAATTTGCTATGATAAGGTGTAGTGATAATGACTTATTTAATGACTTAAACAGGAATACCTTTCTGAAGGACAGGCCTATTGAAAGACCCAGTGTTACCTCTTAGCTACAGACAGCATAATTATGTTTCCAAGGAAACAGTGATTGGAGGCTGTTGATTACATAAGAAGCAATAAGTTGGACTATGATAATTTCGGCCAGAACCAGCAGAGCTATTTCTATGTTCTTCTGCTTGTGTGTTCTACATCAGAGATACAGAGGTGGGTTCCCAGAGGTGCGCTACTGCCCGGATGGGGAGGAACATAGTGGGGTAGTGAAAATGGAGGTCCAGCTCAGAGCACCCAATTTGCACTGAAAGATGTTGAAAGAAAATGCAGGGCATCCTGCATAAGCCACGGCCACGGTGTGGTAGTGAAACTTTTGGTAGCCTTTCACTGTGGGTTCCTGACAGTTCGGACCAGATCGCTCACACCAGTAGCGTCTCACTGGTGACATCACTATGGCATCTCGGATGCGGTTCAGTCAGTGCTGCTCCATGGGCACCGCCATCTATTTTTTTTAAAAAATATTGCTAATTTTTTTACTGTTTTAAAGTTTCCCCCTGTGCTGATGCTTGAAAAGGGCCCTCCAGTCATCCCCTGGGTTTATACTTTTACTCTGTCATCTGAAGCACAACTGATCATCTCCTCAGCTGTGTTTTGGGCTGATTATAGGTACTGAGCATGCGTGGAAGCAGAATTGCATGAGAAATGTCCCGATGCGAACCAGTGGTGAAGGTAAGTGGAACCTAAAGAGTCGGACACGGTTTGGTCGGAAGGACTTTTATTCAAGGTAAACTATGAGAACAGAACGTAACGTTACAAGCATGTTAACCACTATTTATATTCCCAGCTGGCTGAGGAGAGAGCCAATAACCATCTCTAGATTTTCCCGCTCAGAGTTGGCACCACCCCCTTTTTACTAACCAATCCGGTTATACGATAGCTCCACCTATTGCTGTTCGTCTCTATGCAATTCCTGCTTGTTGTTTATACGGGGACATTACAGAACCCACCCCTGCAGAGGTACAAAAAAAATGAGAGAACTTTCCAAAAGGATAAATTTCTCTCTGCAGGAGAACTTTCCAAACACTGAAAGTCAGGAATCTGAACTGACAGTGATTGAGCAAAATAGGCATGCTCATCAAATGTCCAAGCCACTACGGTCTCTTAGCTAACAGGTATTTAAAAGGAAGATCACTGTCTCTTTGAAGAGTTTCTAAGAAATAAAGGGCTTCACCTGCATTTTCTACTTCCTCTATGGGAAATCTGTCTTGAATTTTATGAGCTGCCAGATATGAAAATCACTTCAGCCAAAGTGAGGTCTCTAACACTTTGGAGACCTGTTCTGTCAGCCCTGTACTAATGTATTTATTTGCCACATTTGTAAGGACTGTCTGATTCCAAAAAGAATCTGTGTAGTTTACAAATTGTCATACACATAAGTAAAACACAATTAAAAATATAACAAAACATAACTGCCTGGACAACAATAAGGGGAAGAGCCTTCTCTGTGGTAGCCCCGGCCCTCTGGAACCAACTCCCCCCAGAGATTAGAATTGCCCCCACCCTCCTTGCCTTTCGCAAGCTACTTAAAACCCACCTCTGCCACCAGGCGTGGGGGAATTGAGATCCTCTTTCCCCCTAGGCCTTTACAATTTATGCATGGTATGCTTGTGTGTATGTTTGGTTTTATAATAAGGGTTTTTAGTTGTTTTAGTAGTATTGGATTGTTACATGCTGTTTTTATCATTGTTGTTAGCCGCCCCGAGTCTACGGAGAGGGGCGGCATACGAATCCAATAAATAAATAAATAAAATAAATAAATAACATTTAAAAAAAATAACAGGAGCTCCATGTGCACCTTAACCTCAGGTCTGAGAGCAGAACCGTGTCTCAAGGGCTTCGGGAACACTTGGAAAAGGGAGATAATATAGTGATGAAGATGATATGATAGGAATAATAAATGTCAGTGTCTCTTAATCCTGCTTTGTTGCAACTATGTTTGTTGCAACTAATCAAGGAAATGGAGCACCTCCCTTATAAAACCAGGTTGCAACGCCTTGGTCTCTTCAGCCTTGAAAGATGGCGTTTAAGGGGTGACTTGACCGAAGTGTAAAAGGTGGATAGAGAAAAATTATTTTCTCTATCACACAATGCTAGGACGAGGGGGCACTCCCTAAAGCTCATAGGTAAGAAAGCGAGGACAAATAAAGGGAAATATTTCTTCATCCAGAGGGTCGTTGGTTTATGGAATTCACTTCCAGAAGAGGTCATGACAGCTGTCAGCCTGGATAGCTTCAAGGCAGGATTAGACAGATTCAGGGATGCCAAGTGTATCGGTGGTTATTGAAACGGATGTCCACGTGCCGCCTTTATGTTGGTTGAGGCAGGCAGGATTCCCTTGGGTACCATTTGTTGGGGGTCAAGGGAAAGGGAGGGTTTTGCCTTCTCTTTCTGCTCAAGATCCCCATGGACAATCGGTGGGCCACTGTGTGGCACAGAATGCTGGACTTGATGGGCTGTGGCCTGATTCAGCATGGCTCTTCTTATGCTCTTAATAGTTGCTTCTGGGATTGGAACTGCTCTCAGCCAGAGTTCTACTGTAACAAAAGAATACTTGACAACTCAGTCTTAAAGGGCCAGAAGCCATTCTGTGCTAGTTAGGCAGAAGGCCTGACATGATTAGCCAGGCCAGGTCATTTTTACTGCATTGCAGCCTGCTAGATTGTTTTGCCTAGCTTTTGTATATCTCCTAATGAACCTCGTACACCTTTATATCTTTTAGCACTCCTGGGTTTTTCTCATTCTACCTTTATTATTTAAAATAACTCCAGGTGGCAAATAGGAATAGCATGTAGATTTACATACCGCTTCGCAGTGCTTTAAACCCCTCTTCTAAGCGGTTCACAGAGAGTAAGCATATTTCCCCCAGCAGTCTGGGTCCTCATTTAACCAACATTGAAAGGATGGAAGGATGAGTCAACCTTGAGTCTAGTGAGATTCGATCTGCCAAACTGCTGGCAGCTGGTGATCAGCAGAAGTAGCTTGCAGTACTGCGCCACCGAGGCAAACAAATCTAATGTTCCTTATTATTATTATTTTCCCCACAACAACAGTCCTGTGAGGTAATTTAGGCTGGGAGAGAATGATTGACCCAAATTCACTCAGTCAGATTTCATGTCTAAGCTGGGACTAGAATTCACAGTGCCTTGGTTTCTGTTGTGGTTGGCTCTGGCCCAGATCCTGCCCCAGGGAATGTGGAGGTGGATGCAGGGGAAACTTCAACATGTCACAGGCTTGTGTTATTGCCGACAGAGTCAGTTCAGAGTTTAGTTTCCTCAGATGAAGAAGAAGGTGGGAGTGACTCGGCAGAGGAGGGTTTGGCACACAGCCCAGACAGTCAATCTCCCTTATCTTCCATTGATTCGGATAAAGACGTTTTGGACCCACGCAAGCACAGAATTATGCGTAGAAGAGACCAAGTAAGGACATATTACAGGAGATAAGAGCGGCCACCTGTGTTTGGGTGGGGGTCCAGTAATTAGGGCTGCTGCTATAAATAGCAGCATGTGGGTTTGGCCGTTGTGGAAGAGTATCTGATCGCAGTTCGTCAGGAATCCTGTGTTGCTGGTTTCTGGACTTTGTTTGTTGATTTTTCACGCCTTTGAAAACAAAGCAGAGCAACGTGTGTGTGTTTGTCGTTGGAAGAAGAAGGGGTGTGAAGTTTCTTCACAGCTGCTAGCTAAGTACTTAATGACTGCTTAAGGTTAATTGTACAGACTACCCGGTTGTTTTGGGACGAGTGCTCTTTGCAATACAAAAAGAGTGCTTAGTTTATTTTGAATTTTGGGATAAAGAACATTGTTTTGAATTTTCAAACGTGTGTGTGTCTGAAATTTGTACCCTTGAATTTTCGGGAGGCTGCTACCATAGAACCCGGCAGAACAGTTTCTAGATCAGCATTTTAACCACTATACCAAGCTGGCTCACTTGCTCCATATCTGCATTAGGCACACTCTTCAGACTATGAACTATGCTCTGCATTCAATTCACTGCGGGACAATTGTTAAAACTGCTGCCAATCAGATCACTTCTTTGGATTTAACTTAAGGACACAATGTGACCCCGAATTGGCATCCGTCTTATCACGTAATTGGATTCCTGACAGTCTTTCCTTTTTTGTTCTATTTATGCCACTCATCTATTCTACATTCCAGATTCAGCAATTCACTCCTGGATCCTTTGGAACTAACTGGACTTTGACAATAAAGACTTTAATACCGCTGTTTGCAGTAAATACTGTCAGTCTTGAACAGAAAACTCCTACAGCTAGCCTTAATAAGACATGCCACCCTGACCTCCTGAAATGAGTATTAAAGGGGGGAGGAAACCCCACTAAGTTAATATATACAAAATAATGCAGTCGCTGACAATTGTGCAAGCTTTAACAGATTTTCTGTGGCAATCACCCATTGAACACAATACTAAGCAATCAAAACAGACAAGAGAACTAAAAAAAAAAGCAAGCCAGCGTTTTAAATGGCCCAATAGTTCATTTTGAGCACTGGAAAAAAAATACAAAACTTATACAAAAACCCCCACAACAAATATAGGAGTAATTCTGCTATGGAAGTACTATTTTGCATTGAGGAAAATGCTTGAAAAGAAGCAGACAATGTGTAACTGTTATGTATATAACTGTGAGGTTTTTAATAGAAAAACCATTAAGCAGACCCCTATGTCTCATCAAACTACATTTTGCTGTCTTGCTTGAATGACAGCCAACAAAGGCCAATTTGCCCGACATACCCCTTTGCCTAGGTCCTCCTGGATCACTTGCTCGATTTCCTGCCTGCTGCTCTGGGGAGCCTGGCTGTGCAAAATCTTGAGGGTGCGGGTGTATTCCTCAGGCAAGAGGTAATCAAGAGCCCCTAGATGCTGTCCTACTTTGATGAAGGTACCTCGGTTGGCACAGCATAAATCTCGGAGACGTTCTGCTGAACGCAGGTGCACCTGCAGAGAGAAAAGAGGGGGTGGGTGGGTAAACCCTCCGAAACTTTGCTTCAAACCTTTTCTCCGAATTGTATACCGCATCCTTCCATATACCACTTCCAAGTCTTTTGAGATATAATGGTGTAATCAGAAAGTTTCCTGAATTGGATCATTAGGATAGAAAGCACATTTCATTAAAGAAAAAAAAAAGCAGGCATCTCTCCCCACCTAAAAGAACCCCAGGTCAATATACTTGTCAGCAAATGTCTTCACTGCAGCTGCATTCTCCCCCAAATCGTATCAGTAGCCGCTGACAGCTACAGCACGTGCAGGCTTTAAAATGTTTGGTTAGTCGTGAGGGTTTCCAGTCCCCCCCCCCCCCGACATATTTCTTAAGGCTATTCAAAAATATGTGGACGCAAGCCCCACTCCTCAAAACCTGGTGCTTAACAGCTGTTCAGTTTCTGCTGGGACCTTCTGTTTTACAAGCCTCCGTGAGCTTTCTTGGTATGGGCAAGGTCACCACTAGGACTCTCAAAACAAGCCGTAGGCTTTCATCATGAAAAAGCTCAACCACCTGTAGTATGGCTTAAGGAGGACAAAAAGAGCCTGCTTAATACATTTTAACTCCCTGTTCCTCTCCCTGAATAGCAGAGGTGCAAAAGGGGAAGTGGGGAAAAAATACACACAAGCACCCCAAAACGGAATGGAAAAAGGTACAGAGGGAGGTAGAAAAAGGAAAGTATAAAGCCAGAGCAGCTGGGCAGTTTGTCACAGTACAAGGAGTTCAACTCATTACAGGGAAACGGTTTTTATGCAGCTTGGATAATTGTCCTCGACACTGTCTCCAGCAGAGGAGAAGGGAGGGGGTGCAATCAGCAGCCAGCCAAAATAGGGGAGGTCTATCTATAGCTTTCCAGAGTTAAACCTGTATTCTACGGGAAAAGAAAGGCAAGATGGATGTATCTGAAAAAGAAGAAAAAGGCCATCTTAGCCTCAATTCTTTAATAAGCTTAATACCTCCTGTTACTAAGCAAAAATATATTCCCTGTAGCTCTACGATATATATATGAAGGTGAGGCTGCTGGGAACACATAGTACACACCCATATACATTTATGCTAATTTGTTTTCTTAAAATGCTGCCTCAAAAATATTTTGGATAGCCACTTACTAGGAAGCATCAAGAAAATCACAACCCACATCATTGCAAAGGTATAGTAAAGTACTACCAGCCAACAACTCGGTCTAATTAGAGGCAAGTGAATGCATGCATACTAGTCCCATAGGTTGAACAATAATGGTCAGCAATGTGTTTAGAAGAGGCACATAGATTTCTTAAATGCTGAGACAGAAGAAGAACCCGTAGAATACTTTAGAGATTATTTCAAAAGAGGGTATGTGGAAATGTTTTTGACCCCTGAAGGTCGCTGCATTTGCAAGTGGTGGCTGTGAAAATCAAATGTGTGCACAATTTACAAGCAGTGTGCCAATTGTGACCTGCTTCTGATTTCAGCCAAGATTATTCCCCCCACATTTTGATTACTGCAGTGCATTTCTCATGCACTCCTTGCAAACGGTGACACCTGGCATATTTAAATTGCAAGGGATAAGGGTCATATGTTGCCTATTATTGAAAGATCGACACTGGCTGTCCTTTGCTTACTGGCCACAGTTTAAAGTGCTTCTGTGGACTTTTGAAGTCTTAAATGGCTTAGAGCCCAATTATCTAAGGGATTGCTTTTACCACTATGAAGCTCTCTAATTCCTCAGATCAGCAGAGATTTTTTTTTCAACACATCTCTGCCAGATGGCCTACTTCTTGGATAGACAGGAGGGCTACAGAACAGTGATAGCAAATCTTATTTTGCTTGGGTGCCAAACAGTGTGCATACGGGTGACCATGGGTGGGCAGCAGGTAGGACGGGGTGTAACGTAGTTCCACCGGCGGAAATGAAGCTGCATGCACAGCTCCAGCTGATCGGCGGCAGTCACTTCCTAGATTACGCTCTCTTTTTTTCCCTGCTGCTGTGCGCTCCTTGCTTTTTTCCTCTTTCCTCCTTCCTGGCCTCAGATGAGCTTCCCTCTCTTCTGCCCGGCTCCCCTCCAGCCTCACAAGGCCACCTCCCAAGGCCAGGAGAGCCGCACCATGCCGAAGAAGTCTGGGCTGCGGTCTTTTTCCCCTCACGAAGCCCTCACTCTGCCCATAGCTGAGATGAAAATGCATCACGCGGCAATAACAGTTCACTTGAACGATGATGATCGTTCAAGCTACTCCCACCTGGTCACATGGCTGGCAAGCCACCCCGAGTCTACGGAGAGGGGCGGCATACAAATTTAATAAATAAATAAATAAATAAATAAGCCACTCCTGCCCAGTCACATGACCATCAAGCCACACTCACAAAATAAGCCACAACCACAGTGTGGAAGTAAAACTTTTGGCTGCCCATTACTGCATGTAACCACACCCATAATACAATTCCGTCCCCAATACATGTGCAGACAACCCCCCACACTGCCCCCATGCATGCGCACAGGGCTCACTGATGCCTCTGGTGCCTGTGAGTGACAAAAAATGGATTCCAGCTGATTTTCAGTCTTCTGGAAGGCAGGGGGAGGAGATCATTTTTGCCTGGGGAGAGTGAAAAATAGCCCAACGGCCCAACCGGAAATTTGGAAACGAACTTCCTGTTGGGTCCAGTTTTTGCCATCGATAGGCTCCAGAGGCTTTCCTAAAGCCTGGGGAAGGCAAAAGTGACCTCCCTTACCCTCCCAAAGGCTGAAAATCAGCTGGCCAGCATGCACACGTGTGCTGGAGCTGACATAGGGCAACACCTTGCATGTCCTCAGATATGGGTCCGCGTGTGATCAGTGGCATGTGTGTCATAGGTTCGCCATGACGGCTCTAAAATATCTCCCCAACAAAGTACAGTAAATTGAATTGAGGTCCAACATTTGCCAAATAAAATGCACAAAATACAGCAAAACAGTACCGAATGTCCTTGTTGAATATTACCATGAAGATTATTTCAAGGTTGTATGATTTTCTTTGGTATGGCTTACGCTACTTTCGGGAGGGTGGGGATGGGAAATCCTATTGCTCTTCAAAGACTGAACTAACCAGAACAAACTGAATAAAAATAAAAGAATGGCACTGTACAATTAAGCCTATTACAACACTGAAAGTATGGAGAAAGTAAACATATTAAAGAAGGCAACGGTAAGAAGATATTGAATAAGAAAAAGGTCCAAGTAAAATAGGCAATCAACAATAATTAATAACCAATAAAAAGTTAAAATGTTAAAGCCGTAAATAGTAACATCAAAATAATTTAAAATGCACTACAATTGAGTGAAAGGGAATAAGATGCACCTGGGAAGAAGATGGGACTTTATTTTGGTCTGTTAACCACCTGCAGAGTGAGGCACTCCCATTGGGACTCCAGTCAGTTGGCAGCCCCTTTTGAAGGCCAAAAGGGTGGGTGTGGATCTCACCTTGTTCCAAAGGGTAGAAAACACAGCAGAAAAGGCTCTTCTCCTGGACCATGGCTGCCTAAATTCCGTGACTAATAGGGTCCTCCATCCACCTGTTCTAAATATTGGAGGGGATCATCTCCTTTAATGGCCTGGCTCTCGCAGCAACCCATGCCTGTCACCACTTTTATGCATTGTCCCACCCTCAGTCTCCAGAGGTGATCTTCCTCCTCCCACCCTGATCTGTCAAGAGTAAAAAGCTCTGCTAATCCCCCTCCAGCCACTTTCATTTGCTACTTCAGACATGCTTTTTAAAAAAAATTATTTATTTTGTCCAATACACAATGAGGGTTTTAGTGGATATATATATATATTAGTTCAACTGCTAATTCTCTGCCTTACAAGGCAGAGGCTACCGGATCAAATCCCAGTAAGGAAGAGTGTGGCTAGCTGATGAGGCCAGAACAAGGCCGAAATGGGACCATCCTAGTCTCCCTTAATTTTAAAATTCCAGCTAAAAACATTTAACATATGTGTGTGTGTGTGTGTGTGTGTGTGTGTGTGTGTGTGTAGATTGTTCTGAGTTCGGGTTTTGCCCCGTGTAATATTTTGAGTGTCTATGCGACGTTTTGGTGAAATCACATTCACCATCATCAGGCTGAAGTTTCAAGCTTCGTGCTGCTGTAAATATGGATATTTACATATTTACATATTTACATATTTACAGCAGCACGAAGCTTAAAACTTCAGCCTGATGATGGTGAATGTGATTTCACCGAAACGTCGCATAGACACTCAAAATATTACACGGGGCAAAACCCGAACTCAGAACAATCTACATACATATACCCGTGAAAATCTACGAATATATATATGTATGTATGTGTATGTATGTGTGTATATATATATATATATATGTGTGTGTGTGTGTGTGTGTGTGTGTGTGTCACATGTTTAAGCTGAATTTGAAAATTAAGGGAGACTAGGATAGATCTATTTCGGCCTTATTTTGGCCTCATCAGCTAGCCATACCCACTGGGACTTGAACCTGCAACCTTTGCCTTGTAAGGCAGAGAATTATCCTCTAGGCTACAGTATCCAATCCCTTCAGCTCTGTACCAGGGAAGGGTTACATTTTGTGTCGAATCACCCTGGTATATTGAAGGAACATCACAGCTCCTTTTTTGCCTCTTGGCAAAATTAAAGAAAATTAAAGACAAGGAAGATACAGAGTAATAATAATAATTATTATTATTATTATTATTATTATTATTATTATTATTATTATTAATTAGATTTGTATGCCGCCCCTCTCCAAAGACTCGGGGCTGCTCACAACAATAATAAAAACAATGTTACAGTGGAACAAATCTAATATTAAAAGAGAAAAAGACATATAAAACCCTATCAAACAACATATACATACCAAGCATAAAATATAAAAGCCTGGGGAAGGTGTCTCAGTTCCCCCATGCCTGGCGATATACATGGGTCTTGAGTAATTTACGAAAGACAAGGAGGGTGGCGGCAGTTCTAATCTCCGGGGGGAGTTGATTCCAGAGGGACCGGGAGAAGGCCAACTCTGTGGGACTTTATCGGTCATTGGAATTCGTGCAGTAGCAGGCAGTTCCGGAGGTACTCTGGTCCAATGCCATATACGGATGCTATAGAATGTTATAACATTATAGAATGTTATAACATATGGGTGAAATTTTATGATTTGATAGAAAATGAATATTTATTTAGAGGATGCAGCATTAGATTAATAGTCTATACTTAGAATAAAGAATTGCATGTATAGATATGATATAAAAAACAAGAAGTTTAGAAGGGACACCGATAATTTAAAGTTGTATGGGAATATATTATCAGTCTGTTAAATACAAGATGCCACAGTGGCGCAGTGGTTAGAGGGCAGCACTGCAGGCTACTTCTGCTGATCACCAGCTGCCAGCAGTTTGGCAGATCCAATGTAATCAGGGTCAAGGTTGACTCAGCCTTCCATCCTTCCAAAGTGGGTAAAACTAAGCCCAGATTGTTGTGGGTGACATGGTGACTCTGTAAACTGCTTAGAGAGGGCGGCAAAGCATCGTGAAGCAGTATATAAATCTAAATGCTATTGCTATTGCTAAAGTGAATTAGGATTAGAATCACTCAGGGAAAGATTAAGCGGGAGAAAGAGGGAGTAGAAAGGGCAGGGAAAAGAGAAGAAGTGGAGGGAAATAGGATGGGGAAAGAAGGAGTAAGAAGGTAGAGGATGGAGAAGGAGGGGAGTGTAAAGGAAAGAATAAAAACAGACTGTCAAAAATATGTGACAAAATAGAATTGACTCATGATTGATTGGATAGAAATGTACAATTATGTATGTTATTGATATGTCTTAACGTGTATTTATTATTTATCAATTGGATTTTTATGCCGCCCCTCTCCCAAGGACTCAGGGTGGCTTTCAACATATAAAAAGAAATAATAAAATACAGTAGCTTAAATCCAATTAAATTAAAACTAAATAACTAGTCTAAACTCCCCAATGATGTTTAAAAACCAATCATACCTATTCAGACAACAATCATACATAACATTTGTTGGCCAGGGGGCTAAGATCTAATCGCCCCAAGCCTGGCAGCATAAATGAGTCTTAAGACTCTTGCGGAAGGTGAGGAGGGTGGGATCAGTATGAATCTCTGGGGGGGGGAGCTGGTTCCAGAGGGCTGGAGCCCCCACAGAGAAGGCCCTTCCCCGAGGCCCCACCTTATATATACATATGTATATATACATCAATGTATATGCATTGATGTATACAGTATAGGGAAACTGTGGAGAGAAAAAACCTTTACCCACAAAAAAAATACATGCTTGGGAGACAGATGAGGAAGGGAACCCCCACAGCACTTTAGCTTAAGGTGTCAGCACTTACATGGCTCTCACCTCTCCAGTCCCCCCAACTCGGACATGCACAGCATCCTCCCTCCTAAGCTGGTCCCTCTCATTGGCCTGTTGGAGGAAGGCCAATGATATTGATTACTTTATATTAATGTTTTTTAATTGACTTTTAATTTTAATATTAGATTTGTGTACTATTGTTATGTTGTGAGCCGCCCCAAGTCTTCAGAGAGGGGCGGCATACAAATCTAATAAATAATAATAATTATTATTATTATTATTATTATTATTATTATTATTATGTCAATACAACACAGCAAACAAGATCACTATGCTGGATTTCGTATTTCATCACCAGGACTGCGTGATGTGGCGGCGAATTATGTTTGCCGATCCCAGTAAAGCAGCCTTTTGCAATTGACAGATGGAGATTTTGTCAATTCCGATGGTTTTCAAATGTCTGCTGAGATCCTTTGGCACTGCGCCCAGCGTGCCAAGTACCACTGGGACCACTTTCACTGACTTATTCCAGAGTCGTTGCAGCTCGATTTTTAGATCTTTGTATTTCACTAATTTCTCTAGCTGCTTCTCCTCAATTCTGCTGTCCCCTAGGATTGCGATGTCGATGATCCATACTTTCTTTTTCTCCACAATCAGGTTGTTTGGTGTGTTATGCTTCAGAATTCGGTCAGTTCTTTGCCACTGGGAAGTGGTAGTTCCGGCACAATTTCCAGTGGATCATCTGTGCCACAGCATCATGTCTGTGCTTGTAGTCAGTCTGTGCAATCTTTTTGCAGCAGCTGAGTATTATTATTATTATTATTATTATTATTATTATTATTATTATTATTATTATCATCATCATCATTATTATTATTATTAAGGCCAACTTGTCTAGCCTCTCCATTTGACACTCACTCACTTTGGGTGGAGAACCCCAAGCATCCACTAATGGCCCAATAACCACCCTCAGGCTCCCAATCAAGGAGCATGCTTTCATCCAGTATTTCATTAGCCCAAATTTAGAATTAAAATATTGTGAGAACTGGCAATCATTTGCAGAGAAACAGTGAACAGTCACAAAGGGGTAAGAGGCAGGATTGCTTTAGATGGGGATCTTAAATAAATATGGGGAGTTTTGGGTGCAAAAGATATCAGTCTTTTGCAGCCAAAACAGCAGTTATAATGCTACTTAAATACCTATTCTTTTCAAAGAAAAGAAAAAAAACAAGACAGATTCATTCCTTCTGTTCCCACCTCAGGGAATATAATTCTGAATCTCTCTTCTCTTTATAGACTGAAACCTCATCATGTTTTCCTCCTGCCCGAAACTCAGTTTGTTGATCTGAATTCTAAATGGTGGAGGGGGGTGAATGAGGAATTACTCTCTCCACACAACATCTCCGCACAGGTTGATTCAGTGAGAGAGAATGAAATGCCTAGATTACTCTGCAAAATGCATTCCTTTCCATCCCAATCCAGTTGTACCAGCTCCACGCTTGGAAGGCCAGCCAGAATATAATTCAGCTGAGCAAGAACACTTACAGAAATATTTCTCTCCTTTTTCTCCATCACTATCATCGTAGCCCTGGCCTACAAAGATGTTACTTCACAGGCTGGAAATATTTCTTGCTTGGCAAGAAAAATAAGCCCCGTTAGATTTCCCCAGCATTAGTGAATACTATATACAACTGAGGGACAGGCTGAAAGGAGCAAATCTCAGAAGCTGAGCACACAATAGCTTATGGTCAAGAAATTCCAACTCTCTATGCAAATGGATAAAAAGCATTCACTTAGATCAGGAGTAGGCAAGTTGAAGCATACCAGATGGTGCTGAATTACTACTTCTAGCCAAGATGGTCAGTGATAAGGGATTTTAAGGGTTGTACCTCAGCAACATTGGGAATGCTGCCGATTGCTTGTCCTGATCTAGGCAAAACTTCCCTCTTGTCTGTATTGACTCTGAGTTTATTATTCTTCATCTGAGCAGGTCATATTGAGATAAACTGATTTTAACTTTCAGAGTCGCAAAACATTCTAAGAATGTCATGCCATCTTCTGTAAATAATATTTCAACAACCATCCACCTATTAGCAGAAGCTGTTTCATTAGCCCTTCATCACAGCCATCTAGGCAAAACAAGCCCAGAAATTTAAGTAAGTAAATTTAAGTTTAAAATTTAAGTTCATATATTCACAATCCCAACAACCAAGTGTCTAAGGTCAATGTGGCAAATATCACTTTACTGTGTCAGCCTATACAGTGGCAACTTTCTTCTGATCTAGCAGTTACAAACTAAAAATTCAGCAGCATAAAATATGCTGTTGCATTAGAATTTGAAGAATTGCTACAAGATGCACTTAGAATGAGCTTTTGTGCTATGATTCACAAGGGTATGTAAAATGTGGTGCAGATAGGTGGTCTTTATACACGAGAATAATCCTTTTCTTTTTTCCAAAGCGATTTAACATCAGATTTCCAACATGAACCCACACTGAAAATATCATGAAGATATTTGGGGATTCAATGGCCAAACGGGTATAACATTTCAAGAAGCAATTTTCATTAATGGCACAAATTATCCGGCAATTCTGTTATTAATTTTTTGTTCATTATAATTAAAAAAAAACCTTAAAATTGTCTTAAAATGTCTTCCAAAGAAAAGAGTAATTTGATAATATTTGTTCAAAATGATTTTGCATTAGTTTAGGCATGAGTAACCAAGGCTATGTAAGGATGTTTGTCTTTGTTTTACTATCATCTAGGTGGTTGGCAGCCTCTAACTTCCTATGCTTTAATTAAATTGCAAGAGAAGACATTATGAGGTTGGAAACTCCTCCCAGGAAGTTTTTTCAGATTCAATAGTGTGGGTGGCTACAAAAGCTTCAGAATGATTGAAGGATTTGTAACAGAAAACAGCAACATCAGTAGCATTTTCTGCTAACTCCATTAGTGAAGTCAAGAGCAATTCAGAATAAATACTTAAACACCAATAGAGTAAGCTAAGATAACATAAGCTTCTTTCGGAAAGGAAAGAAAACCTTGAACAAGCTGCAATAATATTGCTTTGTACTTTCAAGCAACAATCATCTAGCGTTTGAGCTAAATGTTTAAGGTCACTTTTTATGGGGAATATGTTTTTAAAGCAACAAATTGCCAACTCACAAAAAGCATTTGTCTCAGTCAGGTATACTGATGTTCTGAAGAATACTATTGTGATGTGATAAATGTTGCTAATTTCATTTGGAAAAAATTGATCAGCAATGACTTCATCTGAAGTTTCTTCATTGTTTTCGTTCATAATGAGTATCCCTCAAATTGTTAACAATCATATAGTTTGGCACGTTCTAATATGGTCAGACTTAATAGACAATAGTAATCAACCTTTTATTAACGCTTCCTGTTCCATAAAGCTGAAGATTATTTCTCTATCTGACACCTTAAAGTGATAGGTATATATTTATAGCCTTGTCCTCAATTGAATCTAGCCACAAAAAAGAAAAAAAGTTAAAGTAATATTTCCCAACATCATTCCAGATATATAAACTTTGTTGGGCTTTGTCATTGTTTATCTTGAAGGAAAGCCAGGTGACTAGTAGTAGCGATGAAGAATGGTAATATGGACAGTAAACGCCATGCCTGTATAGTTTCCTGCCAACTCAAACTTGAATGGATAGCACTTCTTCTTATTTGTAAAGGAAGGCCTTATGTTTATAGATGTTCCTCTCCCACCCACGACACTGATGGTTCAACGTAGCATAGTTGTAGAGATAGAGGCCATGTAGAGGTCATGTGCAGCAAGTCTTGGTGGATAATCAACTAAACATGAGCCAACAATGTGCAGGAGCAGCCAAAAAAGCCAATACAATCCTAAGCTGCATCAATAGGGGAATACACTCCAAGACCAGGGAAGTCTTAATACCACTCTACTACACCCTGGTCAGACCACACCTGGAGTACTGTGTTCAGTTCTGGTCACCACACTTCAAAAAAGACATTGAAACTCTGGAGAAGGTGCAGAAAAGAGCAACCAAAATGATCAGGGGTCTAGAAACCAAGACTTACGAAGAGAGACTGCAGGAACTGGGCATGGATAGCCTAGAGAAAAGGAGGGCCAGAGCAGACATGATAGCAGTCTACAGGTATACGAGGGGTCGCCACAGAGAGGAGGGGATCACTTTACTCTCCAGGGCACCGGAGGGTCGGACGAGGAACAATGGCTAGAAGCTGACCAAGGAGAGATTCAACTTGGAAATAAGGAAGAACTTCCTGACGGTCAGAACGATCAACCAGTGGAACAACCTACCAGCGGACGTTGTGAATTCCAATAGTCTAGACATTTTTAAGAGGAAATTGGAATGTCATTTGGCTAGGATGCTATAGGGTTTCTGATTAGGCAGGGTGGTTGGACTTGATGACCCGCATGATCCCTTCCAACTCTAACAATAAATAAATAAATAAATAAATAAATAAATAAATAAATACATACATACATACATACATACATACATACATACATACATACACAAACAAACAAACAAACAAACAAACTGCCTACCTCAAATGTCTGCTTGCCTTGAATAGTTATATGATCTCACTCAGTTCATGTCATCAGAATGATATTAGGACACTATCCCTGGCTGGTACATGATCTCGCCTAGTTTGTATCAACAAGATGTTCTTAAGGATTGGCGAGGAGAATTCACCAATAAAATGCTGTTGCTCTTTTTAAACTTTTGCTGCTTTTAACCCAGTTACTGTGGCCTAGAGGTGGAGCTCTTGCCTCACAATCGGGAGGTTGTGAGTTCTATCCTAGATAGAGGCATGTGTAGAGTCTCCTGCTTATGCAGGGGGTTGGACTAGATGACCTGCAAGGTCCCTTCCAATTCTGTTAATATGTATATGTATGCTTGGAAAATTGTGTTAAAGCAATAAGCACTGCATCTTGGCATCCTGCTATGACTGATCTCTACATCACAGAGTCACAGACTGGCATTGTTATTCTGTCATTATCCTGAACAAGATACTCTCTATTTGCATTGCAAGTGAATATTTTGTAAAATCATCATGCCTGGCACGAAGTACTGGACACTCTGCTGATCATCACCAGAAATAAATTTCTGATCATCACGGATGACCTTGTTAGTCTCTGGTTTGAAAAGCTGGCTATGAAGGGCAGGCTTCACAAAAGAATTACCGCATACTTGGGTGCATTTGGTGTTTTTGAACTTATGTAACCCCGTCACTACAGCAATTTTTTAGCTTTACCTACAATGGCAACAGAGAACATCCTCCCCCCCCCCTTGCTGTCTTTCCTCACAACACTCTTATCATAGGCTTTCAAATATTCTGACCTCCAACAAAACTTAGAGCCAACTTTATAGGGAAATATGTATCTTGCCTTCAAATCCCATTATCTTTATTGCTGTCCTTGTCCCAGAAAGGCATAAAAGGTTGGAACATTTGACCTCAGCTGCTCACCAAAGAGAAATCTGTCTGTCATTATAAAAACTGACAACTGGTTCAAGCTCGACTAAAATTAATGGGGCTGAAAGGTTAGAGAGTACAACACTAGATTATTTGCACCATTTTTTTCCAATTAAGGGCAAACCATAATTGAACAAACGCCATGAACAAATGAAAGAAGATTTCCAAAAGGTGGGATTCCATGGCTACATATTAGAAAGGCAGTGCCTAATGCAGATTGTCAAATTTAGCAAAGAATAACACTGAAAGCTGTACAAGTGCATATTGCTAAATCAAACTGAACATTTTAGTCAGTTGAATGTTGACTGCAGGATTTGACTCAAGGCAGTGAAAAATAGTTGTAAATGTGATATGCTGACACAAATCAACCGTAGCCAAATAAATAAATAAACACATTTTGAAAAAGCAAAAAAAAATATTAAATATAACGCTGAGATGACCGTTTTAAAGCCGAAGAGTGAAAAATGGACACCAAGCAAAGGCAGTTTAATAAGAAACAGAATTCTGTCAATAATGCAAGCCGTTCAAGGGTTCTTTAGTATTTAGTCTAATACTTCATGTTTGCTCTAGTGCAGAGCTTTCAAACTTGTGGCCCATGGGGCAGATGTGTCACACACTGGCTACTCCCACATCTGGTTTGGCAAAGGAGAAAAAGTTGTGATATGTCATGTCACAATGCTGTTGCTAAGCAAGTTTGACACCCCTGCTCTAATGCATAGATCCAGCTTCTACAGAAACAGCTGGTTGGAAATTATGCTATCCATGTCAGATCAGTTCTTGTTTCAAGGCATTATTTGATATTGTATCATTCTGTTTCTCAGCATTAAAGTACAGTGGAACCCCGACTTACGAGTTTAATTGGTTCCGGAAGGAGGCTCGCACGTCGAACAGCTCGTATTTCGAAACATTGTTTCCCATAGGAAACAATGTAAAAGTGATTAATGCGTGCAAGCCCGAGGGCTGAGGGGAAAAGACGTCGGCTGAAGCGGGGAAGTTCGCCAGGAGGCAGCAGAAAAGCCGCGCGTGTGTTTTAAAACATCGGAGCCGGCATGGGGAGGCTCTCAATCAACCCCCGAGTCCGGGTTCGGGGCTCGGGGGCTGATTAAAAGCCTCCCCATGCCGGCTCCGATGTTTTAAAACACACGCGCGGCTTTTCCGCTGCCTCCTAAAGTGGGGAAGTTCGCCAGGAGGCAGCAGAAAAGCCGCGCGTGTGTTTTAAAACATCGGAGCCGGCATGGGGAGGCTCTCAATCAACCCCCGAGTCCGGGTTCGGGGCTCGGGGGCTGATTAAAAGCCTCCCCATGCCGGCTCCGATGTTTTAAAAGACACGCGCGGCTTTTCTGCTGCCTCCTGGCGAACTTCCCCACTTTAGGAGGCAGCGGAAAAGCCGCGCGTGTGTTTTAAAACATCGGAGCCGGCATGGGGAGGCTTTTAATCAGCCCCCGAGCCCCGAACCCGGACTTGGGGGTTGATTGAGAGCCTCCCCATGCCAGCTCCGATGTTTTAAAACACACGCGCGGCTTTTCCGCTGCCTCCTAAAGTGGGGAAGTTCGCCAGGAGGCAGCAGAAAAGCCGCGCGTGTCTTTTAAAACATCGGAGCCGGCATGGGGAGGCTTTTAATCAGCCTCCGAGCCCCGAACCCGGACTCGGGGGTTGATTGAGAGCCTCCCCATGCCGGCTCCGATGTTTTAAAAGACACGCGCGGCTTTTCTGCTGCCTCCTGGCGAACTTCCCCACTTTAGGAGGCAGCGGAAAAGCCGCGCGTGTGTTTTAAAACATCGGAGCCGGCATGGGGAGGCTTTTAATCAGCCCCCGAGCCCCGAACCCGGACTCGGGGGTTGATTGAGAGCCTCCCCATGCCGGCTCCGATGTTTTAAAACACATGCGCGGCTTTTCTGCTGCCTCCTGGCGAACTTCCCCACTTTAGGAGGCAGCGGAAAAGCCGCGCGTGTGTTTTAAAACATCGGAGCCGGCATGGGGAGGCTTTTAATCAGCCCCCGAGCCCCGAACCCGGACTCGGGGGTTGATTGAGAGCCTCCCCATGCCGGCTCCGATGTTTTAAAACACACACGCGGCTTTTCTGCTGCCTCCTGGCGAGCTTCCCCACTTTAGGAGGCAGCGGAAAAGCCGCGCGTGTGTTTTAAAACATCGGAGCCGGCATGGGGAGGCTTTTAATCAGCCCCCGAGCCCCGAACCCGGACTCGGGGGTTGATTGAGAGCCTCCCCATGCCGGCTCCGATGTTTTAAAAGACACGCGCGGCTTTTCTGCTGCCTCCTGGCGAACTTCCCCACTTTAGGAGGCAGCGGAAAAGCCGCGCGTGTGTTTTAAAACATCGGAGCCGGCATGGGGAGGCTTTTAATCAGCCCCCAAGCCCCGAACCCGGACTCGGGGGTTGATTGAGAGCCTCCCCATGCCGGCTCCGATGTTTTAAAACACACGCGCGGCTTTTCTGCTGCCTCCTGGCGAACTTCCCCACTTTAGGAGGCAGCGGAAAAGCCGCGCGTGTGTTTTAAAACATCGGAGCCGGCATGGGGAGGCTTTTAATCAGCCCCCGAGCCCCGAACCCGGACTCGGGGGTTGATTGAGAGCCTCCCCATGCCGGCTCCGATGTTTTAAAAGACACGCGCGGCTTTTCTGCTGCCTCCTGGCGAACTTCCCCGCTTTAGGAGGCAGCGGAAAAGCTGCTTATTTTTTCTTGCTTATTTTTTCCCGCCACTCGCAGCGAAAGTGCCCCGGTTTTTTTGCCGCCCCCCCCCCCCGCCCGCCTCTCGCAGCAAGTGCTTGTCCGGGCGTGTTTTTTTGCCGCCCCCCCCCGCCCGCTTCTGCACCCCCAGCAGAAGCCAAGGACTCACCAAGAGCTGGATACTGAGAAGAGCCGGCCTGGCTTGCTTTGCTTCCGAGCTGATGCAGAGCCGAATAAAGCGTCACGCCCCCCTGACGCTTTTGGCGGCAAAAGAGCCCAGCATCGCTTCGGAAGCCGCCGAAAGCGTCAGAGGGGCGTGACGCTTTATTCGGCTCTGCATCAGCTCGGAAGCAAAGCAAGCCAGGCCGGCTCTTCTCGGCTCGTATCCCGAATGGAAGCTCGTGAGTCGAACAAAAATTTCTCTACTCTCCCAGCTCGTATCTCGAGTAGCTCGTAAGTAGAGCTGCTCGTATGTCGGGGTTCCACTGTAAATTAATGCTGCTGTGATTGAATGTGAGGTCAGTCTGCTCCTCCAACCATCATGTAATTGGGTATTGAAGGGGGACTTCCCCATTCAGAAATACTCAACTGAGTTTCTTGTGCAACATCAGTCAAAATTTCAGGACACGGCTGGGGTGGGGGTAATGTAGCCATCGTCATTCAGGAAACTCTGGAGGCTTCCAAGGTTGCTGTTCCGTAGAGAAGTTAACAGATCTAAAATCCTGTTTGTGAACCTGGGCTATAGGGATCAGATGGAATTGTTTGTTTATTTATTTTATTTGTCATACAAATATAGTATTGCAGTATGTTTAACATAATATAAGTATAAAGTAGAGATAGAAAAGATAAAAAGACATTAGGACAGGGAAGCTAGGCATGAAGGTAAACTTATGCATGCTCCTTACACACCTCTTAGAAAAGGGGAGAGGCCTATTGTAGATAATGTAAGGTTGAAGATTTTGGGATTGGGGGAGGAAACAACAGAGTACGGTAGTGAATTCCAGGCGTTGACCACTCTATTGCTGAAATCGTATTTTCTGCAGATTAGTTTGGAGCGATTTACATTTAGTTTGTATCTATTGCGTGCTCTTGCGTTGTTGTTGTTGTTGTTAAAGGTGAAGTAGTCGTTAACAAGGAATACATAGTGATGTATGATTTTATGAACAACAGTTAAATCAGTTCGGAGGCGGCGTAGGTGTAAATTTTCTAAACAGAGTAATTGAAGTCTGGAGGAGTAAGGTAATTTGTTGCGTGAGGAGTGGAGGACTCTTGTGAAGTATTTCTGGACTCCTTCAATTGTGTTAATGTCTATTGTGCAATGTGGATTCCATACAGGTGAGCTGTATTCAAGAATTGGTCTGACAAATGTTTTGTATGCTCTGGTTAGTAGATCGGTGTTTCTAGAGAATAAGCTGCATATAATTCAGTTTGTGACTCTTAGTACTTTTTTGGCAATGCTGTTGCAGTGGGCGCTGGCACTTAGGTCATTGGAAATGAATACTCCAAGGTCTTTGACTGAGTGAGGGTCCTATTGCTACCTATATATTACACTGTCCTCACCCACTGTCCTCACACCCACTCCCCCAACACAGAAATTTGACTACCAGACCTGTTTGACTTTGTCAGCAATCTGTTAGTGGAGTCTCCCAACCTCATGGTGTTGAGGACTTCAATCTGCTGTTGATATCATCCAGTGGTTGACTCAATGTTTTTAGTTTAGTTTTTCTGGAAGCCCTAACTCCCCATAAACAACCAGATTTGTAGCTGTGCAAGCACAGAGAGTAGCAATTGCCAGGATTCCATATGATCCGGTTAATGCAATTCAATTTGAATAAAGCAGACCTGGTTACAGTAACTTGATTCGAAGACATTTAACTATTTAAATTTGCTAAATAAATATATAAATACAATACGGTTAAATTAAGTATACTAGTTAGCTGCATATAAAACACCATTGGCCAGGTCACAAAACAAACTGCATTATAAATCATTTTTAAAAGATATAGCTAATTGATTAATGTGACGCAGTTAACCAAAGCCAAATAAAACTAATTACAGCCTCAATGTAATATTATAAATCCAGCCAGTGTTTGTGTCCACAAGAACTTTTAGTGTCCCTTGAACTGTTAAGTGCAAGCCTCCAGCACCAAAATATTGTCCAATCTTAATAATGATAATGATAATTTATTAGACTTGTATGCCGCCCCTCTCCGGAGACTCAGGGAGGCTCACAACAACACTAACACAGTATAAATACAAATCTAATAATTAAAACCTATTATCTTATGTAACAATTTTCCACAAAAAAATTGTTCCCAGTTGTTAAGGGTGTTTTCCTGATTGTTTGTACCTTAAATGAATAGAAAAAAAGTTATTATTCCCTGTAAACTTTGCTTTTGTGGTCAGCACAATGATATTTTGAAATTGATCTATTTTTAAAGATATTCACAATATTTCAAGATACTTAAGAAGCTTCTGGAATTGTGAGAACTATCAAGAAGTTTCTAGAACTGTCCAGAATTATCTAGAACTTTCTAGGACTGTACAGAATTGTAGGTAGCTGTATAACTACAGTTATGTAGGGCCACTATAGCCCTTCCTGAGAGACAGGATCTAATTGATTGGGATTGCATAGTAAGTAGGCCATGGCCATCACAGACAAAGGGGAATTGACCTAGACAGACAGGTGTGAATTCAATATCTATTCAGATTCTGATATCGACAGTATTCACACTTCACCCCACACCCATTACAGGAGGAGCTTAGGAATGTAAATGTATACATTGTGTGTTATTCTGGTACCGGGTGATCAATCTTGCTCTGCTGAATTCTCAGTACACTCTTGTACTTTAATACTGCATCGAATAAAGACAATTTTTATCAAGTTTGGAGAGACATCCTTTTTCCTTACAGTACACAGCAACTTAGTCAATTTAGATGGCATCAAGAGGTTGCATACATCCAGCAGACGCATTTTGCTACGTATGTGGCCAGTTTATAAAGACAAGAGCCAAAACGTACTCTGTGGAAGTATCTGCTAAGATGTGTGAGACCTACAAAGCATACTTCGGCATGCCTGTTCTTGACCAAGACAAACCATGGGCTCCTCATTTCACATGTGAACACTGCAAGAAAACTCTTGAAGGTAAGTGGATAAATGCTACTCTCTTAAATAGCAGATTAACTCTGTTAATATTGTAAATATCACTAAATTAGTGTGAAATAGGCCTAAATCAAATTCTCAATCCAAATTTTATTTTGTTTGCTTATAGGTTGGTACAGGGGAGAGAAGAGAGCCATGCATTTTGCTATCCCAAGAATTTGGCGTGAACCGACTGATCACTCAACAAATTGCTATTTCTGCATGGTGGACCCTTCCAAACGTCGCACTGGCAAAAATGCACCGCCTGTAACGTATCCTGACATTCCTTCATCTATTGCCCAAGTACCGCACTGCCCTGAACTTCCTGTACCAACATCTCCAGACAGAGCTACACCACCTTCAAAAGAAAGCAGCAGGTCAGACACCATGGAAGATGTTGAAGATCATGATTTCTTTTCATATGCAGATGAGGAGCGGAAGCCATACTACGCTAACCAAAAAGACCTCAATGATCTGATCAGAGACCTTGGTCTCACCAAGTCCAACGCTGAGCTTCTGACATCAAGGCTCAAGCAATGGAACTTATTAGATGAAAGCGTCCAAGTCACAGATCAGAGGAAGTTCAGACTCTGATAAAGAACTATGCTGCAATGGGTTGCAGGATGTCACTCAAAATCCATATCCTTGATGCTCATCTTGATAAGTTCAAAGAGAACATGGGAGCTTATTCAGAGGACAAGGCAAGCGCTTTCACCAGGACATTATGAACTTTGAACGCCGTTACCAAGGACAATTATAAGGAAAACATGATGGGCGACTATATTTGGGGATTGATTCGTGAAACTGATTTGCAGTATAGTCGTAAATCTTGGAAAACCGCACACTTCTGAACAGTTTTTGGTAATCTGTGTAAATTTGCAATGCATATAGTGTTCTTAGTCTGACTGTGTAAATGAGAAGATGCAAAATTGTCTGTTTCTATAGTAAAAATGCATAATTTTCGTTGCCGTGGTCACAAAAGCGAAGTTTATGATGAATGTAAGCAATTTTTAATTTGTTTTTGACATAAGCAATTGGAATATAACATTTAAAAGCTGAGAACAAAATTTGTGTTACATATTACAATCATACCAGACGACATTGTCTGGTCGATGAGACCTGGAGAAGGCCAACTCTGTGGGACCTGATCGGCCGCTGGGATTTATGCGGCAGAAGGTGGTCCCATAAGTAATCTGGTCTGATGCCATGTAGGGCTTTATAGGTCATCACCAACACTTTGAATCTTGACACAGATGAATCTCCTGGGGCCCTACGATTTGAATGTGAGCCTGATGTCACAAGCATTAGCTTTTGTAGGGGAGTCAAGAAAGGCTTGCAATAGTACAATCAAAGCTCTTTTCCTTTGCATATGTTTCTTATATAAACATATGCAAAAGGGGTGGGGCTTTGACTGTGCTATCGAGACTGCCATTTTGTTTAGTTTGCATGAACAACTATTTTCGGGAGGTCCTTCAAAATCAAACCATGACACACTTTCACATACCTGTGTTGTGAAAATTAGACACTGATTGATTTGATTTGATCTGCCACTTATTTCATCTAGTAGCGACTTATAGTGATTCCTAGAATTCTGCTCTTTAAATAAGTTAAGACCTCCCACACCCATACCTGATTATTGTTTCATTGATTGGAATACTCTTTTTTTTAAAAATTGATAATCCAACATCAAATATGCAGCTTGGGATCATTTTTCTCAATAAATAAACTGACTGATATATTTATTTGGATTCTATTTATCTAGTTTTAGGTGTTGTGTGGATATAGATCATGTTTAGGTCATATTAATGCAAAATATTGAAAATTCAAGAGAGTTCACAAACTTTCAAGCGCTACTCTATAATTACAGAATCTGTACATAAATATGTTTTGTAAAAAGAGGTCAGTACACAAAATGCCCTTTTAAAAAAGAATGAAAATAATCTACCTAGAAAAATGTCAATCCATTTGGATGTACCATAATTCCTATTTGCAGTTTGCCCTTGATAATAAATTGATATAGATAATATGCATTACATCAGACATCTGGAAGAAATTTTATCTGTAGTACATCGACATCTAACACAATGCCTGCCAAATCATGAAGAAAGATGAGAAGAAATATCTTCTACTACCTTATTAATTTACCATAACAAGATACTTCTTAATTAATTTGTGCCTAACCGTTTCATATCATAGCAGTAACAAAATACTTTAGGATGGCAATTACCTCCAATGTCAAAAAGATGAGGAAAACAAATGTTTAACCGTCAACAAAAATATCAACACTTTCCACACTTCCCCTTTTCTATCATGGTGACAAGAGTTACTGTGCAATTAATTACAGTGCATGTTATGATTGAAACTACATTTTCCATCTAAAGATAAACTAGTCTAGGTGGGAAGATACATCTGTTAGTAGATGCGGGAAGGGAAATAAATGGGTGCAGGGGTGATCAAACTATGCATTATTTTTTAATTAGCTGCACATATGTTCCACAATTTATAAGCAGTCAGTAATATACTTATATATGGAATTGTTATTTAAGGTCTACATGTACCATTCTTATTCTACTTGAGAGCAATATTTTGTTTTAAGAAGAATGCAATTACTGGTAGAGTTTTTAAAAATCATTTTTATAAGTAAATCAAGGCAGCAAATACGTAATGCTTCTTCCCCCTCCTACTTTCTTCACAAAAAATCCTGTGAAGTGGACTGTAATATGGTAAATGATTTAGCTTTACTACAAACTGCAGTTTAATGTTTCCAAATGTAAAATAATGCACTTGGGGAAAAGGAATCCTCAATCTGAGTATTGCATTGGCAGTTCTGTGTTAGCAAAAACTTCAGAAGAGAAGGATTTCAGGGTAGTGATTTCTGACAGTCTCAAAATGGGTGAGCAGTGTGGTCGGGCGGTAGGAAAAGCAAGTAGGATGCTTGGCTGAATAGCTAAAGGTATAACAAGCAGGAAGAGGGAGATTGTGATCCCCTTATATAGAGCGCTGGTGAGACTACATTTGGAGTACTGTGTTCAGTTCTGGAGACCTCACCTACAAAAAGATATTGACAAAATTGAACGGGTCCAAAGACGGGCTACAAGAATGGTGGAAGGTCTTAAGCATAAAACATATCAGGAAAGACTTAATGAACTCAATCTGTATAGTCTGGAGGACAGAAGGAAAAGGGGGGACATGATCGGAACATTTAAATATGTTAAAGGGTTAAATAAGGTTCAGGAGGGAAGTGTTTTTAATAGGAAAGTGAACACAAGAACAAGGGGACACAATCTGAAGTTAGTTGGGGGAAAGAACAAAGGCAACATGAGAAAATATTATTTTACTGAAAGAGTAGTAGATCCTTGGAACAAACTTCCAGCAGACGTGGTTGGTAAATCCACAGTAACTGAATTTAAACATGCCTGGGATAAACATATATCCATTGTAAGATAAAATACAGGAAATAGTGTAAGGGCAGACTAGATGGACCATGAGGTCTTTTTTCTGCCGTCAGTCTTCTATGTTTCTATGTTTCTATGGATCAGGATGAGAGAGAAGGATTAGTCAAAAGTCACCCAGCCAGTTTTCATACCTAAGACAGAGCTAGAGCTCATAATCTCCCTGCTTCTAGACTGGTGCCTTCAAAATTAAATCAATGTGGCTTGAATTAACTCATTATTCTGAAATATTTCAATAATCTCTAGAAATATTTTCACACACTTTTACTTGTTCCTGCTGCAATCTGAGTTTATATTTACCACATACAGTAACATTCAAGCTGCCCAATCATGGTCTGGCTATTACACGACACCAGTAGTGGGTTCTGAATTAGTTTGCTACCAGTTCACGCTTCTGTGCATGTGCAGAAGCATCCCAGGTGTGTGGGCAGAGCCTCCCGCCACCGCTACCAGTTCTGAGAACCGGTCCAAACTGGGAGCAACTCACTGCTGCCCTACACCCTTAAATTTTCTTTTGTGATTGCCGATGGCTTGGGTTTCTTTAACGTTCTGCAAATCATCACGTTTGCTTGTAAAGCCAAGTGAAATACTCCTACCTGGATTGTTCCAATCCTTCAAGAATTCAGACTGTATTGTAAAGAAAACTTTTTGTAACGAAAAGTTGTACTTCCTATTTTACCTAACCACATATACTTCTGAAAGAGTTATTGTAGTAACCATTTGTAATTGGATTTTAAGATACTCCAATATGATTTTCCTGTTTACAGAATCAGAGCATCAGACAGTAACTGATAATGAGTTGGTTAATACCAGACAATAATCAATAAGTAAAAAAGGCTACAAATAACATCGTTGGTAAACTCCATTTCAATTTTTTTTTTATTTTGGTTAAACTCAGGAGCTGCTGTCTTTAGTAAAGTGCACCAACGTGCCTTCCGTCCCTTCTCCTACTGTTTCCCTTTTACTAGTATCATGTATATAAATATTATTTAAGCATAAAACGTATCAGGAAGCATAAAACGTATCAGGAAAGACTTCATGAACTCAATCTGTATAGGAAAAGGGGGGACATGATCGAAACATTTAAATATGTCAAAGGGTTAAATAAGGTTCAGGAGGTAAGTGTTTTTAATAGGAAAGTGAACACAAGAACAAGGGTGCACAATCTGAAGTTAGTTGGGGGAAAGATCAAAAGCAACATGAGAAAATATTATTTTACTGAAAGAGTAGTAGATCCTTGGAACAAACTTCCAGCAGATGTGGTTGGTAAATCCACAGTAACTGAATTTAAACATGCCTGGGATAAACATATATCCATCCTAAGATAAAATACAAAAAATAGTATAAGGGCAGACTAGATGGATCATGAGGTCTTTTTCTGCCGTCAGTCTTCAATGTTTCTATGTTTCTTATTATATCTGTGTATGCCACCAATACGTACTTGACAAAATAAACAGACAGACAGATAGACAAACAACAAACAGACAGAAAACAAACAAACAAACAAACAAACAAACAAATAGTTGAACCAAAATCCCAGAGTAAACTTCAGCTTTTTTGAAAGTTGGTCCACATTTGACTAGCCATCTGTAAAAAATGCTCGTATCATTTCTCTACCAATGGTCATCAAATAATAAGCACTGGCATCCTCTTTTGAGTATAAATCTCTTGTACACCATTTACAGACTTAACATTATGAGCATTTACATTAAGAACAAAAAAACAAAGACGTACATGTATCCTCAGCTGCACACAAATACAGTAATAGGTTATGGACAAGATCTCATTTTTTTCCTTCTTCAGGTATCAGAAACTAACAGCACATATTTACTATTTCTAGGCTACTTGTCATCAGAAGGTTTTCAAAGCAGTTATCAATCCAGCAAGTCATATTAATCAACCTTAAGATCTTTTTTTAACTTGAAGAGCCAACCTCAATTTCAGTTATCCCTTGACAGTGACAGAGTAGGGTAAAATGAAGATGTTGCATTGACAGGTAAGCTAATTGTATGTTAGCCTCAAGCACATTTCTTCATCATATGCACTTTAGGAAATGTTGATAAGGTCACTGATTTATCAGATAAAGTCTCCAGGTTTTATAAATCTGATCCTCAGCCTTTGTAAAGATCCTTTACTTGATCTCTCTATACATATATTTCTGTAACTGGTATAATGCTCTGTTTGTATTTTGCAAGCTAGAAAAATAATTACTTTTTTTCTCTTCATGAGACCATTTATATCAGATGGGACTCATAAATAGTTCCCTAAACTTCCTTCAGCAGTTCTTTGGAATCACTGAAATTTGTGCATGCTTCTTAAATGATGTTTCATTTTTTTCTATAAAAAAGTAAAGTTAAATGGTGTGTGTGTGTAATGTGTATAAATTTATTTATTATAATCCAGCTTTTCCACAGGAGCTCAAAGTAGCATACATGGTACAGTTTTTCCTCTTCCTATTTTCCCCCATAAGAATAGCTCTGTGAATTGCCTAAGAGAAAACAATTGACCCAGCCTCAGCTGGTAAACTTCATGATTGAGAATGAAAATGAAGGCTCACTGTCTCCTAAAATCATAGTCAAAAAAGAAAAAAGAAATAGATTCTGTTCTTTCTTTGCAGATAGAAAACTGCATTTAATGTCTCACCAGTAATATAATCATAATCACTCGTCCATTAGTTATAGCAGCCGTTAAATAGTTAATCATTTTGAGAATACCTAAAGGTAAAGGTTCCCCTCGCACATAATTGTTACCAACTCTAGGGGGCGGTGCTCATCTCTGTTTCAAACCCAAAGACGTCTCCATGGTCATGTGGCCCGCATAACTAAATGTCAAAGGTGCACAGAAAGCTGTTACCTTCCAACCAAAGGTGATTCTTATTTTACTACTTGCATTTTTACATGCTTTCGAACCTCTAGGTTGGCAAAAACTGGGACAAGTAACGGGAGCTTACTCTGTTAGGCAGTGCTAGGGATTCGAACCGCCAAACTCCGACCTATCTGATCGACAAGCTTAGAGTCTTAGCCACTTGAAAATACCTACTGTATTATTAAAGCCTAAAAAAGAGGAAATTATTGAACAAATAGAGAGGAGGTAACATATTTCAGAATATTTTATTTTCATGAGATAAAAGATGATTTTTAAATTAAATTTTAAACTACTGATATATTGTTCACTCTTTTCTCCCCTATTTTAAAAAATATTTTATATGCGAAGTACACAATGTTATATAATTTACAGCATCAGGTCATTCCAATATGTATATAGATTAGATCAGGGGTGTCAAAGTGGCAGCCCATGGACCAGATGCCATGCCTACCCTCCGCTCCATGAATTGTGAAACATCAGGATTTTGACACCTGAGTACCAGACACACTACACCAGGGGTGTCAAACTCACGTCATCCCGTTGCATCATGTGACATATCAGGACTTTTTCCCCCCTTTGCTACACTGGGCAGAGGTGTGGCCAGCACATGACACATCTAGCCAGGACTTTGAGAGTCCTACACTACACAATAGATCTCACAAATCATTTCATGAAACGTATTAAAATTATTATTATTATTAATTAGATTTGTACGCCGCTCCTCTCCGAAGACTCGGAGCGGCTCACAACAGCAACAAAATACAATATGATACAAATCCAATATTAAAACTAATTTAAAAACCCATTATTACTAAAAAAACATTCAATTCTACACAATCACACCATTCTCAAATACTAAAGTCAGAAAGATAGGGGGGGGAGAATTAGTCCCTTCACGCCTGGCAGCATGAATGGGTCTTTAACATCTTTCGGAAGGCAAGGAAGATGGGGGCAATTTGAATCTCCGAGGGGAGTTGATTCCAGAGGGCCGGGGCTGCCACAGAGAAGGCTCTACCCCTAGGTCCCGCCAGATGGCATTATTTAGTTGACGGGACCTGGAGAAGGCCAACTCTGTAGGACCTAATTCCACTGTTCAAAGCCACTGATTCTCAAGATTAAACTCTCTGGAGATCATTTAGGCCCAATTTATGAATATTCAGAAGATTCTTCCACCAGGATAGCCAACGCTATTTATTGTGCCTGCTTTACAAATTAGATTCAGGGATGTTTTACTTGCTGAGTGATTTGCAAGACACACCATGTAGTAGAACTTTATAGTTTATAGTTTATTAGATTTGCATGCCGCCCCTCTCCGAAGACTTTAAATTGCAAAGAGAAGACATATTGACATATGTTTTCACAGGAGAAGGAAGTATGCTTTCATCTATAGCCGTGATGGCATGTGAGCCAGAGGTGGCCCACAGAGCTCTTTCTGCTGGCCCGTGCACTGTCTCCCCAGATCAGATCTTTGTGGCATTTCTTTTGTGAGCTTCTGTTTCCCTGCAAATGACAAAACAGAAGCTTAAAAAAGAAGAAGATCTTATCTCCTACCGAGGTGCCGGAATGGGGATGCCCCAGTTCCTGCCGGCTAGCTGGTCTTCGGGTCTCTGCTGTGCATGTATTCATGTCTGTGAATGCACACACTCCTGTTCACATGAGCACACATTCGTGCATTCACACATGCACACGCACCTTTCGGGTAAGCACGCATTAAGTTTGGGCACTCGGTGTCTAAAAGGTTCGCCATCACTGATCTATAGCATTTGTACACATCAGGGCCTCATAACTTAATCTGACACTGACCTCCAAGTGATCTTTATTTCAGCCAATCTCAAATGTGCAGTTAAATTTGTAAACCACAATAATTACAATATTAATTTTAATATCATCAAATTTTAAAATAAAGGCATATAAAACTGATACAAACATATCAGCAATCAACTAATAATGATCACACAATACCATAGACTAAAAAATTCATTGTTACTCAATTTCTGCAACATTATCAGGCTAAGCACTGGATAGGAACTATTGTTGGGGGTGGGAATCTGGGCGTCAACTTAAAACAGTGGTGGCAAACCTGTGGCACACAGAGCCATATCTGTTGGCACGCAAGCCGTTGACATAGCTCAACTCCAGGGCATATGTGTGTGCCAACCAGATGATTTTCAGCTCACACGGAGGCTCTGAGAGGGCGTTTCCGGTCTCCAGAAGACCTCGGGGGGGTAAGAAGCCTTTGCAGACTGGGGAGGGTGAAAAATGGGCCTACCAGGTCAACCAAAAGTCAGGAAACGGGCCTAACTGGCCACCAGAGAACCTCTGCAGGGGTGGGGGAGGCCATTTTTGCCCTCCCAGGTCATTCAATTATGGGTGTGGGCACTCACATGTGTGTAACAGTGGACGCGCCCATACTTTTGGCCCCCGAGGAAAAATAGGTTTGCCATCATTGACCTAAAACATTACTCAGAAAATGTGGAGCTACAAATAATTTTTCCTGGGAAAAATATATGTTAATTCCTTGAAGTAGAGACAAAGTAGAGCCGGAATGGCGCAGCAGGTAGAATGCTGTACTGTAGGCCACTGAAGCTAACTGTAGATCTGTAGGTCAGCGGTTCAAATCTCATCACCGGTCAAGGTTGACTCAGCCTTCCATCCTTCCGAGGTGGGTAAATTGAGGACCCAGATGGTGGGGGCAATAGGCTGGCTCTGTTAAAAAGTGCTGTTCCTAACATGTTGTAAGCCCCCCTGAGTCTATGGAGAAGGGCGGCATAAAAATCGAGTAAGTAAGTAAATTAATTAATTAATTAATTCTGGAGGTATCTACTAGTCAAGCCTGTCAGTGTACAGCATGACAGTTGTCTACCATACTGTATTTCTCCTATTTCAATAAGCTGCTTAGGGAACACATACAATATTGGTAAGCAGCCATATAAATAGTACATTATAAATAAATTAAGATACGACATGGACATTTATCCCTTTATTTGTTGTCTAGTTTATTTTTAAAAAATGGGAAGGTTTGACAAAACTCCAACTTACATATTTTGCTTACTTTGAACTTCTTGGTATTTTTTCCCAAATAAGCTGCTTTAAGTATTTCGAGCCAAAAACTGGTATGCAAATCCTTACAAATAAATATACCTATTGGAACTATGTTTTTAAAACTAAATAAATAAATGAAGTTTCACCCATTTTGAAGAATTCAAATATATTAAAAGCTAAAGCATTTTAACTCCCAGAATTCCCTAGTTAGCATGCTTAGAAAGTTGAAGTCCACACATCTTAATGTGGCCATGGCTGAAAAACATTGCGTGACTGAAGACATCAATTTTCATTAAGAATGTTTATATTACAGCACAACAATATTAAAGTTTTCTGGAAATAACATTGATTTCTACTCTAGAATTAGTTTAAGGCAATTTAAAATTTAACATTTTAAATTAAATACAGATTTAACAACTACACAGTGCCTAGTGTATTGCATCCTGTTCTGATAAACTGTTGTGGGGAACACATGTTGGTGGATAAATATATAAGAAACTTCATTAATCAATAAATGAAAATATGGTTTGAACATTTAATGCTTTCATTGCTGCTTTGACCACTGAAAAAGCAGAAGGAAGGTTGAAGTCCTCTTTTGAAGTTAGTCTTGCAATCAATATATTACATTATATTGCAATTGGAAATTGTGATTATACATGACTCCTACTCCCATTTCAAAAAGTGCTCCCCAAAATCCAAATTCTAAAATAAGCATTACGGCTTCTGTCACATATGACACTTGCCCCAAGAATGTATGTAGCTTTAAGAAGGAGGGGACAATGTCACCTTTTTCTAGAAAATGAGTGACAGATGGCTACTTTTTCCCTTCTTTCTCACTCTTGCCTCTTGTTCTTGGCTTCTTCTCAGAGAGGGACGGCATACAAATCCAATAAATAAATAAATTTTTCCTTGTCTTCTTCAGAAGCGTTTATTCAGATTCCTCTTACTTTTTATTACCTCCTTTCTATCTCCGGAGCTACACAAACACACACACACACACACACACACACACACAAACATACAAGTCCCAACTACCTTCTGTTTTGTTGCCTAGGTAACCTGCTTCCTCCCTAACACCACCTTCTAATACATCTGCCTAACCTTTGGGGGTTAGTGGGCAAGTTTGACATTTTCAGAGAACACTGTATGTAGGCACTCAAATTAAAACAGCACCACAAAAGGAAAGCCATTCCCATTCAAAAAACGGCTGTTCTAGAGGGCAATGCCAACACAAAATGTCAATAACAGAAGGCAAACTGAAGAAGGCAAATAGATTACTTTCTCTAATACCTCATGTTAGTGATATTGACTAGTAGCGCTCGCTCGCTCTCCCTCCATCTCTGTCTCTCTCACACACACAAATACCGACAAAGCACTGGATTACATCCACCAATATTTTCATTTATTTTTTATTTACTTATTTATTTATTGTATTTATATGCCGCTCATTCCAAAATGGATTCTAACAAGTGTGATAAATATAACAATACTAAAATATGATCAGAATACACAATAAAATCAGTAATATAATAAAACTATAAAACAATATCCTAAAAAGAACCATACATACACTACAGGCAATCTAATTCCAGGCCTGCCGGAAAAGCCAGGTCTTAATGGCTTTATGGAAGACTGGTAGGGAGGAGTCTCAGATAACGAACACAAGACACTGTGGTTGAAAATCGGTTGTAGAGGCTTGTTGCCCCACTACTGTCCAGTGATAAATCTGTTGGAACTGCTCAACTATTGCTGAGCTGGCAATGATTCCCTGGTGAGGATAATTCTGGGAGACTTTAACTTGGCTCATGTGACACAGAATCTTGGCTTGTTCATAGCCTCTAAGGCAGTGTTTTTCAACCAGGGTCCCATGGAACCCAAGGGTTCCGCAAGGGCCAGCCAGGGGTTCCGTGACTTAATAAGAAAAAAAAAATTGATTAAAAAAAATTAGGGCAAAACCGACCAAGACTATATCATGCCTAATCTGCATACTTGCACCATGCTATGCATGCACATACGCGGTTATTAGTTGTTGCACTTGCTTACCTTCATACTATTTCCATTTCCATTGTTAGACCGTACGGTGTCGTACGCATTAATTTTCAATATAGTTTAAATCTAAATGTATTTTTATTTTATTTTTTTATTTAATTTATTTAATTTATTTAATTTATTTAATTTACTTAATTTATTTAATTTATTTAATTTATTTAATTTATTTAATTTATTTATTTAATTTATTTAATTTATTTAATTTATTTAATTTATTTAATTTATTTAACTTATTTAATTTATTTAATTTATTTAATTTATTGGATTTGTGTGCCGCCCCTCTCCGGAGACTCGGGGCAGCTAACAAGAATGATAAAAACAGCATGTAAAAATCCAATCCAATACTAAAATAACTAAAAAAAACCCTTATTATAAAAACCAAACATACATACAGACATACCATGCGTAAATTGTAAAAGCCAAGGGGGAAAGAATATCTCAGTTCCCCCATGCCTGATGGCAGAGGTGGATTTTAAGAAGTTTGCGAAAGGCGAGGAGGGTGGGGGCAATTCTAATCTCTGGGGGGAGTTGGTTCCAAAGGGCCGGGGCCGCCACAGAGAAGGCTCTTCCCCTGGGTCCCACCAAATGACATTGTTTAGTTGACGGGACCCGGAGAAGGCCCACTCTGTGGGACCTAACTGGGACCTAACTGGTCGCTGGGATTCGTGCAGCAGAAGGCGGTCCCTGAGATAATCTGGTCCGGTGCCATGAAGGGCTTTATAGGTGATGACCAGCACTTTGAATTGTGACCAGAAACTGATCGGCAACCAATGCAAACTGCGGAGTGTTGGTGTAACATGGGCATATTTGGGGAAGTCCATGACTGCTCTTGCAGCTGCATTCTGCACGATCTGAAGTTTCCGAACAGTTTTCAACACTTTTACCGCTAACACGGACCGATTTATTAAAAAATTAAAGCTAGATGAAGCTGACGTTACTGAGCAATCGCCTGGCGTTGCATCCGAATCCACAGAGCCGACAGTGCAGAAAATTCATGCTGTTGATTCTTGTTGTACGATCTGTCAGTACAGTAACAATTATTTAGCTTGGACAGGAGACCCAGGCTGTCCATCACCTCTTTGCATTGTTTGCGGGGAACAGCTTGCTAACAGTGCCATGGCACCAGCTAAATTGAAACGACACTTAACTACATTACATCTACATTTTTAGATCAGAAAAAATTGGGGGCTCGCCTTGAAGGGACATAAACGGTACAGGTACATGGTACAGGTTCTGCCAGAAATCTGACGACACCAACTCATGGATGTAATCACTTTTCCAGTCTCAGTTTCTTGTTGATCTGATAGGCTGTTCAATTGAGACTTTAGTCTCCCCTAAAATGGAGGCACCATGAGAACTGTGGACAGGAGTCTTCTTATGTGGTGTCTTCATGTTCTCTGGATTTCCAAGGGAAGAATCAGTATGTAACAGGGTTCGCTATGGTTGACACAGCTGATCTGGCATGTATAAACAAGAATGGATAGGCTTTGTGATATAACAAATATATCTAAAATATTGTTAAAGAAAGAACAAACCCAACCAAGGATGTGTAAAAACTCATATTAGCGATTATATCATGGTCATAGGAGAGGCAAAATACAGTATTTTCTACTTTTACTAAATCTGCAGAAAAGCCAGGTGACAGCTCTGTGTAGAGACGCATAGACAAAATTGTTGAAGTCTGCTCTGGATGAGCAGGTTCTACCAAATATTCCAAGGGCATAGCCTTGTCACGTCATCCAGAAAATGTTTGATTTTATGATTTCTGGGAAAGTAAATACGATTCTCAAAACTATTAATCTGTCTACCTGTTTATTAGACTTATGTCCACTCTTGTTAAGTTAAAGTTCCCAAAAGGTGGCATAGGATTAAAACCACTAATGGCAAAATCATTCATGAAAAGGGGGTTGTGCGTTGTGGTGAACTGTAAAGCAGACAACCATGGCAAAAGATCAGAGAACCAATGAATAGCCCAGTTCTTCAGAAGTATAGGATATCACCCATATGTGGGTGATATAAACAAGAGTATAGGATATCACCTATATGTGCTCTGAATAGCTGTTTCTTGGGAGGAGACCAAATGACAGTAGTCTTCTGCAAGTTTGAGTGCCAACAGACAGGATTAACCATCTTGCTCAGAACCAGAATGGAGCTTTTTAAAGGACACTAAGTTAGCAAACCTTACTTTGTAATCACTTTTGGAAATTGCCTATTAACTATTTTAAAGCAATTACGGCAACAACTTTGAAAAGTCACCAAGAGTGTTTAACTTCAACTCTGAACAAAATAAAAATTAATTTACAAGCTTAAAAACATTCAAAAAATGAAATAATAAAGCAAAATATCAAATAATAAAGCAAAATATCAAATACGTTTTTGATCTAATCAAGTGATTAGATTAAGACTTAAGACTTAAGACTCTTACAGAAGGCGAATCTCCATAGGGAGCTAATTCCAGAGGCTGGGGCCCCCACAGAGAAGGCTCTTCCCCTAGGCCCTGCCAAGCGACATTGTCTAGTTGACGGGACCTGGAGAAGGCCAACTCTGTGGGACCTAACTGGTCGCTGGGACTCATACGGCAGAAAGCGATCCCGCAATGACGGTTCCAGAGGCCTGGGGTCATGTGATCACCTTTTGCAACCTTCTGATAAGCAAAATCAATGGGGAAATCAGATTCACTTAACTGCATTTCTGACTTGACAACTGTAGTGATTCATTTAACAAATGTGGCAAGAAAAGTTGTAAAACGGGGCAAAACTCTCAATTGTGGTCGTAAATTAGGACTATTTGTACTAGTCATGCTTCCAGAGACAATTTAAGGTGCTAGTTATCTCCTATAAACATTATTCACGGCTTAGGCTCTATTTGTTTGTTTGCTTGTTTGTTTATATGTCACTCATCATATACTTCAGCTTCAACCACAACAACACAAGAGCACACAACAGATTTAAACTTAATATTAACCGCTCCAAACTTGACTGAAAAAAATATGACTTCAGTAACCGAGTTTATTTATTTATTAATCAGATTTGTATGCCGCCCCTCTCCGCAGACTCGGGGCGGCGGCGAGTTGTCGAAGCGTGGAACTCATTACCGGACTCCGTGGTGTCATCCCCAAGCCCCCAACACTTTACCCTTGGATTATCTATGGTTGACCTATCCAGATTTCTGGGAGGTCAGTAAGGGGCGAGTACGAGTGCACTAGAGTGCCTTCCGTCCCCTGTCCTATTGTTCTCCAATATCTCCTATACCTTTCTTCTATTCCTATATCTCTTCTTCTATTCTTTCATTGATATGTTCTATTACTATATCCTCTTTTCTATTATTTCTTAGATATATTTTACTATGAGTATCTCCTCTATAACCTTCATCATGTATTTTACTATGTGTATATAGATATATACCCACTAAAACCCTCATTGTGTATTGGACTGACTGACTGACTGACTGACTGACTGACTGACTGACTGACTGACTGACTGACTGACTGAATGAATGAATGAATGAATGAATGAATAAATAAATAAATAAATAAATAAATAAATAAATAAATAATGGGGGGGAAACAATGCAACCTGAATTACCTGAAGTACTGCTTCTTTCTCAGAATTCCTGCCCATCCCATAACATCTGACCAAATTGATGCATTTTGTGTCCTGTTCATTAAGCAATGTTATATGATGGGACCAAGAAAAAACACCTCTGGCATTAACACCTACATAATCTCCTCCAGAGGAACAGACTGCCTTGACCCTGAAAATATGTTAGGTTTCCCTATTTATGGGATAGGTCAGGCTATGCCCATCTGGTATGCGTAGTCTATTTTAGATAGGGTAAGGCTGCTTCCCCATCCACCCGCATCCCATTATGTTTACTGTTATAATACCTTTTGTTTGTGTGAAGGTATTGTGTCTGTTTTTTAATATGAATACCAAACAAAGCCAATGTTGAATTGTGCAGCCTAGATAAATAATGTATATTGAGGACAGCTTACCTACTCAGTGACTGAATAGCAAGAATAATCCTATTTTGCTTAAAGCAGGATTGCATTTTTGACCAACAATACTGTAGTGTTGGGAATACAGTCTAATAAACCTGCTACATTGTCACAACAGCTGTTAGTGGAGTAAGAATGTTCCAGCTTTCATTAAAAATTATCATCAACAACACACTGACTGGAAAAAGCATGTAATCACTGCAAAAAACATTTAAGGAGCATTCACTGACATATCTTGTAATAGCAGTTTACATTTGCAATTGATTGCATTACCTGGCTAAACTACTCCCTCAGATTTAAAAGTGTGAGAAACTCTGGTGAACATAAGAAATAGAGAATAGGAAGCAATGGCTTTGTGATTTGAAAAGCTGCAGACATGACTTAATGGTCCTTTGATACCAGATATAATGCCTGTTATTAGTGTCATCTTCCCTCAAAGGTAAAGTCTCCTTTAAGCAGAGTTTCATTCTAGTGTTCTGTGTGTGTGTGTGTGTGTCTCCCCCCCCCTGTGTGTGTGTGTGTGTGTGTGTGTGAAAGAGAGAGTGAGAGAGAGAGATGACTCCTGGCAACTAGTTGCATAAGTTTTTGCAGTTGTTCCAGAAATGGGTTTTCATTGCCTTCTTTATATACTGCTCAAAAAAATAAAGGGAACACTCAAATAACACATCCTAGAATTGAATGAATGAAATATTCTCATTGAATACTTTGTTCTGTACAAAGTTGAATGTGCACAACAGCAGGTGAAGTTGATCGTCAATCAGTGTTGCTCCCTAAGTGGACAGTTTGATTTCACAGAAGTTTGATTTATTTGGCGTTACATTGTGTTGTTTAAGTGTTCCCTTTATTTTTTTTGAGCAATGTTGGTCAGATTGACTGGCCCAAGGTCAAGGTCAGCTGGTTTCATGACTCTTCCACAATACCTGACATAGCATTCCAGACGTAGTCTGATTAGTGTAAGCCTAGAACAGAATATTACTTCTCATGATCTCAGTAAGATACCTCTGTTGACTCAAGGTCAAGGTCTAAAATTTTACTGGCTAATTTATTTATTTATTTATTTATTTATTTATTTATTTATTTATTTATTTATTTATTTATTTATTTATTCTTTGTCCAATATACAATACATATGAAAGAGAATAGACATTGAGTAATATATATAAAGATAATAAATAAAAAAAGAAGAGAAATATATGAGAGGGAGAGAATATATATGATATATGAGATAAGGAAAGACAATTGGACAGGGGACGTTGGCAGCTGTAGCATACTGTTGGCATGCTTAATCTGGGGTCCTCATAAATTTCTAGGATAGTGTCTTAACCAGGGGTGGGTTCCACATACCTTTGCCACCGGTTTGCATTGCGACATTTCCCTTCCGTGCCTGCTCAGAGTCAGGAATTAGCCCGAAACACAGCTGAGGAGCTGATCAGCTGTGCTTCAGGTGAAGAAATAAAGGTTAGTATTGAGCCAGGGGCAGGCAAGAGGTCTCTTTTTCAAGCAGCAAAAGAGGAAAAGCCATCCAAACACAGAGAAATTTGGCAAAAAATTCCCCAAAAAATATGGTGGCACCTACGGACCAGCAGCACCCAAAACGGACCCATGACACCATTGTCACGTCACCAGCAGGTCGCTAACGGTTCGGATGATCTGGTCTTAGCCATTACACCAACTGATTTGGTGTTTTATAGAAACAACCATGAAATTTGGTACAAAGGAGCACGTAGATGGCCCTGGAGAAAATTCATGGAGATCATTGGCAAAATAGGATCCCAGACCATTTAAAAGGTATAAGCTACGTTTGGGTGAATAAGCATCAGAAAGACATTTAAAATTTCTCTGTCTTCACACTCTTTGATATAAGGGGGAAGAAAGGAGAAACACTGTCAGGTTTTCAATGCTGTTATTATAACTTCCATCAATAAAGTTCTAGCGTTTCTTGGGGTGCCTGGCGTACCTCTAAGGCAGAGTTCCCCAAACTTGGCAACTTTAAGACTTGTGGACTTCAACGCCCAGAATTCTCCAGCCAGCATAGCATAGCATAGCTGGCTGGAGAATTCTGGGAGCTGGAGTCCTCAAATCTTAAAGTTGCCAAGTTTGGTAATCTCTACTCTAAGGGTTCAGCATCAATACTGAAATGGTTTGTCAGCCTTTTTCCAAGACATTTTTAAACTGCCCAGTTTAGTTTATAGCCTGGTATTCATTCTCATCCAAGTACAAACCTGCTTTGCTTCTAAGCCTATCTTGATTTTAATTAACAGAGGGAGTAACATAGCATTCCCTTACAGCAATGCTACATATGTCTTTGAACCTCCCATTTATTATATCTGAATGAGATGAAACAATACTGCAATGGAATTAAATATGACAAAATATTTTGAAATGGAAGAGAGTTTGTTTTGTTTATAATTGACTATAAAAGGGTCAGAATCCTTTAAGCTAATACTGTAAATCTATTGGCCTATCTTGGATCCAACAACAAAGGAACAGCCCCACCTGGAGTTGAGAAATGGAAATACATATAAAATCAGGCTAATTAAAGAGAAAGAAGAAAAATGTCATGGAGATCCAAAACCATTTTGGAGATAAATATTTTTCACTTATGAATGTCACATAGCCTAGCTGTATATTCCAAACTGAATTAAATGTTATTTAAAGGCTTGTAATTCTATTAATTTGATGCACGACAATGACATGTAAGGTGCTAGCTAGCTAATACACCAGTTATTTTCCTTACCGGAAGTCATGTTAATCCAAGTCACTAAACAAATCATTTAAACAATTTGCATTCATGGGCATCTTGAAATAAATTTGTCTAGTTTGCATAATTCAGAACGTAAGACCACAACAGATATAGTCAGAAGGTAAAAATGAATTCCAGAGAAATATAACGGTAAAACTTCTGAATCAGGGATTGACAGGAGGAGGAGGACAGAGAGCGTAGGTTCTAATCTACCTTTAGCCAAAGAAGCTCATTATAGGATTTTGGCTCCCTCCCTCCCTCCATCTCCCCCCCCCTCTTTCTCATACATATCTCACCTGGTGTGATTCCAGGGTAAAATACTGTATGAACGGAAGGACATTAAAGCAAGATACACTGTAAATCTAATTTTAAAAACACCACTTGGTTTTATAAACTGCTATATTCTTTAAAGAAATTATTTATCTCTTCCCTCCAGTTCTGCCTATGAGATAGCAATAGCAAAGTCCACAGTTTTAGGAACAGAATGAGGTTTTGTTTCCCCTAATTAGGGATCAAATACAAATCTGATATGAGGAGGGAGCAGTTCAGCAAAGTTAGCTGGGCTCAGGGATATATTTCCAAAAACACTGAAAAACACCTGAATCATTGCTGCTGCTCACTTCACACCAGACCAAATCAATCATTGATCTTCGATTACTTTTAAAAAAATGCCTTTCAGGAACAAGTACCATCCAGTCCTTTGCAACAAGAGAAAAAAAAGGTGATTAAATTCTTCGAACTGAAGCCAGCAGTGTGTAATGGGAAGAATGATGTTGGTTAGTATTTCTTGAGACTCCATACAAGCAGTTTTTGTTTTCTTTTTCTTACAGAGAAAAGTAAATAGTCCCCCAATTTGCTGCCCATAAAGAGATGTTAGGAACTGCCTGGCTGTGAGCATTAGCAGCATGAGTAGTTCACATATGAAAGGAAAAATGGAGAGGAACCAAAGATGTTTCCTTGAAGCTAAGTAGGAGCCTGCCTAGGAGTCCACAGGGAGCCCATTCCCTTCTTAATCTGCTCAGTCTGTAATTGTTTCCTAATGACAATGTCCTTGTTTGGCCCCAGCAGACTCAGAGAAAAGGCTGACACTGACATCTCCCATCTCCTCAAAACTATTATGTCTATTCCATTAAGCAGTGCATCCTATTAATTGCTGCACATTGTCCACATTCACAGAAAAAGAATCTTCAGAGCTAAAGCAACAGTTATACAGGGGCACCTGTATTTTCTCTTCTAGAGAAGCCTTTTAAATGATGGCTCAGTGATTTTCATATTTCAGAAAGAATTCTGTAAGGAAATTGTGTATTTGTTTTGTCGTGGGCCGCCCTGAGTCTCAGGAGAAGGGCAGCATAGACATCTAATAAATAAATAAATGAAGTTTCAACCACAGAAGATCTAGCTGTGACAAATATGAGGCAGCTACTATACTTCAGTGTCAAATCCTTAAAAACAATATGCCCCTGATTGCTTCAAATATGGACCACTATCATGTGATTTATATAAATTGTCACAGAAAAAAAAATCACTTGGAATCTAAATGTGTCTACAGTCCAACATGTGGTAGCACGTGAAGTAATGGGCATGCCACAGTATGTCTAGGTCACACCACTGTCCATGAGCTGCACTGGTTTTCATTTGGCTTCTCTTCCAATTCAGGGTGTTGATTACTATCTGCAAAGTCTTTCATGGCACAAAGTTTGTCTATCAGAGGGTACACCTATTTCCAGTAGTTTATGCCTGTACAGTAAATCTGGCAAAGTGGTTACATTTCAGGTCCCTCAATTAAATAATGTCAGCTATTAAGGCTTTGGAGATGTGTCTTCTTTGCGTGGCACGTGTCCGTTGGAACAGTGCTCCCCCAGGGATACATACACATGGCTGCTCTGTTGGCGATGTTCTAGAAGCAGGCTGAGGAACTTTAGGAGTTGAAGTCCACAAGTCTTAAAGTTGCTAAGGTTGGAGGCCCCTGTTCTAGAAGTTGTTGAAAACCTAGTTATCCTTCCAGGAGTAAGGGTAGAATAGTGAATGAGCCTTTGTATGACTTTTATGTTAAGATGGAGATGGAGACTGAGATGTTCTGGATATACTATATATCTTCTACTTCAATGTTATTATTCTGATGTTTTAAGATATAATAAATAGAGATGGATGGATGGGTGGGTGGGTGGGTGGATGGATGGATTTGGAGACAGTAAAAACCCTACCAAAATAGAAACGTAGAAACATAGAAGACTGACGGCAGAAAAAGACTTCATGGTCCATCTAGTCTGCCCTTATACTATTTCCTGTATTTGATCTTAGGATGGATATATGTTTATCCCAGGCCTGTTTAAATTCAGTTACTGTGGATTTATCAACCACGTCTGCTGGAAGTTTGTTCCAAGGATCTACTACTCTTTCAGTAAAATAATATTTTCTCATGGAATTAACTTCAGATTGTGTCCCCTTGTTCTTGTGTTCACTTTCCTATTAAAAACACTTCCCTCCTGGACCTTATTTAACCCTTTAACATATTTAAATGTTTCGATCATGTCCCCCCCTTTTCCTTCTGTCCTCCAGACTATACAGATTGAGTTCATGAAGTCTTTCCTGATACGTTTTATGCTTAAGACCTTCCACCATTCTTGTAGCCCGTCTTTGGACCCGTTCAATTTTGTCAATATCTTTTTGTAGGTGATCATGTAGAGAAGATTCCAAAAGGATCAGAACAATATGAAAGGGGGGGGGATCTGAAAAGCTGATTTTGAGGACTAATCAAGATTCTGGAAGAACAAGTTATAATCCAACCAGACAGCAACTCCATCCCACTTCTTTAACATCAGAGTTCTGGAATCAAAGAAAACAAAATTCTCCAATTGTTTCAGACAAATTTACATTCCAAGTCTAGGCAGAGACAGGGAAAAAAAACTTAATCAGAACAAATGCCAATCTGATTCATTTTCTCTTTTTTATAACGACATTGTTCTTTAAAAAAGAGATTATAAATAGTTTTTCTTCAATAACTGGGAATGAATAGAAGGCTGAGTCTGATTTTGGACACCTATGTGCCCTTCATTGAAATAACAAAAAACATATGTTTGGAAAGGATCTTAAAGGTCTTCTTGTCTAACTTCTGCCCTGAATCATTAGGCCCTTGCAGACAAGTAACTGTCGGATCAATCAATGAATTTCGATGGCCGCCCATCTCAGTCAATGACATCTTTGCTCCATTAATAGACTACTACCCACAATTTCAAGAGCTAGACTATTCTACTACTTAATAGCTCTCATAAAGAAGAAAATTCCTCTTTATTTCAACTTTGGCTCTCTCTCTGTAAATTCCTATTCATTTTTGTTCTTCTGCTACTTTTGGACATTGGGAAGAATAAATGTATATCCTCTTCCCTCTGACAGACCTTTACATATTGTCCCTGCTTAGCCCTCTTTTTTTTTAAACTTAAACATACTTAATTCATTTAATTGATCTTCATTTAGCCTCCAAGCCCCTCAGTATCTTTGTTGCTCTTCTTTGCACTCTTTCCAATTCACCCTTCTTATATTATGGAAATCAAAATTTGACATAGGGTATTATTATTATTATTATTATTATTATTATTATTATTATTATTATCCTTATTATTATTATTATCCTTATTATTATTATTATTATCCTTATTATTATTATTATTATCATTATTATTATTATTTAGATTTGTATGCCGCCCCTCTCCGAAGACTCGGGGTGGCTCACAAAAACAATAAATACAGTAAACAATACAAATCCAATTAATAAAAGTAGAATTAAAACCCCTTAATATTAAAAACAATCAATGCGACACAGTCATGCCATTCTCAAGTGCTACAGTCAGAAAAGGGGGGGTGTTAATCCCACCATGCGTGGTGGTATAGGTGAGTCTTTAACATCTTGCGGAAGATGGGGAGGGAGGGGCAATTTGAATCTCCAGGGGGAGTTGATTCCAGAGGGCCGGGGCCGCCACAGAGAAGGCTCTTCCACTAGGTTCCGACAGACAACATTGTTTAGTTGACGGGACCCGGAGAAGGCCAACTCTGTGTGACCTAACTGGCCGCTGGGATTCGTGCGGCAGAAGGCGGTCCCGTAGGTATTCTGGTCCGATACCATGTAGGGTTTTATAGGTCATTACCAACACTTTGAATTGTGACCGGAAACTGATCGGCAGCCAGTGCAAGTATTCCATATAAAGGTAAAGATTTTCCCTATCCAGTCATGTCTGACTCTAGTGGGTGGTGCTCATCTCTATTTTTCAACCAAGGAAGCCAGCATTGTCCAAAGACATTGTGTGGTGTGGTCATGTGGTCAGGGGTGTCAAACTCAAGACCCGTGAATCCGGCCCACAATGTGGGGGTAGGAGTTGCAATATGTAATATGATGATAATCTGTTATTGTGAGTTTGATGCCATTGCTGTAAGCCAATATGCTGTTTCACCAGCTAAGAGATATATGAAATATACTGATATGTTCTCAGGATATGCCAATAAATTTCATAATTTATAGCTTTTCTCACAGGAGCTGCTACTGATAATTTTTGTTTGTTTTTGGATGCATGTGTGGTTAATATACTAGACCTCGGTTTTTATACTATCTTTTTCATTGCTCAGTATCTGTACAAACTTGGTTTAAAAAGCAATATCAATCAGTTAAATAAGACCAGTAATGATGGCAGATACTGTTTAATTTCATGATCAAAGACTAGTGGAGTTTGTAATTATTTTACTGTTGTGCACTGAATTTTAATCCTGGAAAGTTACTGAAATTCAGGATTGAATCCATTCACAACTTCCAGAATCACTGCCTTTGTTAGCTGGGAATTCTGTATGCAGTGTTCTCTCGATTTTCGCGGGGGATGCGTTCCAAGACCGCCCGCAAAAGTCGAATTTCCGCGAAGTAGAGATGCGGAAGTAAATACACTATTTTTGGCATTCCCGTAACACTTTAAACCCCTAAATTACCATTTCCCATTCCCTTAGCAACCATTTAGATTATTACTCACCATGCTTATTTATTAAAGTTTATTTTTAAAAAAAATTAATTAAAGACAGATAAAAGTTTGGCGATGATGTAGGACGTCATCGGATGGGAAAAACCTTGGTATAGGGGGGGAAACCGCGAAGTACTTTTTAATTAATATTTTTTTAAAACCGTGGTATAGACTTTTTGCGAAGTTCGAACCCACGAAAATCGAGGGAACACTGTATTATGCTGTAGTCTTAATGCTACTGGATGTTCTCAGTTAGACGTTGAGCACTACAGGTTACAACACAAGCATAAAAAATTGTGTACATCTTGCAGGACGGTAACATACTGAATTAATGAAGCCTTCACCTTGACTAGGCTTTAACGCTGAATCGTGACAGCTAGGCTGCCAATTAAAAGGAAGCAAACAAAACAAAGAGGGGTTTCCCCACTCCCGTGTATTAACTGAAAACTATCAGCCAATGTCTGACAGAGGTTAATGAAACATAAAGCTATGGGTCAAAGTTTTGCAGGGGCTATTGACAACAGCTATCAAGCCACAAAAGTTACTACAGTACAAGAACAGCTCCCAAAATCAATTCCTAGGTAAACAGAAGATATTAGGGTCACTTTTTCTTCTAATTAATTTTGATAGGACCAAAGAAGAACAATAAATCAGAAAAACAACTTTCAGTCTGAAGAAGTTTTGCATTTTGAAACACCTACACTCCTTTCAACAAAGAGCCTACTTTCCCTTTCTGTCAAGGCTCATGGATTAAGCCAGCTATAATCAACTTCCTGAAGGTAAGAGTTGCCCTTAGCTTTGGAATACTGTATGGTGTCAAGTATGGTAATATAGTGTCAAGTATAGTGGCAAGTTAGTAGATTCCAGGCAGTGAGGTCCAGACAAAAACTAAATCTGATTTTATATAACTGAAATGTAAAACTATTTTCAGTAGCGTTACATTTTAATTATAAAAAAGGTAAAACTATTTGAAATTGAATTACTATCAATATTATACCCCATAAATGTAATAAAGTTTCCCCTTTGTTGCATTAGTCACAAGCCATCAATAAGCCATTCACACATTGTAGTAAGTCATAGTACTGTAGTCCTTCTCAAATAGTGGGGCATGCCCCACTGGGGGGTCACAGAGCAATGCCGGGAGGCGTGCCCCCAAGGAACATGTGTGGTCTCTCTCAATCGATTCCCCCAGACAGGGAGTGTTTTCCCAGTTGCACGCTGCTCCGAGCCCGGAAGAGAAGGCAGCCAGATGGGGCGGAGGGTTCTTGTTATTCTCGATGGGCACCACAATAGCCATGAACATCATGGCGAACCTGCTGATGAACAAGGAGCATCCTCTGCAACTGGGCAAAAGCTTCGAATGGCACCCTAAATCCTCCTTCCACACCATTTACTGTGAGTGCCCGGCAGAGGCGGCGCTTGTGGGCCAGGCCAGCGACCCCAAAACATCGGCTTGATTAAGCTGGCCTGGCCCCATGTCAAAAGAGGGCCCTGACCATGGTAGCCTATGCCTACCTAACTGAAAACAGGCTCCACTGAGTTCAGTGTGATTTACTCCCAGGTAAGTGGATAGAGAAGCCTTCCCCAGCCAATAGTTTGCTTGCAGCTTATAATAAGTAAGATAATAAATATTAACACTAAAATTCCGCTCTCTACATGGGGCTACCTTTGAAAAGTGGTCGGAAACTTCAGATCGTGCAGAATGCAGCTGCGAGAGCAATCATGGGCTTTCCCAAATATGCCCATGTTACACCAACACTCCACAGTCTGCATTGGTTGCCGATCAGTTTCCGGTCACAATTCAAAGTGTTGGTTATGACCTATAAAGCCCTTCATGGTACCGAACCAGATTATCTCAGGGACCGCCTTCTGCTGCACGAATCCCAGCGACCAGTTAGGTCCCACAGAGTGGGTCTTCTCCACGTCCCGTCAACTAAACAATGTCGCATGGCGGGACCCAGGGGAAGAGCCTTCTCTGTGGTGGCCCCGGCCCTCTGGAACCAACTCCCCCCAGAGATTAGAATTGCACCCACTCTCCTTGCCTTTCGTAAGCTGCTTAAAACCCACCTCTGCCGCCAGGCATGGGGGAATTGAGATACTCTTTCCCCCTAGGCCTTTACAATTTTACGCATGGTATGTCTGTATGTATGTTTGGTTTTTATAATAATGGGTTTTTAACTGTTTTTAGTATTGGATTATTATTATATGCTGTTTTATTATTGCTGTTAGCCGCCCCAAGTCTCCGGAGAGGGGCGGCATACAAAACCAATCAATCAATCAATCAATCATGTTTATTTCTTCCTGGGGGGAGGTGTAACAGAAAATAATTGAGGAGCACTGTATTACTGCAACATGTACATTACAATCTAGGCTACAAAACACTAGATGGCAACAAAGGGATTCAGAAGATCTTCTTTGCTGCAATCTAGTAATGATCTGGATTTGTGCAGTCACGGTTTGGTAGCCCTAGGATGGGTCCTAAGAACCTTGGTGGAAGGGTGAATTTTAACTGCTTATGGAGTCTGAGATTGCTAAGAGTTAGCTTGTCAGTCTTAAGAACTATCAGAGATTCTCAAGGAAGAGGATGTAATTAAAAAAATTATAGAGTGTGCCGAAATGGATATGATGACAAGGCGGTTAAACAATCATGAAGAATCAGAATTTTATGAGATTTGGAATAAATTGTATATATGGTTAAGTAAAAGAGAAAAAATAAAATTTAAATGATTCAAAAGTATGTATAGATATAAGAAATACCTTTATTTTGCTAACTTTATACGTAATAAGGATACAATAACAAAAAATCTTCTTTACATTCGATTTATTATATTAATCTTATAACTTAGTAGTGAACTTTTTCTTCTGTATTAGTAAGACTTCAAAAATAAGTGGGGCAACTGTAACTCCAAATAGATGTTACATGTATGTGTGTCATGTTCGTCTTTTTATGAAAATTTAATAAAGTTTATATATATAAAAAAAGAACTATCAGAGATAAGAAAATTGCTTGGGAAAAAGCTACCGAGCATATAACAAAACTCACTAAACACTAACAGTACTAAATCTCCAGCTCTTACCTTTTGTATTGTTTAGCAATTTTCTTCTCTATTACAAACTGGACAAGACTGTGTCATGGAAGTTCTCACAATATCCTCAGAATCACCCAATGTCTACTTACTGTAACTCAGTATTTGGCTTCCCTATTAATGCCTAAATTATATAATAGTCCTCAACTTACAACAGTTCATTTAGTGACCGTTCAAAGTTACAACGGCATTGAAAGAAGGCACGTATGTCCATTTTTCACACTTACGGCCACTGCAGCACTGGCTCTTTCAAAGCTGCTTTTTGTATGGGGAACAGCTTTCAAGGAATTACTTCATGTAATTCATTAAATACTTATGAACCAGAGCAGGAAAGGAACTAGAATGCTGAGCAATTAAAATACTAATCGTCAGGAAATGCCCAGAATAAAGCTACCAGGCCTTTTGTAGTTTATCTTTAATAAAACCTCAAAATCAGTGAGCACTTCAGTACTATTTCTTCTCAAGTAATTGTAATTGCTTCTGACTTCTTTTTGTTTTTCACCTATATGAGAATATCATAGCTGAACACTGCCTGCCCTTCTGTCACATGATCACCCAGGTATATACAGTACTCTGGTTCTGTACTCAGAGAAATTATCTAGGAAAGAAATGTTTTGCTCTTCCACATTGAACTTCTCATACAGGGAGACTGGAAGTTAACATGGGCTAAGGCAGTGTTTCCCAACCTTGGCAATTTGAAGATATCTGGACTTCAACTCCCAGAATTCCCCAGCCAGCATTTGCTGGCTGGGGAATTCTGGGAGTTGAAGTCCAAATATCTTCAAGTTGCCAAGGTTGGGAAACAACTGGGCTAAGGTGCCTGATGAAAACTGGGGGAGGGGGGGGGAGAAGACATGGCTCACAAAATATGGCTAATCAGGCCATTTTGAAGCAGCTGGAGTTTTGCTTGCTCTGGGGAAGCCCAAGAAGTCTGAAGCATTCCAGAATGATCTAGATCAGGAGGTGTCCAACCTTGGCAACTTTAAGACTTGTACATTTCAACTCCTGGAGTTCTTCAGCCAGCTGAAGAGTTGAAGTCCACAAGTCTTAAAGTTGCCAAGGTTGGTGACAACACCCCACCCCGATCTACGTCACAGCAAGAAGGTGAGATCAGAGAATCATTGGATCATGTTCCAGAACAAGATATTCTGCCCGTGTGGGAAACTGCCAGCCAGGTACAATTAAAACCCTAATGTCCAAATAGGGAAGGGCAGAGAAAACTACGCACAGAGACAGCCATACGCATCCTAGGTCTTGAAAGCTTAGAATTGCGGCGCCTAAAACACGATTTAAGTATTGCCCACAAGATCATATGCTGCAATGTCCTTCCGGTCAACGACTACTTCACCTTCAACCACAACAACACAAGAGCATGCAACAGATTCAAACTTAATATTAACCGCTCCAAACTTGACTGTAAAAAATATGACGAGTCGTTGACGCGTGGAACTCATTACCGGACTCTATAGTGTCTACTCCCAACCCCCAACATTTCTCCCTTAGACTCTCCACGATTGACCTCTCCAGGTTCCTAAGAGGCCAGTAAGGGGCGTACATAAGTGCACTGATGTGCCTAATGTCCCCTGTCCAATTACCTTTCCTTTTCTCATATATCCTATATATTCTCTCCCTCTCATCCACTCCTCTTCTTTTTTACTTACTATCCCTATATATACTACTTAATGTCTATTTCATTCCATATGTATTGTATATTGGACAAAGAATAAATAAAATAAATAAATAAATAAGCACATGTCAACTAGAGAAGAGTTACGGTAATCTAGAAACACAAGTTTACTAGCACAAGTAACAGTAAATCAGTGTTGCCTCTTATCCCTTTATGACCAAAGAAGAAAAGGAGGATGGAAATACACTTGTTTAAAGGGGTAATTGAAAAATGCATAATTAGCTTTGCACTCTTGAATTTGAAACTAGCAAACTTCAAATTACTTCCTTCCATTTCTTTTCCCGAATTGTTCTCTTTCCTTTGAGAGAACCATACTGCGATATACAGCCCCCAAATGAAACAAGTGCCCCAAGATAAGGCGCTGGTTAAGTTCAAATCCTGATTGCACACAGATTACAGTTAATAACCTTCGGGTTCCCAATTTCCATTTTCTGTACTTAGCAGGAACTGTTGGTTTTCAAACCAATAGGGATGCTCACGCAGGGACTATACAGCATTTGGGAATCTGCTATCAAAAGGCAAGTCAGGAACAATCATACTTTCTGAGTAAGCTTTAATTAGTTTTTCCTACTCTTTGGGGTTCTTTCTTTAAGTCCCCTGGTTGCTCTCTTGCTTTTTTTTCTGTGAAGTAATAAGTCTAAAGAACCTGGCTCTGAATTTTAAATTCTATTATGAATTCATAACCAAAATGTTGAGAGTAGCAAATGTTGAGAGTAGTAACAGTGAATTTTGAGCTGTTGATAGCCATCCAAAAGAGACGTCCTTTGAATTTTATTTATTTATTTATTTATTTATTTATTTATTTATTTATTTATTTTGTCCAATACACAATAAGGGTTTTAGTGAGTATATATCAATATACACATAGTAAAATACATGATTAAGGTTATAGAGGAGATACTCATAGTAAAATATATCTAAGAAATAATAGAAAAGAAGATATAGGAATAGAATATATAGGAATAGAATATATAGAATATAGGAATAGAATATATATATATATATACACACACATACATACATACATACATACATACATACATATATATATATCTATATATATACACATATATATATACACATATACATATACACATATACATACATACACATACACATACATATATATATAGGAATAGAATATATCAATGAAAGAATAGAAGAAGAGATATAGGAGATATAGGAGAGTAATAGGACAGGGGACGGAAGGCACTCTAGTGCACTTGTACTCGCCCCTTACTGACCTCTTAGGAATCTGGATAGGTCAACCATAGATAATCCAAGGGTAAAGTGTTGGGGGTTTGGGGATGACACTATGGAGTCCGGTAATGAGTTCCACGCTTCGACAACTCGGTTACTGAAGTCATATTTTTTACAGTCAGGTTTGGAGCGGTTAATATTAAGTTTAAATCTGTTGTGTGCTCTTGTGTTGTTGTGCTTGAAGCTGAAGTAGTCGCTGACAGGCAGGACGTTGCAGCATATGATCTTGTGGGCAATACTTAGATCTTGTTTAAGGCGTCTTAGTTCTAAACTTTCTAGGCCCAGGATTGAAAGTCTAGTCTCATAGGGTATTCTGTTTTGAGTGGAGGAGTGAAGGGCTCTTCTGGTGAAGTATCTTTGAACATTTTCAAGGGTGTTAATGTCTGAGATGTGATATGGGTTCCAAACAGATGAGCTGTATTCGAGGATGGGTCTGGCAAAAGTTTTGTAAACTCTGGTAAGTAGTGTGAGATTGCCAGAGCAGAAGCTACGTAGGATTAGGTTTACAACTCTTGAAGCCTTCTTGGCTATATTGTTGCAGTGGGCTTTGGCACTTAAATCTTTTGTTATTAGTATACCAAGGTCTTTACCCGAGTGGGGATTATCTGTGAAAATTTGATTATTAAGTTCGTATTTGGAGTTTAGATTCTTCTTCCCAATGTGTAGGACAGAGCATTTGCTAGTTGAGATTTGGAGTTGCCATGTGTTAGACCACTCAGAAACAGCATCAAGGTCTTTTTGGAGAGTAGTTGTGTTATCGGTGGTGTTGAAGAGTTTTACATCATCGGCGAAGAGGACACAGTTGCTTGTGATGTAATCGCAAAGGTCATTGATGTAGAGAATGAAGAGCGTTGGTCCCAGTACACTACCTTGGGGAACACCGCTTTTAACTGGGACAGGGGTGGATATGGTGCTTCCTATTTTGACCACTTGTTGTCTGTTTGACAGGAATGCTGTAATCCTTCTGTGGAGGGATCCTGAGATGCCATAGGATTTGAGTTTTAGGAGTAGTTTGTCGTGGACCACTGAATCAAAGGCTTTGCAGAAGTCAATATAAATGGCATCTGTAGATTTCCCTTGATCTAGATGAGTTGTCCATATATTTTTGCAGTGGAGGAGCTGCAGGTTGCAGGATAGTTTTTTTCTGAAACCAAATTGTTTGTTAGAGAGCAAATTATTAGTTTCTAAATGGAGAGTAATTGATTTGTTTATAATTGATTCCATAACTTTGCATGGGACGCAGCATAGTGAAATTGGTCTGTAGTTATCTACAAGAGAGGGGTCTCCTTTTTTGAAGATGGGGATGACCATTGCTTTCGACCATAGCTTAGGAAGTGTGCTGGTTCTGAAGGATTTTTCAAAAATTATGCTTAGTAATTCAGCTATGACAGAAGAGAGCTTTTTTAAGAAGTATGCACATAGACCACCTGGTCCGACTGATAGAGAAGGTTTAAGGTCACGTAATGCTTTTTCAACTTGGTCTTCAGTGAAGTCTACTTGGGTTAAGTCGTTGAGGGAGTTTGAGGTGCGATTGATGAAATTGGGGGATGAGCCATTGCTGTTAACAAAGACAGAGCCAAAGAAAGAGTTGAAGAGGTTGGCTTTGGATGAATCATCATGGTATTCTTTGTTGTTGGGTCCTTTGAGAGGTGGGATTGGTCTAGAGTCTTTGAGTTTATTGTTGACAAAGTTGTAGAACGCTCTATTAGATTTGGTGCATAGGAGGTTTTCCTCTTGTTTGCTGTAGTAGTTAAGGCATTCTGCTTTTATTTGATTGCAAATGCTTTTATATCGGCTTTTGAAGTTGGAAACTTGTCCTTTTTTTGTTTTTCCTCCAGAGAGATTTTTTTCTTGTTTGTAATTTTCTTATTGAGATGGGGAGGTTATTTTTTTTGTTTATGGTACATGTTAGAGGTACATGAAGTCTGATAATAATTTTCATTTCGAGTAGGAATGTGTTGTAGAAGTCATCAGTAGTGTAGCATTCAGAGAATAGAGTTTTCCAGTTTAATGTTGAGAGGTGGGCTACAATGAGTTCGGAGTTCGCTTTTTTGAAATTGAATTTTGGTGTTGTATTATTTTGGTGGTTCATAGTGTGGCTTAAGTTGAGACTGAAGTTTATCATGCTGTGGTCACTGTTGGAAAATGGTTCTGTTATTTGTAAGCCATATATTGTACTTTTGCTGTTACAGAAGATGAGATCCAGACAGTTATCAAGTCTGGTATTTTTAGTTACTAGTTGGTCGAGTCCCAGATGGGTGACGGTATTATATATAGTAGAATGGATGGTTTCCGTGCTGCATTCATTTAAGGACCAGTTGATGTGTGGTAGGTTGAGGTCTCCGAGGAAGATAATGGGGTATGGGCAGTTGGTTGCCCACGTTAGTAATGTGGATAATTTGTTAGCATGTTCGATGTCGTAGTCCGGGGCTCTGTAGCAGAGTAAGAAGCGAATTGTGGTATTTAGGGATAAATCACAGACAATAGTTTCAAGTACCAATAAATCCTGTGCAACTTTGAGGATTTTTAGGTTCAGCAATTTTTTGTAAAATATAGCTACTCCGCCTCCTCTGCGGGATTCACGGTCTGAGCGGAAAACATGGTAGTTTTTTGATGTGATAATGGAGTCTGGGTAGGAAGCATTTAGCCATGTTTCACATATAAAAACTATATCAAAATTGGAGGTGTCAAGTAGAAGGAGGAATTCAGATATCTTGTTGACTAAACTTATAGCATTTAATAGTTTACATTTGAGATTGGTCTTATGTTGGGGATTGGTTTTGGGGTGGTCAGAGGAAGTAAGGGGCACGCTTTCCTATTCTTGGTTTGAGGTGGTAGGGTTGTCCATTTGTTGTTGTGGGATGGTGGTCTGGCAGGTGTCAGTTTGATGTTGTGAGATGGTAGGTTGAAAGTTAGACCGGAAGATGTGGGGAGAATTATGGGTTTTGGGTTTGATGCTTTCTGTGCGGTAATCTACATAAAGGTTTGTTTCACCAAGTTCATAGTGTCTCCTGAGTTCTGCCCGTAGTTCGCGAGAGCGAATACGTTGGAGGAGAGAAAGATCTGGTCTGGATCTGAGTTTGTTGAAGGACTTGTTATTTCTGGCAATGTGGTTAATGGTCTTGATGAATTGCTGTTTTATTTGTTCAGTTTTGCATACTACTTTGCAGAAGCGGGGAGCTATTGAGCCATCGTTATACTTGTGCTCAGGTCCAATTCTTGTAACTTCCAAAATGTCTTCTTGGGCGAATGTTTGTGCATGTGAGTGATGTTGGTGGATGATATTTCTTATTCTTGTTATATCTGATTCATGACTTTCATCAAGACCAAAGAGGATAGCATTCTGGCGTTTTTGTTCACGTTCCATGGCATCCTTGACTAGGGTAGAGATATCAGTGGTAGAATTAGTGGGTTTTTGGAGTATTGGAAGTGGTTGAGGTTGAGGTTGGGGTGGTGGAGTGATGAGTGGTATTTTGTCGGGTGGATTCAGTGTTTGGATATTTTTCTCCATGGATGAGAGTCTTGATTCAATACTTTCTTTCAATTCTTGTTGTGTTTTGAGAAGTCTAGGTTCAATACTTTCTATTAATGTTTTTTGGGTTTTCATGGCTTCTTTTAAGGTATTAATCTCATCAGACAAGCTGCTAAGTATATTTAGCTTGGGGGCGCAGGATGAGCACATATAAAAAAATGAAGAGTTTGCTTTAAGGAATGTGTCAATATGTTTAGAAATATTGAAGCAGCTTTTGTGAGCAGACTGATTGCAAGTCTCACATTTTATGAAACCATCATGATCATTGATAATTTCTTTGCATTTAAAGCATTGATAGCTGTGATTATCAATTGTTGCTTGTTGTTCTTTTTGGTCTTGTTGTTGTATATTCTTTTTGATTGGCATTTCTGCTTTGATTTGAGCTGTTCTGTTCCAGCGTCTGTTTACCAGGGTGTGTGGGGGGGGGGGGGGTGTTAGTGCTTCAGGAAAGTCTTTTGGTTGCCCTGCTTGAGTTTCTGGCTTCCTGCTCAGTGGGCCTGTTTATGACTTTATAGCAGCAATTAGGAGTTTGTAACTTTAAGAGAGAGGCAAATAGTTGAAACAGGCAAGAACAATGGCTTTCAAATGCCCAGTAAGCCCCCCTCTTCCTTTGCAGCCAGCACCTAGTAGTTTAAGCTTGCCTTATTAGTCCAAATGATGTTTGAGAAGATGATTTAGAAGATTTTTCAGTCTCCCTTTGAATGGAGCGTTTACAGGTCCTTTTGTTGTTAAAAGGACTCCTAGCGCTTGTTCAAACTAGGGGTTTCTCTCTTGGTTATTCACTTGGCTTACAAGCATCAGATGGCTCCAAGCCTTGGTTGATAGCTCGGCTGATGGCAGGGTAAGCTTGGTTCTGCAGGGGGTTCGGGCAATGGCAAGATGTTTGATGATGCTAGGGTGCTGGAGGTGCTGGGCAGATTGAGGCTTTGTGGTGTTCAATGGGCAGTAGGGATCAATCACTTACGGTTTGATGTCTTGCCTGTGTCTTGCCTTGTTTCCTCGTGGAACTTTCTCTTCTCTTCTCTTCTCTACTCTGCTCTATTCTACTCTGCTCTCCCAGAAATGTTGATTGAAAATGTTTTTAAAATATTTATATTCAATAGAATTACTTTTAAAAAGAAAAAAGAAAAGAAAGAAAAGCTGCCTCTGCTCTGCTCTCTGCTCTCTCCTCCCCCATCCAAGAGCTACAATAACTTTGTACAATAATTTTACAATAATTGTGTACAATAATTTTGTGTACAATAACATCCCCTTATGTTCTAGTTTTCTCTCTCATTCACATCTATCAGCATTATTTGAAGATCCCTATCTCACCACTCTCCCAGCACAAAGATTGCCAGATCTCTATTTTGTTTTTATTTATTTATTTTGTGTAGCCAATATCATACTTGTGATTTATTTTCGTAATGCCTCATCCCATTTTTAATGCTACTTTTTTATCCATTGTTGCTTTTCTCTGTCTGTTCAGGATTATTAGAAAGTGGCATAAAGTATTATGCTATGTGATATCCTAGAAGACTGGTGGTCTTCTAACCAAGTGGTTTTCTTCTTTTAGAACATATGTAGGTGTACTGAATGTTGAAAAAATGTCAAAATCATAAATGATTATTTGAGCTACTTTTCTCTTTCACTTTCCTGAATCTACTGAAAGAATTCCTGTAAATGTTCCTATAGCCTTTTTCACATATGTTGCATTTGCAAATATATAAATGAACCAAGAATGCACAGTACTGACTATGGATTGCACATTTTATGATAAAGCCATTGAACCCTGAGATGTCTATTATTTATTTACAGGATTTATTGGCTGCCTATATCATTCCATTACTCTAGAAGGCTCACACTAATCAACAGGTGTCAAACTCGCCGTCACGTGAAGTATCGCAACATTTTCCCCATTCACAGAACTCGGATAGGCATGGCCTGCGCATGATACATTCGGCCCATGGGCCACCAGTTTGCACTAATCTATAAAAGACAACTCTTCACAGTACTCTGGATAGCTAAAAACATAGGGTCCCTTTGATCTCCAGGACCGGGGCAGCACCAAGAAGGCATGCCTCATAGGCCATTATACGGCAACATTTAAGGAAGGGGACCCAGAGCACCGCCTCATCTAACCTTGTAGGACAGGCAGACATTCTCAGGGAATTATGATAGAATGAAAGCTCTATTTTAATTCAAGTTTGGCTTTAAATTGGGTGTCAGCAATTTCTAAAAGCCAATGGGTCACTTATGGATAGGAAATGGGAGTTGGGGTTATGTTTTATTCAGGGATACTTGAATTCAAGATAAATATCATGAATATTTGATTAGAAATAATGTTTTGTTCCTTCCATTCTCTAAAACTTAAATTATGGAGAAATGCTTTATAAAAAAATAAACTGGGACTAAACTGGGCATCCCTTAATATCATAATCTTATACTGTATATGCTGAAAGGTTTTTTAAACTTTTCTAAAATGCAACTCTGAATTTAATATAACTTAAGACTTTTGGCAACTTTTTCTATAAATAGTTGTTATTTAAACTATAAGATTTATTGAATCTTTATTTATTTATTATAAATAAATATTTATTATTTATTTATTCTACATTTAGGCAAAAATAACTAGTTTAATTAAAAGAAGGACTAGGGTGATAGCAGCGTTCCAATATTTCAGAGATTGACACAAAGAAGAGGGGATCAAGCGTTTCTCCAAAGCACCTGAGAGCAGGACAAGAGGCAATGGATGGAAAGTAATAAAGGAGAGAAGCAATCTAAAACTAAGGAGAAAATACCTGACAGTTAGAACAATTAATCAGTGGAACAACTTGCCTCCAGAGGTTGTGACTGCTTCCACGCTGGAAATTTTAAAGAAGAAATTGGACTACTGTTTGTCTGAAATGATATCGTGTTTCCTGCATGAGCAGGGAGTTGTACTAGAAGACCTCCAAGGTCCTTTTCAACTCTGTAATTCTATTCTTTATTACATTTATTTTTTAAAGAGATATTATTTATATTAATGGAATAATATAAAAACTGGTGTCAAATTGTTTTAAATATTATGGAAAAAAATGTATTGTACAGTGATATCTCGTCTTACGAACTTAATTGGTACTGGGATGGGGTTTGTAAAGTGAAAAGTTTGTAAGACAAAACAATGTTTCCCATAGGAATCAATGGAAAAGCAATTAATGCGTGCAAGCCCAAAACTCACCCCTTTTGCCAGCCGAAGCGCCCGTTTTTGCGCTGCTGGAATTTCCCTGAGGCTCCCCTCTATGGGAAACCCCACCTCCGGACTTCCATGTTTTTGTGATGCTGCAGGGTATCCCAGCAGTGCAAAAACGGATGCTTCGCTAGCAACAGAAGTCCGGAGGTGGGGTTTCCAGCGAGGGGAACCAGCGAAATTGCAGCATCACAGAAGTCCTCAAAACTCCACCTCCAGACTTCCATGTTTTTGTGATGCTGCAATTTCCCTGAGGCTCCCCTCGCTGGGAAACTCCACCTCCGGACTTCCGTTGCCAGCAAAGCGCCTGTTTTTGCGCTGCTGGCATTCCCCTACCGCATTGCAAAAACATGGAAGTCCAGTGGTGGTGTTTCCCATGGAAGGGAGCCTCAGGGGAATCCCAGCAGCACAAAAACGGGCGCTTCACTGGCAACAGAAGTCCGGAGGCGGGGCATCCCAGTGGCGGTAGCTTGGGTTTGTAAGGTGAAAATAGTTTGGAAGGCGAGGCAAAAAAATCTTAAACCCCGGGTTTGTATCTCAAAAAGTTTGTATGACGAGCAGTTTGTAAGACGAGGTATCACTGTACTTAAAATGTATTTAATATAGCAACAACAAAATTCACACAGTAAACATTTCAGAAAAACCGGCAATATGAATGATGTTCCAACTAATGAGTAGTGGTCTTACCAATGAAAAGAATATAACCAAGCATTCTTAAGAATGCTTGGTTATATTCTTTTCATTGGTAAGACCACTAGTCATTAGTTGGAACATCATTCATATTGCCGGTTTTTCTGATGCCTTGAAGTGAAAACTCTAGATCCCTGACATGATTTTAAACTGGTAGTGCTTATCAAGAATGTACAGAATGTAGCATATAGAATTTATCTACAATCTAAGTTTATAAATATATCATATATAGAGAGACAGATAAGAGTAATAATTAAACCATTTAAACCATACCAAATTTATTATAAACTTGCAGAAATATATTGCATATTTTTGTAAATATTTGAAATGCTTCTTTAGTAAGACACAAAAACACTTTTTAGCAATTTTGTCAAATTTGATCTGTTTTGACTACCTTTTTGTTTTACCTTTTGTTTTGGCTTTTTTAATGTAATTTTTGTATATTATGTATGCAATTATTATGTCAGCTTAGTTCACATAAGAAAGTAGGATCTGAAATATAATAAATAAGTTTCTATTTTTGGCATTTGTTTATTTAATTATTTAAATATTCAGATTTTCAGTTTATTTGCTGGATTTTATAGAATGCATTGCATTTTAACTGAAAGACAATATGTTTAGAAAAAGATAATGAAGAAAACACACTTCAGTTTACAGTGATCCCCCGCTCGTTGCGAGGGTTCCGTTCCAGGACCCCCCGCAACGAGCGGGTTTTCGCGAAGTAGCGCTGCGGAAGTAAAAACACCATCTGCGCATGTGCAGATGGTGTTTTAAACTTCCGCAGCGCTAGCGAGGAGCCGAAGATTGGGGGGGGGCGTGGCTCTTTTAAAACATCGCCGCCGACATGGGGGGCTCGCTAGCACCCCCCCGAACCCCCAACCCGGGTTTGGGGGGGTGCTAGCAAGCCCCCCATGTCGGCGGCGATGTTTTAAAAGAGCCGCGCCGCCCCCAATCTTCGGCTCCTCAGCGGCGAGCGAGCGAGCGAAGCCAAGCCGGCAGCAATGTCGCCGCCGCTGCAGCCAACGCGCGCTACGATCTTCCGGGCCAGCCAGGCTCAGTCACGGAAGGCAGCCGCTTGGCCCGGGATGCTGGGCCGAGAGGAGCCGGGCTTGATCCGCTGAGCCTGGCTGGCCCGGAAGATCGTAGCGCGCGTTGGCTGCAGCGGCGGCGACATTGCTGCCGGCTTGGCTTCGCTCGCTCGCCGCTGAGGAGCCGAAGATTGGGGGGCGGGGCGGCGAGCAAGCGAAGCCAAGCCGGCAGCAATGTCGCCGCCGCTGCAGCCAACGCGCGCTACGATCTTCCGGGCCAGCCAGGCTCAGCGGATCAAGCCCGGCTCCTCTCGGCCCAGCATCCCGGGCCAAGCGGCTGCCTTCCGTGACTGAGCCTGGCTGGCCCGGAAGATCGTAGCGCGCGTTGGCTGCAGCGGCGGCGACATTGCTGCTGGCTTGGCTTCGCTCGCCGCTGCAGCCAACGCGCGCTACGATCTTCCGGGCCAGCCAGGCTCAGTCAGGGAAGGCAGCTGCTTGGCCCGGGATGCTGGGCCGAAAGGAGCCGGGCTTGAAGATCGCAGCGCGCGTTGGCTGCGGTGGCGAGGGCTTGCGATGGAGGGTGGAGGAAGCGGCCATGGGAGGGCGAGCTGCCTCAGGGAGGAGGATCGGGCGGGACCAGGTGGGGGCTGGAATTTCTCCGCCAGGGCGAAGGGCGGGCGAGCGGCGAAGGGCGGGCGAGCGGGTGCTGGGGAGGGCTTCTCGCCCTCCCGCCAGCAAGAGGGGGAGCGAACGGCGTGGGCAGGCGAAGGGCAGGCGAGCGGCAGCGAGGAGTTTGCGTGGGCGGTGGGGAAACTCCTCGCTGATGCCAGCAAGAGGGGGAAGACCCAGGGAAGCCGCCCAGCAGCTGATCTCCCGGTTGCCATCTACGCATGCGTGCCCATAGAAAAAAAAGGGCACGCATGCGTAGATGGTATTTTGACTTCTGGGTTGAAAAATCGCAAATTACCCTGTTCGCAATGGTCGGGGACGCAATAACCGGGGGATCACTGTATTCGTTTTACAAAATTTTATATTATAGTTTTTGTCAATCAAACCATTTAAGAATTGATAAATTCAGATCACTGTTCTTGATAAAGTCAGGGCAAACGAATTAGGCTTGAAAGGTTCACTAAAAAATGTTGTATAACTTGGCATCATTTCAATTTCTAAAAGAGCAGAAGCAAATCTGACTAAGAAATGAAGGACATCAGTAAAAATACTGTGAATATCTACCCCGATACCATGGCAGATGTTATTTTTAATTGGGCTATTCAATACTATCCAAAAAGCTGCAACAGCTGCTGTTGTTAGTTAGTTTTGTTATTTTTCATTTCTTTAGATACATTAATCATCCAGGCAACCTTTTTTTACCACCACACCCCCTTCAAGCATATTAATTTGGTGCAACCTTCAACCATTATTCTTTATTGATCTTTATTCAATGATATCAAGATTCTTACTGCTAACCCCATCAATAAGTTTTATAATTGACATAGCTACCCTATATGCCATCTGGGCTATCAAAAATTTTATGAAAGATGGGAGTCAAATCCAAATTAGGGTGCCAAACTAGAGATTCCATTGATTATTTAAGAATGCCTTGTATTAGTCTCTGTCCCGCCACTATTGACTCTTTACCTGTGATTTAACATATTCATACTCCTCTGTCCCACGTGGAAAATTTCGAAGAGAAGTGAGGTAGTCAAAAGTAATCACTGCGGTCTAGAAAACAACCCAGATACAAAATCATAAACCACATTCTCTGTTTCCTAGTGTTCTGTAAAAAGCATTTTGACACTTCTGATTCCATATCTAGAAGTATAGCCCTTCAGTCAGAACTTGCACTATTTTCCCCTAATCTCCATGAATAATAAAATCTACTCATGCAAGATGAAAATCCAAGGGATTAGCCCAATTTTTACTTCATAGAATCAAGACAGAACAAAACTACTTTGTTGTCCAATCCCTTGAATTTTCCTTTTACCTATCTTTTAGAACTGCATCATAATTCATAATACTGGCGTCATATCATTTTCACAGTGACCAAGTTTTACTTGTTAGGGTATTGATACATATCATACACCACAGCAATGTAGAGATGAAGAAAGAAGAGTTCACATACCTGTGGCAAATGTCTTTTCTATAGTACTTTTTCTTTTTATTAGACCAGTGGTGGCACAGGTGGCACAGGTGGCAGGTGGAGCTATATCCGGGTCCCGTCAACTAAACAATATCGCTTGGCGGGACCCAGGGGAAGAACCTTCTCTGTGGCGGCCCCAGCCCTCTGGAACCAACTCCCCCCAGAGATTAGAATTGCCCCCACCCTCCTTGCCTTTCGTAAGCTTCTTAAAACCCACCTCTGCCGCCAGGCATGGGGGAACTGAGATACTCTTTCCCCCTAGGCCTTTACAATTTTATGCATGGTATGTCTGTATGTATGCTTGGTTTTATAATAAGGGTTTTAACTGTTTTAATATTGGATTTTTATATGCTGTTTTTGTTGATTTTGTTGGCCGCCCCGAGTCTGCGGAGAGGGGCGGCATACAAATCCAATAAATGAATGAATCAATCAATCAATCAATCAATCTGCTGGCACGTGAGCCATTGCCCTAGCTCAGCTCCAACGTGCATGTATGTCCTGGCCAGCTGATTTTTGGTTCACACAGAAGCTCTGGGAGGGCATTTTTGGCTTCCAGAGAGCCTCCGGGGGGGGGGAAGGGCGTTTTTACGCTCCTCCGGCTCCAGGGAAGCCTTTGGAGCCTGGGGAGGGCGAAACACAAGCCTACTAAGCCCACCAGATGTCCATTTCCTGCCTCCAGAGGGCCTCTGGTGGGTGGGGTAAGCTGTTTTCGCCTTCCCCAGGCATTGGATTATGGGTGTGGGCACTCAGGCAAATGTGATAGCGCATGTGCACGCTTTTTCGGCACCTGAGGGAAAAAAGGTTCACCATCACTGTATTAGACCACCTCACCAACATGATATTCTTCAAATGTGTCAGCCGCCATGCCTATCACTGGGAAGCCTAACACACTTGGAAAATACCAGGCCAGGAAAGGGGACTAAAAAATCAGTCAGTCACGTAATTAAGAATGCTTTGCAATATGATTTTATGACAAAGATTTTGGAGCTTTAACAGAAAAACAGAATCCCCTCACCCTGTGCTTTCTCTGCCGTGGAAAAATAGAGATGTAAAAAAATGACCCTGCAGTTAAAAGCAAAGACTATTAAGGAAAAAAGAAAAGAAAAAGAGTAGTATTGTAATTCTAAATTTAAAGGTAGAGCGGAAGGCAAACAATGATTTTGCATTTTTTATCAAATATGCCGGCATTGAAAATATGCTTTTCAATGACTGATATCAACTGTAAATCGGGGGGGGAAATCCACATTGAATATATAAAGTTAGCAAATATACTCTCAGAAGTCAATTTCTCTTTTTAAATTATTCATCATTTTTAACCCTAAATGTTTTGCATTAAGCATGAAACTTACTGTGGCAACAGCTCTGCCTATTCGAACAACTCCAAAGTCATTGAGATCCAGATGCTTGTTGCTGTGCATGTATAAACCAGCAGTGGCCCCTACTCCACTGACAAGTGACACTAGTTTTAAAGCTCTTCTGGCCATGGTGGCAAACTGCATGGAAATAAAAACAGGAGAAATATAAACCTGTAACATAGATGCAACAGGTGGCCAAAAGGCAGATAGGCAACAGACATATGAAGAACGGTTGCAGGAACTAGGCATGTCTAGTTTAAGGAAAAGAAGGACCAGGGGAGATATGATAGCAGTGTTCCAATATTATTATTATTATTATTATTATTATTATTATTATTATTATTATTTATTAGATTTGTATGCCGCCCCTCTCCGAAGACTCAAAGGGTGCTACAAAGAAGAGTGAGTCAACCTATTCTCCAAAGCACCTGAGGTTAGGACAAGAAGCAATGGTTGGAAACTAATCAAGGAGAGAAGCAACTTAGAACTAAGGATAAATTTCTTGACAGAACAATTAATCAGTGGAATAACTTGCCTCCAGAAGTTGTGAATGCTCCAACACTGGAAGTTTTTAAGAAGATGTTGGATAACCATCTGTCTGAAGTAGTGTAGGGTTTCCTGCCCAAGCAGGGGCTTGGACCAGAAGACATCTAAGGTCCCATCCAACTCTGTTGTTGCTGTTATAGGGGCTCATGCACAATAATTAGATCGGTGCACTTCCCTTACTTGTTCAAGTAGATTAAAACAACCGTAAAACAACCATACAAAGTAAAAGTACTTTCTCAGGATGACAGAATGTAATGTAAACAGTTTTCTTCTAAAATAACAGAAATGTAGAGGGTGGGATGGGGGGGGGAGAACGGCAGGCCTGGGGCCGTTGAGCTTTAACATCTTGTTCCGTCCATCAGTATGATTGGTGTATATGAATGTGGTTGCATGGTTTTTAACTTGGGGTTTTTAGATCATTTTAAAATTGGCCTTTTGAATTGTTTGGTATTTTTTATATGTTGTGGGTTGCCCTGATTCTTCAGAGAAGGTCGGCATGTAAGTCAAACAGACAGACAGACAGGTTTTCAACAATAAATCTTCAAACTCAAATAAATAACATAGATGGGTGCACAGTCTTCCACTGAACCTTTCTATTTAGCTAAGGCAGGGGTGGGCAATTAATTTTGCCATAGGGCCGCATGAGAAATTGGGATGGTTTTAGAGGTCCAGGCTAATATAATTAACTCAGTTCTACCCAATAAATTATAATTATAATTTATATTATATTATAATATATATTGTATTGTATTATAATATATTATATATTGTATTGTATTATTATATTATATTATATTATATTATATTATATTATATTATATTATATTATATTATATTATATTATATTATATTATATTATATTATATCTTGAACACCCGGTTCTTATCTAGAAAAGTTGGACCGACCTCTGCGGGCCAGTCAGACAGCAGGCAGGCTGCATCCGGCCCTCGGGCCGCATCTTGCCCAGGTCTAAGCTAAGGGAACAGATTTTATGTCAGATAATGGTTATTTAATTGAAATGACTAATATTTTATGCCTGATTTGTTCTTAGGTTTTCTGTTTGAGAGATTTTTTTTTTTACTTTCTCACTTTTTTCCTATGCTTTCTTTTGTTATTTTAAAAAAAAAAGAATTTGTGCCTTGAAAACTCCATCTGGTGTTCTACTTTATTCTCACTTGAAATCAAATGGGGCCATTTATATTATTGTTATTATTAAGGTTCTCAAATTACTGCAATACTTAGCCCAGGATGGTAGCTTCAGTAGGGAAGCTGAGTTATTGAAAGACACCTGCTTTGTGTGTTTGAGGGAGGGGGTTGCAATAAAAGTGAGAGTTATTAAACTATAAGGTAAAAGGAATCATTAGAATAAATTGCTCTGGCAATTTTCTATGTGGCATTGGTATAGCTTTAGCATGTCAAACAACTCAGGAAAAGCTTAAAACCTTGTCAGCTTCAGAACATGTTTCCCGTATCCAGATGCTCAGCATGATAAGACCCCCTGATTTCATGGGAATGACAAGGTAGTTCAGCAGACTAGTGTAAGCACAACCTTTTGGAGGTCAATTATAAACACTTATAATTCTACTTATTTGGATGAGTGTTTGTGATTTCTCTATGTGCGGCTTTTAGTGTTATATTCAATACAATGTAGTATAGGCAGTGAAATGACAACTTTGCCCAAAAGCAGGAGTGGGCAATTGTTTTCAAAATTTAATTAAACTGTAGTAAAGATCTTTAGAAGGAACACGATGGCTCAGTAGCTAAGATGATGATGATTATTCATTATTATTATTATTATTATTATTATTAATAATAATAATAATAATAATAATAATTAGATTTGTATGCCACCTCTCTCCAAAGACTCGGGGCGGCTCACAACAACAAGATGTTGAGATATTGAGCTTGTTGATCAAAAGCCAGTTCAGCAGTTCAAATCCCTAGTGCTGCGTAACAGAATGAACTCCCATTACTTGTCCCATTTTCTGCCAATCCAGCAGTTTGAAAGCATGTAAAAAATGCAAGTAGAAAAATAGGAACCACTTTGGTGGGAAGGTAACAGCGCTCTGTGCACCTTCGGTGTTTAGTCATGCCGGCCACATGGCCACGGAGACGTCTTTGGACAGCGCTGGCTCCTTAGCTTAGAAACAAAGATGAGCATCGCTCCTAGAGACAGAAACGACTAGGATACATGTGCGGGGGAAGCTTTACCTAAGGATCTTTAAGTCATTACTCAGATTATCCAGGCTATTCACTATTTCAATTGCTCATTTTTTAAGGTCAAGAATAACTCACATCACCTTTGCAAATATACAGTGATCCCTTGTTTTTCGCGGGGGATGCATTCCAAGACCACCCATGAAAAACGAATTTCCGCAAAGTGGAGGAAAGATCTTTTTTATGTATTTCATGAGTATTTGGACTTTTAAAACCCTCCCTGTATTGTTAACAACCCACCGCTGCTGACCGCTGAGAGAGACCGGCTTCTCTCAGTGGTCAGCAGCAGTGATAGCGGCTGAAGGAAGCCGCCGCTGCAGTTTACACACACACACACACACACACACACAAATCGTCCCTGCCCTGGCATTCTAAACCATAAGCCCCCTTTGAAAAAACCCGTGAAATAGCGAATCCACGAAAGATGAACGGCGAAGTAGTGAGGGATTACTGTATAAGGATAGTTTAAATCTTTATTATATCTCTTTTAAGTTTTCTAAAATTCAAAATAGTTCTTTACATTCAATCATCTCAATCTTAATTAGCAAATATTTAAAATATGTTTTCTGAACTGACATTTTAACAAGCACACATCAACCTAATCCTAAATGGCAAGCTTAGATAGTGGCAGAAAACAGTACAAAGAAAAATGTGTAGTTATCAGCCAAAAGAAATCATTCTTTATAGGGGAAATACTGTATTTTTTCAGAGTATAAGATGCACATTTTTCCTCCCTAATAGAGGCTGAAACTTTGGGTGCATCTTATACTTCGAATGTAGCTTTTTTTAAAAACCAGCCCTAACTAGGTACTAATGATTTTTCAGCCTTCCTACTCCCTCCAAAGAAGGATTATTCCTGCCCTAAGTCTTTGCAGGCTTAATTTCATTCCTACTTCTTCTGAAAAGGGCTTTCTCAGCCCTAACCAGGGGATAAAATATTGTGCTGAAGCTGACCAGACTAAGGACCCTAGCCAGATGAATCCCTGGTAGGGTAATTTCCCCCCCTATTTTCCTCCCCCAAAACTAAAGTGCGTCTTATACTTTGGTGCATCTTATACTCCGAAAAATATGGTACATACTGCAAACAAAGAGTGCCATCCCCCATTTCAAGCTTCTCCAAACTGCTGAGTGCTATCCACTCATCCCTGAGTCAGCAGAAAATGACATTTGCTGTTCCTACTGTTGACCACTATCCCTACATTGCCTTTATTTTGAGACACTGTTTGCCACCCAAAATTTTAGGTTATTTGCAGTTTCTCTTAGTCTGTGATTGAATGGCAGTTGGGGGAGAAACACTACTTTAACACTAATACAGCAGTGGTAGGGGACCAGATGAAGACATCATAGAAGGACAACCCCACAAAAAACCTATGTTGGTGGGACATGTTTAATTTAATAATAATAATAATAATAATAATAATAATAATAATAATAATTTATTAGATTTGTATGCCACCCCTAACCAGTATGGTTAGGTGTAAATGGCAAAATTCTCAGACAAAATGTATGAGAGTCATCTGCCATTCTTCAAATTTCACTTTTTTATGTGTACAGTTATTAAGAGCACACATGGGGGAACCATGTAACTCAACGTAATGAAACTGCATTATGACAGAAGTAGATAAAATTATAACTACTTTTGATAGAATTTAATTTTGTATGTGATAAATATAAAAAAACCCTATGTATTTTATCAGAAAAAATGTTTGTTGTTCAAGTTTGCCTCTAAAAATACCAAATAATATGAACACTGATATATTCTGAAAACGACTAGTCTATAAGCTTTTCTTGCAATGACAACCATCAATAACTTCAAAAGTTAAGTCCAACAGAATTCAGCATGACTGTGTGCTCCATGATAAAAATAGAATAATTGGGGGAGAGGGAAGTATGTTCCACTTATTTTCATGCATTTTCATTTATTCCTGAATAGATATATAAATAATATAGGATTGTTTATTCATTTCTACTTATTTATTAAATTTGTGCACCACCCATTTCAGAGGTGACTGTCAGTTTACAAACATTAAAAACCAATAAACATTAAAATAATAAAACAATAAATTGTAAGTTAAAAGTACATTCTTGATAATATTGCTGTACCATTATTTAGTAAATTTTTAAAGTTTAATATCACTAAATTCTTAACTCAACATTCACACACACACACACCACATGGTTACTTTTCCACAGCATTTACTAAACTGATCTCAGCATTTACAGCAAAACCACTTTTCTTTAAAATGAGTCAAAAAAATCATTGAATAGATTTTCTTTCAAGTATGATAGAATCTTTAAGAAGAATCTTTATATTCCGTTCCCTGAATCATACTTGATATTCTAATGTAATTAATGTTCTTTCTTCCTCTTTCACATTTACCTTATGAGCACAAGATACCAAGAAATATTGTATTGAGAGTCCCTTGTCCATTAAGGGCTCTGGTCATAATAAATGATCATCTTAAAACTGTTAAAATATTCTGGATCATACTAGTCACTCATTAAACATGAGAACACTTAGCCAATTGGAAGCAGATTGACTGAGAAAATCTATTGTTTGGTTCTGCAACCCATCAAGACCAACAAAGACTTCAGAGGATAATCAGAACTGCAGAAAAAACAATTGCTGCCAACCTGCCTTCCATTGAGGACCTGTATACTGCACGAGTCAAAGAGAGGGCGGGGAAAATATTTACTGACCCCTCGCATCCTGGACACAAACTGTTTCAACTCCTACCCTCAAAACGTTGCTACAGAGCACTGTACAACAAGACAACTAGACACAAGAACAGTTTTCCCCCCGAATTCCATCACTTTACTAAACAAATAATTCCCTCAACACTGTCAAACTTTTTACTAAGTCTGCACTTTTATTTCTACTAGTTTTTTCTCATCATTGCTATCACCCTTTTCCTCCCACTTAGGACTGTAGGACTGTAATTTTTTGCTTGTATCCTAAGATTTTTATATTAATATTGATTGTTTCTTCATTGCTTATTTGGTCACTATGACAATCATTAACTGTTGTACCTTATGATTCTTGACAAATGTATCTTTTTCTTTTATGTACACTGAGAGCATATGCATCAAAGACAAATTCCTTGTGTGTCCAATCACACTTGGGCAATAAAGAATTCTATTCTATTCTAAATTGTCACCTTAAAACTGTTAAAACATTCTGGATCGTATTAGTCACTTGTTACACGTGAGAACACTTTTAACGTTAGCCACTTATGAAGTAAGAATCGGAAGCAGATGGAGTTAGAAAATCTATAATAGGAAATATTCAGGTGGATTTTCTTTGGGACGGGATCCAGTGAAATTAAATTACAGAGGTCAACCATTGAGTTTTATAGAAACGAGAAGTGACCGACTGGCGGGATCGCCTGTATTTCAAGAACTAAAGTCAGATTCCTGTGTTCTTATGCAACCTTCTCAATTCCACAAAGATTTCGATATCCGCAGGAATAATTTCAAAGGCGTTTGCTCCTCCCTCCTCCTCGTCCTCCTCCTCTTCTCCCCCTTACACGTCCCTCCGGCCACCTCCAGTAAAAGTCAGACCGACCCCTCCACTCCGCCTCCCGCACTTACCGGCTTCCTGGGCACAATTTACCGGGACAATTTTAATTGGTGGAAAATAAAGGTTCCCCCTCTCTTCTCTTCCCACGTGGTACAGTCTTTTCTCTGTAGAGGATGCTGGGACTTGTTTTGCGGTGGGGAGGGGGAAACATATTGCTTGTCGTACATAAAAGCAGCGCGCGTCCAGAAGAATTAGGACGGTGGCTTTTTTTCGGTGGCTTTGCCGATCACGAAAACGAGACTCAAACGTCAACAATATTAGTATCTGAAGAGTAACCTTAAATCTCTAGGTAAATAATGTATTATGCATTCTATAATGTATGATGCACATTATGTTTTGTATATTTTATATGGTGTGAGCCGTCCCGAGTCCTCGGAGAGGGGCGGCTCACAACATATAAAATGTATAATATATAATGTCCTCGGAGATGGATGGCAAAGAAATCCATTTCATAAAATAATAAATAAATAACTAGCAGAGCTTGTTCTGTGACTGGTGTGCTGCACCCTAATATGAAACATGTTTAGACCAGTGTTTCCCAACCTTGGATAGTTGAAGATATTTGGACTTCAACTCCCAGAATTCCCCAGCCAGCGAATGCTGGATGGGGAATTCTGGGAGTTGAAGTCCAGGTATCTTCAAATTGCCAAGGTTGGGAAACACTGGTTTAGACAATACCGGTAGGTCAAACTATTTTGAAGATCTGTAGTGGGTGTTTTAAAAAAAAATCCTCATTTTCCTTATCCAACTAAAAGACTACTCATGAAAAGAGGAATTGATGCACTCTCAATTGCATTTATCTAGGCATCCCATCTGCAATATTAAAGAATGAGTGAAAATTCATGTCCGGCTTAGGAATTAAAGTTAAAAATTTAAAAATAAAGTTGAAAATTAATTTGAAGATAATGGACACAAATCATTTATCAGTAATGAGAGAGTTATCACAGATGTTAGTCTTATTAAATGATCCAAACACCATATTTAAGGCAATCTGGCAGCACCAGCCAACTCGGGAATTGTCTTACCTGGCTAGCTGGATGGGAGGCTATCAGAAAATATCAAGGTTGTAAACTAGAATGAAAGGTGAAATCATCACTAAATTATCAAACTGAACTCAAATGCATTTTGAGTTCATTTCATGCATTACCATTTCTGGTCTTTATTCACAACATTTCAGAGGGACTCCAGATGTCTTCCAATTAAGCAAGTTTCACCCCAACAGCTTCCACTGTTGTGTTTATCACAATGAAAAGAATACAGAAAATAAAACTATAATTGTACAGTATAATTTTTTTGACTGCTAATCTTCTCAACTGCCCTGAAGTAACCTAAATAAATTACCATTGCATATGAAAGGTTTATTGGAAGAAACACCATCTTTCCTCATATTCCTGATGTTATTCTGAGCTTCTGATATATGAAAACACCCAACAATTTGCAAAGCCCTTCCTTCTACATAGCATGAATCATATAAATTGCAGTAGCAGGACTGGATTCTTTCTAATACCATCCCAACCATGTCCATGGAGTTTCAAGGAAAAACTAGAAATGGAATTTTATCTGAAATACACATTTTAAGAGCCTGTGGCAATATACTGTATACGTAATTCAAAACCTGAACTCAGATCTTCATATATTTACACTAAATTTGTTTTCCTTCCATAATTGGCAACACCTCCACCACTTCTGTCCCCATATAGTATATATCAAGGTTCTCAATAAACTGGAACATTTCCTGTACATCACACTGTTGATGTCAATAATCAAAGATAAATATGCTCATTAGAAACAATGAAGTGTTGATGACAAGGGAAAATGCTTGCAGGTGTGAAAGATGAAGCTTCCTGTACAGCTGGTGCCTAACTGAGGCTTCCCTATCATCAGAACAAAGAACAGTGGCAAACATCACTGATTTCTAAAGCAGCCCTAGAATAATGATGAAAATGATAAAAAAGAAACTGAAAAGTTTATGGGAGAAAGAATCAGAAAAATTAGAATCTGATGGAGCAGTAAAATTGTAAAGAAAGGCACACCAGATCTAGGGCAGCAATAACTCTGCTTTGCATTTTCTATTTTTTTGTGACTGAAAAGGACATTTCAGGGACAGTCTTTTATAAAATATGTTTTTTCAAGGAGCCCTTTTATGCAAATATAGACACAGCAATAGACAAATGAAGTAAAGATTTACAGTACTATAGAAAAATATAAAGAAACACCTATGAATAGACTGAAAAATTGTATAAAACAAGATTGCAAATCAATGATACATGCAGTATAAAGGCTTAATCGGTGAACTACAGCTGGATATTCTGCAAAATTAAGTTAAATAAGCCTTAGGAGATATTAACAACAAAACTGCAGGAGTTAATAAAAAGCCAGCAGAAATATTTAAAATCTTACAAGATAATGCAGTCAAGGTGCTTCTTGCCATTTGTAAGCAGATGCAGTATGTAAAATATAGCAGTGACCAAGCAACTGGAAAATATCAATTTATATTCCGATACCAAAAGAAAATAATTCCAAAAATCCTTTTGAAGGATAGCACTTATTTCATATGCCAGTAAGATAATGTTTAAGAATTTGCAATCCAAAATTCGAAAGTACATCCAATCAAAACTGCCAGATACTGTACACAGTTTGGATATAGAAGAAGCAAAAGCACCCATGATCACATTGTGAACTTCCAGTAGAACATGGAAAAGGCAATTCAAACATCTAATTCTGTAATATTGATTATATAAAATTGAGAAGGATTTTATATATAGATATAGATATATATAATTCTCTCTCTTTATATATAGAATAGAACAGAATTTTTATTGGCCAAGTGTGATTGGACACACAAGGAATTTGTCTTGGTGCATATGCTCTCAGCGTACATAAAATAAAATATACATTTGTCAAGAATCATGTGGTACAACACTTAATGATTGTCATAGGGGTCAAATAAGCAATGAAGAAGCAATATTAATAAAAATCTTAGGATATAAGCAACAAGTTACAGTCATACAGTCAACATGGGAGGAAATGGGTGAAAGGAATGATGAGAAAAACTAGTAGAATAGAAGAGCAGATTTAGTAGAAAGTCTGACGGTGTTGAGGGAATTATTTGTTTAGTAGAGTGATGGCGTTCGGAAAAAAACTGTTCTTGTGTCTAGTTGTCTTGGTGTGCAGTGCTCTGTAGCGACGTTTTGAGGGTAGGAGTTGAAACAGTTTGTGTCCAGGATGCGAGGGGTCAGTAAATATTTTCCCTGCCCTCTTTTTGACTCGTGCAGTATACAGGTCCTCAATGGAAGGCAGGTTGGCAGCAATTGTTTTTTCTGCAGTTCTGATTATCCTCTGAAGTCTGTGTCGGTCCTGTTGGGTTGCAACACCAAACCAGATACTGTAGTTTGGTGCTGCATGGTGAATGTGATTTCATTGCATCCAGACAGTTTGGTGCTGCATGGTGAATGTGATTTCACCGAAACATCGCATAGACACTCAAAATATTACATGGGTAAAACCCGAACTCAGAATAGTCTACATACATATACCCATGAAAATCTACAAAAACAAATATATATACATATATATTCGTAGATTTTCACGGATACAGGTATGAAGGTCTTGGCATATTCGGGTTTCTTCCCATGTAAGTTTCAGAGATTTCTGGGGACGTTTCGTCGAGGTCCCACTCATCATCTTCAGGCTGGTGCTTTTGTCCTTGTGCCAGGGTGAACACAGTGAGACCTGAGCTGCCTTCCCTCTATAAATACTGGTGGGTGGGTGTAGAGCAGGGGTCCCCAAACATTTTACACAGGAGGCCAGTTCACTGTCCCTCAGACTGTTGGAGGGCCAGACTATAAAAAGAACCTATGAACAAATCCCTATGCACACGGCACATACCTTATTTAAAGTAAAAAACAAAATGGGAACAAATACAATATTTAAAATACGGCAGCAACAGTTTCTCTCCCTAAAGGCGGCAAAGAAAGGGGCCAATTGCAGGCCCGCTTTCTTCCCTGCCCCTTGGCTCTCCACCTCCTGGCTCAGCAGCCGTCCGCGGTGAGTGGACAGGAGATTTGGGAGCTTATTATATCGATCGGTAAAATCCCGTGCGCTGTCGCGGGCCGGATAAATGGCCTCAGCGGGCCACATCCGTCCTGCAGGCCGTAGTTTGGGGACCGCTGGTGTAGAGTGTTGGCTCAGCAGCTGCAAGCTGTGTAGAAACTTCCTGGTGAGTCAGTGGGTAACACCTGGGGTCAGTGATGTAATTGATATATGCTGATTAGTTGATGTTTGTGGATTGGGGTGATATCCTGAGCTTGCAGACTTCTTAGGTGTTGTAATGTGTGTCTGGGGTGTAACAATTTTGGTTTGGCTGCGAGTTTGTGGTCTGGTCATGTGTTTAGGGTGTTTGTCAGTTTGTGTGTATGTCAGAGGGGGCTGCAACAGTTGGGGGCACCGCTGTAGTTTGGCTTCTGGGTGGTGGTTATATTTGGTCTGTACGATGGGTGTGGGTTTGGGTCTGGTGGAGGTGATTGGTGGTAGTGTCCTATGTTGTTCTGGGTCTGGTTTCAGTTTATATGGCTGGGATACATTTGTTAATGAGGGCTGGTTTCTAGATGTCTGGTAGGCGGGAGGTATCATCACGTTTGTTCATATTGTGGGGGTGTTTCTCTATTTCAATGGCTTCCATGATTATTCTTTTGTTGTAGTGTTCAGTTTTGGAATTTACTTTCCTGTTAGTTTGTCCAATATATGTGGATGGCCAGACTTTACATGGTATTTGATCCTTGGTTTTCTAGCTGGATATTCTCCTTGGGGTTTCTTCAGATGTTGGCTATTTTTTGATCAGTGCCAAAAGGCTGTCTTGATGTTGTGTTTGTGGAGAATTTTGCTGATTTTATCTGTGGTGCCTTTGATGTAAGGGAGGAGGCCAATGCCATTGTCCTGTTCTTTATCTTGGTTCTTGGGGGGATGTCTCCTTTCGGATTAGTTTGGTGGTTGCTTCTTTTTGGAATCCATTGGAAATCAATGCATTTGTGAGACTGTGTAATTCAGTTTCCAGGTGGTCTTTGTTGGCTAGGCATTTGGTTCTGGAGATGAGGGTCTTGACTACGGAATTGATCTGTGCAAGGTGGTGGTGGGATTTTGTTATCCATTATCAAAAACCATGTAAAATCTGCTTCTAAAGTAATTGAGCTCCAATTCTTCCAAATTATTTTTTTCTGTAAAAAAAAAAATATCGTGCTATTAAAGAATTATATCAAATTTTCTATCTAGAGTAGTTTTCTAACATGCAGCTATTTTCCATTTTTAACTTTTGGAGATTCAGTACATTTGAAAGTAACTTCCAGCTCTCCCCCCCACACACTTATTTTTTTAAAAATGGTGATACTGTAGCTGTGAAAGACAATCTGTGTTCAGAAGAATCACATTTTTAATGAAGTTCTCAGCTACTGATTCCTTTACAGATAATTCTTAACTTGCAACAGTTTGCTTAGTGACTGAAGTTACAACAGCACTGAAAAAAGTATGATAATTTTTCACACTTAGGACTGCTGCAGCATCCCCACAGTCACATGATTTTTATTGGACAGTTGACAAGTGATTCACATTTATGACGGTTGTAGTATCCCAAGGTCGTATTATCCCCTTGTGCAACTTCTGACCAGCAAAGTCAGTGGAGAAACCATATTCACTAGCAATGTTGCTACTAGTTTAACAGCTGCAGTGGTTAACCAATGTGACAGGCATAAAATTAGGAAAGCCTCATATTAACAAATTTATTACTTAGCAACATAATTTTTGGGCTCAATTATGGTTGTAAGTTGAGGACTAATTGGCATATCTGTTACACACCAAAAATCCCATCCATGGCAGCGTTTTACTCTAAAGCTTCCACAAAGGACTCACCTCTATAAAAGATAAAAATAAGTCGAAATACTACCAAAGCTGGAATAAATTTTACTTTTGGTTGGAAAGTCAGGAAAACAAGAAATAAAGACAACCAATTAAATACTCAACTGACTTAAATAACAGGCTAAGAAAGAAAGAGGATCGGTTGAATATAGCAATAAAAGATACCGATGTAAGTTCTATGTAAAATAAAATGTATAAAATAAAACAGTCAAGTCTGGAGCGGTTAATATTAAGCTTGAATCTGTTGTGTTCTCTTGTGTTGTTGTAGTTGAAGCTAAAGTATTAGAAATATTAAATGATGGTAATATAGAAATATCACTACAGAAAATAGAATAGAATAGAATAGAATTTTTATTGGCCAAGTGTGATTGGACACACAAGGAATTTGTCTTGGTGCATATGCTCTCAACGTACATAAAATAAAATATACATTTGTCAAGAATCATGTGGTACAACACTTAATGATTGTCATAGGGGTCAAATGAAGAAACAGGACTGCCACACATCGCCTAATATTTTTATAATGTTTTGTTTATGTTTGTTTATAATAACATTTTAAAAATTGTATTAAAAAATAAAAATAAAAAAAATAATTTTGAGCTCAATTATGGGCGTAAGTTGAGGACGCCTGATATATCTGTTCCATAAAAAAAACCCAATCCATCCGCGGTAGCGTTTTACTCTAAAGCTTCCGCAAAGAGGGACTCGCGTGTTCCAGATGAGCTTAACAAACCCGCAAACACTACAACTCCCAGAATGCCATTGCCTACCTCACTTCCAGATGGGGAGGGGGAGGTGTCATTCAGCATCAGCAACACAGGATTCGTAGAAGGCCGAGGACAGCAACAAAATGGCGCTGACCAGGTGGGTAGGGGAGGGAAGAAGCGGGACTTTATATTACGATATAAGGACAGATTGTTCACTTGTTTCCCGGATTTCGTGGTGGTGGTGGTTGTTTTTTTAATAAAGAATATGCTGTAAACTTAGATATATGCATATCGTGGTCTGCGGCCAAGTGGATGGATTAACGGGAAGATTGCGTTAAGAACGTCTGGCGGGGGGATCCGAGCATTTTTCTTTAGCGCTTATTTCACTGGCTATTTCCGCCGGTCTCTTCCTCCACCCCCATCCCCCTCACACAGTGCCCTTAATAAGAATAGTAAAAACCTTTCAGAAATGAGAGCTTCGGTTCACAAATAAATAAATGTTTGACCGTACGGTGTAAAGCTTGGCCGACTATCCAGAAAAAGGAGGAGCTTGGTGGTCATCCTTTTTTTATCCCCCCCCCCGCCTAATTAATATTAATGAATCACAGTGTACCGAAAAATGTAAAGTTGAGATCTAAAATTGTTTTCACCAGACAAGAATCGTATTAGGAGGAGATTGTTGGTCGTTAGGGTTTGCCTATGCGCAAATCGTTAATTCCAGGTGGGATTGGAAGCCGCTGCTGGGGATATATAATAGGCCATTTTACTCCAGCTAGCCGCAAGCAAAGTATTTTTTCATGTTAACTTTATGTCTTCAGTTTTAATTTGTCAGTGGTGTCTAAAGCACTCATTTTAAGGCTCAATCTGTAATGCTCTAAATCTTGGAAGTAGTTGCTACTTGGAATAACTGAAATGGAACTTGCAGCTTCAGAGTTCTTGAAACACTCTTAAAAACAAAACAGTTCAGAACTGAAGATGACTCAAGAGAAAATGAATCTTTCCTCCATGGATGCAGTTGCCCAAGTATTTGAATGATATTGAGCATTTTGGATGTTGTTGTTGTTGTTGTTATTATTATTTATTAGATTTGTATGCCGCCCCTCTCCGGAGACTCAGAGCTGCTCACAACAATAAACAGTACAAATTCAATGATTAAAAACCATTTAAAACCCTTAGTATAAAAAGCAATCATACCTCTCATACAAACCATGCATAAAGGAGCAGTCCAGGGGAATAAATTTCATAATAAAAGAAATAATCGTTTTAAAAAATATTTTATTGGAATAAAAGTCCCATGTTATAACGAAAAAGAGCGATGTTACATTCTTCTTCTGTTTGCCTAGTTTTTTACCAGCGCCAACCCAGTTGTCTCAGGACCAACTGGAATTAGAGGAGAGAGCAAGATCTCAAAGAGTGAGACAGACTGCGTTGGTGTCATCACGAAGGGAACCTCCTCCTTATGGTTATCGGAAAGGATGGATACCACGAATGTCAGAGGTAAATAATAGTTTGCATTCATTTAGTTCCTATTATGAGCCACGGTGGTGCAGTGAGTAGAGTTCAGTACTGTACTCTATTCTGCTGCCTGCCAGCTGCCTGGAATTTGGCAGTTCAAATCTCACCAGACTTAAGTTGCCTTAGCCTTCCATCCTTCTGAGGTGAGTAAAATGAGGACCCAGGTTGTTGGGGGCAATATGCTGACTCCGTAAACTGCTTAGAGAGGGCTGTGAAGCAGTATATATGTCTAGGTGCTATCGTTACTAAGAATGATTTTACTCTTGAAAGATAAGTCTGGACTTCTAAATGTAATATGTAGATTTTATTTTAAATGCTTTTTTCTCCTAAAGTCAGCTTAGATGTTCCAAGTTCCGAATCCTTAAATTTGCTGTCTATGTGCTTTATGCCCAATTTTAGTTGTTAAACTTCTTGCAATCTAAAACATTTTACTAAGTTTTTATGTTTTTTATTGTGAATCATAAAAGCACAATAAGCAATAACACAGATAAAGAGTACCAAATTAATGCCCATTGTTGCTGAGTCCAGTAATAACCATTCAAAATTGAACTATCTTTCATCTAGATCTCAAAAGAAACTATAATCTGGTCAAATCTTCTAAAGCTACCTAGGGATATATGTTTGATCACCTGAGTAATAAAGAACAGGTAGTTTTTCATTTACAACCACAGTTATGCCCAGAATCTGTTATTGAACAAAATGATCATTAAATGAGAAGCCTTGTGACTACTTTGCTTAGTAGCTGCAACTCAGTTCTTCCAGTTGCTGTCATTGTAGATCACTGGGAAGTGAACCTAGGCCTCCCAGACATGGTGGGGCAGAGAAAAGGTGCGGGCCTCTAACCATGCCTAGGAGTCCTTAATCGTCTTCTTACCCTAATGGGGAAAACAACCACAAGAACTTTGCTGTTTGCTAGCATTTTCACCAGATTTAAGATCTTCCAGTGCCCAAAGGGCTTTCTCTCCCCTCCATGCAAGAAGGGAGAAATGGACCTCAAATCTGGTGAAAACTAGTAGGAAGCAACAGGATTCTGAACCTTTCAGAAAGCTGGTGTTCACTAATGTTTTCGCTTCTCCAGAACAAAAATAGCAAACATCAAATTCTAAGGTAGTATTTTCCTCGGTTTGGAACCATTCTGAGGGGAGGGGAAATGCTATCAAATATATGCTATAATACTTGCATGTATGATATTTATATTTCTGGCTAAGCTCATCGTTATGCATGTTCAATAAGTGTGTTACAGCAAGATGTAATTGTCTATACAACAGCTACACAATTTCAAGTGAAACACATGGATTTTGGAGGAAAACGTTTTCTATATACCAATAGAAAATCAGTTTTGAAACAACAACTTTTAGAAACATTTTACGTTGGGTGACAATAATGCACAGAAAGCAAAAAAAAAGTATTGACTGTTCCAAAACATGTGATTTTAATTTCTATTATTTTAAAAACTAAACCTTCAATTCTTAATTACTCTATTTTCTGTTCTTCTCCACAATCTACGGTATTCACATTTGTTTTTATTTCTGTGTAGGATTTTGGAGATGGAGGTGCTTTCCCAGAAATCCATGTTGCCCAATATCCTCTGGATATGGGCAGAAAAAAGAAAACATCCAATGCGTTAGCTGTACAGGTGGATGCCGAAGGAAAAATAAAATACGATGCTATAGCTCGGCAAGGACAATCCAAAGACAAGGTAATAGTACTCTCAAATATTATATTTAAAGTATAATTGCTTCAGTTTACTAAAATGTTTTTTATGAATAATGGAGAAGTTTGTCAGAAGAAAACATGGAAAGGTTTTTTTAAGGTATTGAAACATTTGGAAAGAAATTCAGATTTTTCTCTTTCATCCTCTGAAGATGTTTTTATTTATTTTTTCCTAGAAATGAAATCATGAAAAAATGAATAATGAAATATATCCTAATATAATATTTTTAAACAATACAGAAAACTATTGTGAAACAAATTAATATATGTTTGAAGTACACCAATTAAAAAAGCAACTATATTAAATTTTTAGACATTCTACCTTTCTTTTGACGTGTCTGGCACTGCTGTATATTTAGCAAAATGAAATTATATTTTGAATAATATTTTCCCAAATTCCTGAACTTTTGAATTTTGTGATTATCAGCTACAAATAGAATAAAGTAGTACATTTATTTATGCAAGCAAGTAGCAATATATTTGTCCATATACAGAATGGTCAAGGGTCATATTTCTATTTCTATACCTGATTATGATTAATATCTATTGCCTATATTGTTTTATTAGTCTGCCTATTTCCTTAGGACTCTGGGTAGAAGAGATTTCTGGCCACAATTGTTAGAGTCTGTGATTGCTGTGTTGATTGTTATTAATGAATGTTGACTTCTCAACTTGTTGTTTTATGTAGTTTTTATATTGTTTTTGAATTATTATATTTTTGGTATTTTTGTGCTTTTTAAATTGTGGATAATTTAGAATCATATATTGAGATGGGTGATTATAAAATTTGAAATATAAATAATCATTCTAAATAATCAATTTAGAAATACTTTCCTGTCAGCACTTTCCCTGTCTAAATCATCATACAATGATAGCAACAAGAGAAATAGCTGTGTTTTAAGTCGAAATGATATAGCATTTTAATGTAGATTTTAAAGCAGAAGAAATATTGCAGTGTCAAGGGCTAATTCAGCAATATCTTAGGTAGGCTTATTAGTTTCTTCCATAAAGAAAAAGTATCATTTTGTGTTTGCAGATAATTCAGTGTTGCTAGGGATGATTTTTTAAAATTCCCAGCTAAATGATATTGCAAGCTCTTTAATATTTATGATTTTAGTACGGTTTGATCATTAACATAAAACAGGATGGGAAGCTTTGATAAATCAGGGTGACGTACAGTAGTTTACAGTTGCATTTGTGATATGTGAAACAGATTATATTACCTAGAAGTTTTGTGATTATCTTCTATTTAACCTTCTGCATATAAATACTATCTTCTATTTAACCTTCTGCATATAAATACTGCTATTCTTTGTTATTCCCTCAATGGTGCAAACTGTTTTGCCAGTACTAAGAAAACAATATCGTACCACAAGCTACAGGCATAAGTAGTCCTCGACTTAAAACTCCAATTGGGACTGGAATTTCAGTTGCTAAGAGAAGCAATTGTAAGATGTCACATGCCCACATCACTTAGTACCTGGCACTCCCAGCTTTTATTGCTATGCAAGAATCACAGGCTGTTAAGCAAAGAACATGAGGATGCATCCAGGTTGATGGAGGCCTTAGGAGGTTGCACACAACTTGGCTGTGTTGTGTGTTGTGAGGCGGCACAAATGCAAAGAGATTAGGAAGGAAGCAGTAGCTGCCCCTGGAAGCCTCAGCTGCCACAGTCTGGCAGTGGTCCCAATGGTCATAAGCCAAGGACTATTACTGAACTATAGCTTATTCTAAAGTACAGTACAAGATTATAGTGTTGTCATAGCACATGGAATCTATTTAGGTGTTTTGAAGCATTTTTTCACAGGTAGGTAGGCCACTGGCTAAACTGATTACAGTGATACCTCATCTTATAAACGCCTCATTATACAAACTTTTCGAGATACAAACCCGGGGTTTAAGATTTTTTTGCCTCTTCTTACAAACTATTTTCACCTTACAAACCCACCGCCACCACTGGGATGCCCCACCTCCAGACTTCCGTTGTCAGTGAAGCACCTGTTTTTGTGCTGTTGGGATTCCCCTGAGGCTCCCCTCCATGGGAAACACCACTTCTGGACTTCCGGACTTCCGTGTTTTTGCGATGCTGCAGGGAATCCCAGCAGCGCAAAAAACAGGTGCCTCGCTGGCAACAGAAGTCCGGAGGTGGGGTTTCCCAAAGAGGGGAGCCTCAGTGAAATCGCAGCATCGCAAAAACACAGAGGTCTGGAGGTGGGGTTTCGAGGACTTCGGTGTTTTTGCGATGTTGCGATTTCACTGATGCTCCCTTCGCTGGGAAACCCCACCTCTGGACTTCCGTTGCCAGCGAAGCGCTCGTTTTTGCGATGCTGGTATTCCCCTGCTGGTATTTCCCTGCAGCATCGCAAAAACACAGAAGTCAGGAGATGGGGTTTCCTATGGAGGGGAACCTTAGGGGAATCCCAGCAGTGCAAAAACGGGCGCTTTGGCTGGCAAAAGGGATCAATTTTGAGCTTGCACGCATTAATCATTTTTCCATTGATTCCTATGGGAAACATTGTTTCATCTTACAAACTTTTCACCTTAAGAACCTCGTCCCGGAACCAATTAGGTTTGTAAGACAAGGTATCACTGTATTCATTTCCAAAGTTTATCACACTAAAGTCCATTTATTGATATCATCTTAAAGAACGGTCTTCTCTTAGTTATTCTGTTTATAACTCTGATGGTGAACCTATGGCAAGTGTGACAAAGGTGGCACACAACTCCCTCTTTGGGCACGTGAGCCATCGCTCCAGTTCAGCTTTGCCGCACATGCGCACACTCCTCCCTCTGGCCAGCTGGTCTTCAGGTCTGTGCTGTGCATGTGGGAGTGGGAGGAGCAATGCCAGGGCCTCTCCCACATTGCATTTTGGGGCCGCATGCATGCATGTGCTTTGGGCACTCAGTCCAGAAAGATGAACCATCACTGATTTAAAATTTCCTTGTTTTAATGTTCAAATAACATCTTTGCATTTTATTTCTTAGGACTGATTATTTATTTTGGTCTTGGAAGTAGGTTTAGTTCTCTATGCATTGAGATTCTTGTGAGTTTAATGGGCAATTACAATAAAGCAATAATTGCTCCTTCATTTAGCTTTGTGAAATGTGATTCTATGGGTGCTCGTTTCAGGGATTGTTAATCTTGGAAATTCTTGGATGAGAAATTTGTAAATGTCTTCTATGCTAAATTATTATTAGGACTACAAGTCTATTTTATTGCAGACAAATGAATGAAGATTTAGAACAATCTCTAATGAGCGATATATACCTATTTGGAAAAAGCGAATTGTAGTTGTGATAGGTCCAATAGAAGAGAATATTTATAGCTCAGAGTTGAACTGAGTTTTTGATGCTCTTAAAGCTTGCTGGTAGCTTGCAGACATAAGTAAGCACAAGTAAGCATAATCATAAGTAAGTGATATAAAGGTAACATGAGTGCAAATTGATACATAAAAAAATCTAATGTCTTTAAGCAAAATAACATTTTATTTTTTTAAAAAACATACAAACAAAAATAAAAATGTGATGATGTAAAAAGTTTACAATAATGATAAAATAAAACTTGTTTAAACAGAAAAAAATGTAGAAGGTTTGAACAACTCAGAGAGGGGAAAGGTCCAGATTGAAACTTTTAAAATAACTCTGGGAAATAACTGGTCCGCAGATGAGGAAGCATAGTGGCATCAATGGAGTTAACAATATACGTGAGGCTTGGGGGCGTTGCATCTTTTATAATTAAAGTGGCTGGAAAAATCTATATGGTAGTGGCACTACTTCCCAATGGAAGTAGTGGATTGGTAGTTTTTCAAAAAAACTTTAATTGGCTCCACAAGACTGCACAAGACACAGCCAGCAGGCTGCATATGCCAAATTGATGTAGACCATGGGTGTTAAACTCAAGGGCCCGCAGGTCAGATCCGGCCTGTGGGTGCGTAGATCTGGCCCTTGGGGCCAACCTGGAAATAGCGAAGGACCAGCCCGCAGTTCCTCTGCTAGCGAAAACAGAGTTTAGGATTGCATGTGGCCCTCCTGAGCTCAGTTTTCAACCGCGACAGATGAAAACGGACATCATGTCGGCCACAGCCACCCTTGACATGCCTATCTTCCACATGCATCTCTAGCCCCCTGAGGTCAAAACAACCCTGATGTGGCCCTCAGTGAAATTGAGTTTGACACCCCTGATCTAGACCATATAGAAACATACTGGTCGAATACAAGAATATGCCATCTTATTACAATCATGAAAGCTTGGGAAGTGATTTAGTTTACCTTTTTCTCTCATTGCATTGTGTCTGATTTTTAGAGACTGCCAGAACAAGTCCCTGCTGTTTCCTTTAGGCAAATTGCTGCATTTCTGCATCATAAAATGTAGATAAGCAAGATAAACATGCTTCCAAATGGAAAAGATTTCTAGATGTTTGATTACCAAATACTAGAATTCAGGAAACTCTTATGTATGTTTCTTGTATCTAAAGCTAAGAGATACTTTAAACATATTCTGATCGTGTTAGATATTATGGAGCTTGTTCAATACTAGAAAAATAATCCAGTTTTCTAAAAAGCTGCAGAACCTTTATTTTTTTAAAAAAATCTTCACTGTTGTTTAGTGATCTTTTTCATGTTTCAGGTCATTTACAGCAAATACACAGACCTTGTTCCCAAAGAAGTTATGAATGTGGATGACCCTGAACTTCAAAGACCAGATGAGGAAGCTGTCAAAGAGGTATAGCTAGTGATGATGATGTATGTAACTGATGGTTTAAGAAAGGTAAAGATTTCTCCTGTCCAGTTGGGTCCAACTCTTAAGGGGCAGTGGTCCTCTCTCTTTCTTAGCTGAGGGAGGAATGCACATTTTGTCCAAGTGGTGTGTTTTTTTTCAAAAAGTTTTTTATGTTTTTTGTCCAAGCGTTTAATATATTATATACATGTATATTTCCAGCTTACAGAAAAGACACGAGTTGCACTGGAAAAGTCTGTCTCTCAAAAAATCGCAGCAGCAATGCCAGTCCGAGCAGCTGATAAACTAGCTCCAGCTCAGTATATTCGGTATAGAATTTTTTTTTTATTGTTTACTTTTTGTATATATCTATAATATGCACCTTCTTCACATGATTACATAGAGACAGGAGCAGTTACAGGAATTTTTTTTAAAAATGCTGTTTAATGAATTCTGATACATCATAATAGAGCATACTTGGCTATAGAATTGTGTTGTTCATTTTTGTGTTCATTCCTGGTAATGAATTTCTTCTTGGAATATATAAGTCTCATGGTCCATAAAAAGTAAATAAGCACAATAATATCTATGAAGCAATGGGACATTTCACTGGAAATTTTATTAGGTATATACTCAATAAAATGGGATAGAATGTGGAGTATCAAGCTTTGTCCTCTGTGTGACACAGCTTACCTGCGGTAAGATCAGCAGCCAATAAGAATTGAATTGAATTGAGTTCTTTATTGGCTGAATGTGATTGGACACACACTGCTCTCAGTGTTTCGGGGTATAACATGCACCTTAGTTTTGGAGGGGGGGATTTGCCTCTGCCTCCGGGCAAACAGCACAGATGACATACAGTTTGCTGTGTATTTCTGTGCATGTGTGCCTGACTCATAGAAATAGCAAAGAATTGGAGAAATGTACATCATGGCAGTATATTAATGCCAGGTTTTCTTAAATGTAGTCACGCTAACTCCTCCCATTTATTTAAATAGATCTACTCTAAACATGACTTAAGTCAAGGTTTAGCTCAGCTGCCTTATCTTAATACTAAAATAGGACTCAGATTTTTACATTTCAGATTATACTTGTACAGATGCTGTTAAAATCTATGTGGCTTTCTCGAAGTATACATTATGCTCTGCTATTTAAACGGAGATACAATAGCACTGGGCCTCTTCAGATAGAGCATTTATTTTAAAAAGCTTCGTTTTGTTAAGTTTTCTAGAACAATAATAAAGAACTCTTTAAAAAATAAGTCTAATAATTTGAACATCAAGAATTGTTGGATACAAAACAGTTAGTGATATAGGATACTAATAAGCAATCAAATCATACTAGGAAACAAATAAAACAATATGAATCATAAAGATACAAGCAATATGGTTATAGTCATAAGTGGGAGGAGTTAGGTAATAGGAAGGGTGAGAAGAATAATAGTAATACAGTAATACAATTATTAGTAAATATTTCAACAGTATTGTGGGGATTAGTTGTTTAGCACAATGTTGGTTGGCATTTGAGAAAAAACTCCCCTTGTTCTGGTGTGCAGTGCCCTGTAACATTGTTTTGCGGGTGGAAGCTGAAACAATTTATGTCCAGGATGTATACATGTGTACAACCTAAAAGTACAGCAGTGCTGGAAAGTTTATTTTATTTATATGTTACATGTATTTGTCACCCACCTCGTAACAAAATTATGGGTAATCGTAATGAAAGTTTGTACCTTTTTCTCACTTTGTCAGATACACACCATCACAGCAGGGAGTGGCATTCAATTCTGGTGCAAAACAGAGAGTTATTAGAATGGTGGAAATGCAAAAGGATCCCATGGAGCCTCCAAGATTCAAGTAGGTTTCAGAAATATTCCTTATTCAGAAATAAGAGTGTTTGATAAGTCCTAATGATGCTCTGATTTTCACATATTAGGATTAATAAGAAAATTCCTCGTGGGCCGCCATCTCCCCCTGCTCCAGTAATGCATTCTCCCAGTAGAAAGGTAATGCTTTTACAGCTGGTTTCTTCCTCCGTTTTATTCATGTTTATATTATTGGGGTTTTTTGTGAATGTCCCACAAATCTGGATAATTATAAATCATTCTAGTACTCATCCACAGTTCCCTAATGCAACCCACACTTTCTGTCACACTAACTTCACTCTCTCCCATTGCTTGGGTAAAAAGCAAAATCTTAAACCAGGTTTCCATTCAAGGTTAAAAGAGAGGATACCTCCTGGATTTCAGAGGGAGGATGTTCCATAGGGCAGGGCCTGCAGTAGGAAAGACTCCCTTCCAAGAGTCATCAGAAGGCAAGGCTTAAAAGAAACGACTTGGAACATGCCACCCTATCCACTCTGGTGGGAAGGAAGTTGCTTATTGTGGGATCTCATGCATGATTATTCTTGCGGGGTGTGTGAGTGAGTGAGAGAGAGTTGGATAATCAGCAGAAAAAGTAAATAGTTCTGTAAATATTTCAGCATGGTGAATGCTGTATATCCTATCAACTGCTTAGATGGCACAGTAAGCACTCTGCAAAAAGCATATTCTTTGAGCTGATACTTGCTGAAATTATTTTCAAAAAGATCAGTATTAGGGAAAACTATCAGAAGTAAGGATGCATGGAAATTCTCAGTTTACAACTCAAAGCTGACCTAAACTGATTCCTATTTAGACCTTGGTGCTTCTAAGAAAGAATGTGATTGCTTTTAAAATAATTTGAAGTATCTTTGTACTTCAAATTATTGAAAAGTTATTTTATTCACTTTCCCAGAAGATCTTCAAAACTATTTTGTTGTAACTTGGCATTTGATATTTATTATTCTGCTACAGTATCGAGAAATTCCCTTTCCATTGTTAATAATTTTAAAAAACTTTCTTTTTTCTATGTAGATGACTGTAAAGGAGCAGCAAGAATGGAAAATTCCACCTTGTATTTCAAATTGGAAAAATGCAAAGGTAATTAATTGGTTACAATCACATAGCGTAAAGATAGCATCTTAAGAATCTCATTGAAAAATGAACAATTTGGATTATTTTGAAATATTTAGAACTGAATAAATAAGTTACAGTGGTACTTCTACTTAAGAATACCTCTGCTTAAGAACTTTTCTAGATAAGAACTGGGTGTTCAAAAAAAAATTGCCTCTTCTTAAGAACTATTTTCTACTTAAGAATCCGAGCCCGTAAAAATTTCCCAGGAAATTTGAGAGTGTCACGAAGGCGCGGCCAGTTTTCTACCATTCCCTTTTTAATCCCAGCCATCTTGGACTTTTCTGGGCTGCCAGAGGAGCCTTTCGATGGCGTTCCCCCTCTCGCCTGCCTGGGTTTCTCTCTCTGGCGCATTGTATGGAAGGCAGCCTTGTGCCGGGAGTATGGGAGGTACATGCTCCTCCTCGCCACCTCAGAGTCCCTCTTTTTTTTTTAAGCCTTAAAGTTTGGGATTTTTTTGATTCCCCTCACTTCACTTTCTTCCTTTGGCAGTGACTATCCTCTTCTTCTTCTTCCTCCTCCTCCTCCCACCCAAATTCTGAGCTTTTATTTCTTTCCTAATGGGTTTGCATGCATTATTTGCTTTTACATTGATTCCTATGGGAAAAATTGCTTCTACTTACAAACTTTTCTACTTAAGAACCTGGTCACAAAATGAATTAAGTTCTTAAGTAGAAGTACCACTGTACTTTTTTAAAAGTATTTTGTTTTTCCGTTAGTCTCATATTAGAATAACAAGGCAGGGATACAATGTCACTTGCTAATATCACTGAAAGTAGTTCCACAAATGGAGGCTCTTTAGTGTAATAAAACATTACCGTATTTTTCGCTCCATAAGACGCAGTTTTTTTCCTCCCAAAGTAGGATGAAAAATCAGCCTCGTCTTATGGAGCGAAGATGCAGGCAGGGAGGGGGGGGAGGCTGCGAATTCGGAAGCGCCATCCCGCCGGCTGGCTGGCTAGCTGCTGCCTGGCCCACCGTTCCCCGTAAGCTACGCCCGTGAGCAGGCGTGCACCCCCAAATACACCCGAGCGCCCTTTTCCACGGGCGCGTGCTCCCCATCCCCCTGCCAGCCCGCGGGGAGGTGGGCAGGGGCGGGGAGGTGTGGCAATAGGAGTAAAGGGAGCCGCGGCCGCCCCTGCCTCCCCACGGTGCCTCCGGCCAAATGCGCCCCTGGCTTCTCCACGCTGCCCTATTGCCCGCCCGATCCGCCTCCTCTGCCACCTCCTGCGTTGGGGCGCGATCTGCCTCCTCTCCTCCGCTGCCTCCTCCTGCCTTGGGGCGCAATCTGCCCCCTCTCCAACGTCGCTGCCTTCTGCCTTGGGGCGCGATTCGCCCCCTCTCCTCCTCCGCCGCCGCCTTCTGCCTTGGGGCGCGATTCGCCCCCTCTCCTCCTCCGCCGCCCCCTGCCTTGGGTGAGCAATCCGGGAGTCTGGGACAGGGTGGCTTTACGCCATGAAGAGAAAACGGCCGACTTTTCCCTGCTGCCGGAGCCGTTTCCTCTTCATGGCGCAAAGCCACACAGTCCCGGACTCCGGGATTGCTCGCCCAAGGCAGGAAGCGGCGGAGGAGGAGAGGGGGCGGATCGCGCCCCAAGGCAGAAGGCGGCGGCGGCGGAGGAGAGGGGGCGAATCGCGCCCCAAGGCAGAAGGCAGCCATCTGCCCAGACAGAAAGGAAACAAGAGAGAGAAAGTGAGAAGAAGAGAGAGAAAGAGGGGGAGAGAGAGAGAAAGAGAGAGGGGGAGAGAGAGAAAGAGAGGGAGAGGGAGAAAGAGAGTGGGAGAGGGGGGAGAGGGGGGAGAGATAGCAAGAGAGAGAGAAAGAGAGAGGGAAAGGGGGAGAGAGGGGGAGAGAAAGAGAGAGGGAGGGAGAGAGAGGAGATAAAGAAAGAGGAGAGAGAGAAAGGAAGAGAAAGAAAGAAAGAGGGATAGAAAGAGAGAGAGAGTGAGAGATGCTCAGTGAGCCTTTCTTTGAAGTTGCCTTTCTTTCTTTCCTTCTTTCTTTTTCTCTCTTGCTCTCTTGCTCTTTCATTCTTTTTTCTTTCTCTTGCTTTCTTTCTCTCCTTCCTTCCCTCATTCCATTTCTTTCATTCCCCCTCTCTATTTTTATTTCTCTTTCATTTTCTTTCTTTCTCTCTTTCTTTCTTTCTTTCTTGCTCTTTTTCTTTCTCTCTTTTACCTTCCCTTCCTCTATTTCTTCTTTTCTTTCTCCTTCCTACCTTCTTCCCTCCCTCCCTTCAGTCCTTCCTCTCTTACTCTCCCCTTTCATAAGTTTCCTTGCTTCCTTCCTCTGTTCCTGTCCCTTCCCCCTTTCTTTCTTTCTTTCCTTCCTTCCTACCTTTCCTCCCTCCATTTCTTGCTTTCCTTTTCCTTCCTCCCTTCTTCCCTCCCTCACTCCCTTCTTTCACTCCTTCCTCTCTTCCTCTCCCCTTTTTGGCTCAAAATATTTTTTTTCTATTTTCCTCCTCTAAAATCTAGGTGCGTCTTATCAGCAGGTGCGTCTTATAGAGCGAAAAATACGGTATATAGCACAATAGCGAAAGTATTTTAAGTGTCTTCATAATAAAAGTTCAAAATAAGTATTTATTAAGCAGCATGAAGACTAATTTTCCTGCCATATCCTACTACAATTAAAATTATGGATCTACTTTTGTAGTAGATACTTTTTATGGTCATTAAATGCCTTTTCTCTCTTTATTGCAGGGTTACACTATCCCGTTAGACAAACGCCTGGCTGCAGATGGTAGAGGATTGCAGACTGTACACATTAATGAAAACTTTGCTAAATTGGCAGAAGCTCTTTACATTGCTGATAGAAAGGTCATTGTTTATTTATTTATCAAATTTATATGCCACCTGTCTCCATGATCAGATAGCTGTGCAATATTCTGCCCAAATTCTGGGGTGTATCTGCATTTTTTTACTACAAGGTGTAAAGTAACATTGCTATCATAACTGCTTAAATTCTGAATTTCGTACAGGCTCGTGAGGCTGTAGAAATGCGAGCCCAGGTAGAACGCAAAATGGCACAGAAGGAAAAAGAGAAACATGAGGAGAAACTTCGGGAAATGGCCCAGAAGGCCAGGGAACGAAGAGCTGGAATCAAAACTCATATGGAGAAAGGTACCACTTGTCAACTGCTTCATTTTGTAATATTTCAAATATTTTTTTCTTAAACAAGTTGCTGAAAAGTTCATTTTGTTGAGAAGATTGCAATGAATCAGCAGGAATGGTCTGCTTTATCCCATTAGTCTCTACCTGCTGCTTTTCATGTACAGGACTGTCACCTGATTGCATGTATGTTCATGTAAAAATGAATTAGAGAATGTATAGTCCCAGAGCCAAATGCAACCAATTCTATTTGCCTCCTTCACATTCCCCCTCTACTCACAGTTGCTAAATTTCCTTCCCTTTTGAAGTGGGAAATTAAAGCTGTAATGAAAGCCCTAAAAGCAAGTATGTTTTTAATTCCCAAAATAATTCTAGGTCCCATATGCTTTGCTAAACATCAGTTTCCCAAAAAATATTAAGTGTGTCCCTTTGCCCCCAAAAGTTGCCCATCCATAAAATAGAGGTACATTCCATAATTTAGCTATGTTTATTCCCAAATATTAACCTTCAGTGGTTATTTTTTATTGCCTCACTATTAATGGATTTCAGTCACACTGAACATCATTGGGGAAGAAATATTTGACTTTTCAATTAATTTTGGATCACCTTGTATCTCAAATTTATCTATAGAGGATGGAGAAGTTAGGGAGCGTGATGAAATCAGGCATGACAGGCGAAAAGAAAGGCAGCATGACCGGAATCTTTCCAGAGCAGCCCCTGACAAAAGGTAAAATTGTTCAACTAATATATAGCTGACACCTTTCCTTATATTACAATAAAAAAATAGTTGCAATATATAAATATAAAAACCAACAGTTGCTTCATAACTGTTCTCTCAGATTGTGCTTCTTTGCCAGAATGATCCTTTATGTAGTGCAGCAATCTTTTCAGAAATGTTGAGACTTGCTTGTGGTAAGTAAATGATACAGAAAAACCAAGAGTTGGTGTAGCATTGAATTATTACTTTATTACATTATCGCAAAAGGAAGACATTTGTAAGCATCTGACATTATAGGAAAATAAGCGAGGCTGAGTGTTAATAACTGTCAATAAGTGACTAAGTGCTAATAATTGACATTATGTAACCAAGCAATTCAATATTGTTAAATTCAGATCGAAACTACAGAGAAATGAGAACAGAGATATTAGTGAAGTCATTGCATTGGGCGTTCCTAATCCTCGGACATCCAACGAAATTCAGTATGACCAGAGACTGTTCAACCAAAATAAGGTAAGGAATTCCATGAGTACATAGAACACAATATTTCAACTTCTCTATCTGATAAAGAATATGAACATTTTTAAAAGAGCTACTAGTATACTGAGTATGTTATATTTAATTCTTAAGGTTGCTGTTGAGCCTGTGCTTAAATCCTGGTTGGTATATGCAGAATTAGATAGCATGAATATACAAGTGAACATTTACAGTGTTGATAATTATACTTTGAAAGGTGGTCCTCAATTTATGATCAAAATTGGAATGTAAAAGGTTTGCATGGAAGCACACACTATGCCTTGGGAAGGCCCCACTCTACAACATGGTTAAAAGGGAATACAGGTAGTGCCTGCGTAACTAACTGGAATGGGTAACCCCACCACTAAGTGAAGTGGCCACTAAGAAGGAAATTGTGTGACCACTTGAAAAGAGACAAAATTAGTCCATTTTACACCTTCAGCTTTTCTTTGCCTAACCTATCAGGCTTTAGAAACCAAGAAAGGAAGGTGGTTCTTTGAAACAGATTTCTTTATTGTTCCTCACCTAAGGACAGAATCTTGTCAAAGTAAAGTATGCTACTGCCCTCTCCCCCTCAATAACATATATATCCTGGAACTATCAGGAAGGAGCAGTCTTCACCCTTTATCTTTCAAACTATCCAGAGTTGTCTGTTGTTCCTCCGGAATACATCTTGTACCTTCTGGGAATCCAGATCACATAATCACTCCCATATCCCGTGGAATGCTGATGAGCCACAGCATGGGAGCCACAGACAGTATGGCAGTGATGGCGAACCTTTTTTGGCTCGGTTGCCAAAAGGATGTGCATATATGCAATAGCGTGCACGCACCACACCTATATTGCAAAGCCCTCTCTCCAAGCAAGCGCATAACCTGTGTTGTCCCATGCATATATGTACAGCCCCGACGCTCTCCTATAGCCTGGCCCAACAGGAAGTTCAGAAATGAAACGAAAGTGGAGCTGAAATTAAGCTTCTTCCCTTCATCTTACATCAGAGATCCTTAAACCTGGCAATTTTAAGATTTGGGGACTTCAACTCCCAGAATTCTGGAGAATCATGGGAGTTGAAATCCACAAGTCTTAAAGTTGCCAAGTTTGAAGATCTCTGTCTTACATTGTTTGCACGTTCTGCCTTTTTTTCCACAGCCACTTTAAGAGGCAAAAGTAATTGTAACTGAAAAAAGGCTTGCCGTAAGTGTAGTTCTAAAGATTTCATAATTCTCCCAGTTTGCCTTTTAATTACAGAAGTTTATCCAGTCGGTAGGTCAATATAATTGTTGATTTTTGAGATAGCTCACTTCTGGAATTTGTTTAGTTATCCTAACTCTGAATTACTCCTTTACTTGACAGGGCATGGACAGTGGCTTTGCAGGAGGGGAAGATGAAATTTATAATGTCTATGATCAGCCCTGGAGAAGTGGTAAAGACATGGCCCAAAATATATACAGACCAAGTAAAAATGTGGATAAGGACATGTATGGTGATGATTTGGAAACAAGAATAAAAACTACTAACAGGTAGGGAAATTAATGTGAACCTCAGTGATTGATTTTTTACAAGAAATATATTACATTTTTCTGCTTTCTTGCCTCTTGCAGGTTTGTTCCTGATAAGGAATTTTCTGGCTCAGACCGTAGACAAAGAGGAAGAGAAGGACCAGTTCAATTTGAGGAAGATCCTTTTGGTCTAGACAAATTCTTGGAAGAGGCAAAACAGCACGGGGGCTCTAAAAGACCTGATAGCAACCGCCCTAAAGAACACGATCATGAAGGCAAAAAGAGAAGGAAAGAGTAAAAAACTGATTTCTCTCTGGCTGCTGGGACTGAATTCAGAGCTTTAACTAGCTCTGTGCTGAAAATAATGTACCATAGGTGTTCAAAGGCCATGTTTCCCTATGGAATAGAGGAGAAAAGAAAAAGCAGACTGCTGAATAACATAGTTCTGTATTTTGGTTTCTAAGTATGTTCATTCTTTGTTTCAACAGAGGAGTGATGTATTATTTACTTTAAAAATGTTATTCCAGGTATATTCTCTTGTATATAATTTTCTCTATTTCTGCTATGTATTGTTCTTGAAAAAAGAGAAGAGTACTAATTGATTTGCTTTGATGTAACTATCCAGTTCCATTTAACCTGAAAGGAGCAGTTGCACTCAATTAAGATGAATATATACATACTGGTTTATTTTAATTTCTTTACATAGCAATTAAATAAAGGCTGCTTCCTTTTAGTTGGTATTAGCAAGTATTTCATCTGGCTGTTCTTTCTTGACGTTTAACTTCAAGCTGGAAGATAAGACAAAAACAACTCAATTTAAAATCCATTTTCAATTTTTTAACCAAAATAAATATTTAAACATTTCCATTGTTAAACAATAAAGTCTGCATTATCACCTTTTGAACATCGATACACTTTGAACTTAAGCTACCCCTATTGTAGTGTGCTTTTAATTAGAGAGGCACATGATAAAGAACATTTAGCTTCTCCCATGTGCAGAAGAAACACAGCAGCTAAATTTGTAAAACCTATTCTGGATAGCTTAGCTGAATGTTTGGAGCATTTTTGTTGTAGGTTTTAGCGAAGACAAATTTTGGATTGTTTTGCAGGACAAGGAAGGCCACAACATTTTGTCCCTCTTTTTGTTTTATTACACTTATGTGCTCTTTCCTGATCATTGAAACACCAGCCTCTTCCTCTCCTTTGATTGCTGCCACAACTTTACATGAATTCAAGCATAACAATGTGTATATTCCAGCCAGCATGCCACTTCTTTCTACCAATTGTTCCAATATCTTCTTTCTCTTTGCTGTTGGCTTTGTATCATTGATGGGTTTTCCTTTTCCTTGCTGACTCCCATCTCAGAATGTACATTTTGATTTGAGCATGTACAGCCCATGCACAAAATGCTTTGCCTAGCCTGCTTTTAACTGTTACTTAATTGTACAAATTGGGTTTTTAAAAATGTGTATAAATAACAGAATAATGAAGCTTTCCTTGAAATAAACAGATGCACTCAATATATCTTAAAAGAACTGAAATTACCGGTGAGCCTTCAAAAAAATGATCTTTCAACAAAGCATTATTGCGACTTTCTTCTGTGGCAAATCCAATCCAGCCAAAACCTTTATGGAACCCCGTTTCTAGATTCTGAAAATTAAAGAGAATATATTAGTCATATATCAGAATAAATTCCCTTTTACATTTGGAAACTATTCATGGTTAGTTACTGCTTAGTTTGTATTCAAACTGCTGAACACAAATTATTTTCTGTTTGGTAAATTAGAAACCATTTTCCAATATGCAGAACTAATTTGATAGAAACTGTCTTATGGAATAATAGTTTTAGAAAGAATGGTGTTGGTATTTTATTTTTCTTGTATTTATTGGATACATTTTCTGAGAGCAACCTTCAATTCAATTCTGCATACTTTTAAATAGTTGTGTGTATGATCACACTATGTTAATAATAAAAGGATTTAAAAATATTAGTTAGGCAATAAGATGTATTTGTTTTCTCAAATTTATATATGCTGGTGTATGTGCTGCTCCATTTCCAGAGATTGTAGATAGCTTATAGTAATAGCATAGTTGTTACTTTCTTTTCAATGTTAAACATTAAACATAATTTGTAGCAAAAATACCTGAAATTACATACAAAGTCCTATTAATTTTGGGGGAGTTTATAACAAATGTGCACTCATCCTAGTAAATCAGTAGAAGTCAAATTATTTAAGGATGACAAAAAATGTGTCTAATCAGCTAAGAAAGACAGACCAAGCAGTCTATTTTCTTTTAAAGCAGTGGTGAACAACAGTGCTCAATTTCATATGCATTGGTTATATGTAGGAATAGTACTACAAAAAGTACTGGTATGCCAAGTAGTTCTAAAACCTAAAGCAAAAATGTCTTACGTATATCATGAATGAATGAATGTTTTATTTTGTACGCTGAAACATAAGATTCTGTATAAAATATTTTTAGGCATTTCTAATTCCAGAACACCTTAATTACAATAACAATAGAAAGCATTTCCAGTAAAAATAAGAAATAAGCCCATTAAGACAGTATTCTTGACAGCGAGCAGTTGTTATTGGCTGGCAAGATGAAAAGTTACCTTTGAATTATTCCAAATACTTAATAGGAGAAGGAAACTTTTATATGATGTTTGTCCTGGACCTCATACCTTACATTCATGTTTATAACCTAAAAAGATAGAACTGAAATCATCCACGACAAAGGATAACCACTATTGCTACACAAAGCTTCCTGTTTTTATAAAAAAATAATTTTGTTCTTCGCAGATAATAAATATTTACTAGGACAATAGGGAAATTAATAATTTAGCCTCATCAATTTGCTGCCCTACAAGTACGCTGAACTAAAAAGATAAAAGTAAATGTCCCTGTCCAGTTGTGTCTGACTCTAGGGCTGTGATGGCGAACCTATGGCGCAGGTGGCATGTGGAGCCATACCTGTTGGCATGTGAGCTGTTGCCCTAGCTCAGTTCCAACATGCATGGGTGTGCCGGCCAGCTGATTATTGGCTCACACAGAGGCTCTGGGTGTTTTTGGCTTCCAGAGAACCTCTGAGGAGATGGGAGAGAGTGTTTTTACCCTCCCTGGCTCCAGGGAAGCCTTTGGACCCTGGGGAGGGCAAAACACGAGCCTACTGGGCCCACCAGAAGTTGGGAAACAGGCTGTTTCTGGCCTCCAGAGGGCCTCCGGGGGAGGGGGGAGCTGTTTTCGCCCTTTCCAGGGCATTGAATTATGGGTGTGGGCACTCACGCATGCAAGATAGCGCACGGCCATGCTCTTTCAGCATCCAAGGAAAAAAGGTTTGCCATCACTGCTCTAGGGGGGTGGTACTGAGCTGAGGTAGCCAGCATTGTCCAAAGACATTTCTGTTGCCAAGGCTCACAGAATTTTGATACCGTATCTACTTGCATCAGCCTCATCAATTTGGCACTCACAAGTATATTAAACTATAGTCCTCATAATCCTTACAATGGCTAAAAAATAAAACCTAACAGAAACTACAGGTTTGGTATTATGGAAAATACAGTAGTGATGAAAAATTTATGAATCCTTATCCATAAGCTTGCAGCATGATGACCTACAATGTTGTCAGTGCTTGAATAAGATTTCTTCAAATAGGAAATTCTGATTAAATGAACGAAACAAATGTTGAAGCATGTCCACTGAACAAACTAAGGCAATATTCTTACTGACAGTTGGAAAATGTAAATTAGAATAATTCGCTCTTTTCAGAAGTCAGATGAAATTGAAAAATAGAGTGATGTGAGCTTAAATGATCCTCTCCATAAAACAAACTAATTGTTTTAACCTTTGCTATTAATTAACATGTTTATGATAGTGAATCAGTTGTGGGTTCTTAGTTGTTGTGCTAGGGTGCACTGTTCTAGTAGTGGCCCGATTGCGCAATTTGCCCGTGATGGCTCCGGTGCCATCTTCACCAGTCCAGTCCGTTGCGTGTCGCCATCTTTTTTTTTTTTTTTTAGAATTTTTGGGCTTTTTTTGCTTCCTGCACATGCACAGAAGCAAAATCTCATGGTCCAAATAGCTCCAAACTGATCAATAGATATCTATGAATGTGGGTTTTATGTATTCAATAAATACATGATGTTAAAGTCCTTGATGACCTCATTCCATGGATGAAGTTTGCCCCACATTGTTTGCCCCACATTGTAGCTGACAGATTAAGGAGTTTTAAAGAATTCCCAAACTTTTAACCACTTACATTAAAATAACCTCAAGGAGTTTTCTTAAAACCTTTTTCCTTTCAGGATCCCTTCCAATTTTAAAAATTATGGAGGACTCCAAAAAAGCTTTTGTTTATATGGATATTTATCTTCCATAATAAAAAAAATAAAAGTTGACCAGTTCAGGCCATTACCTCTTCTCAGTTGTTTGATGGGATTTTAATACTGGATTATTTTCAACATAAATTTGCAAACAGCTTTGATTTTGGGAACCCAGGAGGTACTTTAAGAAACATTGCCCTATAAAGCACAACACACTAAAAGAAAACTGCCAGAAAACTTTCATAAATGTCATGCCTATCCACTTACCTGTTTGTTTGTTTGTTTGTTTGTTTGTTTGTTTGTTTGTTTACCAACAATAACATTGATCAAATACAATTTGAGTATTTTTACATTGGATAAATCATTTAATGACCATGATACTTACAAATGGCATGATGCATTTCTTCACCGGTCCAAATTGATTAAAATATTGTCGTAGTTCACCTTTAAAAAAAAGGCAGGAGATATCATTTGAAGTATTACATTTCAGAGGAGCAAACTCATTTTTATTAGCCATTTTCTCAATTGATGGATGGGCTCAGAAATGACCTCCTAAGGAGCAGGGCTTATCACTCTAAATTTCTCACAATCTCTTGTGATTATAATATATTACATGCATTTGACTGGAAATGGGTGACTAAACTCAACTGCTTGATGCTATTCGGAATGTCTGTCTTCAAATTTCAAAAAGTTCTACAATACAGTACAGCAAACAGGGATTGCAAACTACAGGAACCATTTGCACTTCAGTTTGAGATGCAGACAACAGAGACTCATCCTTAACAGCCTGCACCTATCTTCAACAGCATAGAGACATTGAGCAGAAAACACCCTGCAGCCAAGAAGGTTCCCCACCCACTTGCACTACTCAGGCGACCCTGAGGACACAGACAAAGGCCTGTAAGGAATATAAATCCTTCCATTCCCCATCATCCAGTCAGAGTTGAAGCTTTTTGGAAGAGAAGCGAAATGTCTTTAAAGAAAAACCAAGAAAGTCCAGTTGCCTCCTGAAAAGCACCTTTGGAACAACCATGACCTGGATGACTGAGAATCTCTATAGAATACAGCAAACAGCAATGGCAATTAGTTTTTTGGGAAACCACATCCTCCAATTGCTCAAAACATATGCCCAAACTAGCATTCACAAAATTATACATTTGATTAATTTTTAAACTGTCTAGTACAGTAATAGCTCTATGGCCAATGTTATTTAAGGGTTATTTTTTAAAAAAACAAGCATAATCTACACAGTAGAGGAAAAATACAGATTCAAGTCCAAATTAACCATAAAATCTATTGACTGAGGCCACACAATTTACTTACCGGTAGAATAAAAAAAACCTAACCCTTCTGGGTTCATATAGTGAAGTATCACTTTGCACAGTTGTCTACAATTAACATTCTAGATATATCTAGATTCTAATCTTTATATCATGTCCATTTATTCCAGAATTATTGTACATAAAATCCAAACAAGAACACTACCCATGGCTGAATAGTCTACATTACTTCTCTTCTACCTTGCAAATCTGTACAGGAAACTACACAATATTGGCAACAACTCCTTTGTGGCCAGAACAACAACAGAATAACCGAAGAGGTGGAAAGGATCTTGGAGGTCTTCCAGTCTAGGCCCCTCAAGCAAGAGATCCTGTACCAGTAACGGCAAATCTTTTTTTGCTGGGTGCCAAAAAGGTGTGCGCGTGCAAAATAGCATACATATGCACGTGTACCCACAGCCATAATGCAATGCTCCCTATGCATGCACATACACACCCACCCTGCACTGCCCCCATGCATGCATGCATGCAGGCCTCACTGAAGCCTCCAGACTGCCAGTAGGCTCTTGGGGCATCTTTTGCCCTCCCAAGGCTTCAGGAGGGAGAAAATGGCCTCCTCCTGCCCTCCGGGAGGGAGAAAATCAGCTGGCCAGCACGCACATGTGTGCTGGAGCTGACATAAGACAATGCCTCTAGTGCCCTCAGATATGGCTCCACGTGCCATCTGTGGCACATGTGCCATAGGTTTGTCATCACAGCTTTATACCATTTCTGACAAGTGGCTATCCAGTCATTTCTTTAAAACCTGCAGCCATGAAGCACTCACAACTTCTGGAGGCAAGTCATTCCGCTGTTTAAGCCTTCTCACCATTAGAAAATTTCTAGGTTGCTTCTCTCTTTAATTAGTTTCCAGAGCCTCTGAGACACAGGGCTTAGAGTGCAGTACTGCAAGCTATTTCTGCAGCAGTTTGGCAGATCGAACCTCAGTAGACTCAAGGTTGACTCAGCCTTCCATCCTTCCAAGGTCGGTAAAATGAGGACCCAGATTGTTGAGGCCAATATGCTTACTCCCTGTAAACCGCTTAGACAGGGCTGTAAAGAACTGTGAGGCAGTATATAAGTCTAAATACTATTGCTATTCTATTATTTATTTATTATTATTGATTTTATCTTCAATTCGATTCACAGTCTGGTACTGGTAAACACTTAAGAGTTCAAGTCCTAACCAAAGACTTAAGAGCTGTTATGTAACGTCTCTATATAGTATAGGCAGTTCCGAGTAAGTGTTAATAAATATAAATGATAATAAATAAATACAACAATATTTACGCTATATATCCCCGGTATACAGCACACACCGCCACACTAAAAACTTTCACGTGGGCTTATCAGCGCCATTCTTGCCTAACCGGCGCCATCCAGTTGGCACCTGGATTAAGAACACAAGAGATCCCAGACCAAGGGAAATTGGCATAAGAAGAATTGGCAAGGAAGATGTCGGCTGGGAATCCGCTTCGGCATTTTCACAGGAAATCAATTGGAATCCCGTGCTCAGCAAGAGAGTCGCCTCGGGGATTTACTCCCTAACCCTTTGGCGGAGCAAAAGCTTCAGCCCCTTAAAAGCACACGCGAAGGGGGGGGATCCTTAATCATAATCAGAAAACGCATCTTCTCCCACTCACTTTCCTCCACGTTCCAGGGTATTCGCCTCACGAAGACCTCGAAGGCACGCCGAGAAACCCCTCTGGCTGCCATCTTAAAAAATGAAGAGAACGACCTTGCCCGGCCGAGGCAGTTTTCTCCAGCCAATGGGAGGGTCGGCTTTCCGCCGCTTCGCCGGAGAGCGCGTGCCAGGTCACGCCTTGAAGCTAAGATGGCGGCGGCCACGCGGGAAGAAGATGCCTTCCGCCGGCTCTTTCGTTTCTATCGGCGATGGGAGGGGTCGGATCCTAGCGGGGTGATTGATTTCTCCAAAGCAACGGGCACTCAGGTAAGTCGAAGGGAGCCCTCCACCCCTTCGCCCTGCCCGCCGGCTCCTGCCGGGAAGACGCCAGGAAAGTCTTCCTTTTTGAGAGAACCTCCCCTTTTCCGCTGCACGTTTTTTCCTCATTCAGCGCCGTAAAGTTCCCGGCGTGTATGTGGGCGCAAAAAGCTTCGTAGTAAACAATCTGAGGAAGGTCTCCCATTTGACAGTGAAACATCCATGGCAGGGAAAAGACTTGCTTGAACAATTCTGACCAGCTGATATTTTCTGTTCTACAGTTTCTAAAGATATTCCCTCACAAACTCCACCCCGCTTTCCCGGTGCAGCATTAAGCAAAGTACTGTATTGACCGTATTTGAACTTGCTAAATGGACTTCAACTCCCGGAATTCTCCAGCCTGCTACGCTGCTGGAGAATTCTGGGAGTTGAAGTCCACAAGCCTTAAAAGTTGCCAAGTTTAGGGATCCATAGTTTCACAGTGGCTGCCTTGAGGATAAAAATCATGTTATAGTTAACATAATCGATATTTTAAAGTATCACGGTAGGATAATGTTTGCCTGATAACGTAGCTGGTTCAAAACTCGGCATATTTTTTAATAGTATGACGCAACGGTTAAAACGAAAAGGAAGATCAGTTTTTAATTGACCTTTCATTTTAATTTAACGTACAGAAACTTGGGGGTTTGGAGCCAATTGCTGCCTGTCAGTCCATGTTCCAACCCATCTCATTGTTCTGTGAAACCAAGTTTCAAATGAAACTTTGAAATCTAAACCCACTTGAGTAACATTAGATGAAACAACAAAATGAGCGCCTTGTGTTCAAGAACTGCTGGGATCCTAGCCTTCTGGTGGACATATAAACCCTAGTTATTACTCTGATCAAACAGAACTAAATTTTTGTTTTAATGTATGCTCCATAGATAATTTTATCCTTGTGCTATTATATTTTTTAGTCTGAAGAGAGATTAGTATTGTAAACATTGGCTTATATACTATTCTTGTACTATAATGCTGTCCATAGAAGATGTGCTTCCTTTCATGATCTTTGACTTCTAATGAAAATTATGAGAGATCAGTAACCAATTCCAAAAAAAGGGTATGGAACATAACACAGAAACTACTACACCATATGAGATTTTTTTTTTAATTAAAAACATAAATTTCCCTACTAGTTAGCTGGATAACATATACATGTTCTTATTCTTTTTTAAAAAACACAAGTTTTGGATTATCAGAAATAATCCTGCATATTTCTTTTTGTATCCTGATCCCATTATTTTCTCAAGATAGGTTCCCCCAAAATAAGACATCCCCTGGTAATAAGCCCAATTGGGCTTTTTGAATGCATGGCAATAAGGCCAAGCACTTATTTCAGGGTTAAAAAAATATATAAAACAGGGTCTTATTTTCAAGGAAACGTGATAGAATTTATCTGCTGAAGAGGAAATGATTTATATACCTGATATTTGCAGTCTGATAAGGATTAGGTCCTGTCTACAATAACAAAAGATCCCTTTGATTAAATAACAATAACATTTTTAAAATTACTACTAAGTATTGTTCTCTGACTTTGAACCAGTTCTTGGACAGGTGGATTAGTCTTCAATTAATAAAGTAATGAATGCAGAAAATACAGCTCTCCCAACAGATTTTCTGAAATAGAAATTAAACTGTTTTGGTTATAGCAGGGCTGTCAAACTCCCGGCCTGCAAGCCAGATATGTCATGTGCTGGCCATACCTCTGCCTGATTTAATGAAGGGGAAATCCTGGTACATCATGTGAGAACCCCATGACAATGTGAGTTTGACACCCTGGGTTATAGGACTACTTACTTATTCTCTAGTATAATTTCTAATTTAAGTTAAAATCATGCATCTGCACGAGTGGTATGTTTATCTATTATACATACAAATATAAGATTGATTTCATGGTTGTGAAATCATATAGAAAGAGACACTAGAAAGATTCCAGGCAATGTTCCCTCTAATTTTTTTCCGGTGTGGGCGGAAAAGTATAGTGTCTGAGCGACAGTCCCTTTGGGACTGGGCGGCATAGATAGATTAGATAGATAGATAGAGAGAGAGAGAGAGAGAGAGAGAGAGAGAGAAGAAAAAAATTCCCTTCTTTTTTTATTAAAAGAAAATAATAATAAAACAAAACCAAAATCTATTTTATTACTATCTTCTCCTCTTTTTCCATCCCTGCCTCCTCCCCCCTTGTGTGTGTGTGTGAACTCTTGAACCATTTCCAATAACACACACACAAATGGCTGGGGGGTTTTTTCTCTGTTATTATTTGGGTGCTTTTTACCATATGCTTTAAATCAAGAGTCATTTCTCTCTCTTTCTCTCTCCCCCTCTTGCTCTTTCTCTCTCTCGTTTTCTTTCTCTCTCTCTATTGCTTTCTTTCTCTCTCACTCTTTCTTTCTATCTCTTTCTCTTCTCTCTCTTGCTATCTCTCCCCCCTTTCATCTCTCTCTCTTTCTCTCTTTATCTCTTGTTTTCTTTCTCTCTATTGCTTTCTTTCTCTTCTCTCTCTTGCTATCTCTCTCCTCCCCTTTCATATCTCTCTCTCTTTCTCTCTTGTTTTCTTTCTCTCTCTCTCTTGCTTTCTTTCTCTTCTCTCTCTTGCTATCTCTCTCTCCCCCCCCCTTCTCTCTTTCTATCAGCAGCAGCATTGGGCAGTAGCCATGGGGCGGCGGCAGGGTGATCAGCTGTGAGGCGGAGCTCCGGAACGAAGGCATCGACGGCGAGGGGGCTGCGAGAGCGCTTTCTCCGAGCGCTTCGGGAACGCCTGCCCTACCTCTACTGCAGCCCCCTTGCTGGAAGTCTGGGACGAAAGCGCTCCCAGCGAAGGGGCTGCGAGAGGGGCGGGGCGGGCATTCCCGAAGCGCACGGAGAAAGCCCTCTCTCGCAGCCCCCTGGCTGGCAGCGCTTTCGACCCGAGAAGCCGCAGCTGCCACCGCCGTGGGGGAAGTCGCGCTCCAAGACAAGAGGCGGCGGAGGAGGAGAGGGGGCGGATCGGGCGGGCGGGGGGCAGGGCCGAGAGGCCAGGAGCGCGAGGGGGCCGGAGGCTCCGAGGGGAGGCAGGGGCGGCCGTGGCTCCCTTCCCTTCTACTGCCGCCGGCACTTCCCCACCCCCACCCCCCGTGGGCTGGCAGAAGGATGGGGAGCGCGCGCCCGTGGAAAAGGGCGTGCGGGGGTATTTTGGGGGGCGCGTGCGCACGCGCGCGGCTTACAGAGAACAATGATTCCAGGTATGCTACCTAATCTTTGCAATAAAATTTTGACAGCCTGTCAAGTTTTATCCCATTCAGAGTGGAACACTGGCCTATCACAAAATATAAATTGTGGCATATGTGTTTGGAGGGGGGGGGGTGCTACAAGCATTCAGAATCCAAGTAGTAATCATGCATTACTGGGACATTAGAGATATTTTAAATAAAGTAAGCCTTTGAGTAACTTGACTCTTGGTGACTGACAGTTCCTGCAGTCTTCCTGCCAAGGTTTTGGCAGTGGTTTGTCATTGCCTTCTTTCTAAGGCTGATACAGTGCCTGGCAATAACCCAGCTGGTATTAGAGCTCACAATGTCTCAGTTTGTAGCCTGGTGCTATACCAAACTCGAATTATTTGGTACAAATATAAATATATATACAAATATAAGATTGATTTCATGGTTGTGAAATCACGTAGAAAGAGACACCAGAAAGATTCCAGGTATGTTACCTAATCTTTGCAATAGAATTTTGACAGCCTGTCAAGGTTTTTTTTTGCCTCATTGTACATCAAACAATCAAGGCAGGTTATTTTGAATTTCTCATGCTTTCCATTTTTCCAGGCTGAGTTGCCATTTCACTTCACTTAAAGGCTTTTCTTTATCAAAGTTATTGCTACATTTCTTTACCACTCTGAGGAATGGGTAGAGTTGGTAGTATTTACAACTTCTGGTTAACTATCTTTTCAATAAGAATCTATGGATATCTTTCTGGCTATCTGATATTCAAGGATTTTTTTTTAACTAGGTGATCACCTATCCTCTGAAGGTAACCTCAGTAAGTGATCAAGATGCCTACAGGGCAGGATTACATCCAGTTACCCAATGGAAAGCTTATGGTCTACATAATTATCCAGGTGAGCATATTTTGAATATCTCAGCATACATACGAGTCTGCGGAGAGGGGCGGTATACAAATCTGATAAATAAATAAATAAATAAATAATAAAATCTAAATTTAGTCGGTAGAATGACTGATAATGTATGCAACATTTTTTAAAGAGACATGTTATAATACTTTTTATTTTATGTACGGTATTTATTTTGTCAGGTATATATTGGTAGTATACATAGATATAGTGCTATACATAACATGGGTACAAATAAGAGAGAAAATTGGGACACTGGTGCACTTAGGCACACTCTTTACTGACCTCTTAGGAATTGGGTAAGATCAACAGTGGATAGTCTAAGGGTAAAGTTTTGAGGGTTTGGTAACAAAACTACAGAGTCTAGTAGTGAGTTCCAGGCATTAGCTATTTGGTTGCTGAAGTCATATTTTCTACAGTCAAGTTTGGAACGGTTTGTGTGCTTGTGTATTGTTGTGGTTGAAGCTGAAGTAGTCGCTGACAAGAAGGACGTTGTAGCAGTTGATTTCATAAGCTATGCTTAGGTTGTGTCGAAAGCGACATAGTTCTCAGCTTTCTAAGCCTAGGATTTCAAATCTGGTTGTGTAAGATATTCTGTTGCGAGTAGAAGAGTGCAGGGCTCTTCTTGTAAAATATCTCTGGAGACTTTCTAATGTATTTGTGTCCAAATACATTAGTGTGGGTTACAGACAGATGATCTGTATTCAAGGATTGGTCTGGCAAAAGTTTTGTAAGCTCTGGTTAGTAATGTGATATTACTGAAGAAGAAGCTACGTAAGATTAGGATAACAACTTTGGAAGTCATTGCTGTTTACAAAGACTGAGCCAAATAATATGTTCAAGAGGTTAGCTTTGACTGTTTCATTGTAGCATTCTTTGTGGTTGGGTCCTTTTAGTGGTGGGATTGGTCTCAAGTCCTTGAATTTGTTATTTACAAAGTTTGTAGCTTCCTTATTGATATGGATAGTTTGTTTTTCTTGGTTATGCTGGTTATCCCATTGTTAAGGTGATTCTTGCAATGGTGTAAATTGAGGTTGAAGTCTATCATGCTGTGGTCACGATTGGAAAAGGGTTCTTTTATTTGTAGCCCATAAATTGCACTTTTGCTGTTGCAGAATATGAGGTGGAGGCAGTTGTTGAGTGTAGTTTGTTTGTTACTAATTGGTCGAGTCCCAGATTGGTGACAGCGTTATGTAGGGTTGTATGGATGGGTTCAGTCGTGCATTCATTTAGGGTCCAGTTAATGTGAGGTAGATTGAGGTCTCCAAGAAAGATAAGGGGTTATGGGCAGAAGGCTGCCCACGCTAGCAGTAAGGTTAATTTGTTTGCAAGTGTGATGTTGTAGTCTGGGGCTCTGTAACAAAGTGATAAGCGAAGTGCGGCATTTAAGGATAGATCACCGGTGATGGTTTTGGGAAGGATGAGATCATGTGTAACTTGGATATTTTTTAGGTTTAGTGTCTTTTTGTAGAATATGGCTACTACACCTCCTCTGCAGGTTTCATGGTCGGACCGGATGACAAGGTAGTTTCCTGCTGTGATGATGGAGTCAGGGAGGGATGCATTTAGCTATGTTTCACAGATAAAAATAATGTCAAAGGTGTAAGCGTTTAATAGTAGTAGGAATTCAGACATATTGTTAATTATGCTTCTTGCATTGATTAGTTTGCATTTGAGATTAGCATTGGATTGGATTGAGGAATTAAGGGACGCGCTTTCCTAGTCTTGGTTGGTGTTGTATGGGCTGTTGATTTGTTGTTGGGGGATGGCAGGTGGGATGTTGTGGGATGGACTGCGAGTATTGTTTTTGATGTGTTCAGCACAGTAATCTATGTAGTTTGGTTCACCTAGATCTAGTCATCTGTTCAGTTCTGTGCGGAGTTCACAGGAGTGGATGCGTTGTAATAGAGATAGGGTCTGGATCTAAGTTTGTTGTGATTGGCATTGTTTTTGGCAATGGAGTTTATAGTGTAGATAAATTGTTGTTTCCTGGATTAATTTTTACAAACCACTCTACAGAATCGGGGGGGAGGGGGTCACCGAGCCGTTGTTATTCTTGTGCTCAGGGCCATCTCTGGAAACTTTGATGATATCTTCAGGGGAAATGGTTTGCGTATGATGGTTGCTGATGTTGCATTATGACGTTTTTGCTCAGGCTCGATGGTGTCTTTGACTATAGTGGAGATGTCAGTGGTTGATTTGGTAGGTCCTTGTGGTTGGGGTAGTAGTTAAGGTTGTGGTGGAGTGGTGGTGTGGTGTTGGGTATTTGGTTTGTTGGGTTTGCATTTTTCTGTGCTTGGATTTTTTTCCCTGTTCTTTCTGTTTTTTTCTGTGTTCATAATTTAAGTGTCGGAGGCAGACCTCATCTACATTTTTTTCTTTTTCATCCATTTTTATTTTTATCTAGGATTTATATATATTAACAATCCCTTTCTTCCGGGCTCCCAGTGCCATTGGGTGAAGCAATGTCTAAAAAAATATATCCAGAAACCTAATATATGCAATTTGGATATGCATATGTCTTCTGAAGAAACTGCTGATATCTGGGGGAAGAGCAAATTTCAGCTTCGGTAAGTTATGTCTGGGTTAACTCATAATAAATTTTGTCAAACTGGGGGTGTCAAACTGGCAGCCTACGGGCCATATGCATCGCTCACATACACACCCAGCTCTGCAAAGGCAAAAAAAATGTTGTGATATATCACATGATGCAATTGAGTTTGACACCGTGTTGTAGGTTTTTGGTTCTTTTCTTGTAAACTGAGGCTACTTTTAATCCCTATGAGTCAGTTGCTAAAAATCGATGTCATCTGTATTCAGTCTTCTCTTGCTGAGGATTGAAAGCAGCTCACTTGATGTCTTCAGACTTTTGTCAATCCAAAAGTTCTGAATAACTAAAAAAAAAAAAATTAAGGAGCAATGTATAACTGATTAGAAAAGGAAGTTTGCAAATCCAACGTTCTTAAAGGTGCCTAACATGGTCTGAGGAAGAAGGCTGTTATTCCCTTGTCTCAGAGTTATAAATCCCCACTGTCTTTCAGTCTCAACACAAGAAGCAAATGTCTGGAGCACTTGGGGGCAATTTCAAATCCTTTCCTTGTCCAGAGTGGAATTATAAGGAGCCAATCTATTCACTGGCTCTTCATTCTTTATAGTTGCTTGTTCCACTTTCAACATAACTGCCTTCAATTTGCCTTCTCCGGAAGTCATAAACTGTATTTTGATGTTACCAAGTTCTATGGATCTATCGAATCTTGTGGAAGAGAGCCTTTTTAAGAAGCCCATTTTGCAGGATACGGAATGGAGAAGGTCTGTCTAGCTTTCTAGCTATCTGACATTTGCATGTCCTTGCTTAGCAATCACAATTGGAATTGGCAACTACCTTGCTAAGCAGAAAATTGTGGGATAATAACAAGCTTACAATCCATAATTTCCCATTCAGTTGTTAAGCAAATCACCATGATTGTTGAATGAAACATCATATGGCAATGACTTACAATTTTTACTTCTCCATGAACTCTGCTGATTGTAAACCTGTTGTTCAGCACACAATGGTGGTCAGGTGATTGCAGGATGCTGTGACAATTGTAAATTGAACATTGGCCACAAAGCTTTTACCCCATAGTAGCTTAGAATGGCCGTTAAATGAGGATTTAGTAGGCAAGAACTATCTGTATGATTGCCCATCTGAAGGTACTGATACACCTACTATTCCTTCTGCCTCATATTTTTATGTTGAACTTTTAAATATTTTTAAAATTGAAAAATTGCACCTGGAAGTCTATGGGAAGCCAGTAGCTTATAATGTGGAGATATTGTATGGGCATAATAAGAAATACCCTTAATTGGTTGAGCCACTGCATTCTGAACCAAGTTTCCTGATAGTTTTCAAGGGTAGCTCCTGTACAATATATTCCACAATCCAATTGGGGGCTAACTAAATCATAAACAATCATGAGTAGATCCTTTTGATCTAGCAGCAGGCACAATTACAGAAGGCAAAATTTGTTCCCCAGCAAATATCTGGCAGTCAAAGGGCAAATTCCACCAGGAATTTCATGCCCCACATGAATCAGTCACCAGTAGCCCAGGATAAATCATTAGTTCCAGTCAAAATGGGTGGTGAGATCAGTCTAATCCTGGACCCTTGCTTTGTGGAACACTTCAGAACTTTACATTCTCTCATTTTTAAAATCTACATGAATCCACTGGAAGAGGTTATCCACTGGGTCAGAGAGCATCAACATCAGTATGCTGATATACTGTATTTTTCGTATATCGGACACATCTTCCCTCCCCCTCAAAAGAGGGTGGAAATGTCAGTGCATATTATACACTGAATACAGCCATTTTTGGCCTTCCGAAGCCTCGCCCAAGCATCCAATTTTTGCGAAAAATTGGCTCATTTTTCACAAAAGAGTGCGCAGAGGGTTTGGAGGCCTGCAGAGTGCTCCTGGAGGAAGGCAAAAATTCCCCCGTTTTTGTGAAAGAAAATGGGTGACAAATTGATTGTTTCTTTTGCAAAAACAGCATTTTTGCCTTCCCCCAGCCCCCAGGAGAACTCTGTAGGCCTCCCAAACTCGCTGCATTCCATTTTTGCAAAAAAAAACCCATGTTGCTAACTTAACAACTGTAGTGATTTACTTAACAATTGGCAAGAAAGGTAATAAAATGGGGCAAAATTTGCTTAACAAATATTTCACTTAGCAACAGAAATTCTGGGCTCAATTGTGGTCATGGTTCTGCAACCCAACAAGACCGAAACAGACTTCAGAGGATAATCAGAACTGCAGAAAAAACAATTGCTGCCAACCTGCCCTCCATTGAGGAGGACCTGTATACTGCACGAGTCAAAAAGAGGGCAGTGAAAATATTTACTGACCCCTCACATCCTGGACACAAATTGTTTCAACTTCTACCCTCAAAACGTCGCTACAGAGCACTGCACACCAAGACAACTAGACACAAGAACAGTTTTTTCCTGAACACCATCACTCTACTAAACAAATAATTCCCTCAATACTGTCAAACTTTTTACTAACTCTGCACTTCTATTTCTACTAGTTTTTTCTAATCATTCCTATCACCCTTTTCCTCCCACTTAGGATTGAATGACTGTAACTTGTTGCTTGTATCCTAAGATTTTTATTAATATTGTTTCTTCATTGCTTATTTGACCCCTATGACAATCATTAAGTGTTGTACCACATGATTCTTGACAAATCTATATTTTCTTTTATATACACTGAAAGCATAAGCACCAAGACAAATTCCTTGTGTGTCCAATCCCACTTGGCCAATAAAGAATTCTATTCTATTCTATAAATGGACGACTATCTGTATGAAAGTTAATTTTTTTGACCAACTTTTTTTAGAACCATATCAGAAATCTCATTTTATTAATTTTTATGTCATCCATCTCTCCTATAAAGCAACTTTTCCATGTCAAACTTTTGCAGAACTTTTTATAACTAAAACTGTTTATTATTATGTTGTTCTTTATCTTTTTAGAAACAGAAGTGCCAGTAAATCACAGCCAAAAAGCTTATTGGAAAAGTTGCGCTGGGTAACTCTAGGTTACCACTATAACTGGAATACAAAGGTATGCAAGGGAGCAATATAACTTCCTAAATGATGTGACACAAATATTTGTTTTTATTTTTTCTATGTATGGCATCAAGGACAACAATCAGACACCAGGGTTTTAAACCCAAAATCAGAATATAAACTTGAACTTTAAAAAGCATTGTTTATCAACCAGCTACAGACAAGGTTAACTCAGCTTTGAGCTTTTTATTGTCTGGTCTTCGTTACCAATCTTCTAAGTACAAAATTCAGGGTCCTGCTAATGTAAAGAGGGGGTGATCTTATGGGATGTTACAAAAACTGATAATTATATGTCTTAAGTCATTTAAGCATTGTTGGCAAAAAAAAACATATAAAGTACACCTTAATTCAGTGATGCTTTGAAGTTGCTTTAAGTCACTGTTGGTTAAATTAGTTAAGCTGCAAAATTGCTATTTTGGCTAAAAACATTTAAATAACCTTGTGAACTACCACAGAGAGAAATTGCTTCAGATTATAGCGTTACTATAGCATTACTATCTTAGAGAGTTGTTATACTTGAATTTGCAGTATAATTTTCTATAATTCTTCTATAATTTTGGCAAGCTGTACTTAAAATCAGATAGTAACCTAAAGTTCATTTTAGATTATTAAAAGGTAGCAACCTAATCTTCAATTTAAATTACTTTAAAACATTTCTTATATGCTGGCTTTGTTATTTAAAAATTCTATTTGTAACTTCTTTGCTCTTCTAGAAATATTCATCAGATAGCTATACTCCTTTCCCATCTGATCTGGCTTTCCTGTCAAAGCAAGTGGCTAAAGCTTGTGGATTTCCCAGCTTCCAAGCAGAAGCAGGAATCCTGAACTATTATCACTTTGATTCATCTTTAGGAATTCATGTGGATGAATCTGAACCGTACCTTTCTCCACCTCTTTTATCATTCAGGTAAGCAGTGCAAATATTTTTGTATGTATGTCTGTCTGTCTGTCTGTCTGTATGTATGTATGTATGTATGTATGTATGTATATTTCAGACATTCTTCTGACAGGTGCAGACCTACATTTCTAGAGCTAATAACTAGACAAACCAATGATGGTTTAAACCAGGAGCTTAGGGCCAAAGGGTAGGTACAATATGTGAAAGCTAAAATAGTAGCATTTTATTTGTTTCATTTGATCTTGATCTTGCTTTTCTCAATGGCATATGTTATTTGCTCACATAATTTTATGACATACAACCATACCCAACCTGGGTTCGGGGGGGTGCTAGCGAGCCCCCCATGTCGGCGGGGACGTTTTAAAACACCCGCGCGGCTTTCCAATGAGTCCCGAAGACAAACGCGGAAGTTTGACGTTTGTCTTCGGGACTCATTGGAAAGCTCTGATCGTTTTAAAACAGTTGCGCCGTTCTCCGCTGACTCCTGGCGAACTTCCCCGCTTTAGGAGTCAGCGGAGAACGGCGCGCCTGCTTTAAAACGATCGGAGCTTTCCAATGAGTCCCGAAGACAAACGTCAAACTTCCGCGTTTGTCTTCGGGACTCATTGGAAAGCCGCGCGGGTGTTTTAAAACGTCCCCGCCGACATGGGGGGCTCGCTAGCACCCCCCGAACCCGGGTTGGGGGTTCGGGGGGGTGCTAGCGAGCCCCCCATGTCGGCGGGGACGTTTTAAAACACCCGCGCCGCCCCCAATCTTCGGCTCCTCGCTAGCGCTGCGGAAGTTAAAAACACCATCTGCACATGCGCAGATGGTGTTTTTACTTCCGCAGCGCTACTTCGCGAAAACCCGCTCGTTGCGGGGGGTCCTGGAACGGAACCCTCGCAATGAGCAGGGGATCACTGTATATTGATGAACTATACAACTCAGCCTATCTATTTACTTTAATTTGTGTTAATTGTTTAATGGATTGTTAAATGGGCCATGTCCAATTAGTCACATAACCTAGCCACACCCACCCAGCTGGTCCACTTCCCCAACACACTGAGGGACCGTGAATGCATGTGCATAGAAACATAGAAGACTGACAGCAGAAAAAGACCTCATGGTCCATCTAGTCTGCCCTTATACTATTTCCTGTGTTTTATCTTAGGATGGATCTATGTTTATCCCAGGCATGTTTAAATTCAGTTACTGTGGATTTACCAACCACGTCTGCTGGAAGTTTGTTCCAAGGATCTACTACTCTTTCAGTGAAATAATATTTCCTCATGTTGCTTTTGATCTTTCCCCCAACTAACTTCAGATTGTGTCCCCTTGTTCTTGTGTTCACTTTCCTATTAAAAACACTTCCCTCCTGGACCTTATTTAACCCTTTAACATATTTAAATGTTTCGATCATGTCCCCCCTTTTCCTTCTGTCCTCCAGACTATACAGATTGAGTTCATCACATGTTAAATTTGTTAGGTTTAAAATTATACTGTACAGATTGGTTTTAGGGATGATGTAAGGTATACAAGTTTCAAGAGGTATTGTTTTGCAATCTCCTAAGTAAATTAAGACCCAATTTGTAAAAGCAAGACCCAATTTGATATGTCTCGTAGTTGTAAAAGCAAGACCCAATTTGATATGTCTCAGTTTCAGTATTCTGAATTATAATGACGCTTTTGAATAGCTTGCTAAAAGGAGAATGTCCTTTTTAAGTTGTCCCATATTTGTGTGTAGCTATAGTTATACTAAACCATCTTTTGTTTTTCTTTATTAATTTTCTAGTTTCGGACAGTCATCCATATTTCTGCTGGGAGGATTGAAACGAGATGAAGCCCCTGTGGCCCTGTTCATGCATAGCGGAGACATTATGATAATGTCTGGTTTCAGCCGCCTACTGTATCACGCAGTTCCCAAGATCCTTCCCAATCTAGAAGGAAAGCCTTTGCCTTCTTCCTTAGAGCAGCCATTCTCTGCTGACCTTCCTGCAGACTCTGTGATTGAGCCCTGCTCCGATGACGATTGGCAAACATGTGCCAGATATTTGGAAGCATCCCGTATTAATATGACTGTGAGACAGGTACTAGCTGAAGGTCAGAGCTTCCGGACTGAAACTAGGACAGAGAGCAAACAAAATGCCTTCTCTGCAGACTATCGTGAAAAATATATAGAAACCAAAACACACAAGCCTATTACCAATAAATGAGCCCATCTTTTTTTCATCATGACTTCAGATGCCCCAAAAGCCAGCATACAGTAAAAGAAATTGGATATGCCTTTGAAAAAATAAATTATTAACTGTGAAAATAAGTATATACATGAACTTCACAGCCAAAGTGAAGGAAGAGGTGAGGAAATCCAGTGCCGTTTCTGTCACGTTAAGATCACATAGAAAATCTATGTATTTTGATCTAAGTTATTTTGGTGCTCTGCAGAAATCAACATTCCTTAGTCTATAAATACTTTTTTGTGATTTGCTTTGAGATATCAGGAAGGAGGCTTCAGTTAAGCAGATTTGGATAATCCAGAATATGCCAGATGGTCAGCTTAGCTCTGAACTTCTCTGGCAAAGTAAGTTGTTCCCTCACTTTTTTGGGTGTTTGGAACCCTTCTGGGCCTCACTAGCACTCCCCTTTACACAAAAGCTAACTTATCTTTCCACATCACATCACTAGACAAGACTTTCTTCCAACAGCCCTGGAAAGACTGGTCTTCTTTTTGCAGATTAATTTATGTCAATCCTCACCACAGGAAAACCCATCTCCCTTTGGCTGTGATGTTTGTGGTTGCTTCTCAGCTGCTTTCTTTAGTTCTAGCTGTCACATAGTGCCTGAGTTTTGGGGGTGGAGGTTGGGGTTTCAGTTGAGCTACTTGAAAGGCTGCTAGCATGCCAGCCAGCAGGTACCTAATTATAGATATTCCATCCCCAACATCATATCAACTGAAAGGCCTTTGATACTTCCCAGCACAGCAGTGACTTTCAGACACTCCACCGTATCTCTTTTCTATCATGAATATTTTACTTTGCCCCCAGGGATGCTCCTTTCTGGGTCAACATTCACCTGCAATGATTCTCTGATTGATTTTCCCTGTGTTTCCCTGTGTCATCTAGAGCAGTGTTTCCCAACCTTGGCCACTTGAAGATATTTGGACTTCAACTCCCAGAATTCCCCAGCCAGTGAATTCTGGCTGGGGAATCCTGGGAATTGAAGTCCAAATATCTTCAAGTGGCCAAGGTTGGGAAACACTGATCTACAGCACCTGCATACAGATAGTCCTCAACTTATGATCATTATCCCAACATTTCTGTTCCTAAGTGGGACAGTTAAGTGAGTTTGCTTCATTTTATGACCTTCTTTGCTACTGTTGTCAAGTGAATCACTGCAGCTGTTAAATGAATAACATGGTTGTTAAGTGAATCTGGCTTCCCCATTGACTTGGCTTGTCAGAAGGTTGGAAAAGGCAATCACCGGGACATTGCAACTGCCATAAACAAAGGCAATTGCCAAGCTTCCAAATTTTGATCACATGGCCATGGGGATGCTGTATAATGGTCGTAAATGTGGAAACAGTTGTAAGTCACTTACTTCAGTGCCATTGTAACTTCAAACAGACACTAAACAAATGGTTGTAAGTTGAGGACTACCTATAGCGTGGTGTTCTTAAGCCTGCCTGCAACCATGGCCAGGACTGTGCAGTTGTCTAAAACCTTGCATAACCACTTTCTTTGGACACATTTTACCACCTTGTCTAGATTTGACATTTGAAACATTTAATGGGAATTGTCTTATTTGATGTTCCTTTATCTCCCTTGGGGGCATTTCTTGGTACTTCAGAACAAAATGCTTGTTCTTTTAGGGAGGAGGGGAGTTAGTTTTTCTCCAAACCTTCCTTTCATCTTGTCAACAGCTGCTACTCTTCTTCCGGCCTTCTCTTCTTTTCTCTGCTTTTTGGACCGCTGCATAGCCCTCAACTAGTTTTATTGTCGCCTCTCTGCAGCTCCTATACCCAAAAATGATCTAGGTAGAATCTGCATGAACCATTCGAATACTATCAACTGTAACCAATTAGCAGTTGCCTCTTCCAAGGTATCCCATGGTTTATGAAAGCCTTGTTCTGCATTGAATGCTTGGCCCTAGAATTTTCACCTGTACCTCTGATGATTTATCTCATACTGTTGGTTAATTGCTTCCTTCATAGCATTGTTTCTTGCCTGAGCTACTAGCAATTGCACGGATACTCAAAGGGCTCTTCCAGCAAATATGGAAACAATATAGTTTTGGTCAGCTTTGTGTTTTAGCCACTCTCAAACATAGCTAGTCCTGTGAATCTTCCTCCACCCTCATTCTATGTAATTTCATTGGTAGCAGTGTGGTTTCAGCTCTCATATTCTTCTCTTCTGATTCTTTCTATCTTACCTGTTTCTACAGCTTCCCTGCAAGCTGTTTGAAAGTTTTCTACTGGTTTTCTAATCTTATTTATTCATTATTTATTAAATGTGTATACAGATCTCACTATCGAGCAACTCTGGGCAGCTAAGAGTACCATAAAAGCAATAAAAAACCATTCAAACAGAAACATTATAACCACCTCTAGAATGTGACACCTCCATCTGGGGCCCAAGCCAGTTGGCAGATCCACATTTTAAGGCCCTTAGAGAAGCCAAGAAAGTGAGGACAAATCTCACTTCTAGGGGGATGATGTTCCAAAGGGTGAGAGACATAGCAGAAAAGGTTCTTATCCTGGACTTCAACGATATGCCATCATGTGACATATTGCAACTTGTCTCCCCCTTCACTAAAATGGGGGTGGGCACGGGCAGCACATGGCACATCTGGCCCACAGGCCAAGAGTTTTAACACCCCTGAGCTAGGGTAAGAATAGGTGCACTAGAGAGGAGAAGGAAGTGTTGCAAAATACATATTGCAACAGAGAGTCCACCTGAGGGAATGGAGATTTTGGCAATTGGCTCAATCTTTTGTTTCCCATTTTAGTTTTTTTCCCTATTTCCCTTGCTCCTGCCAAACTCTTGCCCTCCATAAATCACACATAATTCCTTCTCATTGCTTCTCCATTCTTTGTGCTGCTCCATACCATCTACCATTTTCTTCATGCTTTGCATGATCTGAACTATTAGATATCTTAGCAGACCTCTGGTAGCTGGTCTGTTATATTCAAGAGTTTGGAAGCACCTCCTCCCTGTCTCACAATCACTGCCCATGTACTGTAACTCTCATCTTAATACACAAATAGCCCTGGGGCATAGTGTGACAGCATTCATGTTTTAACTGGGTGTACATTGTTTTACAAGTAATTGATACAAAAAAACAAGACAGTGGATGCTTTTAAGCTTTTTACTATATACATTGCAGTTATTTACAGCAAGTATTTACCACAGGTATGTACATCACAATACTGGTGTTTACCCAGTGTTGGATTTCCTCCTAGCTCTCTCTCCTAGAGATAATCCCCCTCTAACTCTCCAATGCATCCTCCACTTTTGAGCTTGACAAGAGCATAAAACGAAAGGAATGGGCTGGAATTTTAGTATAGTGTACTCAGAGTGGCTTGACTTCCTGGAACCACTCAACTGAACACCTACTGCTACTTCTTTGGAAGAAGAACCTCTTGACCTTCCACCCAGTCCGTCCCCAAAGACTTGGCTTCCTCCATCAACAGTCTGTTTCTTTCCCCTCTTTGATCTTGGGAAAGTCCACCACTTCCAACCAACCAAGGTCTTTCTTTCCTGTTCTTGGGTCTGGGGTAGACTTATTGTCCTTCAATCTTAATTTCATTAATTTCCACAAGCCACTTGTATGCCGTCATTTTCCCTTCTCAACTATGAAACAACAACTGCTTTGCCCACATAATTTATCCCTTGAGATCTCTTCGCCAGCCCCTCTATTTTGTACAGATTTTTCTCTCCTCTCTCTGTTCTGTCTGGGTCACTCCAGAAGCCAATACCAACCCAAAAAGAGAAGCCAGACACACTGGTAAAAGGCAAAGGCAGTTTTATAAAATTCAAGAAAAACACAGGTAACAGAAAATGTCCTTACAAACAGGAAAATGCTGTATCTTCAGATATATCCACGAAGGCAAAAGTCCATGCAGCAATACAGAATTCTTGCTGCCAAGCCGAGGCTGTAGATAGCAGACCTACACCTCCCACGTGTCTTCCAAAGCTGCTGGGCCACAAGCCAGGAACAGAGATGCCGAGAAACAAGACAGGATAACGCAACTCCAAACTGATAACACTCCACATGGCTTCAAGGGCTTGCCTGCCTTTTAAACCCTGCTAAGGAGGACCACACCCAAACCCAGCTGTTCCTAATTCAGTGCTGATAATACTTCTTTAATTGCTCCTTTCTTTGATCTGAACGTCTCTGTCGCATGTCAATGACGGCTTGAGCTTCATCACCTAATGACTCCAAACTACTGGCTGGGCAGAGCCCCCACCCCACCCCGGGGCTCTCATGCTGGTTTCCTTCATCCCATTCCTGACTTTCCTCTCCCCCGTCCGACTGTTCAGCCCCCTCCTCTTCGCTGTCATCCTCCTCCGGGCATGGAGCCAGCAGAGAAACAGCCGGTCCCTAAGCAGCCTCAGGCTGAACCACAACACTCTCCATTCTAATTTTTAGGTTAGACTGGCACCCCCAGCAACTGTGGATGTAGCTGTTCCCTCAGAGCTTTAGTCCTCATCACTTATATCCCTGGCAGGACCAATGAGACTTCTTGTGTTCATGTTTCATCAAAGCAGCTCTAGCTAAAGGCCAGGTCAGCTCATCATACCTTGGGACAGCACACCTGCTCATCCTTCAGGGTCAAAACTGACCTTTATCCCCCTTTTACTCTGATGGCTAGTTCAAACCAATAGAGAACTAAGCAAGGCGAGTCAGTAAAACCTATATGTCAACAACTGCATATGAATTTAATAATAATCAAATCTCTTGAGGCACTTTGCTCACTGCGTATGACTACATTGACTTATCTGAATGCTAATTCTTAAAGGTTGGCTTTCCTGGAGAAATGCTGTAAGATTTTCAACATATATATAATCTATTAAGTGATATCAAGGATTCATTCTGTGAGCAGGATGGGCTCTTTTATTTAAAACATCTTCCATTCTTGGAGCAAAATAATTAGAAATTATCTGGTGATTTTTCTTTTCAAAATGTCCTTTTCTTCTCCTTGTCTATGAATACTAAAACAGCTCTGTTCCATCAGCATCAGGCCATTTAGCTGCATACATAATGCAATCTTCACAGCCTGCTTCCTTTAGGAGGAGATTGAAGAGAATGACTTTGCAAATGGGAACAATGAAGTTGTAGAAGCAGCACCCAGTAAGAAAATTAATCAGTGACTATCTCTGTTGCCCAAAAGGTAAATATATTGAAACAAATAAGGACAACAGTCTTTTGTACCCATCTATTTTAGTATCCTGGCTTCCTTATCTAGCTTTTAATGCAGTTTTAATTGCCAGAGTGAATGCTGTATCCCAGAGGTATTTTGCTATACTTCTCCCATGAATAAGCTTACTCTATTTTAAATTAAAGATCTATATCTAACTTGAAGAACAGTTTCCATCATCACCTCTCTCTTTATCCTCACCTTAGTTATTTTGCTGTATTGCTTAAACTCCTTTGTGCAAAACTCACTCTTCTCCATTCTCTGTTTAGTTATGCTATTTAGCTATTCTTTGCAGAAAAGGGTCGTTGGTTCTTATGTGACATGCCCTTTCTCTGGGTATTCTCTGGGTATTCTCATCCAGGATGGGTTGCTTTAGTCCCATAGCTCTATGGACTGGGTTGAACTTCTGAGGATCTGCCTCCCTGGTGTTGTTTCCTCTGTCAACAAGTCTGAAGCGAATTATGCATGTCCATTGCAGTTCCCATGGGACCGTGATTGGAACAGACCTGCAGACGAGAAAGACAACAACCCGCACTGGTGGCCAAACTGAGACCTTTGGGTGGGACTGCACTCTCACTTTGATACCCAGAGAAAGGACGTGTCAAGCCCCTTTTCCATAGTATCAAATGGGGAGTCCAGAATGGGACATACCAAAGGTTGACATTCCTATTGGTGGGCACAGTGTTGGTCTCAGATCATTGGTTCCTCATGCACCCAATGCAGCAGACACTGGCCGAAAGCACCCTCAGCAGAAGCAAAATTGTCTGATGGTGGATGAAAGACAGTGATGTCCAAATTGCCACTCTGCAGATATTCTCAACCAAAGCCTAGATAGCTCTTGCGGGCAGTGGTAGTCCCTGAGGCACTGGAAGAATCTGTGATTCATAAACCCGGGAGACACAGGCCCTAAGCCACCTACCGACTGTGGAAAGCATAATCCTCTGGCCAAGAGAGATGAACAAAAGGACATGAACAAGACCTCTGATTTCCAGAAGGGAGTGATTCTGCGGATGTAAATGTGGAGAGCAATCCGCACATCCAGAGTATGCCACCTGATTTCTAACTCATGACACAGCTCTTGATAGAAGTTGGGCAAGATCGACTCCTGAGCTTGATGGAAAAGGGGGTTGACCTTAGGAAGGAAAACAGGATCCAGCCGCAGCATGGAAGGAACAAAGGTCCTTTCGTATCGACAACACCACCAGCTCCAAGATTAATTTAGCGGATGTGATGGCCACCAGGAATGCCACTACTGTATCCATGATAGGATCTGTAAGCAGGCCTCCCGTAAATGTTCAAACAGAAACTTGGCTTGCAAAACCGTAGCTAAATCCCAGGTGGGGTAGCGGTGTACAGGCTGGGGCATTAAATTGGAGCCCCCCTCACCTTGGCTCACCATCTCCCGAGCTCACCATCTCCCGAGCTCACCATCTCCCGAGTGCCAAACGAGGCCAAGGCAGCAACCTGCCATCAAAACATATTGAGGCCATCCTGCAGGAACTCAAGAACAGGTTCTACTGCCATCCCCATAGGATCCAACTGGTGCTCCCCACACCAGGCACTAAAGGTCCACCAGGTCGTTTCATAAATGTGCGTGGTGGAAGGCCACCTGGCTGCCTGGATTATCCAGATGGCCCTGATAGAGAGCTATTCCTGGATTCCTCCACTCAACCCCCACTCAACCTCCAAATTGTCAACTGGAGCCACTGAGGTCCGAATGTCAAATGAGACCCTGGCTGAGGGAGACTCTCTCTGGTGGGATTCTCCAGTACCTGGCAATCGAGAGGCCAACCAGGTTGGCAAACTATGGGCATCTGGGCCAGTGCGGAGCCACCAACAGTATCTCCGCCCATTCCAGCAACACTTTCCAAATCATGGCTGGGATAAGCATTAGAGGCAGGAAGGCATATAGGAGGCCCCTGGGCCAGGGAAGTTATTCCAGATAAAGGTTGAACCATATTTCTATTTTCTTGGTTATAATTATTGTAATCATTGAGTATTCTCACCAAGAGCCATAGTGACACAGTGGTCAGAATGCAACAGTGCAAGCTAATTCTGCTGCCTGTCAGGAGTTGGAGCCAGACTGCTCAAGGTTGACTCAGTTTCCCGTCCTTCAGGGGTTGGTAAAATGAGGAGCCAGATTGTTGGGGACAATAAGCTAACTCTGGAAGAGAGTGCTATAAAGTACTATGAAGAGTTATATAAATCTAAATGCTATTGCTTTTCTATTGGTCATCTATATGATGGGGATTACTATAGTGAACACTTTACTGTGATCAATCTAGTCTGTGTAATAGCAGTTTTTCCATATAATCCAGATTTTTGGGGGGATGTTTATCCTTGTGGAACATAATAAGGATGTCTTAACTGATCACAATATTGAATCCCCATTCATTGTTATATCCTCTTTTATTGTGTATGACCACATTGCTGTAAATCCTATTACTATTTATTTAATAAGATAATCTTCAGTTTTGGATTATTGGACAAATTATAGTAAACCAACATTATGATAAAACAAAGTTTTCTGGGAAAGACTCTAGTGCTGGGAAAAATGGACATAAAGAGATGACCATCGCCAATGGGAGACTTTTGGGAACCTTGACAGACCAGGTTAGGGATAAATTGTCACAGACAAAATCTATCTGTTTGGTTATTAGGAGTCAAAGATGTCTTAATGGCATAAAATCAATTGATCAACTGATCAATCAAAAGAGGAGCTAAGACAAAATGCTCCTAAAGTCTTTAATGGAAAGTTTTATTTACTTATTTATTTTATTTATTTATTTGTCAAAGAATTATAAGGTGATAATTTGTACATATTAAACATTTGATAAGTAATGATAAAAAGTAGACATTAGGACAGGGACGGTAGGGACAATGGTGCGCTTATGCACGCCCCTTACAGACCTCTTAGAAAGGAGGAGAGATCAATTGTAGATAGTCTAAGGTTAAAGGTTGTGGGGTTAGGAGTAGAAACCACAGAATCAGGTAGTGCATTCCAGGCGTTGATTACTCTGTTGCTGAAGTCGTATTTTTTTGCAGTCAAGTTTGGAGTGGTTGACATTTAGTTTAAATCGATTTTGTGGTCGTGTGTTGCTGCGGTTGAAGATGAAGTAGTCGTTAACAGGTAGGACATTTTGGTATATGATTTTATGAACTATAATTAAGTCGGAACGGAGACGACAGAGTTGTAAGTTGTCTAAACCAAGAATTTCAAGTCTGGTGGAGTAAGGTATTTTGTTGTGAGAAGAGGAATGAAGGACTCTTCTTGTGAAATATTTCTGGACTCTCTCAATTGTGTTGATGTCAGATATGCAATGTGGGTTCCATACAGGCGAGCTGTATTCTAGGATTGGTCTGACAAATGTTTTGTAAGCTCTTGTTAGCAGTTCAAAATTACCAGAGAAGAAGCTGCGAAGGATTAGGTTAACAACTCTTGAAGCCTTTTTGGCAATGTTGTTGCAGTAGGCTCTAGGACTTAGGTCATTGGATATGAGTACTCCAAGGTCTTTGACAGATTAAGGGTTATCAATAAGTTCAATTCCTCCAAGTTTATATTTAGTATTCTGATTCTTTTTACCAATGTGTAAGACAGAGCAATTAGTGGTGGAGATTTGAAGTTGCCAGGTTTTAGACCATTCTGCTACGTGGTGAAGGTCTTTTTGAAGGGTAGCAGCATTGTCAGTGGTATTAAATAGTTTGACATCATGTGCAAAGAGAATGCAATTGCTAGTGATGCAATCGCAAAGATCGTTTATGTATAGTATGAATAGTGTGGGTCCTAAAACACTACCCTGAGGGACACCACTGTTAACAGGAGCAGGAAGAGAAGTGGCACTTCCTATTTTGACCACTTGTTGTCTGTTAGATAGGAATGCTGTTAACCAATTGTGTAGTAGTCCAGAGATGCCGTAGGATTTGAGTTTCAGAAGAAGTTTGTCGTGGACAACTGAGTCAAAGGCTTTGCAAAAGTCTATATAGAGCGCATCAATTGGATTACCTTGGTCAAGTTGAGTGGTCCAAATGTTTTTACAGTGTAAGAGTTGTAGATTACAGGATAATTTTTTTCTGAAACCAAATTGTTTATTGGAATATAGGTTATTAGCTTCAAGGTAGAGTGTAATGGATTGGTTTATGATTGATTCCATAACTTTGCAGGTGACACAACACAAGGAGATAGGTCTGTAATTTTCAACGTTGCTATTACCTCCTTTTTTGAAGATAGGGATGACTGTGGCAAGTGACCATAGTGTGGGTAGGAAGCTACCGTGTTTCCCCGATAGTAAGACCCCCCCGATTGTAAGACATGGGGGTTTCAGGGGGGTCGGCTAATGTAAGACATACCCCGAAAGTAAGACATATGTCTTACTTTCGGGGAAACGGGGGGTATTGCCGCCAGGCCGATTGCCGAGCGGGGACGGGGCGCGGGAGGAGGCAGCGCTGCACCGGACCCCTCAGGCTGCTCCGCCCGGGATGGGGCTCCTCCCGAGCCCCCGTGCGCCCCTCCGGAGGAGCCCCATCCCGGGCGGAGCAGCCTGAGGGGTCCGGTGCGGCGCTGCTTCCTCCCGCGCCCCGTCCTCGCTCGGCAAGAGGCACGAAACCGCTGCTTATGCCGGGCGGCCCGCCTGGAACGCCAGCAATGCCGCCGGGCCGATTTCCGAGCGGGGACGGGGCGCGGGAGGAGGCAGCACTGCACCAGACCCCTCAGGCCGTTCCGCCCGGGATGGGGCTCCTCTGGAGGGGCGCACGAGGGCTCAGGAGAAGCCCCATCCCGGGCGGAGCAGCCTGAGGGGTCCGGTGTGGTGCTGCCTCCTCCCGCGCCCCGCCCCCGCTCGGCAATCGGCCCGGCCGCATTGCTGGCATTCCAGGTGGGCCGCCCGGCATAAGCAGCGGTTTCATGCCTCTCTTGCCGAGCGAGGACGGGGCGCGGGAGGAGGCAGTGCTGCACCGGACCCCTCAGGCTGCTCCGTCCGGGATGGGGCTCCTCCCGAGCCCCCGTGCGCCCCTCCGGAGGAGCCCCATCCCGGGCGGAGCAGCCTGAGGGGTCCGGTGCGGCGCTGCTTCCTCCCGCGCCCCGTCCTCCCTCGGCAAGAGAGGCACGAAACCGCTGCTTATGCCGGGCGGCCCGCCTGGAATGCCAGCAATGCCGCCGGGCCGATTTCCAAGTGGGGACGGGGCGCGGGAGGAGGCAGCGCTGCACCAGACCCATCAGGCCGCTCCGCCCGGGATGGGGCTCCTCCGGAGGGGCGCACGAGGGCTCGGGAGGAGCCCCATCCCGGGCGGAGCAGTCTGAGGGGTCCGGTGCAGCGCTGCCTCCTCCCGCGCCCCGTCCTCGCTCGGCAAGAGAGGCACGAAACCGCTGCTTATGCCGGGCGGCCCGCCTGGAACGCCAGCAATGCCGTCGGGCCCATTGCCGGGCGGGGACGGGGCGCGGGAGGAGGCAGCGCTGCACCGGACCCCTCAGGCTGCTCCGCCCGGGATGGGGCTCCTCCCGAGCCCCCGTGCGCCCCTCCGGAGGAGCCCCATCCCGGGCGGAGCGGCCTGAGGGGTCCGGTGCAGCGCTGCCTCCTCCCGCGCCCCGTCCCCGCTCGGCAATCAGCCCGGCTGCATTGCTGGCGTTCCAGGCGGACCGCCCGGCAGTCCAGGTTTCATCATTCATTTATCTCGGCTCGGAAATTATGCGGGTCTTTCAATCCTGCTGCTTCTTTTTAGCTCCTTTCCTCCTTTTTTTCGGTGCCTTTCATCAGATAATGGACCCCAAACATTGCAGACCCTGTGCTTTTCTGACTTACCCTCGTTAAGGATGGAAGGCTGAGTCAACTTTGAGCCTTCGGGAACGCGACCCTTTCAATTTTTTTCTAATATAAGACATACCCCGAAAGAAAGACATAGGGGGGCTTTTGGGGGTAAAAAGAAAGTAAGACACTGCCTTACTATCGGGGAAACACGGTAGTACTGAAGGATTTATTAAATATTATGCTCAGAGGTTTAGCCAAGGTGGAGGAGAGCTTTTTTAAAAAGTATGCACATAGTCCATCTGGTCCAATAGATAAAGATGGTTTTAGGTTGTGTAATGCCTTTCTAACGTTATCTTCTGTAAAATCAATTTGTGTAAGATCATTCAGGCTATTTGTGGTGCAATTAGGAAATGTTGGGCATGAGCCACTGTTGTTAACAAAGACTGAGCTGAAGAAGGTGTTAAAGTTGAGGATTAGTTAGGTCCACCTAACTACAGAAGCAAACTGGGGATATCCTTCCTCTCCTCCATGAATAAAAGTTCTATATTAGAATCTGTAATCAGATCACTTTATTTTAGGTGTGTTAATTTGCCTGATTTTCAATTATCCTATTTATACTGTTTTTTTCCAATTGTATCAAGGAATTTGCCTGATTTTTTAAATCAGAAATTTACTACCTTTTATACTAATTATATTCTTAAATTTGCCATTAGATTTTGGTGTCTTCCCACAGTATTTTCTATATTCTATAGAATACTATGGAAGATGAAATTAGGAATGCTAATTGCAATTTTTATCAGTGCCAATGCTTTATTTTAATCTGTTGTAATTGCTTGGCCATCCCAAAGCTTTCATTTTCTTTTATAGAAAGTATTTTTCTCTTTGATAAAGTGTATTTTATATCACAAGATAAAGGATTTGTATTTACCTCTCGAGAAGATAATGCTACAGCCTAAACCAGTGATGGTGAACCTTTTTTTCCTCGGCTGCCGAAAATGTGTATGCACAAGTGTCCACACCCATAATTCAATGCCCTGGAAAGGGCGAAAACAGCTTCCCCCAGTCTAGAGGTCCTCTGGAGACCAGAAAAGGCCTGTTTCCCAACTTCTGGTGGGTCAAGTAGGCTCATGTCTGTAATTTTGAATTTTTTATTTTTCTGTTTCTGTTTTGGGTATAAGTGATATTAATGCTTCTGTCCATGTTTGGGGTATCTTTGCATCTTGGGCTATTTGATTATAAATATCCAATATATTATTTTCTAATATTTTTATTTCTTGCTTGTATAATTCTACTGGTATGCCATCTGTGCCTGTTGCTTTGCTGTTTTTTTGTTGTTTTATCGCTGCCTGAAGTTCAACTAAAGTAATTGGTCTATTTAGTTCTTGTCGTTGCTCTTCTGTTAATGCTTCCATATTTGTTAGTTCAATATACTTTTCTATTTCTTCTTTTTTTACTTCTTCCTGTGTATATAATTTCTTATAATATTGTACTACTATTCTTTTCTTTTCTTCCTTCTCATATTTTATGTTACTTTGTTCATCTTCTAATCTGTCTATGATTTTTTTTTCTTTTTTTTTCTTAGTTTATTTGCTAGCCACCTTCCTATTTTATTTGCTTGGTCGAAATATACCTGTTTGGCTGTTCTAATCTTTTCTTCTACTTCTTCCTGATGTATCAAATTAATTGCATGTCTAATTTGATCTTTTTTCTCCTTAATTATTTTACTTTTTGGATTTAATTGTAGCTCTGTTTCTATTTGTTTTAATTCTTGTTCTAATTTTTCCTGTTTAATCTTTTTTTGTTTATGTTTCATTGCCATATATGATGTTGTTAAACCTCTGATATAAGCTTTTGTCGTATCCCAAAGTGTTTGTCGTGAAATTTCGTCTGTTTTATTTATTTCAAAAAATATCTGTAATTCTTTCTCTAGCATTTCAGTGTACTGCTTTTCCTTTATTATTTTTCTGTCCATAATCCATTTTATTTGTTTTTTATTATTTTCCTTTCTCCAAATTAATGATATTGGGTTGTGGTCTGCCCAAGTGTTTGCTTCTATTTCAATTTTTACAATTTCATTGTTTATCTGCGGTGTTGCCCAAACCATGTCTATACGCGACCAACTCTGGTGTGGATTTGAATAATATGTATATTGTTTGTATTTTTCATGTTTTTCTCTCCAAGAGTCTTTCAAGTTTAGCTCCTTAACTATATCCCAAAAGGTTTTAGGGAGGTTTTTCTTTTTTTTAATATTTCTGTTTCCTTTATAATCTAATTTCTTATCTGCTACCGCATTGAAATCTCCTAGTAGAATTATGTTTTCTAAATCTAATTCAATGATTTTTTCATGTAGTTTTTTATAAAACTAATTGATCTTCATTCGGTGCATATATTACTATTAATGTTAGCAATTTCTGATTCTTTTCTAATTCTATTATTAAAATTCTGCCATCCTTATCTTTGTATATTTCTTTTGCATTAATAGTTTCTTTCACATACATTGCCACCACCACCCTTTTTTTTTCTGTTAAAGATGTATAAAGAATTCCTAGTTTCTTATTTACTAATAGGTCTACATTTTGTTTGCGTATATGTAATTCTTGCAAAGCAATCACGTCCATTTTAAATTTTTTTAATTTTGTGAATATCAATCTTTTTTTATTAGGATTATTAAGTCCATTTACATTAATAGATGTTATTCTTGTGTCTTCTGACATTAACTATGCGTAGTATTTCCGACTCCTTGATTCTTTTAAGTTTCTCTCCTGTTTTACTTCCTTTTGTTCCTGTTTTCCTTCTTCCAACCTTGGTTTCTCTCTTTGTTCCCTCGGTTCCTCTTCCTCCTGACTTGCTGTCTCTAATTCCTCTCTACTTCCCCTACTTTCCTTGCTAACTTGTTCCTCATATAGTAAATCGTTTTCTTCACAGAATTGTCTTGCTTCCTCCAGTGCATTTATTCTAACTCTCCTTTCTTTCCAAGTTATCATCATCCTTTCTGGTAGCAGCCATCTAAACATTACTTTCCTTTGGATCAATTTTCTTGCCAAGAATTGATATTGTTTTCTAATTTCACGAATCTTACGTGGCACTTGTTTAAGAATTATTATTTCTTTACCTCTGTATGATATTGATTGGCTGTGTGACCATTTATATATTTCATCTCTCACCATCCGTCTAGTGAATTTAATATGTACTTCGCGCGGCAGATAATGCCTTCTTGCAAAATTGGTATGTACCCGGTAAAGTTCATCTATATCCCGCGCTGTCTCTTGTTGGTCTTTATGTACAATTTTTGCTAAAATTTCTATCATTTTCTCACCCAAATTCTCATCTCATTCTTCAATTATATTTTGAAATCTTAAACTGTATGAGGAAAGATCTAATTCCAATTGTGAAATAGATTGGTCCATATTCTTGACTGTCAACTCATTTTTCTCTTCTATCCTCTCTACCTTCTTCTCTACCTTCTCTTCTATTATCCTTATTTTTTGTATGTTTTCTTTTAATGTTTGTTGCATATCTACAATCCTTTCATCCATCCCCTTGATCTTGTCTTTTACTTCTCCCATCTCTGTCTTTAATTCTTCGTGTTGTTTTTTAGCTTCTTCTCTGTTACTTTCTAAAGCTTTTGTCATTGTATCTTGTAATTGTACTATCATATCTTGTATTGATTGTAGACTAGTTGTCGAGCCAGACTTGTCTTTTGTTAACATCGTATCTAATGTCTTTTGGTGTATTGGTGAATCTACATTTTGCTTTTTGGTGGTCTTCATTGTTGTAGTTATACTAGTCATGTTTAACAAAGTTCTTAAATTTTTGCACAATAACCTACACTTGTAATCACAAAAAAAAAATTCTTACTTATAATAATTTTATGCAGCTTCTGAGATATTTGCAAACTATAGAAGTAAGTAAGCTAGGAGAACAGATGCGAAAAGATAATAAAAAGGGTAATGACTACAGTAATACAATATTAAATTTATCAATTTCAGTAGATAAGAGGATATTTAATACATTTAATACATTCCCTATACTTAATCTGTAATTAATTAATATTTACTAAGTACTATAGACACTCTTATACAGTAATCAATCTTAACTTATTTCACTATTTACTTGTTTACTTATTTAAACTATTAATTCCTTTCAACTAATATAAAGTAATAAATTTTTACCTAATGTAATGAATATACTTATCAGAAATAGAGACAAATCACAATCAACTTCAAAACTAAATTAATCTAGATAAGGTACTCTAATAAATTTTAATACAAGCCGGGAGGAAAAAGAGGTTATTTAATTACTATTCATATCAAAACTACAAAAAGTAGGAAAAAGGGGATAGGAGTAAGAAGTGGCAATAATAGATAATAGAAGTAAAGAGGCTAGAACAGTAAAAGATTTGAAAGATAGAGGAAAAAAAGAGAAAAATGTAAATATTGCAAAATTTGAATTTGTAGTATCTTCTTCTGTCAAAAGAAAAACAAAGAAAAGGGGTTTCTATATTTCTGTCTCTTTTCCGAAACCCAGTCTCACTTTCTTCCGCTTATACTGACAACTTTCGTTTTCTGCTCAGTCACTCTCTTGCTGTTATTATGTTGCAATGGTGTCCGCAATCAGCAACTTCCTTAACACTTTCCCTTTCTTCTTTTCAGCCTCCTCTTTGCACTATAGATATTCAGTCTTCTTCCAAATAAAGCTACTAATTATTTTTAACTTATAGTCCATCAAAAAAAAGAAAAATGTAGTGAAAAATTTAATTTCAATTGGCTGTCAGTTTCGCAGTGTGTGATTTTAAATTCCTCAGGCTTTCAAGGTAAAAAAAACTTGCGGTCCTTTCAATTACACTATTCTTTTTCGCCTTTTATGTTAAATATTTAAACAGTACCTGGGGTTGTTCGATCTTTATGAGTTCTTAGTTATTTTCGATGTATCTTGTTTTCTCTGGTCTGATTCCAATCACTCTTCTTCTTCCTGCTGTGTGGACACTGCTGCTTCGGACGGCTGCTGAAGTACCGGTTCTTTTCAAGTGAAGTTTATGGGGTATATTCCTCGCCCCCCCGGGCAGTGACGAATTGCCCTGAGAGCTTCAGATAACCCCCTTCAACAATCCTGACCCTCCGAGCCAGAACGCACCGATAAAAGCGGTACTTCAAATGAAAAAAGTGAAAGTGTCAGCGGAGTTCGAGGTGAGGAAGCGGAGGGTTCAAGCGGCTTTTTTTTCAAATCAAGCTGAGTGACCCTCGCCCGCCCTTTTCTTCCTCTCTTCAGCCCAGGACACAGGTGCCGCATCACCCAGAGGTCAACCAGCGCGGCGCCCACCCCAGGCTTTGCAAAAGGAGTGCCTCTCTGCCGGCGATGCCATTTCTCTTGAGAAGGCAGCTGCGAGAAACGTCAGCTTGGCGTGAATGGGTGGGATTGATGCCCTTTAAATTTAGGGCTTTTTCGGCTCGCATCTTCCAAAGTGACCGGTGGGATTCCCCCCCAATGCCCCCCTATAAGGCTTAAAGGCAAGCCTTACTGCCACCCACCGCCGCCACCACCAATTTTGCTGCCACCGATTTCACTGCTGGCGAGCCTCTCAGCTGTTTGGTGGCCCATGTGTTGGCCGCTGCTGCTCAGATTGCCCCTCCTGCCACCGCCGCGACCGACAGAAGACACGTGGGCCGCCAGACAGCTGAGAGGCCCGGCGGTGGCAAGATCAGCGGCAGCAGAGGTCCCGTGAGCCGCCAAACAGCTCAGGGGCCCAGCAGTGGGAAAATCGGCAGTGGCAGCAGTAGCAGGTATGTGTGGGCCGCCAAGCAGCTGATGCGCGACCTCCACTCCAGCCTCTGCCGCCACCACCTGCACCCTAGAGCGTAGCAAAACCCCCAGATTGCCACTCTGTTGCCCCTGCGGGTTCTGGGGTTAAGTAAAATCAGGAAGGGAGGAGGGAGGGAGAGGAAGAAAGGAAGCATCTCTACTTCGTGAAAATTCGACTTTTGCGGGCGGTCTCGGAATGTATCCCCCGCGAAAATCGAGGGAACACTGTAATTGAATTTAATGATCCCTAAATGGTTCTCTAGCTCTTTGAAGCATTCTTGACACAGAGAGAAAAGAAATGAAATAACTTCTTCTCATTCAAGGGATTCGAAAGCTACAGTCACAACAATATAAGCAGAAATGGTTTAATTATCCAAGCCATTAAGGAAGGATCTAAACATAATTCTTTGTGACAGAAGCTGCTCCTAGGTCAAAATTCAGCCATATGAAGCCCTTAAATCAGTCACAAATATTGGGGCATTTTTTATGTTGGTTATGCATGAAGTTTGTAATAAAAAATATGCCCTTACTTAATCATTATTGGTACAAAAATTCAGCAAACACATGCCAAAACCAGCCGTACACTTGACAGTGGAGATACTGGTCAATAGCTTCTGCTTTTTAGGATTGACATCAACAATACTCTACACCATACACCACATGGTACAGCAAACTTGAAGATCTTGGGAAAGAGATGCAGATATCACAGTGTGTCCAATCAGGATCACAGAGTCTTCCCTGTGAAATTTCAGAAGCAACAGTTGGTGTCTAAAGAGACAAGACAGAAATATTTCACATTTGAACTCTGGTTTTGGAGCACATGCCTGAGAATAGCATGGATCACCAAGAAAACAATTGGGCCATCAAAAAAATCAGCTCGGAATTCTCACTTGAGGCACATGCATCCAGGCTTAAATTACCCTGCTTTTGGTACATTATGAGCTCATGTTGGGAAAAGTGGAAGGAAAGAGAAAAGTATGATAAGCAAAGTGTATGGATTTAGCCACAGTGATAATGAGTGCACTATTGCAGGACAAAATCTATATCACTAAGGTTCAACATCGACTTGATAGAAATATAATCAATAGTTCTCGGGAGGGTGGAAGGGCGGGGGAAATAGTTAAGATATGCTGTTTAGTCATAAATCTTGTCCAAGGTCAAACACTCAGTGCTTCTATTCAATAGTCCGGGACTAAAATCAATATCTAGGTGAGACAGTAGAAACAGGTGACTCAACTTACGCAATTGTTCAAACAAATCTGGGCTGCTTCTTAATGTCCTTTCTACCTTATTATTTCTGGCTCTTAACTCTGGTCTTTCCTCAGATTAAGTCCATTGTGTGTGATTGCTTTAATGTTCAGAGTCTCTGGAGATTCTCAGCCATTCAAGTCATGGTTCTCCCAAAGCAATAGTAATAGCACTTAGACTTATATGCTGCTTCATAATGCTTTACAACCCTCTCTAAACAGTTTACAGAGTGAGCATATTGCCCCTAACAATCTGGATCCTCATTTTACACACCTCAGAAGGATGGAAGGCTGAGCCAACCTTGAGCCTGGTGAGATTCAAACTGCCAAATTGCGGGCAGCCAAAGTAGCCTGAAGTACTATCTGCATTCTAAGTACTGTGCCACCTCAGCTCTATAAAAGATGCTTTTTTTTGAAGAGGCAACTGGACTTTTTGGTTATGAAAATGTTTCGCTTCTCATCGAAGAAGCTTCTTCAGTTTTGACTGGATGGTGGAGAATGGAAGGATTTTGTTGTGGCCCATTCTAGTCCTGCACAATTAGTAATGGACTTAGTAGAGGACTTAGAGACAAGGGAGGCGTGGTACAGGTATCCTATGTTCCTGGCACCTGAGACTGACAGAGAAGAGGAGGTGATGTCAGTGACTGAAGAGCATCCAGGACCTTCTGCACCTCCTGAGATGAGTGACTCAGGAGAAGAGGAGCTTGTTCTTGATGATAGGATTCACTAAGAGGCATGAGTGGTGGTTACTCAGTAGGAGATATACTCGTGAGTAGCACTGCTGACTACTGGGCGATGCCCTCAGAGTATTTAAGTTGGATTCACATGATGATTCAGCGCAGAAAACCAACAGTTCATCCTCAAAATCTAGTTTTCACTTTTGTGTTTGGCTTGTGTTTAAAAGAACATCATTCTTGGCTTTCTTGATGAGTACCGGGCTTCCAGCCAACACCTACACTTATTAATTCAGTAATTCTATGCTACTGAATCTTGCTTCAACTTGGTAATTACTACTGTGTTTATCTATTTCTGGGACCCTGGCCAACAGATGACTTTATAATCAGTGCAGTAAAGCTTTTGCTGAAGTTTATATTTTATTTGAAAAGACTCAAACTGCTTTAAGACTTTTGTACATAGTAAAATCTTTATTAGTTAATTCTGGTGGTGTGCATCTGATTTTGGGGGCGTGGCTCGGCGCTGGGACAGAACAGATTTATAATCCTTGCAGGCAGCTGGTCATTTGCATTCTTTTAGTTAAGGCCACCTGCAGGTTTATATCATCAGATTCATGTGAGTTGTACAAACGTGTGTAGAGCCTTCTTGCAGCTCTTGATTGTGTTATATAGATTGGAGATAGATTATGTTGTAATTTTAATGTACAGGCACTCCTCTAGATTTCTGCCTTCCCTTGTTTACTCTTTAAATACTGACCTATTTGTGACCTGAGAGAAAGAGACTCGGAGTTTGGATAGTCATGGGCAGAAGAATTTGGTAGCTGTCTCTTTGCTGAATTCTGGCACAACGTCTTGAATTTTTTTCTCAACGTAGCAAATGCATGTGAGAGAGCACATTGCCATGGAAATGGACAATACCTATTCTGCTTTTATCCTCTCTATTTAAGCCCTCTTCCCAGACAGCACAGCAAACTTGGCTATAAAATATATGCTGAAGACTAGTTAGCGTGATGATTGTGTGTGTGTGTTTATATGTGGAAGCAAAGCACCTGAACAAGATAATTTTCTTCTAACAGTATTTACAAGAAATAGTGGTAAGACTCACAAGTAGTGTTAGTTGAAAGAGAAGTAATAGGAGTAATAGCAGTGGGAAGAATGAAGTAATACCTTGTGTGTGTGTATTGTGTGTGTGTTGTTTAAGAGCTTGTGTTGTGTTGACTCTCTATTTTTTGTAGCTCAATAAAGTGGGCATACTTAAAGAATCCATGACAAAGTGGTTGAAGCAATGGCATAGCCAAATAAAAGTGGGATGTTAAAAAAAAGAGGGGTTGAGGTAGGATATCTAAAACACAGGGTGGCAATCACACAATTGGACTTGGAGGTGACGTAAACTCATTAAATACTCCAAGGGTGGAGGAAACCCTAACTACAAAAGGAAAGTTCACCTCTTGCAACAGATTTGGAAAATATAGCACAGATTCAGCCTGCTACTGCCTGTGATTAAACCAAACGAGAAGACAGACCAACCAGAAATAGGCTCAGATACCTGGGCCATTACCATTATGGAAGCGTTGAAGCAACAAAAGGAAAGGTTTTAATTACAAAAAGAAGAGTGGTTTAAGAGAGAGACAGAGAGGAAAAACAGATCAGAATGGGGAAAGAGTAAAAGAGGCAAGGGGGGAAGAGATTAGACTTAGTTAAAGGAGTCCAGTTACCAGAAGGGGCACAAGCACTAAAGTTTTCTGAACATATAGAGAGCGGAGATGTTTCCAAAGATATAAAACTCCACGATAGAGCAAGAAGACACAGAAGCCTATTGTACTATATTTGAAAGAGCTGTTGCCCCTAAGAGTAAGTAAATGGCCAGAATAGCTCTATATTTAATGGGAAGGTCTTTGAGAGGTTACAATAGTCTTCTAGCAAGTGAAATGATAGATATTATTACTGTGTTAAAAACGGGTGGGTTCTAACTTAACTCACTGCCGGTTCGCTTCCTCCCTCATCATGTGAGTGTGCCTCATGGGTTCCTGCAGCAAAGCGTGCGCACACATGCACAGTGCAAAAAGTAACCCCTGCCCCCAAAGGCGAAAACAAGATAGCATCATATGCACTGTGCTGGAAACTTGGCTTTTGCACATGCTCAAAAGGGAAAAAAACACAGGAACCCCCCCCCCCCAATTCCTAGATAGATAGATAGATAGATAGATAGATAGATAGATAGATAGATAGATAGATAGATAGATAGATAGATAGATAGATCTATCTCACAGAACCGGTTTGGTCAGTGCTGGCCCATGGAGGCTGCTATATATATCTCAGCCTCCAATGGCCAGCACTGACCAAACCGGTTCTCTGACGTCATTGTGATGTCACCAGCAGGTTGTTACCAGTTCAGGCGTCCCAGTCCGTATCGGAAGGAACCCACCTCTTGTTAAAAAGATAATCCTCTATAGATATCATATACCGGTAACCCATTATGCCTACAGTTGAATTTTAGGAGCTACACTTATGACAAATAGGGATTTGTGAATTCTGGGCAAAATTTGGAGACCTAGGCATGAAATGCTGCTCAGAGTCATTGACTGAGATAGGCAGCCATAGAAACTTAATAAGTAAGTAAGTAAATAAATAAATAAGGCTAGATGAAAGGATCAAAGAAAATGTGATAGAAAAAGTAATTTTAGACTAGTTTCCAGAAATAACTCCTTGACAAAGTGAGGTTTTGGATGCAAGCATGCAACCCAGAAACAGATCAAAGTAGTAGTAAAATTGGCTGTGGACTACATGCCAAGAAAAAGATCAGAAAGAAAGATAAGAATAAGATGTCGTTCATATACAAAGGAACAAATTCAACAAATATTAGATCCCCAGGGATACTGCAAGGAGATACTGGAACAAGCCTATGAAAATCCATGATCTAGACATATTAGTACATACAGAATTTTGGATAGATTTTTATTTATTTTTATTATTACAAATAAATACCTTTTATTTGTAAAGATATAGCCTATTATTGCAGTTCCTTTCTTGTGTGTCAATTAGCAAAAACAAAAGGGAAGCATGATGGAGTATTATTATTATTATTATTATTATTATTATTATTATTATTATTATTAATTAGATTTGTATGCCACCCTTCTCTGGAGACTTGGGGTGGCTCACAAGATACAAACAACAAATCTAATTAATTAAAAATTTCAAACTAAAATCCCAATTTAAAATCAGTCAACCAATTCATTCACAACCACACATCACATTTCGTAAATAGGGGCGGAGCTTGATCTAATTGCCCCATGGCTGGCGACATAAGTGAGTCTTAAGACTCTTGCAAAAGTAGAGGAGGGTGGGGGCAGTGTGAATCTCTGGAGGGAGCTGATTCCAGAGGGTCGGGGCCGCCACAGAGAAGGCTCTTGCCCTAGGCCTGGCCAGACAGCATTGTCTGGCTGCTGGGACACGGAGAAGGCCACACATCACAACCATACATCACATTTAGTAAACAAGGGCAGGGCTTGATCTAATTGCCCCATGGCTTTTGACATAAGTGAGTCTTAAGACTCTTGTGAAAGGCAAGGAGGGTGGGAGCAGTGTGAATGTCTGGGCGGAGCTGATTCCAGAGGGCTGGGGCTGCCACAGAGAAGGCTCTTCCCCTAGGCCCCGCCAGACGACAGGACCTGGAGAGGGCCAACTCTGTTGGACCAAACCGGTCGCTGGGATTCAGAGTTGCTATGGAGAGGAGTTGCTAATCCTACTCTTTTTTCTAAAACAGCCATGGAAATTGTGGTCCCTTTGCCACCATTGAGTAAAAGCAATGTGTGTATCCTCGTGGTTTGCAATTTTGCAACCTGATATCCTGAAGCAGTTCCATTAAGGAATGTGATGGCCAATAAGAATAGCTGAGGAACTGGTCAAAATCTTCAATAGGGTAGTCATACCAAATGAGATCCTTGTGGATCAAGGAGCCAATTTCCAATTGGCATTGAATAAACAGGGGTGTGTAACCATAGATTGCCTCTAAATTTGAGGGACAAGTTACAGCAATTTTATACTGTACTTAAGAATTATCAGGTAAATATTGTCGGGAACCTACTAACATCATGTCTTTCAAGATGTCTCATAATCTCTTTTCTGATTATCTCAATTTGTTTAAGTTCTTTCAACTCCTATCCTAAAAATAGATTTTTTAAAAATTGGCCAAGCATGATTGGACACAAAGAATTTGGGAGAATATGCTCTCAGTGTACACAAAAGATAACTTCATTAAGAATCATAAAATACAACACTTACTGATAGTCATATAGAGTAAAAATAAGCAATATGGAGAATATTTGTAAACTTGACATTACCAAAGTAGATACTTTGTCAGTACTTGACACTGATAATATAATTTGTTGACTGAACTGACAGTTCAGCATTCAATACCATTGTACCGGACATTCTCTTAACCAAACTAAATCAGCTAGCGGTACCTGAACACACTTGTAAGTGGATCACAAGCTTCCTAACAGACAGGAAGCAGCAGGTGAAGCTAGGAAAAATCACATCAGATATATGTACAATTAGCACAGGTGCCCCCCAAGGCTGTGTACTCTCACCACTTCTCTCTATACACTAATGACTGCATCTCATACGATCCATCTGTTAAACTACTGAAGTTTGCAGATGATACAACAGTGATTGGACTCATTCGAGACAATGATGAATCCGCATACAGACGGGAAGTTGAACAACTATCCTTGTGGTGTGACCAGAACAATCTAGAACTGAACACACTCAAAACTGTAGAAATGGTGGTAGACTTTAAGAGAAACCCTTCCACCTCTCACAATACTAGACAACACAGTATCAACAGTAGAGACCTTCAAATTTCTAGGTTCTATCATATCTCAAGACCTAAAATGGTCACCTAACATCAAAAACATCTTCAAAAAAGCACAACAAAGAATGTTCTTTCTGCGCCAGCTCAGGAAGCTCAAACTGCCCAAGGAGCTGCTGATTCAGTTCTACAGAGGAATCATTGAGTCTGTCATCTGCACCTCTATAACTGTCTGGTTTGGTGCTGCAACCCAACAGGACCGACACAGACTTCAGAGGATAATCAGAATTGCAGAAAAAACAATTGCTGCCAATCTGCCTTCCACTGAGGACCTGTATACTGCACGAGTCAAAAAGAGGGCGGGTAAAATATTTACTGACCCCTCGCATCCTGGACACAAATTGTTTCAACTCCTACCCTCAAAACGTCGCTACAGAGTACTGCACACCAAGACAACTAGACACAAGAACAGTTTTTTCCCGAACGCCATCACTCTACTAAACAAATAATTCCCTCAAAACTGTCAGACTTTCTACTAAATCTGCACTTCTATTCTACTAGTTTTTCTCATAATTCCTATCACCCATTTCCTCCCATTTTGACTGTATGACTGTAACTTGTTGCGTATATCCTAAGATTTTTATTAATATTGCTTCTTCATTGCTTATTTGACCCCTATGACAATCATTAAGTGTTGTATCACATGATTCTTGACAAATGTATATTTTATTTTATGTACGTTGAGAGCATATGCACCAAGACAAATTCCTTGTGTGTCCAATCACACTTGGCCAATAAAATTCTATTCTATTCTATTCTATTCTATTCTAAAGTTTGGCACTATTGTGTTGTGTTTGTTTCTGGTTAGTCTACTCAGCTTAGCTGGTTTCATTACCTCAGGATTTCTGAGGTCTGCTTGTCCAGCTGGTTCTGTACATCATAAAACAAGATATTACAGTATTCCTTTTTAAAAATGCTACCTTGGCCCCACCTGAACCGGGGCTTGCTACTTAGTAGCCAAATATTGGCTTCCAGATTGTATTTCTAGGTCATTGCTACCACAGCTATATCTCCTCCCAGCACTGTGCGATACTTTGTCTAGATGATATGACATCCACAATTCTTGCCTGATAAATTAACATGCAGTTTATATTCCTGTAACCTACCTATATTTCTGTTACCAATTATGAAATTGTCTGAAGTCCTTTGTTACTTCCACCCAGATCATTACATCATCTGCAAATGTACAGGTCCTGTATGTCCTCCTTTCCCAAGGCTTTTTTCTCCTAAATGTCAAGGGAAATACCATCCTGGAAGTCTTACTAATGTACCATCCTGCCTCTCCAAGCATCTCCAGTTTAACTACTTTGGCTTCAAACAAATAGATTTACTGAAAACATGCAGCTTTTTGCATTTACGGGGTGCGTTCCAAAAGTAATGCAATTGTTTTTTAAAAGTAATTTATTGAACAGATTTGCACAAACACTTAAAATTCTTCAAAGTACTGTCCTTGGACCTCTACACATTTTTTCCAACGACTCTGCCATGACCAGTACACGCCCTGGAAGGCGTCTTCTGGGGCCTCTCGCAAGATCTTCGTCACGGCTGATTGGATCTCTTCTGGGGCAAAAAATGCACCTGGCCACAACGCGCTACGAGTCCAGGAGTTCCTGGCCAAACACCAGGTGCCAACACTGCCCCCCCAATAGTCCTGATGTCACCCCAGCAGACTTCTTTTTGTTCCCAACCCTGAAAGGAACCCGTTTTTTGTCCACCCTGTACAATATGTCCAACAGGCAGACACACAATGTATGCAATCACTGAGCATGCTCCTGCTGGTTTTCTGCCTCGTATTGTTTTCTCCTTTAGGAAATGATTAAAGATTGTCACCATGTTAATTTCCCCTAACTCAGGATTCCTCAGATAGTTCCAAGCCATGACCTCATGCTGAATCTCTGGAGATGAGAGGGGAGTATGCACCTTCCCTGTCCTAGCAAAATTCCTTTGCTCCTGTTTTTACTCCTGTTCACTTTCTTTGGCTATGTACATTCCCTCCCTTTTGTAACAATACTCTAACATCAGAGTGTAAACTATCTTAGATGGAAAACAGTTACGAGGCTAACTGCACAATTATGAACCGTGATCATGTTAATATGGCTATATCAGTGGCTCCCAACCTTCTTTTGACTATACCTCACCTAAGCATCTCTAACATCCTGAGGCCTTCCCCCCATGATATATAATTTTTATTACTCAAAAAGTGAACTACTCACCTGGAGGAAGCCTAAAAGGCCATTAACTAGGTTTAAACAAGGTTCCAATTGCCTCCATTAAAAATGAAATTGCCACCCTGTGGGGCATGGGCCCCATATTGGGAACCAGGGGGCTATATCTTCTCTTAGGCATTTTTGCCACTCACATGATATAACAGTTGTAGTACAGTGATCCCTCGATTTGCGCGTTCTCGATTAGCGCGAAACGCTGCAACGCGGTTTTTAAAAAAATATTAATTAAAAAATAAGTCCGCGTTTTTTTTCCTACACCACGGTTTTTCCCGCCCGATGACGTCATACTGATTGCTGATTGGCCAAAATCTCGACCAATCGTTGCAAACGCAAAAAAAAGCTTTGCAACTGTTGGAACTTGTTCAGACTTGTTGGAAGATGCCTCCTAAACGTTGTGCACGGAGTGGAGGCGGCGACGCTAAAAAGACCAGGAGGATACTCACAATTAAAGAGAAAATTGACATTTTGGACATGCTGAAAGGGGGACGCTCTTATGCAGATGTTGGTCGGCAGTATGGGATCAACGAATCGAGTGTGCGAACCATTCGGGACGACGAGAAAAAGATAAGGCAAAGTTCTCTGATGGCATTCAACAAGGCTGCAAAAAGAATGGTGACGCCTAGAAACAAACGGCTTATGAAGATGGAAGCTGCTTTGTCCCTGTGGGTACAAGACTGCCGCAAAAAGAGCATTGCTTTGGATACCAACACTATAAGGACCAAGGCACAACAATTGTACAACCGTCTTGAAGACACAGAAGAAGGCGATGCAGATGAGGGAAACGCAGGTAAGGGCTGGGGTTTTTTATTCTGTCATTACATACTGTATTTAAGTGTTTTTTAAGGAAGGAGCAGGGAAGGAGGGAAGGAAGGAGGGAAGGAGGGAGGGAGGGAAGGAGGGAGGGAAGGAAGGAAGGAAGGAGGGAAGGAGGGAGGGAGGGAAGGAGGGAGGGAAGGAAGGAGGGAAGGAGGGAGGGAGAGAAGGGAAGGAAGGAAGGGAAGGAGGGAAGGAAGGAAGGAGGGAAGGAGGGAGAGAAGGGAAGGAGGGAGGGAGAGAAGGGAAGGAGGGAGGGAGGGAAGGAAGGAAGGAGGGAAGGAGGTGGGCATTTACTCTGTATGCTTTCATTCAAGTCACTTCTCTCTCCCTTTCCTGTCATTCTTCAGCCTCAGCCTCAGCCCCAGCCACATTCACAGCAAGCAAAGGGTGGTTTGAGAAATTTCAACGGCGCTATGGCCTGAAGAGTGTGTCATTGCACGGAGAAGCTGCCTCAGCAGATACAGGTGCAGCAGAAAACTTTGTCCAGCGCACGTTTAAAGAGCTAATTGCAGAAGGGGGCTACCTTCCAGAACAGGTGTTCAACATGGACGAAACAGGCCTGTTCTGGAAGAGGATGCCTTCAAGGACTTTCTTGATGCAAGATGAAGCCAAAGCCCCTGGCTTTAAGGCCATGAAAGATCGAGTGACTTTGATCATGTGTGGGAATGCAGCAGGCTTTTTGCTGAAGCCAGGGCTAATCTATAAGTCACGAAATCCAAGAGCCCTCAAGAACAGAAACAAGAATTCATTGCCAGTGTACTGGATGCATAATCCTAAAGCATGGATTACAAAACCCCTCACGCGGGACTGGTTTCATCAGTGCTTCATCCCACAGGTGGAGGTGTATTTGGCTCGCAAAGGAATCGATTTCAAAGTGCTTCTCCTAATGGACAATGCTGGCGGCCATGATCACCTGGACCATGAACATGATGGGGTGCAAGTTGAATTCTTGCCACCAAACACCACATCGCTTATCCAGCCGATGGATCAAGGTATTATCCGTGCATTTAAGGCACTGTACACGCGCAATTCTCTTGGAAGCATCGTGGAAGCAATGGATGCTGATGACAACTTCACATTGAAGGCCTACTGGCGTCAGTACACAATTGCATCTTGTCTGAAGAACATTCAGAATGCCTTGATGGATATGAAGACACAGACAATGAATGCCTGCTGGAGGAAATTGTGGCCAGAAGTGGTGCATGATTACAAGGGATTTGCTCCCGAAGAAATCCAAGATGCTGCAGTCCAGACCTCTGTGAAGCTGGCACAGGCACTGGGTGGAGAAGGCTTCGTTGACATGACACCAGAGGAAGTCAATGGTTTGCTTGATGAGCATGGCCTACCGCTGACAGACAAAGATCTGGAGGAGCTGACCAGGTCAGCGAGTGAAGAAGAGGAGGAAGCGGAAGCTGAAGAAGCTGAGGAAGAAGATGTTGGCCTAACGCTTGAGCGGCTTGCAGAACTGAACAGAACTGCTGCACATCTGCAACACATGGTGGAACTTTGGGATCCCAACATGACTCGCTCTATACAGTTTAACGCCTCCCTTGACAACATCTTTGCACCATACAGATCCATGTTAGGCCAGAAAAAGAAACGGCGCCAACAACTGCCCATGACCATGTTTGTCACAAAAACCAAGAGGTCTGTCACACCATCACCTGCAGCGTCCATTGTAGAAATGGTGATAGAAGAAGATCCCTAGTTATCCCAGTTATGCTAACCCCCACCCCACCCCAAAAAATGTAAATAAATATGTTATTGTTCATAACTTAAGAGTCTTATTCAATGTGTACAGTAATGGTAATTAAGGGGATGGGAAATGGTAATTTATGGGTTAAAAGTGTTGGGACTGAGTGGCACACAGTACTGTACATACTGTACAGAAGAATGAATGAATGAATGACTGAGTGAATGAATGAAATTCAAACACAGGTGAGGGCTGGGGGGTTTTATTCTGTCATTACACAGTACAGTACAGTTACAGTTTAAGTGCTTTTTGAGAAAGGAGGGAGAGAAGGGAAGGAGGGAGGGAGAGAAGGGAAGGAGGGAAGGAAGGAGGGAGGGAGAGAAGGGAAGGAGGGAGGGTTGCCATTGCCGCCAGCGCTGCCCCAAGAAAGCCGGTGAGAGGAAGGAAGGAGGGAAGGAGGGAGGGAGAGAAGGGAAGGAGGGAGGGTTGCCATTGCCGCCAGCGCTACCCCAAGAAAGCCGGTGAGAGGAAGGAAGGAGGGAAGGAGAGAAGGGAAGGAGGGAGGGTTGCCATTGCCGCCAGCGCTGCCCCAAGAAAGCCGGTGAGAGGAAGGAAGGAGGGAAGGAGGGAGGGAGAGAAGGGAAGGAGGGAGGGTTGCCATTGCCGCCAGCGCTGCCCCAAGAAAGCCGGTGAGAGGAAGGAAGGAGGGAAGGAGGGAGGGAGAGAAGGGAAGGAGGGAGGGTTGCCATTGCTGCCAGCGCTGCCCCAAGAAAGCCGGTGAGCGGGGCGAATCGGGCGGGCGGGGGGTAGCGGCAAGGAGCCCGGAAAAATCACCATTGCATTGCCAGCCTCCGAACTTGCGTCGCTCCACCTTCTGCGCATGTGCGGCCATGGAACAAAGGGCGCGCATGTGCGGCCATGGAACAAAGGGCGCGCATGCGCAGATGGTGTTTTTACTTCCGCATCCAGTATAACGCGGAAATCGGTTAGCGCGGGAGGTCTTGGAACGTAACCCCCGCGCTAACCGAGGGATCACTGTATACATTCTTTTGGCTCTACTCTTATCCGTCCTGAATGCCTGAAAAAGGCTAACAATGTTACTTTCTCATGTATTGTTGTTACTATAACATCATTTTATTTTTAGTTAAAGTCATGCTTTATTGTTAAGGTAGTTCTCTAGGTGGAGGAATGTTGCCCTATCTACCTTAATGGAAATGTTTAATGAAAAGCAGGTCAGCATTACAGCTGGTACCAAAGCACCTGATTAGATTTTTTATTTGAAGTAACACTTTTTGTGTTACTTTTTGTGCTCCTCAACTTACAGTTCATTCAGCAAATGTTTGAAATTAATTTGGTGCTGAAAAAATAAACTCATGAGCCATGTCTGAAATTATTTATTTATTTATTTTATTTGTTTTAGAACATACAATCATTGCAACATCCCACAGTTGAATGATTAAAATGTAGATGCTTGTGACTACACTTATGACCCCAAGGAGTGCTGCAACTTCTCCCACCCACTTTATCTCTCCCCTCCACATCCATACTCTTCTGGCTAGTGGCACTCATCAGCTGCAGTGCCCAGATGAAGTAAGAGGTCGAGGTCCTTCAGCAATTTCAGTCAACTGTCAATCCCCCCAAATCCTTGTTCAAGCTGGCATGTTATTTAGAGAAGGAATGGCACCTATGATTTGGAGAATTAGGCTTTTAAAGCAGTGTAAGAACAGGGCTCCTACCATTCTCCAAACTGCACATTCCATTGTTGCAATCCTTCAGAAACTTTCTGACCTTTCCCAGGTCCCTGAGCAGAGCTGAGTCTTTCAGGGACAACTGTGGCTTTCTGCTGCACTAATAATAATAATAATAATAATAATAATAATAATAATAATAATAATAATAATAATAATAATATCATCATCATCACACTCATCAAACTTGTGTGCAGTCTGGGCTGGGCTTCCCAGGACCTTTCCCATCCCTTGCAACAATGCTGTGTTCCTTTTTTAAAAAAAAAAAGATTTTATTAAATTATATACATATTTAAAAGACGTACATGAACAGATCATTGTATTCGTAATTTGCGAGTAGATTTATAGATTGTCTGTTAAAAGACAATACAACATATAATTCCGTCCCACCTTACCTGCTATGCTCCTTACCTGGGGCTCCCACTGCTCAATGGCACAAAATGTACTTAAAGGCAGCCAAGAGTACAGTTTACATTATTATTCATTATTACATTATTATTGGATTTGTATGCCGCCCCTCTCCGTGGACAGTTACTAAGTGATGCTGTCAGCTGATATCTCACTTTACAACTACTTCGCTCATCAACTGAAATTCCAGTTTCAATTGTGGCCAAGGGCCACCTGTACCGTGAAAGAATTGATGTTTTGCTGAAGTTCAAGACTGAGGACCTTTCCCTATGCAATGTATTAGTGAAGGCAGGACAAGCAGCAATGGATGGAAGCTCACCAGAGGGAGGCGACCAAAGAGTCTGGAACTAGGAGTTCCCTGATAGCTAGGATGATTATTCAATGCAAAGGCTTGCCTTCTGGGATTGTAAGTGATCCATCATTGGAAGTTTGTAAGAAAAGACTGGATAACCATTTGTCAGGGATGGATAATGACTTCTGCTTTAGGCAGGGATTAGCCTAGAACATTGATGGTGAACCTTCTTTCCCTCTGGTGCCGAAAGAGCGTGGGCGTGCACTATTGTGCATGCGCAAGTGCCCATACCCATAATTCAATGTCTAGGAAGGGCAAAAATAGCTTCTCCTGCTCCCCAGAGTCCCTCTGGAGGCCGGAAATTTCACAACTTCTGGTGGGCCCAGTAGGCCCATATTTCACCCTCCCCACGCTTTCCTGGAAGCGGGGGAGGGTAAAAATGCCCTCCCCATCCCCACTAAGGCTCTTTGGAAACCAAAAATGCCCTCCCAAGTCTCTGTGTGAGCCAAAAATCAGCTGGCCAGCACATGCATGCATGATGGAGCTGAGCTAGGGCAACAGCCCGCGTGCCAGCAGATATGGCTCCGCTTGCCACCTGTGGCACCTGTGCCATAGGTTTGTGATCACTGGACTAGAAGATCTCCAGCCCTATGATTCTACAATTCAATGACCATGTCACTCATATACACCTAAACATGGAACAAGCTGTTTTTATTGCATTTTTTTCCTGCTGTCCTTATGGCATCACCTCTTAGCAAATTAACATAAATAGGTTTATTTATGATCAAAGACCATCCGCTAGTTACTATATAGTAGTAATCTTTATCACTAGTAAAATGAAGATAATCTTAGCAATCTTCTAGGCCCAATCAGAAATAGCTCTTATTTGTTATCTACAAACCACAGAAGAATAAAAATAGACCCAAATATAGAAATGGTTTAATGTATTTTACATGCTTTCCTCTTTATATACCATAAGCAATGGCTCAGAAGTTCCTCCTTAGAATCACTTGTTTTGTGCACAAGATGGCTTCAAAGAATGAAACAGATGAAATATTAAGTTTGGCAAAACCTGGAAGAAATAATTGATGTAAACATTGAAAAGGAGAAAGGGGATACAATCTTAATCCTTTTTCCAGGATAAAAAATGGGATATACAATATACAACACCTGATTTTCACTGTGGTATTTTCATATAACCTTGAAGCAGTAATGGATGGTTCATAGAAGAATCTGCACATTTTAGCCAGAGCAAATCTTTTGGAATTGAGTGAAAGTTTACATTAAAAACTGTGAGGCAATTAGCTAGATGCTGGAAAATAATGTGCAGATTTAGTGTTTACTGTTTCATGTTAAGCTTAGTTTTCTCACCAAAGTACTGTATTATCAGACTTGTTTATATCCCACCTTCAATTATTTTTATAAATAACTCAAGATAGAAAACATATTATATGGTCCTATTTTCCCCACAACAACAACCGTTTAAAATGGGCTGGGCTAAGAGGATATGACTGCTCCAAAGAATATGACTGGTCCCAGTCACCTTTCATGACTAAAGTATGAAATTAATGGAACTAACGATCTGTGTTAGGCAATCAACTAATTTCAATATAGATCTCTAATCTACTAATTATATTTAGGAAATAATTTTGTCACAAGCATTCTATCTTTTCCTTACAAACTGCCACAGCAATTAGCCAACTGTGATCTGTCAGTGACACAAGTGATAAAGATGCCAGTACAGGAGCCCAACAATCAGAAATTACCTTTAATCATTCAACCAGAACCAAGCCTCTCAGTTGAGTGACTGATTTTCATTTGCAGAATAACTGTAGTTATTCCAGGCTAATCTACATTTATTTTATAAAATGGTACAGAGAAAATAACAAAAGAAAAAACAGAGAAGAATGCAGTAACAAATATATAGTTATTTCACAGGTATATTTGTGTGAAATTTTATCAAAGGTTATCAAAGGTTATCATATTGGTCATCAATGATACATAATTTATGCCTATTAGCAATTCACACTTTGCAATTAACAAGTCCTCAATACAGAAGGTAATTAGGCCATGCATTTGTCTTTCCATAGTTGAAGGTTCAGTCCAATCTGAAATACAGATACATTTCTTGTGTGTCCAATCACACTTGGCCAATAAAGAATTGTATTCTATTGAACATTCTGGATTTGATTTAGGAGATATCAAATAACTTATATCATCACAAAATAAAATATAAAACTGTTCAGCTCTGATGGCTGAAACAAGTAAGTCTTTTAAAGAAGTGTCTTATAATATTGGTGTGCATGCTGTGGTAAGTCCCACCCCCATAAAGAATGAAATATTTTGGGAAATATTAAAAAGGCAGAATATTATATTTCCCTAAAGGAGAAAGAGAAACGTTTTTGAGGCAGAAAGCAGCCCCCCAGTCTTTCTTAATAGCCCATAGCAGATTCCAGCACTTAAATAAATAAAGAGCTTATTGAAAGAGGAAGCCAACTATCTAGATGGTTCTATTCATAAACAAAGCAAATACTGCAGATAGAAATCCATTAAAGATTGGATATTTCAAAACTCCTTGCAGCAAAATTTGACAGCTAACAAAAGCAGAATGATAGGATTAGTAGCGCAACCCCTTACCAACACCTTTTCAGAACACAAGCACCTTCACTGTACAATCACCATCATCCCAGCATTTTAAGACCTGTATAAAAATCCTGGCACTCATCTAATTGTTTTGTTCAGCTGACTCAGAACTGCATGCTGTCTTTGTATGTGGTTCTGCTTCATCAATAAACCTACTTTCTTTCTAATCAGCCCTCCATGTTCTTTCCAGTCTTTCTCCCAGCTTGGAACTGAACCAGAGGGATTTTCCTTCCAATAACGTGTAGGAATGAACAAAATGTCTGTTGTGATATAGAAGTACATACTGTAAAACTTATATATTTGCATTTGAAAGAGTGGAACTGGTGATATAACATAAATTGCACAATCCAGATTTTATCATTTTGTGAAAGGGCTACAGATTTATTTTGCTATTTTCCACAACTGCCAATTGCTCCTTTCTCCTTCTCAGGAAAGACCTTATATTTCCATTTTAAAAATCCATGTGGGGAACAATTATCTATTGTTGGGGTTTTTTTTTACCGATTAACAAGAGTTGGGAGGGATTTTGTAGGTTATCTAGTCCAATACCCCCACTCAAGCAGGACAAATAGCAGACTAATCTCTTCTTGAAAGTCTCAAGGATGAAGCTTCCACAACTTCCAAATGCAACCTGTTCCATTGGTTGATTGTTCTGTCAGAAAGTTCCTCATTTCTAGATCGAATCTCTCCTTGATCAGTGGGTTGTAAATCCCATTGCTACCAATTCACACATGCATCCTGGGCAGGTGGGCAAAGCTGAACCGGGCCGAACCAGGAGCAACACACTGCTGGTTTCCACCCATTATTCCTTGTCTGACTTTCAGGTGCTTTGGAAAATAGCTTGATCCCTCCCTCTCTGTGGCAGTCTCTCAAATATTGTAACACTGCCATCATATCTCCCTTTGTCCTTCTCTTCAGTAGACTAGCCTTGCCCAGTTCCTGTAACAGTTCTTCATACATTTTAGTCTCCAGTCCCCTAATCATCGTGGTTGCTGTTTTGGTCTTGGCATCAACACATAGTGAGACAAAAGCTTAAAATTAATCTATGCTCTGTATTATTTATCAGAACTTGGTCCAGTAATAAATTCCTGATTCTAATCTGATCCTTCTTTTCCTCTGGTTCTCAAGGACAGGAGACAGGCTGAGCAGAACTGGTGCTGTTAAAGGAGGATACCCTTCCCCATATTCTAACAGTATCAGAAGGAAGCTTCAAGGAATCTATGTTTAAGAACTGTTATTTTAGATCAGTGGTTTCCAACCTTTTTTTGGCCATGCCCCACCCAAGCATCTCTAAAATCCTGATGTTTCCATGATATATAATTCTTACTATTCAAAAGGTGAACTCTTAACACAGAGGAAACCTAAAAGGTTCCAATTGCCCCCATTAAAAATCAACACCCCCCCCCCCTTTGGGGCATGGGCCCCACATTGGGAACTAGGATTTTAGATTTTTAGAGCAGGGGTCTTGGCAACTTTAAGATTTGTGGTTTTCAACTCCCAGAAAAACTGGCTGAGGAATTCTGGGAGTTGAAGTCCACAAGTCGCCAAGGTTGGAGGCCCCCGTTTTTTAGAGTGTCGCTTCTCAAACTTTGCGACTTTTAAGACGGGCGAACTCCAACTCCCAGAATTCCCCCATCCAGCTAGCTTTAAGTTTGAGAAACGCTATTTTAGGGGGGGACGAGAAGGGAGAGTTATAAGGGGAAAAAAGTTCGCGGCAATATTTTTCGTGGAGGACAAATTTCAAGCGGCTACAGTTTTATGCCATTCGAGGCGGTCCTCGCTTCCTCTCATAGAGTCCGCCATAGGTCCACACATTCCGTTTTTCCTCACAGAAAAAGTCACTCCCTTCTCATGAGCTCCGCGCCGAATGATTGGCCCAGTTATTTCTTTACCCGCCCCCTAAACGAACTTTATCCTCTCGTGATTGGTGTCGCCGAAAACATGGGAGCCTCCGTCCTTCGCTTCCGCCTCTGGGATCCCTGGCAGCGAATGGAAGTCGCTGTCCTCCTCCGTAAGCGCCTTCTTCTCCTCACAACGGGCGAGGCCAGCCCGGCTTCGTGCCAAGGGCGCGCCGTCTCCGCCTCAGGAGTGACGCTCCGGCCTGTGATTGGCCAAGGCTCCCGGCTGAGTTTCCGGTGCGATTAAAGCAGCCCAGGGACGGGCGGTGGTTGGTTTCTGAGGTGGCTGCTTGGTCGGGAGCCTACAAGATGAAGCGCGGCGGTGAGAAGGTGGGCGGGCAACCTCGTGCCAACGGCTGCAGCCTCCCGGCCAACGGTTGCGGTGGGAAAAACGGTTACGTCCGAGACTTCGCCGGGCCCGAGTCCGACGGCCAGGTAAGGAAGGCGGTGGCCGGGAAGCATCTGTTAAACGAAGGCGCGCCGGCCGGGGATGCCTCTGGGAAGGTGGCGGAGGCCTCTCGCTCTCAACCCAGGAGGCCTCGGACCGGCCCAGGCTGCCCCTTGCTTGTGGAGTCCCCTCGCTGTCAGTCACGTGCGGCGGGAGTGAGGAAAGGGTGGCCTTGAGCGGTCGGCTTCCTTCCTGACTGTTTTTTGCCCTGGTTTCCTGGTGCGTCGAGACGGCTCGGCGTCTTTTTTATTTTCCCTTTTTTCCCCCTTCCTTTTTTTCAGAGGAAAAAAGTTTCCTTTCTAGGTTGGTTCCCCCCACCACCTACTTGGTACGTTGAACTGTAAAATAACCACGCGCGGGCTGCCATGGTTTAGGCTTCTTAGAATAGAATAGGGTTAGGATTAGAAATAAGGATTAGGAATAAGGATAAGGAATAGAATAAAATTCTTGATTGGTCAAGTGTGATTGGACACACAAGGGATTTGTCTTTGGTGCATAGGCTGTCAGTGTACATAAAAGAAAAGATACATAGCAATGGAATTTAGAGTTATATACCGCTTCATAGCGCTTGTACAGCCCTCTCTAAGCGGTTTACAGAATCAGCCTATCGCCCCCAACAATCCTGGGTCTTCGTTTTACCCACCTGGGAAGGATGGAAGGCTGAGTCAACCTTGGTGAGATTTGAACTGCTGAAGTACAGCTAGCAGTTAGCTGAAGTAGCCTGCAGGGCTGCGCTCTAACCATTGCTGAGGCACTTGATTCTGGATGCTGTGCAACCAAATGTTGCCTTTTCTAAGGCTAGCTAGCTAGTTCCAACTAGCAATATGTTGTATCTCAGGTATGGAACCCACAGCTTATTTCTAGAACTCCTGCTAAAATATACACTACTATTATTGTGTAAGCACTGCCTTGACTTAGGTCTGGCATGTCACTTTCTTCCATAATCCCGCAAACTGTTTGCAACTTGTACAATATTCTTCTGTGCAAGCCTATTAATGCAGTGGTAGCCTTGTATTCTATCCTGCTATTTTCCTCATTCTTTATTTCATTTAGTCTGTCCAAATATTAAAGCTCAAAAATTGTGTTTGTACAAAACTCAAGATTGTAATTTGAAATGTTAATCAAAATCATACCCTGAAATGAAATCAAACAATATTTTCCTCATCTCAATTTTTAGTGCTTTAAAACTAATAAACTATGAGCAGTTTATTAATGACAGCGGCCGGTTAGGTCCCACAGAGTCAGCCTTCTCCAGGTCCCATCAACCAGACAATATCGCTTGGTGGGGCCTAGGGGAAGAGCGTTCTTTGTGGGGGGGGGCAGCCCTCCGGAATCAGCTTCCCCCAGAGATTCATACTGCTCCCACCCTCCTCGCCTTCTGCAAGAGTCTTAAGACTGATTTATGCCACCAGACTTGGGGCAATTAGATCTTGGCCTCCTGGCTGACAAATGTTACAAGTTGTAAGCCGCCCCAAGTCCTCAGGGAGGGACGGCATATAAACCCAAGAAATAAATAAGCTGTCCCCAATGATCTGGATCCTCATTTTACAAACTCAGAATGATGGAAGGCTAAGTCAATCTTGAGCTGGTCAAAATTGAGCTCCTGGCATTGGGCTAGGGGTCAGCAATCCGCAGCTCTGGAGCTACATGTGGCTCTTTCATCGCTCTGCTGTAGCTCCCTGTTGCTGGTCAGCTCCACAATTGAGAGCTTTTGGTTAGGACAGGTAGAGGAAAAAGGATGCTATACTAGGAGGAGATTGTGGTTGGGGCAACCAAACTTCCCCCAGGTTAGGATCTTTGTGGCTCCTTGAGTGTTTAAGTTTGCTGACCCCTGCCCTAGAAGAAGAGCTCAAGTTCCAAATGGACTTGAACACTGGCTACTATCTAGAAAAATGAAATCCAATACAGTATAGAGAAAAGGTTTTCTCTTAGGTAGAAAAAAAAAGTACAATTACATATGAAACCTAGCTCAATAGCAATAACTGTAAGAGGGATCTTGGAGTCTTAGTGGACAATCGCTTAAATATGAGAAAGCCAATGCATTTCTGGATTACTAATAGAGGGATAGAATCAAGATCTCGTGAAGTATTAGTATTGCTTTATAAAAACAAGACCACACTTGGAATACTGCATGTAGTTTTGCTCACTGCAATATAAAAAAAGATGTTGAGATTCTGGAAAGAGTGCAGAGACTAGCAACTAAGATGATTAGGGAATTCAAGACTAAATTCTATGAAGAACAGTTGCAAAAATTGGGTATGTCTAGTCTACTGAAAAAAGGACTAGGGGAGACATGATAGCAGTGTTTTAGTATTTGCGGAGCTACCACAAAGAAGAGGGGACCAGACTCTTTTTCAGAGCACCAGAAGAGAAGGGAAGATAAGAAGCAATGGGGAAGCATCCCAAAGATCTCTTCCAACTCTGCTATTCTGTGTTAGTGTGAGTTCTTTTTAGAATAGGTAATCCTTGATTTATGATTACAATTGAGCCTAAAATTTCTGTTCCTAAGCAAGTTAAGCATGTTTTGCCCCATTTTATTTTATTTTTTGCTACACTTAAGTGAATTACTGCAGTTGTTAAGTTAGTAGCATGTTGTTAAATAGGGTGGATAAAAATCAAAGATTTTTTTAAAAATAAACAAATCAGATTTTTTAAAAATTTAAATTGGATTTTTAAAATGTTATCAAATTTATTCTAATAAAATGCTTTTGGAGTAAAAATATATCTAAGATAAGTTTTCTATTCTATAAGAAACATAATTTAGTTTCTTCAGTATGAAATGTAGTTTAGTTATGTAGCATAGTGCTGTATATTCTGCAACATTGGGACCCTCGGCAAGTCAACAGCAGGTCAAGAACAGTGGCTCTTTTAAATTTAAATTTTAAAATTTTAAACAGTTGCTCTTTTAAAATTATGATTTAAATCGAGTTGATTTAAATCAAGCCTTTTTACTAGATATTTAAATCAACTTGATTTAAATCAAATCCACCCTGTTGTTAAATGAATCTGGCTTCCCCACGGACTTTGCTTTGCAGGAGGTTGTCAAAGTTGATCACCTAACTCTAGGCACTGCAAACATCATAAATTACATGCCAGATGCCAGTGTCTGAATTTTGATCACATGACCATGGAGATGCTGCAACAGTTGTATGAAAAACAGTCACGTTTTCAGTGCCATTGCAACTTCAAACTTGGGTTTCTAATCTACTGTCAACCTTTGCTTATGAAGATATCCAGTAATGTGCTGTTTTTTTTCCTTGTTGTCCTTACTGATTGCTTGAGGTGTTTCTCTATTATGACAAAAGTATTGTCTGTGTACCAGATTCCTACTTTTAGTTGTAGTTGTGGAATGTTATGGTTTCTAGATACTGCATCACAGTTTCTGCTATGACAAACAAATCAGTGGAACACCCATGGAATCACCACTCTCAGTACTGTTCTCATGGGAGATTGTGTCATCTTTCAAAGAGGCAATAAAAAAGTTAAGAACTGAAGCAAAAAGGCAAAAAGTCATTATGTACAGTAATCAACACCCAGATGAGTAAATCAATCAAGCAGAAAACTATACTATAATCAAAGAACTTTTCAGAAGAAAACATACCCCTGCCAACATTAGCAAGGCAAGCTAAACCAAAGTTCATTACCACTGATGTTACTTACTTAGACAATGCAAAAAGCCATACTCGGACAGCATCAAAAATACTACAGTTGAAACCTAAGCTCTATTGTATATATTTGGTATAATTGCCGGTGTCCAAAGTATACTATAAAAATATTTAAGTAGCAATTGGTGGCTGGGGAAAAAAGTCTTGGAATGAAAGAGAAGGTAGCTTCTAAACTGCTTTTTCTTGTAGTGTTTTTCTTCACCATGTTTTGTTTTGTCTTTTTTAAAAATTGAAACCATATTTTCATTCTCTCATGAAGTTCATGTATTTTTCTTGTTTTTGCTTTTTTGCTTCTTTTTTCCCTTGTTTCTGTCAGTGTTCCAAATAACATCAGAGAAATAAATCACAGTTCAAATCTTTGCCTTCTTCCAAGTTATTAAAAGAGCCATGTTGGTTACGAACTGTAGTCAACCCGATACTAACTTTTTCTACAGTTGTCCACCCAGATTAAGGTTCATCCCTTGTCTCCACACCCACAAATTCATCACATGGACCACTCCGGTTTTCTCATCATCAATCCTTCCATGTACTTCTGGATGGTGCTAAACTAAGAATGACCTTGATTTTCTGGAAAGAATTTGTTGTGGCTAGTATCTTTCCCTCTCAGGCAACCACCCCTCCCCAATTCCCACAGTACTTCTTGTGGCACGCCAAAGTCTCTAACTCCAAATGATGGCTTTGGCCTCACAGTTTCATTCAAAAATGATAAATCCATATCGGGAAATATTAATTATGTACAGAAATAATATTTGCACAAAGACAGATATTTTATATTCAATAAAATACTTACAATAACGATTATCCGTGCTGGCACTAAGAGAAATGAAGATTAAACTCAACTGTGTTGAAGAAAAGAACTTTTAATTTGTCAACAAATCAGATAAACAATTGGCTTGTGAATTAAAAAAGAAAAAGGGGGGTGATCTTCAAGCTATTATTACTACTCCAGTCATGTTGGAACCGTGAAGCTGCAAGAGGGAGATACGATTTTTGAAAAATTGTTTGAAAAACCTTTGAAAAAAGTTTGAAAAAAATCACATGGTACTTATCCTCATGTGAGAATAGCAGCAAGACTTCTATAAGTCCAATGTTGGAAGGATTCAGTGATACTTACAATGGAAGGCTAGTTGGTGAAGCTGATGGAGCTGGCTGGGATGACTAAAGTGATGACTGATTAGAGAAATGGCTAAATGTAATACCAATTTAAAAAACCTTGTAGGCTTTCTGCACAAAATAGAAAAAATGAAATAATAATATATGGATTTTGAATATTAGTGACATATGTATATTATAAAGATGGGGCTTATATTATAATTTTAGTGCAAGAACTCAAATTTTATTTTTATTTGCTCTTAAAAGGTAGAAATCATTTATTTTTATGCATTTATGTGTATTTTTTATTTCACTGCATCTCTATGTGCTATTTTTAAAAAATATTCTGACTTTTTTTCTCCTTATTGGTTTTCTGGTAGTTTTTTATTTTTTTAGAGCTTAAGTTATATAAAAAGAAGCAATATTTGCAATTACCTAGGGAATAAAACGCTTAATATCTATTGTTAATAATACAGGCCTGTAGCTTGTATAGGATTTAAAATGTTTACCCAGTTTTAAAATCAATGTTATGCAAGCTGTGTAAAAAGATAAAAGCAATTTACCAGATTTTCTACAAATCTTAAAGGCCAACCTGCCTTCCATTGAGGGCCTGTATACTGCACGAGTTAAAAAGAGGGCGGGGAAAATATTTACTGACCCCTCACATCCTGGACACAAATGGTTTCAAATCCTACCCTCAAAACGTCGCTACAGAGCACTGCACACCAAGACAACTAGACACAAGAATAGTTTTTTTCCGAACGCCATCACTCTACTAAACAAATAATTCCCTCAACACTGTCAGACTTTCTACTAAATCTGCACTTCTATTCTACTAGTTTTTCTCATCATTCCTTTCACCCATTTCCTCCCATGTTGACTGTATGACTGTAACTTGTTGCTTATATCCTAAGATTTTTATTAATATTGCTTCTTCATTGCTTATTTGACCCCTATGACAATCATTAAGTGTTGTACCACATGATTCTTGACAAATGTATATTTTATTTTATGTACGCTGAGAGCATATGCACTAAGACAAATTCCTTGTGTGTCCAATCACACTTGGCCAATAAAAATTCTATTCTATTCTATTCTATTCTATAATATTGGGCTAATAGATCTATAAAAGATTTTTAACATTCAACAGGAAAGCCACACATACATGCTCTTATATAGGGCTCCGAACCTGAATAAAATATTGATCAGAAAGATTAATATGGGAGAAAAAGCAATCATTTGTGGTCCCATGCTGTTTATACTAGTACAGTGGTACCTCCACTTAAGAACGCCTCTACTTAAGAACTTTTCTAGAGAAGAACTGGGTGTTCAAGATTTTTTGCCTCTACTTAAGAACCCTAGTCTGGAAAAATATCCCAGGAAATTTGAGAGCAGCACAAAGGCCCGGCCAGTTTCCTGCCTTTCCCCCTTTAATCCCGGCCATCTGGGCTGCCAGAGGAGCCTTTTGGTGGCGTTTAAGGAGGCGTGGCAGTCCAGAGCGAACAAAACATTTTCCTTTCTCTGGGCACTTGGGCAGGGAATAAACCTCTGCCAGCGCCCAGAGAAAAGAAATGCTCCCTTTGCTCTGGGCAGCCGAGGAGTCACCACAGGGAAGGAAAGGTACCGGATACAAAGTGAGCGAGCGAGAGGAGAGGGGAGCCTTTCAGCATGGGAAGGAATAGGCAGCAGGTAGCAACAACAGCAGCCAGTGTATGGGAGGCAGTGTATGGGAGGCAGCCTTGCACCTGGTGTATGGGAGGTGCATGCTCCTCCTCGCTGCCTCAGAGTCCCTCTTTTTTTTTTTAAAGCCTTAAAGTTTTGGATTTTTTTCATTCCTCTCACCTCCCTTTCTTCCTTCGGCAGCGACTGTCCTCCTCTTCTTCCTCCTTCTTCTCCCACCCAAATTCTGAGTTTTTCTTTCCTAATGGGTTTGCACGCATTATTTGCTTTTACATTGATTCCTATGGGAAAAATTGCTTCTACTTAAGAATGTTTCTACTTAAGAACCTGGTCATGAAACAAATTAAGTTCTTAGGTAGAGGTACCACTGTACTTTGATCTCAGAAGCCATAGGTCTTATATTCTGCACAAAGTTCAATCATAACTTGGGGGTTGCCTATGGCTGCTAAATCACAGTTTTGCATTAGTATCTCTCAAAATTCCTTTCTTTCCATTTCCTGAACTTGATGCTACATAAAGAGCTTTACAACAGTTATCTAACCCGGCAGCTGTCTCTCAATGTTGTCCAGCAGTATAACATACAGTAATACTAACTTTATTTTTTCTAGGTAGAATAAAAGCTCAAAGGAAATTGATTATTCCCATATTTTTCTTATATTTTATTTCTTCCAGATTCATCATATTACACATAATGAAGGTTTATATAAGAGACCTTTCAATGAAGCTTTTGAAGAAACACCAATGCTAATTGCTGTGCTGACTTACGTAGGTTATGGTGTGCTCACCCTTTTTGGATATCTTCGAGACTTTCTACGGCAGTGGAAAATAGAGAAATGCCATAATGCAACCGAAAGAGATGAACAGAAGGTAATGTTTTGATTTAGAGGCAAAGTAGCAGTTAATATGCTTGCAGTGACATGGACATAAGTGTTAAAATAGGCAACCATTGTTTTCAAAGTATAATTTTCAATCTGCACTAGTCAGCATTAAAACATGCTTAATTAACTGTAGTTCAACGTGTTTAAAATTATTATTAAAATTGTGCTTCGTGATACTTCAGGCTTGTCCTCTTAACTGCTGAAAGTATTCTAAAGCATACAGTACTGCCCAATACCATGTGAATTACAGCATACTCTTGCTGTTGGCTGTCAGCTACGATGAGGTGAAGAAACTACTGTATTTTTTGGAGTATAAGATGCTCTGGACTATAAGATGCCACACCTACTTGTTTGGGGAAGAAAACAAGGGGTGGTGGAAATCTGCCTCTGCCTCCTAGCAAATTGCCTCCTTGCAGCAAACAGAAAAGCTGAAACAGCCCGTTTCAGCTTCAACCCAGCCTGTTTAGCACAGGGAGATAATTGTCAGTTGGATCAGCCTGCCAACAATCAGCTGTTTCAGGCTGCAAGGAATGGCATAGCCCAGTGATGGCGAACCTATGGCATAGGTGCCACAGCTGGCATGCGAGCCATTGCCCTAGCTGAGCTGTAATGTGCATGTCTGTGCTGGCCAGCTGATTTTTGGCTCACATAGAGACTCTGGAAGGGAGTTTTTGGCTTCCAGAGATCCTCCGGTGGGGATGGGTGAGGGCATTTTTACCCTCCCTTGGCTCCAGGGAAGCCTTTGGAGCCTGGGGAGGGCAAAACACGAGCCTACCAGGCCCACCAGAAATTGGGAAACAGGCCATTTCTGGCCTCCAGAGGGTCTCTGGGGGGGTAGGGGAAGCTGTTTTTGCCCTTCCCAGGCATTGAATTATGGGTGTGGGCACAAGAGCATGTGCGATAGCATGCGCCCATGCTCTTTCGGCAGCTGAGGGAAAAAAGGTTTGCCATCACTGCCATAGCCAATTGCCAGTTCCGCGTATACCATTTTTGGCAGGTGGGCTACATTCGGTGTATAACACCCCCCCCAAATTTTCACCCTCTTTTATTGGGGGGAAATATGTCTTATACTCAAAAAATACTTTCCTTTTGGGCAGGTCTTAGCAGAGGTGAAAATAGTACATTCTTGGGTAATTTATTCAAAGAGAGAAAGAGATTCCCTTTTTATTGCTTCTCTTTTATTGTTTTTTCATGTTTCTTAAAAATAAAATGTCTTATGTATCATGATGTAAAAAACAACAAAAAAAGAAAATATTGGATTTAATTATCATAAAACATCTTCCTACATATTTGACCATCATGGTAAAAGTTACATTTCTTTGTTTCTCTATTGAAAATAGGTATATAATGCTGACTAAAATATGTATATAATGCTGACATATCCAGCAACCTACTACTAGTATAAAACATCTTTCCTTCATCGTTATATAAGAGGTCTTAGGCATAATTCATGTGCACAGAGCCCAAAATGTTATATTATGATTAGTAGTGGGTTCTAAAACCCTTTACTACCCATGCGTGCAACACTTCTCTGCATTACATGCACGGTAGTAGAGGGTTACTACTTGTAGGAGCTTCTGGTTCTTAGAATCGGGCCAAACTGGGAGCTACCTACTGCTGTTTTTGATGTTCTAGTACAGGGAATTCTAGGAGACCTTTACATCCTTGACAAGCAGCAATTTTTCAGAAATTATGTTAGCAATTTGTCAGTTTTAGCCCAATGCATGGTAATAATAAGACGATCCAAAAATGCATTAATGTTCCAGTTCTTAAACTGTATTTTCAACCACAAGGTAACTGCAATTAACTATTCCCAGAAGTGTTGAATAAAACAATATTTTACCTTCATTCTAAAAATAAAACTAGTTTCTGGTTTTAAAGCATGTTTTAACTATTTGAACTCATTAATCCAATGGTCACATATTATCTACCACCTTTAGGGAATAACTGAATTGTATACATTTGTCTTCTTGTTGCTTGATTAATAATTCATATTAGGCTTGTTATGTTAGCCAGAATTTATAGCAAAATATATTTCTGAAACTACCAAACTCTAGTAATTGTGGCAAATACTAGTAGAAGAGTAAGTAAGTGAGTGGCAAATTGTACCAAAACAGAGAATTGTTTTGTATGCAGGGCAAATGGTCTAGTTTTCTTTTTCTATATTATTAAACATTACCTTGTCATGTGTGTTCAAAAGTGGCATATGAGTATTTTGTGGTTTGTAAAGGGTATTTCTTTTGGATAAAGTACAGTTATTTAAGAACCATTCAGAGTTATAATGGTCTTGGACATGGTTCTTTACAGCCCATAAAAGACTTCTGGATGTTGTAAAATGTCACACCACCATCCTTTATAGTCAAATCACTGCATTTCTGGTATTTGGCAACTGGTTCGCATATACTCTGTAAGCCACCTTGAGTCGCTATGTGCAAATAGGGGGCAATATACATTCTCTAAATAAAATAAATAAATATATGACTGGTTGCCAAGCATCATTCAATCATGCAATTGCCTTCTGCAATCTTCTTAGCTGACTTCCCCAAAAAAGTCATTTGAGAAACCAGCAGGGAAGATTGGAAGCAGTGCAGGGAGAGAGAAGATAAATTATTTGATGAGCTGCAGGAATGGAACTGAAATCCTGAAAATCTGTTGCTGTGAGCTGCTTGGGATCATGAGATGAGATAGGCAGCCATATCAGTTCTGAAAATAAATAAATGTATCCTCTTTCTCAGTCAGAAAGCATAGATTGTCATAGAGACATTCCCAATAAACATGCATAAGGTATAGGTGTTATCTTTGACAAAGGCATAAGCAGATTTCGCTAATCCTTTACTCTCTTAAAGCAGAAGATAGAGAAAAATCTTGTGGTTGTTTGGAAAGGCAGGTGCTAGTAATTAAAGCTAGGGAAACCTCTTTTTCTCAGTAACTTCAATCCTCAGATAGTAGTAGTTTGAGAATAATAGAGGCAGAAGGAAAATATTTTAGATAATGATTATTTTGAAAAAGATAACTAGAAATTCCACTTTGAGTTTACTTTTTCTCTATATGATATTAAGGCAAACCTCATTCCTTCATTTTCATTATTTCTTTTATGGAGGAATAGAAATAGAAATAGAAAAAGGAACAAGGAAATTACCTGATGATCCTGGAGGAAGGAGGAGACAAATAGAAACTAAACTATTGTTTTTCTCTGGTTTGAAAGAAGCTAGTATATGGATACAATAAAACTCATTGTTTATGGTATATGGCGCTAGCATCTGCGGGGGTAGGGGAAGGTTAGAGTGTCCTGTAGTAGAATTGATTTTAAAAGTGCTTGGGCCGCCTATAGTGTTACTAGATTCTACATTCCAGCTTTAAATGTCACAAGATGATATACGCTGTTTCCTGTATCATTCCTACATGACATTTCTGGGGATAAATAACCTACAATCTTGCTGAAACTGGGGCTGTTTTACGTTCTTCTAGCCAGGAGGCCATTGATTTCTGGAACTATGCATGGCAATGAAAGATAAATGTCTATGGAGATTCTCAATCATCCAGATCATAGTTGGGCCAAAGGTGCTTTTTTTCAAGAGGTAACTGGACTTTCTTGTTTTTCTTTGAGAAACTTGCTTCTCATCCAAGAAGCTTGCTGACAAAATTTTGTGAATTGTTGATGTGATCTAACCATCTTATTGGCTCTTCTAGTTGGCAATACCACCCATCACATCAACAATTTATGCACACTTCAAACCCAAGAACACACTAAGGCAGTGATGGTGAACCTATGGCATGAGTGTCACCAGTGGCACGTGGAGCCATATCTGCTGGTATGTGAGACGTTGCCTAGCTCAGGTCCAACATACGTGTGTGTGCCGGCCAGCTGATTTTTGAGTCATACAGAGGCTCTGGGAGGGCGTTTTTGGCTTCCAGAGAGCCTCCAGGGGGCGGGGGAAGCTGTTTTTCCTCTCCCCAGGCATTGAATGATGGGTGTGGGCACTCGCGCATGTGCAATAGCGTGGGCACACACTCTTTCAGCACCCAAGGAAAAAAAAAGGTTTGCCATCACTGCACAAAGGCAAAAGCTTGTCCATCCCAAGGATAAAACATCCAGACACAAACTGAGCAATATAGTATATGCAGTACAGTGCAGTGAGCCACAAGCAGATTTGTACATTGGAAAAACAAAGCAACCATTTCATAAATGCATGTCACAACTTAAGAGTACAAAGCCATCAGGACATGATTCAATGGTCCATCTGCATTTAAAAGACAAATGCACTCTTTTGAAGACAACGAAGTCCATATTTTGAACAGAGAAGACTGCTGGTTTGAAAGAGGGGTCAAAGAGGTTATGTTGAAATTGAACAATCCTCTCTCAACAGAAGGAGAGAGATACAACATCATCTAGGTATCTCTAGTCTACAATACAGCCCTTTCAACAGTTCCAAGAAGACCACACCCATTTGCACCACTCAGGTGACCCTGATGACATAGATAAAGCTCCAAGCGGCGTCAGGTACTGTAAAAGAATGCAAAGTACTAGCTGTATGCAAGGAGTATAAATCCTTCCATTTGCCACCATTCAGTCAGAGCTGAAGAAGCTTCTTGATGAGAAGTGAGAGGTCTTCAAAGAAAAAACAAAGTCCAGCTGCCACTTAAAAAAAGTATTTATGGGCCAATGAAATATGCTTTATTGTCTGCATCTTGATTCACCGTTTAGGTAGAAATTTTTCCCAGAAAAGCATAGCATATTTTGCAGAATTGGAAAGGCAAGAGGTGGCTCAGTCTGCCATGTTCAGCCTATCTCATAGGTTTTACATTTCTATCTATGATCATCTTTCCCTTTGGAGGTATTTTAGTTGAACCTAGATTATAGAGAAGGATTAGAGACATGACCAGGAACAAGTCTTGGTAACTTGCAACTCGGCAGAGCAAGTTGCCAACTTCTCTTGTTTGACTCTGCAGCAGCGAGTAACAAGCAGTAGTAGAATGTGTGAGATACATTTGGATATATTAGGAATGTTGATGCTTGATGTTAGGTTTATTTTGTGCCTTTTTCACACTGAGAATGAATTATTTCATTTGTATGACAAAATGTATAGTATAACAAATAAACCTCAATTTTTAAATGAAGGCTTTTTAGCCAACCAGTAGTACCTGTTTTGTTTTTGTTATTAATATTATTAACTGTAGAGATTGTTTCTGAATTACATAGTCTTAAAAACTTCAAGGAATATCTTGCTGCAGTATTATTGTAACCTCAACAAAAGGATTTACATATAACACTTAAAAAGCCATATTTCAATTAATAGAGCATTTAGGAGAAGAGTAGTCTCAGGTAGCTGCCTAGCCACTTCAAGCTGCCTAGCCACTTGAGAGTTAGTCATTTTACAGAAATTTCTGGGTAACAATTAAAAAAAAAGAGATTAACTATCCTTCTAAATTTCCATCTTCACATCCTGCATTTTTCATTCCTAAGGGAAATGGTTCTGTTAAAATTGCATGACTATGAAGTCCTAAAGCATGTGATCATTAGAGACCTCTATCTGGAACACTCAATCTCTAGAACACCCTTCTTTTCATAGACTTGGATTTGAGAAGCATAATTTGATTAGGATGTAAAGAAAAGCACATGAATATTTTAGTATTGGATACTCATTATGCCAAATTTGAATACATAGTGAAGCTGAATATTTTAGCTTGGTTTAGGTTTAGGTTTATTGGATTTATATGCCGCCCCTCTCCGCAAACTCGGGGCGGCTCACAACAATAATAAAAAACAGTACAGTACATAATACCAAATCCAATGCCCACCCATCTAGTTACAATTTAAAATTAATAATCTCATAAAAACAGTATATATAAGAAACAGGCACACAGTCAATCAATCAACAATCAAGCTTGGTAAATTTCAGGCTATTTTTCCAGATTCGTGAATGAAACATTTTCTATTTTTGACATACATGGTGGTACTTAGAAACACAACGAACTTTTGGGATGACAGTTTGCATGATATCCATTGCCTACTTGGTTCAGAAAATCTTAACCTTAAATCTATGAGGGAGGGCAGAGGGCGGAAAAAATGAATGCCAAATACAGTACTGTGAAAAAACCTGAGATGTGTGTCTATATCTAGTGGAGGCTCTAAATAATAAGAACATAGATACAAAAAGGAATCGGTCAGTGTACATAACCCAAGGAATCCATTGTGTCTGTATAATGCACAGAAAATGGGGAGCAAACAGAAAATGCTACAGGTTTTAAAACAGGAATGACTACATTTCATTAACATTATTGAAACTTAGGATGAAAAAATAGATTAATTAAAAATAGTCCAGACAAAAAAGTGCAAAAAATATGGGGAAAATGCACATGTCTTGAGATCCAAGAATCAGAGGATTCAAGAGCATTTGACAGCATATAAAAAGGGTTGGTTTTGTTTTTTTCATTTGAACTTAAATTTGTTAGACAAGTTAAAATGAACAAAAATGAATTGTGTTGCTTAAATTGGCTTTCAGTACTAGGAGTGTCAAGCAGTTAAATAATGTGTGCACATTTTAACCAGGCCCCACAAATGTGGCGTGCTGCTGGAAGTAACCTAGCCGATGATTTATATCATCAAGTTGTATTTTCCAATAACAAAATTTTGAGATAATCAATGCTGGAATGTCAAAATATATTTCAAGATAAAGTGGAAGCCAAAATATGAAGAAATGAGTTGGGTGGGTCAGCTCTTACTTATTTAGCTAACTCTTATAAAAAGCCTATACATAATTAATACTTGAATCTTCTCAAAATAAGAATCTCATATTCCCTGGGGTTTGACTCCTACAAATTCAACTATTGAATGAAAATCTGATAAATAAATAATGTATGGCTTTCAGATAATTTGCAAAGTTGACTTACCATTTATATTAATGCACTTCTCATGTTTTTAGGACTTTGTTCCTCTGTACCAAGATTTTGAGAACTTCTACACAAGGAATATTTACATGCGCATTAGAGATAACTGGAACAGACCAATCTGCAGTGTTCCAGGACCAAAAATGGATATGATGGAACGAGTTTCTTATGATTACAATTGGACATTCAAGTGAGTAAAAAGTTTTCAAAAGTTTGTAAGTAGCTAATCTTTAGAGAACTTGAACAGTTGAACAATTAGTTTTAGAGGTAGGCTAAAAGAACAGGAGTCGTACCTCCTGGGACAGTATATTTCTTTTCTAAGCTTTCTTCAGATGGAGGAGGGATCTTTAGCAGGTGCTTTTCGGTTTTGGATAGATACAGAGGTCATGTTTGGACTCCCTGGCTTATTATGGGGCCATTATTCTATGAGTGGGAACCAACATTTTAAATTTTATATTTTTCAGTTATATATTAATGAGTTTTCAGGACAAGTAGTAAACAGAAAAAGAAAAGAAAGAAATCAAGGAAAAAGCAAAAAAAAAAAGTAAGAGAAAACAAATTAAGAGAAATAAATAAATGAAAAATAGAAAGGTATAAAGTGATTATCAATATTCTTCAAGGCAATTATAAATACAAAAATTTTAATCTCTGTCTCTAAAGTTATATATTACTTTTCTTTATATAATTTATTTTAAAATTTTAGAAACATTCATTTTTCTTTATTTTTATGCAAAAAGTCTATAAGACTGCTTTAAGTCGGCAATATATAATGTTTTTCCTCCAATCAAAGAAATTAATTTCTTGAAATTAAATTCCTCTCCGAATCTTTGGAGAGGGGCGGCATACAAATCTAATAAATCAATAAAATAAATAAATAAAATCTGTTAACTTAACCAACCATTCCTCGAAAGTGAGTGATGCCAAGCTTCCATCTTGGTGCATACAATAAGCTGCTGTGATGATACAGTATATTAAAACAATCTTCCTTATTTTATTTTATTTATTTATTTATTAGATTTGTATGCCGCCCCTCTCCGCAGACTCTATCTAACTGCTTGTCTATTAATCCTGAAAGGAAAAGGTCTGGCTTCAATAGAACAGCTATGGGTATATCAATTTCCCCATGCCTGGCGACATAGGTGGGTTTTCAGGAGTTTTGCGGAAGGCAAGGAGGGTGGAGGCAGTCCTAATCTCTGGGGGGAGTTGATTCCAGAGGCCCGAGGCTGCCACAGAGAAGGCTCTTCCCCTGGGTCCCACCAGACAACATTGTTTTGTCGATGGGACCTGGAGAAGGTCGACTCTGTGGGACCTAATCGGTCACTGGGATTCGTGCGGCAGAAGGCAGTCCCGAAGGTATTCTGGTCCGATGCCCTGTAGGGCTTTATAGGTCATAACCAACACTTTGAATTGTGACCAGAAACTGATCGGCAGCCAGTGCAGGCCACAAAGTGTTGACGAGACATGGGCATATCTAGGAAAGCCCATGATTGCTCTTGCAGCCGCATTCTGCATGATCTGAAGCTTACGAACACTTTTCAAAAGTAGCCCCATGTAGAGAGCATTGCAGTAGTCGAACCTTGAGGTGATGAGGGCATGAGTGACTATCCAAGCAGGTCCGCAACTGGTGCACCAGGCGAACCTGGGCAAACACCCTCCTCGCCAATCTCTGGGGTGGCAGAAGGCCAGAATATTCCGGTCTTGCTGGGGAATGGCAGATATGGCGGAGACACGGGGTGGACCGCTCGGAGGGAACTAGAGATCGCTGCTTGAAAGCGATCCCTTGTTCCAGCCCTATGAACTCAGCCTGGGGCACTGGGTGACAAGCAAAATTCGGGCCCTGGGCTCAGACTGTTGCTACTTCATGCCAAATAAAGCTCCCCTCATCCAGGATTTACTCCTGGAGGAGGCCAACCCGGCATGTGTGACTAAGACCTGGCTGGGTCAGAGTTTCTCTCGGAAATGTGCCCAGCTGGGTTTCAGGTGTGTCACCAGCCGCGAACCCAGGGAAGGGGGGGGAGGAGTGGCTGTCATAGCCAGGCAAACCATCAGTCTGTATAGGCTTGCTGCACCTGAGATTGCGGGTTGTGAGTCCTTCCTTGTGAAGTTGGACCTAAGGGTATAGGTGGACTTGTTGCTCACGTACCTGCCTCCCAGCTGAGTGTCAATAGCCCTGCCTGCGCTACTCAAGGAAGTAGCCGGTCTGGCGGTGGAGTCCCCCAGACTTATTGTCTTGAGGGATTTTAACCTGCCATCGCTCGGCGAATTCTCTGGGTTGGCACACAAGTTCATGGCCACCATGGCAACCATGGACCTGAATCAAGTAATTCAGGGTCCGACTCACGAGGGGGGATATACTCTCAACATGGTATTCCTCTCAGGGCAATTGAGTAATGATATGAGATTAAGGGGCCTAGAGACTTTGCCTTTGTCATGGTCAGATCATTTTCTGCTGCGGCTTGATTTTAAGGCTACAATCCTCACCCACAGGGAGGTGAAATCGACTAGGTGATTCCGCCCCAGACATCTGATGGACCCAGAGGGCTTTCAGAAAGCGCTTGGAGTTTTACCAGATTCGCTTGTACGCAGTACGTCAGAGTCCCTTGCCGCTGCCTGGAATAGAGTGGCAGCTGGAGCTCTAGATTGAATTGCGCCTTTGCGACCTCTGTGGCAGTAGATCCTGGAGATCTCCTTGGTTTCCTGAGGAACTCCGGGGCATGAAATGCCACAAGAGATGTCTAGAGAAGCGCTGGATAAGAAGTAGATCCAAATCCGACCAAACACTTGTAGAAGCTCATATGGAGATTTACAAAGTGGTGATCAGGACAACAAGACGTGCGTACAATGTCACCCTGATTGCATCTGCGGAATCCCGTCCAGCTGCCTTGTTTAAGGTGACTCGCTCCCTCCTTAATCGGGGGCAGTTGGCGAACCCTTGCAGGGAAGTGCTGAGGACTTTAACAAGTTTTTCGCAGATAAAATCACTCAGATCCGTACTGACCTTGACTCCAATTAGGATCCAGTGTTGGCTGACAACAAGTCAGTTGAGATGACAGGGGCCAGTTCTAGTCCATTTGTGAGGGGGGAGTTTGATCTGGTAACACCTGATGAAGTGGATAAGGCCATGGGAGTTGTGAATTGGACCTATGTCCCTGCTGGCTGGTTTTGGCCAGCAAGGAGGTGACACGGAGCTGGGTCCAGGAGATTGTCAATGCTTCATTTTGGGGGAAGGTTGTTGAGAAGATGGTGTCACTCCAGCTCCAATGATAATCAGGATTCAGACCTGGCTATAGCACGGAAACTGCTTTGGTCACGCTGATGGATGATCTCTGGCGGGCCCGGGATAGGGGTTTATCCTCTATCCTGGTGCTCCTTGACCTCTTAGCAGCTTTTAATTATATATTTAATTAATTGTACCCAAAATATTATGTCTTGTTTTTATTATATGTTGTGAGCTGCCCCAAGTCCTTGGACAGAGGCGGCATAAAAGTCCAATTAATTAATAAATAATAAATTTAGCTTTTATTAGTAATGCCAGTTACTTTCTTTCCACATCATATTATGGGCATAAATTTGAATCTTTTTGTTTTAAAAAGTAATTTTCAGCATAGCATAGAGTCACTGTTTTCTGTAAATTGCTAGGGAACTAAAAACCCGGTGCATTATGTCTCCAAGTCCTTGATTTCTAAATGCACTATCTAAATTGTAGCCATTACTGATATTTAATATACTTGATACTATTTGTGTTCTCTATATAAATGTTTGTGTTTTTAATTAAATTATAGATATACAGGAAAGGTGATAAAAGATGTAATTAACATGGGATCCTACAACTATCTTGGATTTGCAGAAAACAATGGTGTTTGCAAAGATGCAGTGGCTAAAGTTCTCTCACAATATGGAGGTGGGGTTTGCAGCACTAGGCAAGAGATGGGTAAGTTCAGACAAGAAGCTTCTTCACCCAGACTTCGCAAAATATATTGTTACATGTGCTTTCTTAATTCTTAATTAGAATATTTTTTAATTCTTGCCATAAAAGAAAACCTTTTGGATATATGGTGGTATTTTACCTTACTTTTTCATATTTACAGGAAACCTGGATAAATATGAGGAACTAGAAAGTTTAGTAGCCAGATTTCTTGGTGTGGAAGCAGTTTTGGCATATGGGATGGGATTTGCCACAAACTCGATGAATATTCCTGCTTTGGTTGGCAAGGTATAGTTTCAGGAGAAGGGACAGACCTGATCCTGTCTTTGCATGTCTTTGTCTCAATAAGGTGTTTATAGCCTTATAGATCACAGTAATATAGATCACAATGTATAGATATTAATCACAGTAATTAAATAAATATTTAAAAATGTGTTTGATAAAAGAGAAGAATGAAAATTTCAGTATATAATGCAATTGTATTTAACAAATACAATTTGTTAACAATTTTAGTTTCTTAGAAGAAAAAAACAAATTAATATAGAAGAACTTATGCCACTATGATTTTAAAGCAGCAGCTTTTCAATATACAGTGGTACCTCGGTTCTCGACCACAATTTGTTCTGGAAGTGAGGTCGAGAACCGAATTAATTTATCCCATGGGAAATAATGGAAATGGATTTAATTGGTTCCCAGCCCATTGACTTGCTGGGAACCAATTAAATCTATTTCCTCTATTTCCTATGGGATAAAGATCTGAGGGGACGGGGTGAGAGGGAATGGGAGTCGGGATCTGACACGCCCCTCCTGGCCGCCCTCTTAACAGCCTCCCAGTCTCTACCGTCTAACTCAGAGGTCTTCAAACTTGGCAACTTTAAGACTTGTGGACTTCAACTCCCAGAATTCTCCAGCCAGTTATGCTGGCTGGAGAATTCTGGGAGTTGAAGTCCACAAATCTTAAAGTTGCCAAGTTTGAGGACCCCTGGTCTAACTGCTCCAAGCTGCAGGAAGGGTAGGGCTGGCTGCAATACCAGCAGCTTCGGGGGGCTCCTTTCCTCAGCGGTTCAGTTTATTACCTCCAGGCAGCTGCACCAACTTTTTCTTTCCCGGCAGCGGCGATGGCGGCGGCTTCCCTTCGAGGAGCAGCAGCAGCGTCGGAAACGTCACGTGATGAAAGGAAGCCGACGGAGCCGCCGCCGCCGCCGGGAAAGAAAAAGTTGGTGCAGCTGCCTGGAGGTAACAAACTGAATCACTGAGGAAAGGAGCCCCCGAAGCTGCCGGTATTGCAGCCAGCCCTACCCTTCCTGCAGCTTGGAGCAGTTAGACGGTAGAGACTGCGAGGCTGTTAAGAGGGCGGCCAGAAGGGGCGTGTCAGATCCCGACTCCCATTCTGTCTCACCCCATCCCCTCAGATCTTGTGACAGCTACTTTGCAAAGCTTGCCCTGGTCGCACATTTCGGATAGTAAACAAAATTTTCTGTTGAGTATCCTAATTTTTGTTCGGATATCGAAGCAAATTTTTGCAGAAAATTTTGTTCGGTATCCGAAATGTACGAAAACCAAGGTGTTCGAGAACCGAGGTACCACTGTATCAGGCTGTATTGAGTCATGAAGTTATTAGTGAATTTTTATTGAAGATATTATTCCTCAACTTAATTTAAAAAAAGATCATTACCTAGTATCTGCTGGTAATTACATAAACATTCTGTCATAGAAAGTATCTGCAGCCAGAATTACCTTCACCCAATATTGGAAAAATACAGAAACCCCCTCAGAATAAGCAGTAATTAATAAAATGTATAATTGTTCTGAAATGGACGGACTGACGATGGAATTAAGGGGCCAAAAAGATTCTGAGTATTATGAAACATGGATTGAGTTAAGAAATAGAAATAAAAAGATCACAAAAGATACATAAAGATCAGTAAAATAAAGAATATAATTATGTAAATATGAATGATTTGAATAGGGATTTTGTGATTGTATGAAATAATACGAATATTACTGTAATTAATTAATATGTATATTATAGGATTTAATGAAATATCCGATGTAGCAATGCAGAAATACTGAATGTTTGCTGATATTATAATTTCTTTTGATGTTTTTGTTTTCTGTTTGTTTGTTGTTTATTATTATTATTATTATTATTATTATTATTATTAGTTGTTGTATTTATCTGTTTCAGAATGTTTGAAAAACAATATTTTTTTAAAAAAAGTATTGGAATAAAATGTTATTCTGAATAAAAGTCCAGAATGTGCCCAATTTTTTCTTAGCTCTGTTGTTTTCCCATTATAGCTTTCAAATATAACCAATATTATTTATATCTCAAGTTGGTGAGAAGTGACAATAGACAACTTGATGAAAAGACAACAGATCATTCATATAAAAATTTCAGTAGCAATATGCAGACACTATTTTGACACTATTTACATTCAAAAACTGTTACATCAATGCTAGTTTTTAACTTTTAATACATCACAGGTTCTTCTTAACTTGGTATATTCTTCTTTGACTTTCAAGTAACATTAAATAAATTGAGAAATTTATAAAAGATGAAATATTCATTGATTTTGAAAAAAATTCCTTTCATGAATTTATTCTGACAGAAAAGCTATAAGATTAAGTGATCTAATCACTGCACTATTTTGCCTTATTACCATAAACGGTAATTTTTTTTCTTTGTTTTGTAATGCTGCTTACCTATCTTTGTATAAATATTTTCAGTCCTGTGAAAATGAACAAAATTTTAAAAAACCCACCAGGGAATAATTGCAGTTATACTGCCTGCAGTTTTGAGTATCTGTTACTAGTAAATACAGATCTGGTTATCTGTGCAAAGGTTTTCATATGGTTGAAAACCGTATGGGCATACGGTTCTTTTATATAAAAAGATTTTTAAAGTATTGGGGGGTGGGGGGAATGTCATAAGTGTGTGTGTGTTATATGCATGCTCATGAAAGTAGTTGGCTGTTGTGCAGGCATAAAATATTTTTCCAAGGTATTCACAATTTCATGTGTGTAGTTAAGCTAGAAAGAAATCCTGTGAATAACAAGGGTCTTTTATATTCTCTTGGTTGGAATATGTGGATTTCATTACATTATAGGAGAAACGTTATTGTTGCTTCTAAAATTTAGGCTTCAGATTAAATGGAAAAAGATTCTGAATGACCATCTAGTTTATCTGTATCTTTCTGAACTATTTATTTTGCATTTTGTCATGTTCAGGGTTGTCTAATATTGAGTGATGAGTTGAATCATGCATCATTGATCCTAGGAGCAAGACTGTCAGGAGCAACAATTCGAGTCTTTAAACACAATAGTGAGTATTTGGGAGGAGATCGGGTTATTATTCAAATATATGTTCTGCCGATATACTTGGTCACTCTTCAAAAATTGAAAGGATTATTTTTATTTATTTTACAGTATTTAAAGTTGTCCAATCCTAATAGAGTCTGAACTATATTGCAAAATGAAAACTAGCAATTAAACAATCAGCAAATAATTAAAATTTGTTGTTAGTTGCAAAGCAATATCCAACCCATTGCAAGCCCATGGGCAAAGGGGACAGCATTCCCAGGCCTTCTTGTCCTCTACCATCTTCTGGAGTTCATTTAAGCTCACACCCTCTGCTTCAGCGATTCCATCCAGCCACCTCATTCTCTGTCATCCCCTTCGTCTTTTGCCCTCAATATTTCCCAGCATTAGGCTCTTCTCCAATTAGTTATTCTTTCTCATTAGGTGGTCAGAGTATTCATTAAATATAATTAAAATAAGAATAACAAAAACATATACATCACAGCTATCCATAAAAGTAAAATAATTTTATTTCATTTTAATTTTGAGGGTGGACTGCATACTAAAAAATAGCTTCCTTGGCTTTTTAAACAAAATGCTAGCATATACAGTGCCAGGGGTTTTTTTGAGGTGGGGGGAGATACCCAATAAAATGCTACTGAGAAAGCTTATCACCTGCTATCTGTCTCACGTCTCTTACTAGGAGTGGAGGTCTGCAGCAAGCTTCTCTTGATGTCCAGACCAGACATTAAAATCAATTCTGGAAGAGCATTATCTGATATATTACAACATTGTATCATAATAGTTTTATGGGAATGACTAGTATCATAACTATTGGGCCCAGAAATGTATTGGTAACTGATGCAGTAATTTCAAAATAGGTTTTACACTAAGAGTGTTGATATATATCAATAACTAGAGTGTCATCCAAAGGCAGAATGTTTATATCCAGTCAATAGTTCTTTGATGTTTCCATAAGCATTCTTCAAAAATTATCTATAAATACATTACAAACCAATAAGACATTGTACATCCTTTTCTTATCCCCTGTTCCCTGTTAAACCTCTTATAAAATACTTAACCCAGATATTATCTGTCAGCTGTAAATCTGTGCTAGGAAAAAGCAAAGTCTCAGGCTTGGCTTCTTCCAGTTTTGTTTCTTCCTGATAGTGTCTCTTCCAACTCAATTTTGATTAATAAAAAGTAAGTTTATGATCAGAAGTGCCATTTCTAAATACAGTTATACATTGTCTTACGAACTTAATTGGTTCCAGAAGACGAAACAATGTTTCCCATAGGAATCAATGGAAAAGTGATTAATGCATGCAAGCCCAAAATTCACCCCCTTTGCCAACCAAAGCGCTCATTTTCATGCTGGTGGGATTCCCCTGAGGCTCCCCTCCATGGGAAACCCCACCTCCGGACTTCCGAGTTTTTGCGATGCTGCAGGGGAATCCCAGCAGCGCAAAAATGGGCACTTCACTGGCAACGGAAGTCCGGAGGTGGGGTTGACCAGCAAGGGAAGCCTCAGCGAAATCGCAGCATCGCAATCATATCTAACAGTCATTCTGCTGTTCAGTAGCTTTCCTGGTCTCTTGCCCTGGATACTTAAGATTGCTTTGCACAGTAAATCAATACTGAGACATTATGATACTATCTATCATCCCTATGTTTATGTTCAGTTTCATTTCCCATTTTACTATGACTCAGAACCTTTTTGAACTTTTCACAATATCTTTCATTTTTACCATCTGAATAATTAATGTTGACATAGAGATCTCATTGTTTACCTTTAATTCTAGTTAATTTATAAAGTGAGTTAAGAAGTCGTGGTATCATTAGACAATTCTTCTGCCTGAACCCATTTTTGGCTAATCAGAAATATATTTAGCTTTCTAAGTGTATTAATGAAGTCACCTCACAGTAGTTATTTCTAATGTTTTTCCCTCTTTTATCAGTTTAAACATTGCTCTACTGTATATCTATCTGATTCAGTTTCCTAAAACACAAAATGGTGAAATGTTTAATTTCATTTGGATATATATAAATACCATAAATATAGATATGATTTCATTTTTACCTGTCATTGTTCCTTTAATATAAGAGAATATGGTTTCTGAGATACCAGTTGATCTAAACCACCAGTCCCCAATCTTTACGGTTTGGTGTGGGGGGAGAGAGAGGGGAACCGACCCCTATAAGGGGCATATCACCACTTGTACATATGTGTGCTGGCCCGCCACTCAGGCAAGTCAAGCTGCGTACATGCAGGCTGGATGGCCGCTTGTGCAAGTTGAGCTGTGCAGGTGTGCACCGAACCTCCACTTGTGCAAGTCAAGCTTCCTGCGTGTGTACCAGCCTGCTGCTTGCACAAGTTGAGCTGCACATCTGCAAGCCAGCCAACCTCTTGTGCAGCCCGGTTCTTAAACAGGCCATGGCTCAGTGGTGGGCCACAATCCGGGTGCTGAGAACCTCTGATTTAAATACTTACTGCAATTATACTTTTTATTTCTGTTTCTGCTTTTAGTCCCTTTCTGAAGTCGATTTGTAACTGTGCTCTTTGTGTATAGATATGCAAAGCCTGGAGAAGCTACTGAAAGATGCCATTGTATATGGGCAACCTCGCACACACAGGCCATGGAAAAAAATTCTCATCATTGTTGAAGGCATATACAGGTAGCTTTCAATACCATTCTATTGATGTTCACCATATTCACTTGTTTACAGCGTGCGTTCCAAAAGTAATACAATTGAATTTCCTGCGCCGCTCCTATTGGTTGGAGTGGGACTGAAGCACTTGGAGTAGGTGGGGGGGGGACACCAAGCTTTGCCGCGAAACCGGTCTCAGTGCTTTCCAAGCTGCTCTCCTCCGCGCGCCGACTGGCACAAAGAAAATGGAATCAGGAATTTCAAATGAACTTTTACAATGTATAGAAATTGAACCTGATTATTTGGACAACGTCATCACTGGTGATGAAACCTGGGTTTTTGAATACAACCCAGAAACAATACGCAAAAGCTCTGAGTGGCACACCGACCAGTCCCCCAAGCCCAAAAAGGCAAGAATGAGCAAATCAAAAGTGAAAACAATGCTCATTGTCTTTTTCGACAGTAAAGGAGTAGTCCATAAGGAGTTTGTTCCTCAATGACAGACAGTTAACGCTGCCTACTAAGTGGATGTGCTGGAAAGACTCCAAAAAAGGGTCAACAGGATGAGAAAAGATATCCCCCACCCCACCCCATAGTTCTGACATCGCCCCAGCAGACTTCTTTTTATTCCCTTGTATTAAGGCAGCCCATTTTTTGTCCATAGAAGAGATCCAATCAGCCATGACAAAGACCTTGTGAGAGGTCCCCGAAGATGTCTTCCAGGGCGCGTACCGGTCATGGCAGAGTCGCTGGAAAAAATGTATAGAGGCCCAAGGACAGTACTTTGAAGAATTTTAAGTGTTTGTGCAAATCTGTTCAATAAATTACTTTTTTAAAAATTGCATTACTTTTACAACGCGCCCTGTATTTCTGTTTTAAGTCAAAATGTAACCAAAATGTAACCAAAATGTAAAATATAAGATTTTCATTAAAAAGTTCTTTTTAATGTAGCAGTAATAAGTGTGCATGCCCCAAGTAGTACTAATACCAGAAAATCTACTTTTACTTTTAAGCTCTGCAACAATGGAGTCTGTTTTATGTGCAGACACATGGGAATATTGGAGAGTCCTGGTGAAATTAATGAAAGTTTCAGTATTTTCAACAGAAGCTGGTTCGAAAGCTTTACTACCAATTTAATCACATCTTTCCCATAAACCAAAAAATATGTCCAGTCAATGAAGCAGTGGAAGTGATGTGCCGGTGTCTGGAGGCTGTTGAGGTCTGGATGGGTGTCAACAGACTCAAACTCAACCCTGATAAGACGGAGTGGCTGTGGGTTTTGCCTCCCAAGGACAATTCTATCTGTCCGTCCATCACCCTGGGGGGGGGGGGAGAATTACTGACCCCCTCAGAAAGGGTCTGCAACTTGGGCATCCTCCTCGATCCATAGCTCACATTAGAGAAACATCTTTCAGCTGTGGCGAGGGGGGCATTTACTCAGGTTCGCCTGGTGCACCAGTTGCGGCCCTATTTGGACCGGGAGTCACTGCTCACAGTCACTCATGCCCTCATCACCTCGAGGCTTGACTACTGTAACGCTCTCTACATGGGGCTACCTTTGAAGAGTGTTTGGAGACTTCAGATTGTGCAGAATGCAGCTGCGAGAGCAATCATGGGCTTCCCTAGGCATGCCCATGTTACTCCAACACTCCGCAGTCTGCATTGGTTGCCGATCAGTTTCCGGTCACATTTCAAAGTTTTGGTTATGACCTATAAAGCCCTTCATGGCACCTGACCAGGATATCTGCGAGACTGCCTTCTGCCGCACGAATCCCAGCAGCCGGTTAGGTCCCACAGAGTTGGCCTTCTCTGGGTCCTGTCAACTAAACAATGTCGTCTGGCAGGACCCAGGGGAAGAGCCTTCTCTGTGGCGGCCCCGACCTTCTGGAACCAGCTCCCCCCAGGGATCAGGACTGCCCCCATCCTCCTTGCCTTTCGTAAACTTCTTAAACCCCACCTCTGCCGTCAGGCATGGGGGAACTGAGATATCCCCCCTTGCCTACGTAGCTGTATGTATGATATGTTTGTGTGTATGCTTTTTTATATACTGGGGTTTTTAGGCTTTTTAATGTAAAATTGTTATTTTAAACTTTAATATTAGATTTGTTACTGTATATTGTTTTTATCATTGCTGTGAGCCGCCCTAAGTCTGCGCAGAGGGGCGGCATACAAATCTAATAATAATAATAATAATAATAATAATAATAATAATAATAATAATAATAATAAATAATGGTGGTTTTATTAGCTTTAAAATGTTAAAAATCCTTGCCATGATTTATAAAGCAGCTGACATTCTGATTCTTAAATATCTGTTACATGAAAAGATGTACTAAGTTCCCTGTCTACCTATAAACCTAATGTATATGGTTGCAAGACAGCCTCCCAACTTTTAGAAATAGATAACCCTACTCAAAATTTGATCCCTGGATTTTGGTCACTGCCTTTCCCAGTTAAGGCCTATGCTACATATAAGACCTTCTACATGTAAGACCTTCTGCCATTTTGTTCATATAGAAATAGAAAGGTGTGCTATGTATAAGTGTGTCTCCTGCAATGATTATTAGAAGATATTAGGTGAACTATTTTTAAAGAGGAATTTGGCATTATTAGGGGATTCTCAATTTGTTTTGTGCTTTTTTGTAACAGCATGGAGGGATCCATAGTCCGACTGCCTGAAGTAATTGCTCTTAAGAAAAAATACAAATGTTACCTCTACATGGATGAAGCTCATAGTGTAGGATCAATGGGTCCCACTGGCCGGGGTGTAGTTGAGTATTTTGGACTTAACCCTGATGATGTGGATATTATGATGGGGACATTCACTAAGAGCTTTGGTGCTGCTGGAGGATATATTGGAGGCAAGAAGGTAAAAAATAGTTATTGAGAAGTTGGATAATTGTAAAATGGGAATAGTAGCAATTTACTGTTAATAATAGCAATTTACTGATTTCAGAATGTCAAAGCTGGCCATTAGAATCTTAGGTAAAAAGACTTGTTTTTTTAAAGCTCAGCACAAGTTTATTGAAAGTCAAACGAAAGAACTGGATAAGTAGTTTTGTACTGTGATATTTTTCTTTCTACTCTTTTCATAGAGTGTTCCTATGAAAAATACATAACCCAACAAGCATTTATTTATTGACAACATTTAAAAATTTTAAAGCTACAAGATTAGTGACCGTACTTTGTTATAGGTGCCAGGTATCTTGTTCCAAGAATGAAATATAAATACAGTAAAATATAGCTGTTTAAAGCTGATTTAATTTTTTTCTTTAAAAAAATGTCTCTTCTTATATGTATCACTATAGTAGTATTATTTACTCACTTTTAATACTGTATACTGTAATGCAGTATATTGAAATAAATCCCGAGTCCAAATTTCACATTTCAATGAAAACAAGGCTTTATATTTAAATATTTAAACTATTTCTGTATTCTTTGTATTTCTATTTCTATTCTTCTGTATTTCTATTTCTGTAGTCCTTGCTTTCTCCTATTCCCATTTCACAATTGGTTTGTCATATTTTCAATTTTATGTCCTTTGTTTAACCTTTTTTATGGTTAAGACTACGGCAAGTCAGTTCAGCAGCCCTTTCATACCTGTTCTTCTATATTTTTCATATTTAAAAAATCTTCAATTGTTACAGTATAGTCTGCTTTCAACAGAGTTGTCTGAAATTTTTAGAAATTATATTCAGCTAAATGTACTTTGAACAAAATCCTCTTGAAAGCATTATATAACAAATTTAAGATACTTCAATATGCTTAATTTATATTAATGGTGTATAGTAGAAACTATAATAGAATTCAGCAAAGGTCTTGGTAGTGGCATACTTTGGATGGAGACCTGTCATGATTAATCATGGAAAATGCAGAAATTGATCTATATACCAAGAACTCAAGTTCAAAAATCTTGGAAATATTCCTCATGTTTTTTTCTCCCTTTTGAATATATCTTGAACGTTGTTGAGGTAACTTTATACTAGGGTGGTCACCAAGAAGAAATTAATTTTGAATTATCCCTCACCTCCTTTTAACAAAGTTTTAAAATGATGAAAACTGCACATGCAAAAGTAAATCAATTATATAATAATCTATTTTGTTAGAGATAAAAGTGAGTGTCTTATATTTTTCAAAGTATTAATTCAGTTTTATATATAATTCATTCCTAAAACCATTTGGTTAACTGCAGTGATGGGTATATCTTCAGAACCCTTAGTTAATACCATCAACTAAGTGAATTCTCTTTTTACACCCTACTTCTTTTAAGTTCTGAGATACTATTTCAATAAGCCAGTTCTGATTTATCTATTATGGAGAATATATCTTCTAATAGTTTTCTATATTTGCTTTACCAGGAGCTGATTGATTACCTTCGTGTCTACTCACACAGTACAATATATGCCACATCATTTTCCCCTCCTGTTCTTGAACAAATCATTGCATCAATGAAGTGTCTTATGGGTGAAGATGGCACAAAAATTGGTGAGTGAGAGTCGGTTATTGCAGTAGTTTTTGGTTTTGGGATTGTTGTGTTTCTTTGTATCTGCTTCTAAGAGTAGTGCTTCATTTGCACTAATACGTTTTAAAAAGCACCTTTCGAATGCCTTGCTAAACTCTAGAAGTAATTCATTAAACATAATGAATCCTCTTTCTAACAATTGTACTAATCAGAAACTATGTAGATCTTTCAGAATACAGTGTTCCTTCGATTTTCGCGGGGGATGCGTTCCGAGACTGCCCGCGAAAGTCGAATTTCCGCGAAGTAGAGATGCGGAAGTAAATACACCATTTTTGGCTATGGACAGTATCACAAGCCATCCCTTAACACTTTAAACCCCTAAATTACCATTTCCCATTCCCTTAACAACCCTTTACTCACCATTATTACTGGTACTCACCATTGAATAAGACACAGTGATCCTGATATTTATAAACATAATTATTTATTAGCAATAATTATTTTTTTTATTTATTTGCAAAAATTATTAATTTGGCAATGACGTATGATGTCATCGGGTGGGAAAAACCGTGGTATAGAAAAAAAAACGCGCAAAGTATTTTTTAATATTTTTTGAAAAACCGTGGTATAGGCTATTCGCGAAGTTCGAACCCACGAAAATTGAGGGAACACTGTATACAGTGAACCCTCGATCATCGCGAGGGTTCCGTTCCAGGACCCCAAGCGATGATCGATTTTTCGCGAAGTAGCGGTGCGGAAGTAAAAACACCATCTGCACATGCGCAGATGGTGTTTTTACTTCCACCGCCCTTCGCCCGCCCACCCCGTTGCTCGCGCCTGGGGTTTCCCCGCGCGCGCGCCGCCCGCCCACGCCATTGCTGGGGCCGCTTCCCAGCTGGGAAGCGAAGCTGGGGTCCCCGCGCGCGCGCCCGCCCACGCTACGAGCGGCATTTCACCTTCCCTCCCAGGCAAAAAGATGCCGGCATTCTGGGCTGATGGGGTCGGACTTCCCAGGCGGAAGGCGTGCCCCTCTCCCCGCATCTTTTTGCCTGGGAGGGAAAGTGAAATGCCGCTCGTAGCAGCTGCTAGAGCCGCCGGCATTTCACTTTCCCTCCCAGGCAAAAAGATGCCGGGGAGAGGGGCACGCCTTCCGCCTGGGAAGTCCGGCCCCATCATCCCAGAATGCCGGCATCTTTTTGCCTGGGAGGGAAAGTGAAATGCCGGCGGCTCTAGCAGCTGCTACAAGCGGCATTTCACTTTCCCTCCCAGGCAAAAAGATGCCGGGGAGAGGGGCACGCCTTCCGCCTGGGAAGTCCGGCCCCATCAGCCCATAATGCCGGCATCTTTTTGCCTGGGAGGGAAAGTGAAATGCTGCTTGTAGCAGCTGCTAGAGCCGCCGGCATTTCACTTTCACTTCCACCCCCTAGCCAAACGGCTTTTTTCGTGTTTAGCGCTCGAACGCCGTGCCTTTCCTTCAGCTCTAAAGAAGCGGCAACTGCCCTGCCTCCCCCCAGCCGGTTAACTTGAAGCGCTCGGTTAACCGGCTGGGGGAGGCAGGGCAGTTGCCGCTTCTTTAGAGCTGAAGGAAAGGCAGGCGACTGCCTTTCCCTTGGTCGATTCCCGGAGACCGCTTTGGAACATCGCTTTGGGAGAGGGGGCAACTGCTCCCGGTTAAGAAGCAAGAATCCACCCCCTAGCCAAATGGCTTTTTTCCTGTTTAGCACGGCGTTCGAGCGCTAAACACGAAAAAAGCCGTTTGGCTAGGGGGTGGATTCTTGCTTCTTAACTGGGAGCAGTTGCCCCCTCTCCCAAAGCGATGTTCCAAAGCGGTCTCCGGGAAGCGACCGAGGGAAAGGCAGTTGTCTGCTTTTCCTTCAGCTGGAAAGAGGAGGCAAATGCCCTGCCTTCCCCCAGCCGGTTAATCGAGCGCTTCAAGTTAACCGGCTGGGGGAGTAGCCCCCGCCCGGCTCCCTTCAGCCCCCCGGGGTCAAGCGGGCGGGGGGCGGCCGGGACCTCGCCTGTTTCCGCCGCCCGCATCGCCCCTCCGACGGGCCGGCCTCCCCCGCCCGCCTCTGCTGCAGCCACCGCCGCCTCCCCGACTGGCACAAAAGGGCCCCGCCCGCCCCGCCCCAAAGTTTACCTTGCGGCGGGATTCAAAGTGCTGGGGTGGGGGGTGTCACTTCGCCGCTCGTGTCCTGGCTAAACCGGGCGGCAGGAGACAGGCTTTGAGTTTTTAGCTGCGGGGAGAGAAGTAGGACTTTCCTAACTCCCTCCCCCCGCAGCCAAAACTCAAAGCCTGTCTCTTTTTTTTCTTGCGGCGAGCCCAAGCCGTTCCCCTCTCGACCGCAGCCGAGCTTCCCTCGGCCCCCTTTGGCCCCGTCGCCTCCTCCCCGCCTGCCTTTCCTCGCCAAGCGCACGAAAAAAAAGAGAGAAGGCTTCTACCAGAAGCCGGGGACGGCGGGCAGGGGCATGAAGGATCTCTTGCGGGGGAAAAGCCGCTAGCCAGCTTTCGGAGCTCCTCCGCCATCACCCGCTTCTGGTAGAAGCCTTCTCTCTTTTTTTTCGTGCGCTTGGCGAGGAAAGGCAGGCGGGGAGGAGGCGACGGGGCCAAAGGGGGCCGAGGGAAGCTCGGCTGCGGTCGAGAGAGAAACGGCTTGGGCTCGCCGCAAGAAAAAAAAGAGACAGGCTTTTAGTTTTGGCTGCGGGGGGAGGGAATCCCGCCGCAAGGTAAGCTGCGGGGCGGGCGGGGCCCTTTTGTGCCAGTCGGGGAGGCGGTGGCGGCTGCAGCAGAGGCGGGCGGGGGAGGCCGGCCCGCCGGAGGGGCGATGCGGGCGGCGGAGACAGGCAAGGTCCCGGCCGCCCCCCGCCCACTTGGCCCCAGACCGGTGCAGCAGGAAAGGGACGGAGAAGGCTCACTGGCAGCCCTTGCCCATCGCCGCGCCTTCGCTTCCCCCCCTCCCCCGCTGGATCCGGCAGCGTGCTGAGGGGAATTGCCGCGGACTGGAGGCAGTGAGGCAGACCGGCTCCGAGGCGAGCGGCCGGAGCTGCGCCCTCCTTCGCCCGCCAGGTGAGGCGAAGGCGAGGGGCGCGCGGCTGCAGCGAGGAGCCGAAGATCCGGGCGGGGAAGACCCAGGGAAGGTTCCTTCGTCCGCCTAGCAGCTGATCTGCTCGGCAGCGCAGCACCAGCGAGGAGCCGAAGATCTTCGGCTCCTCGCTGCTGCTGCGCTGCCGAGCAGATCAGCTGCTAGGCGGCCGCTCGAGAGCAAGAGGGGGAGAGATAGAGAAAGAGAGAGAAGGAAAGAAAGAGATGAGAGAGGGAGGAAGAGAGTGTGAGAGAGGAAGAAGCAACATAGAGAAAGAGGGGGAAGACCCAGGGAAGCCTCTGCCCGGCGGGGAAACTCCACCATCTACGCATGCGTGGAAGGGCACGCATGCGCAGATGGTGGAGTTTACTTCCGGGTTGAAAACTAGCGAAATAGCCCTTTCGCGATCCTTGAGGACGCGAAACTCGAGGGTTCACTGTATACAAAATATCTTTTGAAATTGTTAATGCAACCATATCATCTTTAAGGCATATATCAGTGTCCAAAGCTAATCCCAGTTGTCTTCACATGCTCTGTGAACAGGATACGCTTGTTGAAAACGCAGTGACAGTTTCTGAAGCTTCCATATATGAAAAAGACATAGCTGCTTTAAAAATTGGAAAAGAGGCATTTAAATATAAAATATGAATTTTAAAGCTCTATTTGCAAGCATGTTGCACAACCTTAGTAATCAGTTTGATTGCCTTGGGTTTAATAAAATGTGATACTGAATATTCAAGCCTTTTAAAAATTGATTCTGTGCTGAGATTAGAAATGGATTTAAGTAAACCAATGCACATTTTATTGAACATTTACTAATAGAAACTGAGGTAACTTGACCAGTTTTCAAATGATTTGAATATTCTTACTACCCAGTTATATTCAGGATGTTAAAAATACTTGATACTTAATACTTAATAGGACCCTAAGCCAACCCTAAGCCATTGGACTTAATACAAAAGACCTCTAAACTCACAATTTAATTAAAGCTATCCAATTTTTTCTATTGACCACCAGATGGCAATATTTATGGAAAAATTTTAAACTGTCTTAATCTTTTATAGAAGAGTATTTCGGAAAAACATAAATTTATCCTTTTTATTTCATATAGATATAACTTGACATCATTGCCAGGTAAAGATATGGTATCTCTTTTTTATCAAGAAGAAAACCTTAGTTTAAGTGGTGTATAAGTATCTTCTTAAATATTTCTGTCACTCTGTAAATGTTCATGATTGAATAGCCATGCTCACGTTTACATCAAAAATATTTTATGCACTATGAGCTTGTGATGACTTGTCAATAAACTAAATGGAAGAAATAGACTGTCTTCATTGACACTATAGTGGTGTGCTTACATGTTTGTATATAAGAAAAATCAAGTTGAGTTTTTCAGATTGCATCTAAAATGTATCTGGAAAGTTGCCATTTACAAGAACCTTTAAAACTGCAGCCCCAAAAATGTGGTGAGGTGGTTTGCTTCAGGTGGCATTGATGATAAAGCTGATAAATTTGATGAGGTAGTTTGCTCCAGATGATTTTTAAAATAGCAGTTGTGGCATTTTATCAAATAATAATATGGTGTTCTTAAATTTACTTGGTCAATAAAATTATTTATTTATTTTTTATTTATATCACTGCTCATCTCAAGTGCATGACTGGATAGCTCATAAGGTTAAAAAATAAAATATATCCATATTAAAATAAAACATTCCGGTTTATCATAAATAAACCTCCAACATAACCAAAATGGGCTCCAACCTATATGTGGGTCCCAAGGTTCAGACACAGAACCAGGTCTTCAAAGCATTTGGAAAAGCCAGCTGGGTGGTTGTTAAATAAATTCATCTTCCACCATTGGCTTTAATTGTCGGAAACTGCCTGAAAAGAATGGTGATCACATGACCCTGGGATGATGCAACTATTGTAAATACATGCCGGTTGCCAAGCACCAAAATGTTGATTACATGATTCTGGAGATAATGCAACAGTTGTTATGTATCACACAAGGACCAGTTGTAAGTAACTTTTCTTAGTGCCGTTGTAACTTTGAACACTTGCTAAATGAATGGCTGTAAGTTGAGAACTACTCTGTGTGAGATCATCTCTCACAAAATAATCAAATTGCTGAGATTTTTTGTATTTACAGTATGTATTAAGCAGGATGAGATGTGAAATATGTTAGAATGTGAGTATTGAGATTTATAAAGTTGATTATACTATTTTCAGTACTTGGACTTTCAAATTGTGTCTTGCTACATGTTGGTTTTGTATCCTTTTTCACACAGTGAATCTCCATATATGATTAAGTAGGTTCCCTGTTAGGGAATAGATAACCTGTTTGTCTGATCAGAGTTTTGATCAGATCCATCTGATAGAATTTTTACATTTTTCATGAGGAGAGATTGTGGATGGTCTTCTTGACCATTTTCTTTATAAACTATATGAGAAGTTGGTAGCTTTTTAATCTTGAAATTCATCATTTTCAATGCCCATAACATATTGCTAAGCATTTGTAATTATTCCAAAAAAAGTATTTGCAATTATTCAAAAAAGAAAAATCCTTGGCCAAACAGGATGTTGTTAATGGAAGACATGAGAACACACATGCTTCAGAAAAGGACAAGAGGCTAATGAAGAGTGAACAGTTGTAATTAGGTGACAGCACATACAATTTGGAAAGAGGACAGTGGCTTCCTTTCTTTTATTTCTTATTGTTTGTTTCAAGAAATCTTTCAATTCCCATTAGTGTTTCTGTCTAGCACTCATAATGATAATCCCCAGGGTTTTGTCTCAAATAATCTGTGTAATTTAAGAATATAGTGTCTGACAGTTTTGTATCTTAATTTCACAACTGAACATGAATTAGTTTATATACAGGTACTATGCTCTTAAAATCTGTTTCCATATTTTTTATAGTTAGCATATTGCTTTCCAGTAACTTGTAACTTATAGTTAGCATATTGCTTTCCAGTAACTTGTATGTCCCTATTTTCAGCATTTATAAGTGCAAACAACCCCCACCCAACTTGTGTTTTGTAACATTTAACTTAAAGTGAAATACGTACATATAAAAGACCACCCTAGTAAGACTCTTTTAAACAAATTAACTATTTATATGAGTGTTCAAATGAACCAAAAATAACTGAAATATGGAGAAAACATGGTTTCTTTGGAGAAAAGATGTTAATTAAAACCTTGACTGCTAGAGAAAATTAATCATGTTTATACAGGTGGAAGGGAATTTAAAAGAAAAAATCTGGGACATATTTTCTGCATAACTTAAGATAGGGATCTGAAAACGAGGAAAATATTGGTCCAAAAATATTGTGTAATTTTTAAAAAATTACTATATTTATTTTATTTTACCTAATTCATGAACTGAATAATTGCTAAATAAATGTAAATGGCACTATTTAATATTTTCAAATTTTAAATAATGTCAAAAAGCATCCATAGCTCAGCCAGGGTTGCCTATTTAACTATAATTGATTAAACTATAAGTAATCTGAAAGAATGTAAATATGATGTGCGGTCATTGCTACACATTAATCTGCTTGAAGGAAGGACTTTTCATTATATAAATTTGGAGACCAGATTCATGGCTATGGCTTGCTAACTGTAGATTATAAAATGAATCTTGGATTTGCTAGGTTCATCTATTATCTAAGCTATGAATAATTGATGATGATGATGATGATGATAATAATAATAATAATAATAATAATAATAATAATAATAATAATTTATTAGATTTGTATGCCACCCCTCTCCGAAGACTGGATTCACACAGTGTACTAAATATTGTAGCTTTTTACATTGTGTTATCCTAGCCACACGATGCTTCAGTGCGGGAAACAACTTCGTTTGTTCCAGATTTCGAAGAGAGAAAGATTTCTTGCATTCAGGGTGCAGCCAGTTAATTTTCTCCTGGTGCTGTGTCTTACGTGCACTCTCCCCCCTCCACCCACCCCCGCAGAGAGTGAGATAGAGAGGAGTGGGTTTGGAAGAGACAAGCGTGTGCTCAGCTGCTTCTGCCGCTGAGCCTGGCTAGAAGTTTGGCTGTCAGCTCGGCTTCTTCAGGCAGCCGAGGAAGGAGGGAAGGATCAGTGGACACAACACTGAGGAACACGATGGAGCTACAAGTCCACTGAGGTTACGCTCAAGTATTTCTATATTGCTGATCTAGCCCTTCTATTCACTTTTTTTAGATGTGTTTTTAATTAATGGCAGGAGAACTCTTCAAATTAAATGGGCAGTCTTGAACTTCAGTTTTATTTGAAAAAAGTATGTGGGCCCAACATTGATCCTTCAGTATCTGAAGCAAATAAAATTGCTGTAGGTAGGCATTCAGTGTTTTAAATTGTGTCCATTTGTTCAGAAAAAGGACAGAAATAAGTTTGAGGTAGACAAAATTGTGAGCAATGTTCTCAGGTCCAATAGGTGGACGTTTCATGATGCCCATTGTAAGAATAGACTCACCCCAGATTATTTTGTAAGAATATCAAAAAGGCTATCAAGACTCAAATTGGCTGATTAGTCCTCAGACCTTGAAGTTTTATTTAATTATTTCATGGTATAGTTTCTCTTTGGAATAGAATATAATAGAATTCTTTATTGGCCAAGTGTGATTGCACACACAAGGAATTTGGTGCATAAACTCTCAGTGTACATGAAAGAAAAGATACATTTGTAAAGAATCATGAGGTACTTCATAGAAACATAGAAACATAGAAGTCTGACGGCAGAAAAAGACCTCATGGTCCATCTAGTCTGCCCTTATACTATTTTCTGTATTTTATCTTAGGATGGATATATGTTTATCTCAGGCATGTTTAAATTCAGTTACTGTGGATCTATCTACCATGTCTGCTGGAAGTTTGTTCCAAGGATCTACTCACTCTTTCAGTAAAATAATATTTTCTCATGTTGCTTTTGATCTTTCCCCCAACTAACTTCAGATTGTGTCCCCTTGTTCTTGTGTTCACTTTCCTATTAAAAACACTTCCCTCCATGATTGTCATAAGGGTCAAATAAGGAATAAGGAAACAATATTAATAAAAATCTTAAGGATACAAGCAAGTTACAGTCATACAATCATAAGTGGGAGGAAATGGGTGAATAGGGATGATGAGAAAAACGAGTAGTAATAGTAGTGCAGACTTAGTAAATAGTTTGACAGTGTTGAGGGAATTATTTGTTTAGCCGATTGGATTCAATTAAAAAGGTTCCAAAATTCTAAGGTTAAATTCAATAACTTTTCAATCAAGAATCTAGAAACTTGTTAAGTGATAAAATATGTGGATTCTTCTGGAATAATAAATCCAAAATGTTGTTTAGTTGACAAAGCAAAATTGTATATACAATTTAATATAATTTGTTCCTAATGTGGAAATTAGGTTATTTTTCCTCTTCATTGTTTGTAAATTATTTTTTAAAAGTGAAGAATGTTTGGTTGTACCATAGGTATTTCGCTTTTGAATTTCCTCTAATAATACAATTGTTAATATAGTGTTGAATTATCACATTGGGAACCCAGAGACCAGTCAAAACTAATTTGAACAGAGCAAACTTTTGTTGTTGTTGTTGCTGACCTCAAGAATCCCAAGCTGTGCCAAAGAGCTGTTGGAAAAACAAATACTTTGTAGGTCATAAAGAGTTTCCGGCTTCTCCTCAGGGGGCTGACAACTTTAAAATATCACTTAATGGGGATGTGGTTCTGGCAGGGGTCTTTTAAATCTAACAGACTGCTCCTTCCCTTGCAGTCCTCCTTGAGGCATAGAAGTGGCTTTTGGAAAGTTCTCTTTGTTTGGAATGTTTTAGCCCTTACAGCAGGGGTCCCCAAACTTTTTACACAGGGGGCCAGTTCACTGTCCATTGGACTGTTGGAGGGCCGGACAAAAAAAAATACTATGAACAAATCCCTATGCACACTGCACATACCTTATTTTAAGGTACAAAACAAAATGGGAACGTACTATTTAGAGGGGGGGGGAAGACGTCTGAAATTCATTTGTTTTTAAATTGGCTATATAAGGTTTTCTTGGTTTATAGAAAAATGTATAAAGAAAGAAGGAAGCACTTTGCCATAATGATTAATAAGTTAGAAATATAATTGGTGTTGTATGTTTTGAAGGAACATTAAGGAGGGAATTTAAATAAAAGAAAAGTATGTACCTGGATGACAACATTAGGGGAAAAAAACTTTTGCAACTTTTTGATGATTGATATTGGTTACTAAGAAAATACCGCATTTTGTTCATAGAAAATTAGATGGTACACTGTATTGTTTGAATTTATGTTGAGAGAAAAATTTAAAAAAAGTTTAGCCAAAAAAAATTAGCAAAACATTTCTCTCTCTCTCTTTCTTTCTCTCTCTCTCACTCTCTTTCTCTCTCTTGTTTCTCTCTCCCTCTCTTGCTTTCTTTCTCTCCCTTGCTCTCTCTCTTTTTTTTGTACTTTCTCTCCCTCTCTTTCTTTCTCTCTCGCTCTCTATCTGTTACTCTGTCTGTTGCTCTCTCTCACTCGCTCGCTTTCTCTCTCTTGTTCTCTTTTCTTCTCTCTTCCTTTCTTCTTCTTCTCTCTCTCTTTGTCGGTGGTGAGCACCAGCACTGCCTCTCTCACCTGCTTCCGAGGCGGTGCCAACCCAGAGGAAGAAGAGCACGGTCAGTCGTTCCATTGGTGGCACTGGGGTGAACACTCCCATTGCCAGCCCACCATGCACCTGGGGGGAGATGGAGAGTCTCTCCCAGCAACCACAACCGGGAGGCTCAGCAGTGGGAGCGGGCGCTGCTCCCTCTCCTCCTCCCACCGCCTGTGTTGGGGAGAGACAAGGAAAATGTGGAGGCTGGCAAAGGTTTTTCTTGTTCTGCCAGCCCGCCTGGGAGGGGCAGGGAGGCTCGGCAGCGGCCCATCCATGGTGGGCGGGAGCGGCCGCGGTTCCCTTTCCTTCTCCCACTGCCTGTGTCTACCACCGGTGCCTCCCGCCAAGCTGGCGGAAATAATTTCTGCACTTTCTATGGCCACCTGGCTGGGCTACCCAGAGGGAAATGGCAGCTCCTGCCCGAGGAACCCGCAGCGACTGTCGCTGGCTTGGCGGTAGGCGCCGGCGGTAGACACAGGTGGTGGGAGAAGGAAAGGGAGCCGTGGCCGCCCCCGCCTGCCACGGATGAGCTGGTGCCGAGCTCCTGGTTGTGGCCTCACAGCCCCCCTCCCCAGCAGGCTGGCAGGGGAATGGGGAGCACACACGAATGCGTGGCATTCAAAACAACAAAATTCAATTCAATTCAATTTATTGGATTTATATGCCGCCCCTCTCCGAAAACTCGGGGCGGCTAACAACAGTCATGAACAATATACATGAACAATATACAGTAAAAATCCAATACTAAAAACTAACTTAAAACCCCTTAATGTATAAAACCAGCAAACGTACAAACATACCATACATACAGTTGTATCAGCCTAGGGGGAGAAGAAGTCTTAATCCCCCCATGCCTGGCGGCAGAGGTGGGTTTTGAGTAGCTTACGAAAGGCAAGGAGGGTAGGGGCAGTTCTAATCTCTGGGGGAGTTGGTTCCAGAGGGCCGGGGCCGCCACAGAGAAGGCTCTTCTCCTGGGTCCCGCCAAGTGGCATTGTTTCGTTGACGGGACCTGGAGAAGACCCACTCTGTGGGACCTAACTGGCCGCTGGGATTCGTGCGGCAGAAGGCGGTCTCGGAGATATTCTGGTCCGATGCCATGAAGGGCTTTAAAGGTCATAACCAACACTTTGAATTGTGACCGGAAACTGATCGGCAACCAATGCAGACTGCGGAGTGTTGGTGTGACATGGGCATATTTAGGAAAGCCCATGATTGCTCTCGCAGCTGCATTCTGCACGATCTGAAGTTTCCGAACACTTTTCAAAGGTAGCC